>NC_084801.1:152346799-152971799 GCF_963169125.1 Humulus lupulus
GCTCATTTTATTCCATAACCTCTTGATAAGCCTCTGAACGTTTTGACCAAGTTTTAAGCTTCTGCTGAACGAATATTCAAATGTTTTTCAATTAAATATTCATTATTTTTTTATTCAAGCTAAAAGAAAATCTTTTCACTCTTAGAACTCATTTTATGTTTTTAGTAGATTTTCCTAGCTGGGCATTAGGCTCATTCCTCTTTATTTTTATGTATGCAGGAAAATAGTTATGGCGGCGGAAAGATTCTTGGCAACTTGGGATTGTGTATTGAGGAAGAATGGATTCGGTGGACTGCGTGAATGATTCGAGAATGACGTTGTTTCAGTCTTTTTAATTATGTTTTCTATGTATTTTCCGCGCTTGATTTTATAACAAATTTATTTAAGATTTAAATTATGTTTTATTTTTAAACAATGGGATCCCATACCCTGAATTTATGTAATTCAATATTTACTTAGAGTTTTTAATAATGTTTGTGAATGTTTCTTATGTAAATTTCATGACAGTAGTGTCTATGTATAGTAGTTTTAATGGTCCAAAGTCTTAGAATTAGTTGGGTCTTCACATTCAAGCTCTCTTGTAGACTTCAAGGTGCGATGCATTTGGGATGCCCGCTGTAACGACCCGAATTTGCTAATAGGGCCTAGGGCCTTGATTAGTGTGCCTAGAGCACAATAAATGAATTATTATGTTAATATATGAATTAATTTGAATATATGATAATGATGCATGTTTAGTTGAGTTAATTGTGCATGTGGGCCCCGTCTGGATATTACGGGTATATATGTGATAAATGCGATATATGTGTGATATATCTGTGCAACACGATCCGAGACAGTCTTGGGGAGCGGTTAGCCAGAAAGTCACAGTAGGGTTGAGAATCCGACTCGGAGCGAGTCTAGGGGTAATTTGGGCAATAGTTATTATATGGGGTTATCGGGTTATGAAAATAAATATTTGGAGATATATTTGAGGATAGAATGTCTAGGAGGGAATATTGGGGAAATTTACCATTTTGCCCTCGGGGACGTTTTGGTACCCCGACCCTTGAGGTAACCACATAGATTAAGTTAAATAAAACAAAGGGAAGAATCATTTAGAGGCTTGTACAAACCGACACCCACTTTCCTCTCCAGCTGAAGATAGGTTCTCATCTCTCTCTCTTTCACTCTCTAAGGCATATCAAAGAAGAATTTTGGTGGAAGCTAGTTAAAACCAGGAATTGGGCTGGGAAAACCTTGGGAGCTAAAAGCTTGAGGATTAAGGATCAAATTCAGAGAATAAACTCAGCAAAGGTATGCTCTAACCATGGGAATTAAGGTTAAATTTCTGCTTTGTTTTTTAGGATATGCATGTGAATGGAACTTGATCTGTTCTTGAGTATTTTAGTTGAGTTTTGGAGTAGGTTTTGATAGGTTTTGATGTTGATATTGAGCTGGAACGTTTGTGTTGATTATTTGGGATTCTTCGCTAAGTTTTGGGTGAATTGGCTTGAGGAAAAATGCAGAAAAATGATGAAGATTTCTGGGTTGGAGGTGAGGGTCACGGCCCTAGGATGGGCATGCCGCAGCCCGTGTGCGCACGCGGACATGGGAGGCAAAGAAGCTTCATGCGCGCCGCGGCGCTGGGTGATGCGCGCCGCGGCCCGTGTGGGTGATAGTGAGGTGCTAGCCTCTGTTTCGAGGCTAGTCGCGGCGCCTGTGGGTAAGGTCGCGGCTCTTAGTGCCAGTTTGTATTTTTTAGGGTGTTTAGGTTTGGGAACTCAATGGTTAAGGTTCGGGATGGATTTTATCATCCGGAATGATAGAATTCAAGCTCCCGGAGGTTAGAGATATGGCTCAAAGTTATTTAATGGATTAGAACTTGATGGATGGATATTGTTAATGTGTTGTGACTAGGGTTTCAGCGAGGCTCAAGTTAGAGGACTGTGCTCGAGACATCAGTGCTTGGAAAGCTCGGGACTACGGTAAGAAAACCCTTGTTCCCATAGAGCTTATATACAGAGCTGAGCCCAATATGTCTGAATTGCAGGGCGTAGCCCTTTACTTGAATTTGCTAGTATTTTGTACTTGTTTATTATGTTATGAATGCAATTATGTGAACGATCGGCAAGAGCCGGGAACTGTGTAGGCCGAGGTTGGCAGGGGCCGGGAACGGCAAAGGGCCGGAAACGACATTAGGCACGTTGAGTGCAAGGCCAAGTACGGCAAGGGGCCGGCAGCAGCGTTGAGCACGTGGAGTGCGAGTTGCCAGGGCGAGTCCCTAAAGGATACCTAGGATATCCTCACAGTGTAGACCGCGAACCCAGGGCCTGGTAAAGTGCCTAGGACGGTTTGGCCGTATGTGTTTAGCCTATTGATGGTCTGTTTATATGATATGTGTTGATTTTTGCATATGTTATCTGTTATGGGTTTTCTTGCTGGGCTTCGGCTCACAGATGCTCTGTGGTGCAGGTAAGGGCAAGGAGAAATCCAACCAACCATGAGAGTAGCAGGCATGAAGCGGCGTGTACATGTTTGGCCAGCCTGGCTGCCACAGCCAGTGGATTTTGGGAAATGTTTGTAAATAAACATAGATTTTTTCTTTTAGTCCACTTGGTTCAATTTATATGTTGTAAATGTTTCCAAACTGTATTTTGGGATCGCAGGTGTTAAACTTTTATGATTTTCAATGAAATGGAATTATTTCTAAAGTTTTCCTCTATTTATGGCATAATTACACTGTTTGACCTAAAACCTCGATTAGCGAGTTGAATGCACGTTTTTAAACTCACTTAGTAACGGCTCTAAGGAAGTAGGGCGTTACAACTTAGTATCAGAGCGAGCCAAGGTTATTGGTTCTGGAGATTAACCGAACATGTACGCTCGCTGTCAGTGACAAGCTCGGCTCAGGGTTTGTTGGTATGATTGACTAATATGTTTGAATATGTGTTTGAATGCCCTGTTTGCCTGCTTATCTTGTATAGAGCATGATAAATGAGTTAACATATGCATAATGCTAGGGCATGGCCCGTTGTGTGTTATATGCTACATGAGTTATTGCTTGTGGATGGCTAATGTGTTTGGGAGGTGGTTTTTGGAAGTTGTTATCATGCCTGATGAGCGGCGTCATTGGTTGCAGGCATATTTGTTGAGATGCCTCGACAATCAGCTAGACTCCGCGGTAGTAGGGCCGAGGATGACAACCAGAGTCAGGACCCTCCACCTGCCCCACAGAATTGGCAAGATATTTTGCCGAGATGGAAGTGAGACTGCGGCGAACAAAGGAAGAGTTGCGACAGTTGAGGCAGCAGGCCCCACCTCAGGTTACTAGACTGCCAGTGCAGCGGATTGCAGCGCCAGTGCCAGTTCAGTCTGCTATGGAGAATAAGTGGGAACCTTTGTATGAGAGGTTCAGGAAGCAGCATCCTCCCACCTTTGAGGGTGGATCAGACCCACTGCAGGCAGAGCAGTGGATGAATATGACTTCCTCAATTCTGGATTTTATGAGAGTTCAGGGGAATGAGAGGGTAGCTTGTGTTAGCTACATGTTTAGAGAGGATGCCCGCATTTGGTGGGACGTGGTGGTTCAGAGAAGGGATGTATCAGTTATGACCTAGTAAGAATTCAGAAACTTGTTTAATGAGAAGTATTACAGTGTGGCAGTTCGAGCTGCAAAGGTTGATGAGTTTATCAACCTGACTCAGAACCGATCGACAGTAACAGAGTATGCTATAAAGTTTGATAGATTGGCGAAGTTTGCACCAGACCTGGTGCCGACAGATGCGGCAAGAAGGGATTGGTTTGTGCGAGGGTTGAATGTTATGATTGCCTGCGATGTGAATATTACCTTGGATCCAAAGACTACTACTTATGGCCAGGTTGTGGATAAGGCCCTTACAGCTGAGAGGGCCGAAGATCAGATTTGGAAGGAAAGCACTGATAGGCGCGATTGCAGGAGGACAGTGCCTCCTTTTGTTGGGTCCAGTCGTGGTGGTGGCTTTAGTGAGCAGAAGAGGAAGGCCCCAGATTCCTTTGTTCCTCCCAGTTTAGATAGGAGGGCACGGGGTGCTTCCACTGGTCGTCAGGGTGGCAGTGACAACTGGAGGAGTTTTCCAGTGTGTCCCTGGTGCAGGCGACTACACCAGGGTATGCAGGATCAGGGCCTGTTTTGTTCGTGGGAGTGCCAGTCATCTGAAGAGGGATTGCCCTCAAGTTAAGAAGGAGGAGCAGAAGTAGAGTGATAGCCTTGCTCCTGCCAGGGTATTCACTTTGACACAGACTAAGGTGGAGGCTAGCCCCTCAGTTGTGACAGGTCAGATCTCTAGTGTTGGTTCTTTGTATACTGCATTGTTTGATTCATGGGCTACTCATTCATTTGTATCTGCTACAGTGAAAGATCAGCTTTGTAGACCTAGTGGTGTGTATGCTAGGGGATTTCAGACTTTGTTGCAAACAGGAGAACTGGTAGTCTCTAGGAAGTGGAATAGAGCAATGCCAGTAAAGGTAGATGGTAGGGAACTGTCTATTGATTTCATTGAGTTAGAGATGGATGATTTCGATATGATTTTAGGAATGGATTGGTTATCAAAGTATGGGGCAACGATTAACTGCAAGCGCAGGATGGGGACTTTTGAACCAGAAGGGGAGGTACCCTTTGTGTTTGTGGGGACAGTTAGTGGACCGCGAGTACCAATAATTTCAGCATTGAAGGCTAGAGACCCGATGCGGGAAGGTTGCATAGGAGTCCTAGCGAGCGTTGTGGATACCTCTAAGGTGGTTGCGGTTGGACCAGGTGAGACTAGATTGGTGTGTGAGTTTCCGGATTTGTTTCCAGCAGATTTGCCAGGGTTGCCGCCGCAGCGGGAGATTGACTTTGTTATAGAGTTGGTACCAGGAGCAGAGCCAGTATCTAGGACACCTTATAGAATGGCTCCAGCGGAGTTAAAGGAGTTGAAGATTCAGTTGCAGGAGTTACTTGATTTGGGGTTTATCAGAGCGAGTTTCTCGCCATGGGATGCTCCAGTATTTTTCGTTAAGAAGAAGGATGGATCCCTTAGGATGTGTATTGATTACAGGGAACTAAACAAGTTAACCATTAAGAACAAGTATCCACTACCTAGGATCGACGATTTATTTGATCAGCTACAGGGAAGAACAGTGTTTTCCAAGATAGATCTTCGATCAGGTTACCATCAGTTAAGGATTAAAGAGGAGGACATACCAATGACCGCTTTCCGAACAAGGTATGGACACTATGAATTCCTGGTTATGTCCTTTGGATTAACCAATGCCCCAGCAGCCTTCATGGACATGATGAATAGAGTTTTCAAGGATTATCTGGACAAGTTTGTGCTTGTATTCATCGACTACATCCTAGTGTACTCTCAGTTAGAGATAGAGCACGAGCAGCATCTACGGTTGGTTCTACAGCGGTTGAGGGAGCATAAGTTATATGCTAAATTCAGTAAGTGTGAGTTCTGGTTACCACAAGCTACATTTATGGGCTATATTGTCAATAAGGAGGGGATTCTGGTTGACCCAAGTAAGATTGAGGCGGTCAGAGATTGGCCTAGACCAAGCAATGTTCCTAAAGTGATAAGCTTTCTGGGTTTTGCAGGGTATTATCGGCGGTTTGTTGAAGGGTTCTCCAGAATAGCTACACCATTGACAGAACTGGCAAAGATGAAGACAAGGTATGGCTGGACGGACAGATGTGAGAACAGTTTCAAGGAGTTGAAGCGGCGACAGATCACCGCGCCAGTGTTAAGCTTGCCGACAGATAATGAAAATTTTGTGGTTTACTGTGATGCATCCAGAGAGGGTTTGGGGTAAGTGCTGATGCAAGCTGGTAAGGTAATAGCCTATGCATTGAGGCAACTAAAGGAGTATGAGCAGAGATATCCCACGCATGATTTGGAATTGGCAACGGTGGTGTTTGCACTTATGATTTGGAGACATTATCTTTATGGTGAGAAGTGCGAGATATACACCGACCATAAGAGCTTAAAGTATTTCTTTACTCAAAAGGACCTGAATATGTGCCAGAGGCGGTGGCTGGAGTTGGTTAAGGATTATGATTGCGATATCCTATACCATCCTGGGAAGGCTAATGTAGTGGCTGATGCATTGAGTCGGAAAGGCCCAGGACAGTTGTTTAGTTCGAGGCAGATATTTGACAAGTTAGCTGAGGAGATGACCAGAGCAGGTATAGAGTTGGTGGTTGGTCAGTTGGCCAACATCACTCTTTAGTCTACACTCCTTGCGAGGATCAAGGAGGCGCAGGGGAAAGATTCCCAGTTGAGAGGTCACAGGGAGAGTGTCTTAGTCGGAGCGACTAAGGACTTTTCTATATCAGAGATGGGATTACTGAAGTACAAGGGTCAGATCTGCATTCAAATGGATTCTGATATCCGGCGAGAGATCTTAGATGAATCGCATACCACTCCCTATTCTTTGCACCCGGGTACGACGAAGATCAACCAGGACTTAAGAGCTCTATATTGGTGGTCGAGCATGTAGCACTACACCAAATACCCATTTCCATAACACATGAATATAATAGAAATGAAAAAGTATTATGGTAAATGTTATATATGTAGCAAATGAAAAAGGCGGTAATATTTTGGGAGCCCGCCACTTATACATTTTTTTTCAGAAAAAATCACACCAATTTTGGACTCACCATTTTCTTCTTCGGCTAAGCAAAGTCCGAACTCTATCTTCGGTTTCATCATCCCTGCTTCAAATCCGAGCTCACATCTCCTCCATCCCTCAAATCTCAGCCTCCTTCCCTCATATCTCCTCCATCTCTCTCTCGTCTCTCTCTATCTCTCTGTCAGTAGGGTTCCATTCGTTTGGTTGTTTCACTCCTCTTCGGTCTTGGCAAGCCAGGTAAGGATATATATTTTTAGGTGTATTGATCTGGGTCATTGGTTTTTTATGCTAATCGAGCTTAATTTGGGAATAAATCTAATGGGGTTGTTTGATTTTCTGTTTCCATTGTTTTGGTCAATTTAAGGGTGTGTTTTTTGTTTTAATTTTGAAAAGGGTGTTTTTCATTTTTTTTAACAATCTCAATCTCATTGAGATTGTTGTGTATTTGGTGAAAGCATTGAGATTTATGTTTGTTGCTTCAGTGCGCATAGGGGACTCGAGTAAATTTGTTGCTTTTACTAGTAGGCAGAAGTTAGGCCATGTAGATATTGTTGGGGGCTGCTATTTGGTCAGAAGGCACAAACAATGTTTCAATCCGTTGGTGACCCATAGTAGAAAGAATCGTTTCCCCATGGTCAGTAATTAGAGGAGTTCAGATAGTGGCGCCAGTTCATCTGAGATTGATGAAAGATTGGTTTTTAAAGATGAGAGTTCTCTTGATGGTGGAGGCAATGGTGCTTCGTAAGACTACTACTTGATGTATTATATGTTTTTGCTTTTATGAAATTTTCAAGTCTTCTGCATTTTATACACATTTTCTTGACTCATCAATGGTTCTCGTCTCTTTATGATAGTGAATTGGCAGAAGTTCCTAGCGTTGTAATACATTCCCCGGATGTCAAGCGTGAGATAATGATGCTTTCTATACCTGCTATTGCGGGGCAAGCACTTGATCCTTTAGCACAACTTATGGAGACTGCTTACATTGGTAGATTAGGTATGATTCATTGATTCGTTTAAGATTCTTACTACCTCTAGATTGCCTAAGATTTTGATTTCGTCTGACGGTTTTTCTTCTCCTCTATGGTTTTGAAATTTTGTTCTAAATTATTTGTAGTAATATTCTGAATGCTTTTAGTCTCAAGACTGAATTTATAGATATCCTTAGGTCTACTCTAGGTGATATCTTGACTATTCCTTATGTTCTACATTTTCCTTTTTTCTTAGGCTCTCTGGAGTTGGGTTCAGCTGGTGTTTCTGTGAACATCTTTAACTACATTTCAAAGCTATTTAATATTCCTCTTCTCAGTGTTGCCACTTCTTTTGTTGCTGAAGACATTTCAAGAAGTGAAAATAATTCTTCTGCTTCAAGTAAATTTAATGCCCTTGTAATTTATTATTGTATAGAAAAGTATTGTTCCAAATTAAAGATTGAGATAGAAATTACTATCCTTCTATTTTTTGAACTGATTGTTGTGTAGAGATGCACTTTCTAAACAACAGTAGCAATGGTAGTAGACCTTTTGCTATAATAGCAGAAAGAAAACAATTACCATCCGTGTCCACAGCTTTACTGCTAGCTGTTATGATTGGTACTTTTGAGGCTTTAGCCTTGTCTTTGGGATCTAGCTTGTTTCTAAATATCATGGGAATATCATAAGTAAGGCCCTAAACACTCAGCATACTTGGCATATCGTCTAATAATCTAGTTTCTTTTATCTCTACATGAAGAAATGCGCATAAATGCCTATTTGTTAGTATTATTAGGTACTCCATATACTTTTGGTTGTCGTAATATACTTGTATTTTGTTTAATTGGGTAATGTCATTCTTGTAACGGCGGGGATAATTTTGCTTGTTTTTTGGAGGCCTTTTAGGCATTTTTTAGTTTTCTTTTTTCAAGTATATAAATCTCAATTTAAGAATAGTTGTAGTTCTAAAAATCAGTTTCTTAACAGGATTCACCCGTGCGGGCTCCTGCTCGGCGTTTTCTTTCACTAAGGGCTCTCGGTGCTCCTGTTGTTGTAGTGTCTTTGGCTCTTCAAGGAGTTTTCCGTGGGTTTAAGGATACAATAACTCCTGTTTTATGTCTAGGCAAGTGTTATTGTAATTACACGCAAGTGATATATGTCACTATTATGTCTTCAATTTGTTGTCCTTGCGTTCTTTTCCATTTCTTCAAAGTCGAAGCACTCTTCATGTCAGTTCATGTGGGCTGTGTATGCAGGTATTGGGAATCTTTTAGCTGTGATTTTGTTTCCCATACTTATGTATTCTTTCCAAATGGGTGCAACTGGTGTAGCAATTTCCACAGTTGTGTCTCAGTACGTGTTCTTTGACTAGCATTGCAAATTTTCTTTAGTTTTTGCTGTGATAATCCCTTGACATAAGATCTTGCTCAAATGTTTGTATTTCAGATATGTTGTCACCTTCTTAATGCTATGGTTTCTAAATAAGAGAGCAATACTACTGCCTCCAAAGATGGGATCATTACAATTTGGAGGATACATAAAATCTGGTAAATTTGGTTTTGTTTTTCATTTTTTTCTTAAAATATTAAAAACTAAAAATAATCCTTATGTTATTGAACTTCCCTATTTTGTATGAAGATGCTTTCTTGTCTTACAATTTGACTAAAGCATAACTAGTCAATTGATATATAGTATGTTCTGTTTTTTAGTTTACTTTTCTTTAGCAAAAATATTACATGTTTCTCTGTTTCAGACATGTTGACCTTTTTTTTTGCCTGTTATAACTAAGGTCTTATATTTTTATTTGATTCTTTCATATATTTTGGAATTTTATAGGTGGTTTTCTTCTTGGAAGAACTCTTGTTGTTCTAACAACCAAGACTTTGGGGACATCAATGGCTGCTCGTCAAGGCCCGGTTGCAATGGCTGCTCATCAGATATGCATACAAGTATGGTTGGCTGTTTCGCTTCTGGTTGATGCCCTGGGTGCATCTGCACAGGTATTATCTCTTTCTTTGACTTATATTGCTTGCTATAATGTTTTGATCCTACTAAAGTTGCCCTTGTTTTGGACCACTAGTTTTGGCAAAGTTCTGCTTATTATTTATTTATTTTTATTTTTTTGCTCATACTGGTCAATAATAGAGGGATACTTTAGTTTTAAATCTGTTGAAATTTCTCTCTGCATAGTCAGTGTCTGCACATGATTTGTCTCTGTTGATTTATGAGTTGTTTACTTGTAGGCTTTGACTGCAAGTTATGAAATGAAATGAAATCAGTTTTTGGTTTTCACTTTGGCTTATATAATTTTATGTATGAATATTTATATACATATATTATATATGTATCCAATAATGATTTTTCTATGGTTACTTGCGAAGTGGGAAATGAGTCAAACTAAATTGAAAGAAGAAGAAAATTTTGGTGGTTATATGAACTAGCAAAGTAATTTGTCTCCCTATTTTAATATATATATATATAAATTTGAAGATTTTTATTTTTTTATTAATGGGTTTTTAGTACACATCACGTATTACATTTCTATTTTTATTTCTTTCTTTATTTTTCTCCTCTTCTTCATTTTCCTTACAATTGTTATGAATTACTTTTGGTTTGTGCACATGCTCCTTTTGATGGTTTATGTATTTGGCATAAGTAAAATAATAATAGTTAGTGGTAGTTTATTTTTGGAAATTGGTGAGAAGATGTGTTTATTAAAAATCGATTAAGTCATGGAGCTTTATTGGGTCAAAACATGATAGGTCTGTTTCCTATTCTATTACTAAGAATGGTAAAGTTGATATTGATTGATAGTAAGATTTTCTTCTATGATTTTTTGTCTCATATGCATTCTGATTTTGTTGGTTAATTGGTTATGGTCATTCTTACTAATCAACTGAGTTGAGGATGTTAAACTTTCAGGGATCAAAGAATCAGAAAGAAAAAAACATATAAAACTCTGCAGCAACAATCTACTGCAGTAATCTTGTTATTCACTTTAAAGTTAAGACTTCATTTTTTTATTATCTTTTCTCTAGTCCATTATCCCTTTTACTAGATTTCATGGGAATATTCATATGTTAAAGATTCTCTATTTTCTGTTTCTAGTTTGTTAGTTTTGTTAGCTTCAGTTGTATTCAGTTATACTGTTACAAATTCCATCTATTTTGAGTTTTTAGATTTTTCAACTTTTTTTTTTTTGATCGAAAAAAGGAGTATATTAAAAACACAGAAAGAAATTACAACTGCCAGATTTGAAACACCACCAAACTTACAACAAACTCAAAACAGAGACTAAAATACAAGCCAAATCATAAACTCCTAACCAACTCTGCAATTGATCTATTCTTAGCCAAACACTATTGACTCAAACAGCCAAAAAATCTAGCTTTCAAACTCAAACTTATCATTTTAACTAAACAAAGAGGAGTGCTGGAGCAAAGAGAAAAATAACATGCATTTCTATTGCACCAGATGCCATAAACCGCAGCAGCCAATTTTTGGACTTCCCTTCTAACCACAGCTTCCATTGAACAAAATTCTTGGGCCAAATGGCAGTGCCTAACCATTCTTTAGTCAGCTCCCAAACCTGATGAGAAAAGCTACAGTCAAAAAACAAGTGTTGATGAACTGTTCTTGAGTTCATTTATCAACTTTACCAGTTTATTTTGAGTTTTTATTTGGGCATTTACCAGTTTATGTTTAAAGATCATATTTTGATTGCTATTTTGAACTGTTCTTGAGACAAGATACTTTGATTGATTTTTGGCTCTGAAATATACTGGTATAAATGTTGGGAATGCCAAGTTTCATTAAAATCTCATTCTTTCCTTACCAAAACTACTGTGACAAGCTAGGGTGAGATGGGGGGCCAATGTTTTAGAATGGTGCCACTACAGAAGAAAAGCATGTCTGTTAAAAAAAACCATTTGGGGTTGTAATAAGATAGTTTTATTTTTGAAAAATAATTTGACTTAAAAGAAGAAAAAGCTGAATGGAGAATAAAAGAACATCAACCATCCAAGAATGAAAACATATACAAGTTAAGCTAAAAATATTCAGTCCCCTAAGGTAAATTATTAAAGTTGTTATGGTTTTAAATTTTCATTTTAGAAGAACAAATACACAAACTAATATATTATCTTTAAAATAAATTGTGTAGAGTATTGCACTAGAAAAAAGACATAACTTTACAGAAGGGAAGAATGCTTGCTACTTGCTTGACTGGGCAGATGTAATTATTGCTGAAGGTCGTTGGGATTCTAGTGATCCAAAGATAACTGTACATGGAAAGCCTCTTGGACCAGAATTTATGCGAGTATGAGTTGATGTTGATATTCTACCAGAATCTTACTTATTTCTTCCTAATCATGCGATGCTTACAATACAAGAAGCAGTTGGTTCCACAGTTGCATGGCCTTCTAAAAAAGTTATTCCAAGAGGTACATTTTCATACTCAAAAAATAACCAATGTCTTATAATTTAGTGTTTGGTTTCTTTGTTTGCTTTGGTGTAGTTGTGAAGTCATTATTTTGTATGTGGTGTCCTTTCTTGGATATAATTTCCATAGAATTTTTCTTGAAGTAATCAATGATGCTAGATAATAACAATAAAATATTTCTTTGTTTATTTTGCAGATGTGACAAGCGAAGTAGAAAAGGATACTTAAGACTCCTTGAAAGTAGTAACTTTATTTATTTCTTTGTGTTGAAAGTAGTAACTTTTAACTATGTTGAATATTTAAGACTCCTTGAATACTTAAAGAACATTTTGTTGTTGATGACAGTGTTGAATGTTTTAAACTAATTTGTGGATTGTTAATACAATGTTGAATGTTCTTACTTTTTGTTATTTGAAAATCAAGTTCATTTGATGATACTAGTATAACAAATAATGCGTTATACTAAAGTCTAGTATAACACAAAAAATGTGTTATACTAAACTATAGTATAACACAAAAAATGTGTTATACTAAAGTGAAGTATAACACAAAAAAGTGTTATACTAAAGTATAGTATAACACAAAAAAAGTGTTATACTAAAGTGTAGTATAACACAAATTTATAAGTATTGAAATGTGTTATATAATCGACTATAAATAACATAATATAACACTTATCTATATATTAAAATAACACAAAAACTGTGTTATCATTGATAGTATAATAACACATATGTATAACAATGATAACGTGTTATGTAAAGTACCCTGACCTACGATAACATAGTCGGTCTTAACACATCAAAAAGTGTTATGGTATGTTTTGATAACACATTTTTGGTGTTATTAAAAGCATTTTTTCTTGTAGTGAAGAGGGATGTGGTGGATTATGTGGCCAAGTGCTTAACCTGCCAGCAGGTTAAGGATGAGCATCAGAGGCCAGCAAGGTTGATGCAGCCTTTGGGGATCCCAGAATGGAAGTGGGAAGATATCACTATGGATTTTGTGGTTGGTTTGCCGAGGACTGTAGGACAGCATGACTCGTTGTGGGTGATTGTGGATAGGTATTCCAAGTCCGCCCAGTTTTTGCCTGTTAGGACAACTTATACTGTGGAGCAATATGCTGAGTTGTATGTGAAAGAGATTGTTCGACTCCACGGGGCTCTGAGGTCAATAGTATCCGAAAGAGACCCCACCTTCACTTCCAAATTTTGGGAGAGTCTGCAAAAGGCTATGGGCACGTAGTTACGGTTTAGTACCACTTATCATCCTCAGACGGATGGATAGTATGAGAGGATGATTCAGATATTGGAGGATATGTTGCGAGCTTGTGTGCTAGATTTTGGGGGATCGTGGAGTAAGTATCTCCCTTTCATCGAGTTCTCGTACAACAACAGTTATCAGGCGACCATCGGAGTCGCTCCGTACGAGATGCTTTATGGAAGGAAGTGTAGATCACCTATTCATTGGGATGAGACAGATGAGAGGAGATATCTGGGTCCAGAGATGGTTCAAAGGACCAATGAGGCGATTGAGAAGATTACAGCACGTATGCTCGCCTCCCAGAGTCGACAGAAAAGTTATTTAGACCTGAAACGCAGGAGCGTGGAATTTAAGGTTGGTGACCATGTGTTCCTTAGGGTTTCACCCATGAGGGGTGTGAAACGGTTTGATGTTCGGGGCAAGCTGAGCCCTAGGTTTTTTGGCCCCTTCAAGATTCTGGAACGAGTTGGTGAGGTAGCTTACAGACTAGCGATGCTTCCAGCTTTATCAGGGGTTCATGATGTTTTCCATGTATCCATGCTCCGGAAGTATATGTCAGATTCGATGCATGTTCTAAGTTTTGAGTATCTGGAGCTTGATAAGGATTTGTCCTATGAGGAGAACCCGGTTCAGGTTCTTGACTGCAAAGATAAAGTCTTGCGAAGCAAGAACATCGCCTTGGTGAAAGTGTTGTGGAGAAATAGCAAGGTTGAGGAGGCGACTTGGGAACTTGAGTCAGAGATGAGGGAGCGGTATCCCGAGTTGTTCAGGTAATTTCGAGGACGAAATTTCTGTAAGGAGGGGATAGTTGTAACGACCCGAATTTTCTAATAGGGCTTAGGGCCTTGATTAGTGTGCCTAGAGGGCAATAAATGAATTAATATGTTAATATATGAATTAATGTGAATATATGATAATGATGCATGTTTAGTTGAGTTAAATGTGCATGTGGGCCCCGTCTGGATATTACGGGTATATATGCGATATATATGTGATATATCTGTGCAGCACGATCAGAGACAGTCTTGGGGAGCAGTTAGCCAGAAAGTCACAGCAGGGTTGAGAATCCGACTCGGGGCGAGTCGAGGGGTAATTTGGGCATTAGTTATTATATGGGGTTATCGAGTTACGAAAATAAATATTTGGAGATATATTTGAGGATCGAATGTCTAGGAGGGAATATTGGGGAAATTTACCATTTTGCCCTCAGGGACGTTTTGGTACCCCGAGCCTTGAGGTAACCACATAGATTAAGTTAAATAAAACAAAGGGAAGAATCATTTAGAGGCTTGTAGAAACCAACACCCACTTTCCTCTCCAGCTGAAGATAGGTTCTCATCTCTCTCTCTTTCACTCTCTAAGGCATATCAAAGGAGAATTTTGTTGGAAGCTAGTTAAAACCAGGAATTGGGCTGGGAAAACCTTGGGAGCTAAAAGCTTGAGGATTAAGGATCAAATTCAGAGACTAAACTAAGCAAAGGTAAGCTCTAACCATGGGAATTAAGCTTGAATTTCTGCTATTTTTTTCAGGATATGCATGTGAATGGAACTTGATCTGTTCTTGAGTATTTTAGTTGAGTTTTGGAGCAGGTTTTGATAGGTTTTGATGTTGATATTGAGCTAGAACATTTGTATTGTTTCTCTGGGATTGTTAGCTAAGTTTTGGGTGAATTGGCTTGATGTAAATGTAGACAAATGATGAAGATTTCTGGGATGGTGGTGAGGGCTGCAACCCTAGGATGGGCATGCCGCGACCCGTGTACGCACGCGAACATGGGAGGCCGAGAAGCTTCATGCGAACTGCGGCCCGTGTGGGTGACAATGAGGTGGTAGCCTCTGTTTCAAGGCTAGTCGTGGCGCCTGTTGGTAGGACCGTAGCTCTTAGTGCCAGTTTGTGTTTTTAAGGGTGTTTAGGTTTGGGAACTCAATGGTTAAGGCTCGGGATGGATTTTATCACCCGGATTGATAGAATTCATGGTCCCGGAGGTTAGAGATATGGCTCAAAGTTATTTAATGGATTAGAACTTGATGGATGGATATTGTTAATGTGTTGTGACTAGGGTTTCGGCGAGACTCAAGTTAGAGGACTGTGCTCGGGACATCAGTGCTTAGAAAGCTCGGGACTCAGGTAAGAAAACCCTTGTTCCCATAGAGCTTGTATGCAGGGTTGAGCCCAATATGTCTGAATTGCAGGGCGTAGCCTTTTGATTGAATTTGCTAGTATTCTGTACTTGTTTATTATGCTATGAATGCAATTATGTGAACGATCGGTAAGAGCTGGGAATGGTGTAGGCTGAGGTCGGCAGGGGCCGGGAATGGTAAAGGGCCGGAAACGGCGTTAGGCACATTGAGTGCAAGGTCGAGTACGGCAAGGGGCCAGGAGCAGTGTTGAGCATGTGGAGTGCAAGTTTCCAGGGCGAGTCCCTAAAGGATACCTGGGATATCCTCACAGTGTAGACCACGAACCTAGGGCCTAGTAAAGTGCCTGGGACAGCTTGGCCGTATGTGTTTAGCCTATTGATGGCCTGTTTAAATGATATGTGTTGATTTTTGCATATGTTATCTGTTATGGGTTTTCTTGCTGGGCTTCGACTCACAGATGCTCTGTGGTGCTGGTAAGGGCAAGGAGAAAGCCAACCAACCATGAGAGTAGCAGGCATGAAGCGGCGTGTACATGTTTGGCTAGCCTGGCTGCCACAGCCAGTGGATTTTTGGAGATGTTTGTAAATAAACATAGATTTTGTCGTTTAGTCGACTTGGTTCAATTTATATATTGTAAATTTTTCTAAACTGTATTTTGGGATCCCAGGTGTTAAACATTTATGATTTTCAATGAAATGGAATTATTTCTAAACGTTTCCACTGGTTATGGCTTAATTACACTATTTAACCTAAAACCTCGATTAGCGAGTTGTATGCACATTTTTAAACTCACTTAGTAACGGCTCTAAGGAAGTAGGGCGTTACACCCGCGAGGTATTAGCTTGCTCCATTATTTTTACATTATAGAAAAAACACACTTCGGATTTGAAGATTACTATGAGATTTTGAGGATGAATGTAAGCCTGCCATTTTGCTCTGCAGATCTCAAGGCAAGTGCCAAGCCCCCTTCTTGACCATTGATCAAGCATCGAATCCAATGGCTAAGATGAGCTTATGGTTCTTATAAATAGACCTTCATCTCAAGCCTAATATTTACTTTTTATCTTCTTCGCTTGGTGGTTTTAGTGTCTTCACCTCCTCCAAGAGGTAAGGGGTTCGACTCCTCACAAACTCCATTTTGGTTGTCCTTTCCTTTTATTATTTGAATTCATTTCTCTTATGCAACATCCATATAGATGATTAGACACTAAAAATCCTCTCGACTTCATTTTTCTAGACGCATATCTTCGACCCTTTGCATTTGTTCGATCGCGGTGGTGCTTTTGACCCTTGTCCTCCTTTCGATCGTGATGGTACTTTCGACCTTTGGCCTCCTTTCGACCGTGATGGTATTTTCGACCCTTGGCCTCCTTTCGACCATGAAAGTGCCCAATTTTTCTTTCTTAAGGTATACCTTCTTTCTTTCTTATTTCATTGTGTCTAAATTAGCACTACTTGGGATGGGTTGCCTTGGCCGGAGCTCTTTATGAGCTAATCCACACACATGTCCTTTCTTGTACCCTGTAGTTGGTCATTTAGAGCGCTTGTGTCTAGAGGTTTTGAGCCTATTCCTTTGTGTTCTGTAGCACTCCCTACACCTACACGTGCACACTTATTACCTATGAGATGAGGTTGCGTGGCATGTGAGGGATCATCTGGCGTTCCTCCGGGGGTTAAGTTTGTAGACTTATCTTTAGACTCGGAGTTCCCCGAAAATAACTCTCACCAAGACTATGACACTTTCAGGCAAGCCGGTATGCGTCACCTTGAGCACATGGCTAAACTTAGGCGTAAACTCTCAGTGGTGGAGAGAGATATAGATTCGGTTTTAAGGGGTGATGGAGTTCCTTTATCTTTTGACCCTAGTGACCACCTTACAAACCATAGGGTGAGCCATTTTTATCTACATATGGAGTTGGAGTTCATGGAGGAAAACCTCCCACCTGAACCTCCTGCCCCGTTCTCCCCTTATAGTTGTCATGAGGTCACTCCGGATTCCCCTCAACCCATGTTTTTTATTCACCCTTGCTGAGCGCTTCCACTCTCAGCGACCCGATGGAAAACTCTTGCTAGAAAGAAAAAATGGAGGGTAAAGTGCCCTGTTTCTACCTCACCTTTTCCCTTTGGTTTTGTAGATATGGAAAAGAGAGTGCAGTGCCAAGTGGCTCCCGAGGGGCCAGATTCTGGTCCTCTATTTGCGTCTTCTATTGTGTCCAATGTGTTGGAGAATCAGTTGTTGGAGCTATCCGCTAAATAGCATATTGGCAAGGAGTACAAGCTGTATGTTCCTTCCAATAACTGTCAGGCCGATAATCCCCCCCAGGGGTATGTGGCCATGAGTGAGCATGTCCTGAAGGTCGGTGGGACTATTCCTTTACACCCGTTTTTCGTCATGGTCCTTATCCATTTCAACCTTGCCCTGCTCCAACTGGCACCTAACAGCTGGCTGACCTTAAGCTGCCTATACATGGCATTTATCGAGCTTAACCACCATGCTCCTAAGGCTCGAGAGGTGCACTTTATGTATAACCTCATGCCAACCCCTAAATCCAAAGGCTTTTATTTCTTGTAGAAATCCAATTCCCAGGTTTCCCTCATAGAGGGCTTTGTATCCAACTCGGGGTCCTAGAAGCAGGACTTTTTCTTCATGAAAGGTCCCCTTTTTGTACATGAACACTTTCGCTGGTCCCTAAGTAAGTACTTCAAGCTTGTCTTCCTTTTACTTTGAATTTGTTATTTTGGAACTTGTGCCCATATTGGTAATTGTGTTGATTGTGCAGAGGATTTTGGTAACCCTAACCTTCCTGAGTCGGAGGCAGCACCAGTTGACACCTTCCTCGATGCCGACCCCGCTAAGAAAATGGTCGCCCGCCTCTTCACCGTGGCAAACCTAAACCGCTACGGCTTATCCATGGTTTTGGATCCTGATGTGTTGTGGCATATTTCTGAACGAAGGAAGAAGGCAACTTTAGTCGAGCCTCATTCGGACAGGGGTGACGCGGAGTGGGTGCCTGAGGAGGTTGCCCTAGAACCCAGACGCCCACCCCGGTCATCTTCGTCTCCCAAGGGGATCCCTCATTTGGTCCCTATGGACCGTGACATGGCCTCTCACTCCCGCGGTCCGCAGGCCAAGCCAGGGTGCTTCGTCATGCCTTTTTCTGAGGAATACGATGCTCTTTCTCATGCTCCCAGCATTCTTGGTCTGCCGGGGCCCCATTTTTCCGATGTTCCTATGTCCCCTCCTCCTTCGGTGAGTGGGTCATCTGTCCCTGCTCAGTCGGACACCCCTGATTCAGAGGGGACACCCTAGGTGGGTCATATGGCGGCCTCTTATGGGCAAAGGTATACCTAGGTAGCCAAGGGTATTCCTGAGACCGAGTGGAAAGGTCTTGGGAATTTTTCCATGTCGAAGCTTGGGGAGACTCTTGTGCGCTCCACAACTTGGGTGAGTTCATGCGTCTCACATTGTTCTTACTGTTACCTCTTTTTTTTTGGGGGGGTTCTTTGTTTGCTCATCATCATCACTTTTTTTTTTTTGCAGGCTTCTCTGGTGGCTGAACGCTTCGCCGACTCAGCGCAGGACTTCTCTTTGTTGAACGCTGAAAGGGATCGTCTAACGGTCAAGGTTCAGGAGCTTGAGAGGGAACTCACTGACACCAATCTTAAGCATGCAAAGGCCCTAGCGAATGCCTCTTCGTCGTCAAAAAAGAAGAGGAGAGCAGAAGCCAAGGCCGTGATGTTGGAGGAGAAGGTCACTCGCCTGGAAGCCAATCTTGAGGGAGTAGAAGCGAAGGTTGCAACGTTGCAGGAGATGGTCACTCTCCTAGAGGCGAATTTGGGTGAGATTGAATACAAATCCATTGAGCACACCCTCTATGGAATGTGGATGCAAAATCCTAACTTCGATTTCTCCTCCTTTGGTAAGCATGTCGTCACCAAGGTGGGCGAGAGGAATGCACGTGACGGGAAACCTTGAGATTTTTCTTCTGCAATTTTTAGGCTGATAGACATGTGGAGGAAAAATCCTAACTTCCATCCTTCAGGTTTCTTTTCCCCTTCACCTGTTGGTTCACTCTCTTCTACTTCTCCCTCCTCATGGGGTCGATGTGCAAACTCAACTATAAAATCTACAAGCACCTACCCGTTGATTGAGGTTCTTGGGGTGTAGGTGATGACAAACTGACTTAACTTAATTGACCATTTTAACAACCTTCTCGAAGTCTCCGGTTTATGCTAGACTTGACACAAAGGAGTGTTGGTGAGCACTTCAATAGCATGAGCGTGAAAATAGGGCCTTACCTTTCGCGAACCCACTATCAAGGCATATGCTAACTTTTCTATTTCTGGGTACCGGGTTTTTGCGTCTACC
The DNA here is from genome assembly GCF_963169125.1 of Humulus lupulus. Lineage (NCBI taxonomy): Eukaryota > Viridiplantae > Streptophyta > Magnoliopsida > Rosales > Cannabaceae > Humulus > Humulus lupulus. The sequence goes on from NC_084801.1 coordinate 152,366,622, forward strand.
AATCGTTTTTTTACATAGTATACGGGCTGCTGATGCTTCTTTTCTCCTTTGACCAGGGCGGCGCTTATAGCATATTCTGATATGGCTAAGTACAGGTATAGTTTTTCCCCTTTTTCTTGCTAAGCCAAAAGAGGTGGTTTTCCAAGGTGTTCCTTTAGCTTAGGGAAGGCTTCCTGACAATCTTCATCCCAAGTGAAATTTTTTATACCTTTTAGGATGTTGAAGAAAGGGAGGCATTTTTCGGTGGATCTAGAGATGAACCTATTAAGGGCTACTACTCTCCCTGTTAAGCATTGCACCTCCTTCTTGCTTTGTGGTGGGCTCATCTCCAATAATGCCTTGATTTTGTCAGGATTGGCCTCAATACCTCGAGAATTCACCATAAAACCCAGGAACTTTCCTGATGAAACTCCAAATGTGCACTTGAGCGGGTTCAGCTTCATTCTGAATTTTTGGAGGGTGTCAAACATCTCACTGAGGTCGTTTGTGAGATCTTCTTCCTTCTTTGTCTTTACCAACATATCATCTACATATACTTCCATGTTTCTTCCTATCTGATTCGCAAACATTCTGTTCACCAACCTTTTATAAGTAGCACCTGTGTTCTTTAACCCAAAAGGCATCACTTTGTAGCAATAAAGCACCTTGTTTGTTATAAATGAAGTGTGCTCCTCGTCGGTCGAGTTCATGGGTATTTGATTGTACCTTGAATATGCATCCATGAAGCTAAGTAGCTCGTGTCCCGCCGTGGCTTCTACTAACTGATTTATCCTAGGAAGCAGGAAGCTGTCCTTAGGGCAGGCTTTATTGAGGTTAGTAAAATCCACGCAAGTCCTCCACTTTCCATTGGGCTTTAGGACTAAAACTTGGTTGGATACCCATACTGGGTAGAATGCTTCTCCGATGAACCCATTTGCCTTCAACTTGTCAACCTCTTCTTTTAGGGCCGTGTATCTTTCTGGGTCTAGCGCTCTCCTTTTCTACCTCACAAGTCTTGCTTTTGGGTCGATGTTTAAGTGATGGCACATGATTGATGGGTCTATCCGCACCATATCCTCGTGACTATAGGCGAATACATCGAGGTTGACTTTCAGAAATTCTACCAGCTCTTCCTTCACGATACCCAGAAGGTTTCTTCCTACCTTAAACTTCTTCAATGACTCATTCATGACTGTGACTTCTTCCAACTCCTCTACTAGCTCGGCCCTGGGTTCCTCCGGGACTCGCGAGTCCAATTCGTGCGGGTTTGTGCTTCCATGCACCACCATTGCCATAGGCACTGATGAATTTATGGCCGTGCGGAGCGATGTGTTATAACGTTCCCTCGCTTCCTTCTGCTCTCCTTTCATGCTTACTATTCCCCAGGAGTCGGGAATTTCATGGCTAAGTGGTACACTGAAGTTATTGCCTTAAATTCTCTTAGGGAGGGTCTCCCTAATACCGCATTGAAGGCTGAGGCACAGTCTACCACGACAAAGTTTGCCATCATGGTGGTTTGTCTGGGTTGTTCCCCCATTGTGAGGGCCAACTCAATTGCGCCTATGGGTTGTATTGAATCTCATGTAAATCCATATAGGGAGGTATTGCAAGGCTTTAGGTTCCTGATGTTCAGTTACATCTTCTCAAAAGCGGGATGATACAGGATGTCAACGGAGCTTCCATTATCCACCAAGACCCGATGCACCCTCATGTTAGCAAGCTGGACAGTCAACACCAAGGGATCATTATGAGGCAAATTCACGCCCCGTGCGTCTTCTTCAGTGAAGGTTATCAAGTCGTTAATCCCCTTAAAACTCTTCGGGGGGCGCTGCTCCAAACTTAAGATGCATGGCAGTGGACTTCGCCTGGCTTCCCTAGCATGTTTGTCTCGCCCCTTCCTTGATTCTCCTCCGCACCCAGGCCCTCCAAAGATGGTCCTAACTTCTCCTTGCACCTCTGGGCCTACCTCCCGTACCCGTGGTGAGGATGTTCCTTCTTCTGGCCTTTGGTTTTCTTTGCAGACGTATCTGCCCAAATGTCCCCTGCGTATAAACTCTTCGATTTCTATTTTCAAATGAGTGCATTCTACGGTGGTGTGGCCAATATCTTTATGATACTGACAATATTTATTGGGGTCTCTTTTTTATTGGTCTTTTTTCATTGGTGGGGGCCTCCTGAAAGGAACCTGATTTTCATTCGTGACGAAGATATGTTCCCTAACGTGTGTGAGTTCAGTATAAAAGGTGTAGGGGGCCTGTTTGTGCTCATCAATGCGTTGGGGCTTCTGAGGCCGATCATCTCTTGACCCTTTGTAGACCCTCTTCTTCTTTGCGCTACCTTGACCTTCCTGGATTAAGGATTTTGGAGGGGACCTGCTTTCCCGGCCTTAAGGCTCTCGTGACCATCCTCAACACGAATATATTTATGTGCCCGTTCGTAGCATTCGTCCAAGTCAGTGACCTCCCTCTTAAGCATGTTATCCCACAGCTTACTACCCGGGCGTACTCTGGCCGCAGGCCATTTTTAATTCCCCACAAGTCAAGCTTCCTACTTTTGTTGCCTCCATATTGAACCTATGGATATAGCTTTTTAGACTCTCATTTTCACATTTTTTTCACGTTAACGAGGCTGGTGCCTGACATTGTGTAATCATGCATGGTGTGATGTTGTTGGAGAAATTCATCAGAAAATTGTTACCAAGACTTGATGGACCCTGGCCAGAGTCTTTTGAACCATTTGTATGCAGGTCCCTTCAACATGACAGCAAAGCAATGGCATCTGGCCCTATTACTAATTCCCCTTAATTTCATCAGGGTGTTAAATGCGTCCAGATGATATTTGGGATCTGTATTTCCTTCATATGGGGTCATGTGAGGCTTCTTGAAGTTGGTTGGGAGCCGAACGGCTTGGATTTCCTTAGTGAATGGAAATTCATAATCGAACTCGTCATCGACGGCTTGCCCTCCAAATGCGGTGATTATCTTTCTCCGGAGTCTCCTCATTTCTGTGTCTAGGTCTTGTCTCCTTTTGTTCAAGGAGTCTCTTAAGGTGGACGTGTTAGCCTTTCCCTTTCCTTTGTCTTCTCTGGGAGCCATAGGAGGTGTAGTCCTTTTGAACATCCTTTTCTTATTGAGCTCTTCCTTTAAGTCTGAGGGTGTTTTCCTTGAAGTAACTTCGACTTCGTTACGAGGGTTAGCGTTGATCTTCTGCTCTGGCCTCTAAGACTGTTTCGGTGGTCCAGGATGTTCATGCTGCTTCGTCCAGGGGGTATTACTAGTGGAGAGTCAAGTCCTCCCATTGTCCATCGAGACTGTGGTTTCTGCCCCTTCTTGGCCTATCTCTTTTCTCCTAGGAAGAGATATGCTTGATTTCCCCTGTAGCAGGCCATTCAACACCTCTTGCATATTCTCTAAGGTGGTTTCTAGCCTTTGGTTCTTCCAGTGTAATTTGCGTGTCTCCTCATCGTAAAATCGAGACCTAGAGCTTGAGCTTATGGAATGGAGTCGGGGATCCTCGTCAGACTTGCGCATCAATGGGCCTGGATACTGCCGGTCGGAGTTCAGCAACTGTGGTGGCTTTGGGGGCAAGAACTCTCCGGCATCTCTCGCAGGAGCAGCTACTGATCTCGGACGGTTCTCATCAGGTGGGAGTGTCGGGGACGAAGCCTCCCTTTCATCCTCAGGAACCCCGGGCTCCTTTGGTGTGTTCACATTTTTGGGTGGCGGAGGATTCATCATTGAGGCCTTTAGCTGATCTCCATCGAGGTGGACCTCAACCTCCCGTGGTTCTCTCAACCGCTTAGAGCGTCTCGGCATCTTTTCTACCGGAATTAATGGAAGAACAGTGGCTTGGCACTTATCCTTCCCATAGACGGCGCCAAACTATTGACGGCGGAAACTCATTAACAAGATATAGATGGAAAACTCAAAGAATTAATCAGAACTTAATGAATGCAAAATAACTTATAGAAATTTGGGAGAAAATTGTAAGTGAACAGTATAAGAAAAACTCGTATATGGCTCTCAGAATAGTCTCATATTGCAAGAATTTTCCAACCAGTTAGATGGAGAGGAGAATATCCATTTATAGTGGGGCTCTATTGGCTCCTGATACATCGTGGTCCCAGGGGACAAGATTGTACGTATGTACATTGTCAGGGTCGTGGCACAGGTCATAGTGGAGCAGAAGGTTATCATGTCAGCTTCAGTACATGGTCAGAGTCGGTGGGATCGCCTCCACTTTATTACTAGAATGTGCCTCCACTACTTGCTTAGTATGAGTGTCAGAGATTGGTTGGTGCAGACCACAACAGGTACCTCACTCATACGACCACTACTTTTCTAGCGTGTATATTAGGATCAGACATCCAGGGTCTTAAGGGTCGTACCCCGTACATGCTTCGTACCTGTATGATTTGTTTAAGTTAAACTTAGGATTTTACCTTTCTATACTAAAGTCTTTATGGGTCCTCTTAGGATACATGCTCTCAAGGTGCACGATGCGAGGGTGTCTCGTGTGGGTGCAGCGTGCGAGACCGTGGGCTGCGCGCGAGGGTGTCTCTCATGGAGAGCCCGTGGGCGTCTCGCGAGGTGATGCATGCGACAGGGTCGCGAAGGGCGTCTCGCATGGGTGCAGCACACGAGACTGTGGGCTACGCATGAGGGCATCTCGCGTGGAGAGACCTTATGCCCCTCACGAGGTGGTGCGCATGACAGGGTTGCAAGGGGCATCACGCATGGGTGCAGCGCGCGAGACCGTGGGCTGATGGCACGCGTGGGCATCTCGTGTGGCGAGACTTTTTGTGCCTCGTGAGGTGGTGCTCGCGACAAGTTCGTGAGGGGCGTCTCTCATGGGAGCAACCTGCAAGACCATGGGCTAATGGCGCGCGTGGGCGTCTCGTGTGGCGAGATAATGTGTGCCTCGCGAGGTGGTGCGCGCGATAGGATTGCGAGGGGCATCTCGCATGGGTGCAGCGCCCGAGACCGTGGGCTGATGGCTCGAGGCACCTAGATGCGCAGCTGGTGGCGTGAGGCACCTAGGTGCACGGCTCCTGGGCACGAGTCTTTAGGATCTTCAGTGAGGCAGGCGAGGCGAAGTGTGCCTGGGCCTCACGTAGGGCGAGACGGGTCAACCTCCCAAAGGCCTTGCATGAAGCATGGGTCTTTTAGGATCATATTTAATTTTTGGTGTTTACACTTGCCCCCCAGTCTACGAAAGAGTGTAGACTTCAAGGTGCGATGCATTTGGGATGCCCGCGAGGTATTAGCTTGTTTCTTTATTTTGACATTATAAAAAAACACACTTTGGAGTTGAAGACTACTATGAGATTTTGAGGATGAATGTTAGCCTAACATTTTGCTTTGCGGATCCCAAGGCAAGTGTCAAGCCCCCTTCTTGACCATTGATCATGCATCGAATCCAATGGCTAAGATGAGCTTATGCTTCTTACAAATAGACCTTCATCTCAAGCCTAATATTTACTTTTTATCTTCTTAGCTTGGTGGTTTTAGTGTCTTCACCTCCTCCAAGAGGTAAGGGGTTCGACTCCTCACAAACTCCATTTCGGTTGTCCTTCCCTTTTATTATTTGAATTCATTTCTATTATGCCAACATCCATATAGATGCTTGGAGACTAAAACTCCTCTCTCCTTCATTTTTTCAGACGCATATCTTCGACCCTTCGCTTTTGTTCGATCAGGGCGGTGCTTTTGACCCTTGTCCTCCTTTCGACTGTGACGGTACTTTTGACCTTTGGCCTCCTTTCGACCGTGATGGTATTTTCGACCCTTGGCCTCCTTTAGACCGTGACAGTGCCCAATTTTTCTTACTTAAGGTATACCTTCTTTCTTTCTTATTTCATTAGCAGTACTTGGGATGGGTTGCCTTGGCCGGAGCTCCTTATGAGCTAATCCACACACATGTCCTTGCTTGTACCTTGTAGTTGGTCAATTGGAGCTCTTGTGTCTAGAGATTTAGAGCCTATTCCTTTGTATTTTGTAGCACTTTCTTCACCTACACGTGCACCCTTATTACCTACGAGACGAGGTTCCATGGCATGTGGGGTCGAGTTTGTTGACTTATCTTCAGACTCGGATTCCCCCAAAAACAACTCTCACCAAGACTTTTACACTTTGAGGCAAGCCTGTATGTGTCTCCTTGAGCACATGGCTGAACTTAGGCATAAAATCTAGGTGGTGGAGAGCGAAATAGATTCAGTTATAGCGTTGATGGAGTTCCTTTATCTTTTGACCCTAGTGACCATCTTGCAAACCTTAGGGTGAGCCTTTTTGATCTACAGATGGAGTTGGAGTTCATGGAGGGAAACCTCCCACCTGAACCTCCTGCCCCGTTCTCCCCTTATAGTTGTCATGAGATCATTCCGGGTTCCCCTCAACCCTTGTCTTCAATTCACCCTTGCTCAGCGCTTCCACTCTCAGCGACCCAGTGGAAAAGTCTTGCTAGATAGAAAAAATGGATGGTAAAGTGTCCTGTTTCTACCTCCCCTTTTTCTTTTGGTTTTGCAGATATGGCAAAGAGAGTGTCGCGACAAGTGGCTCCCGAGGGGCCAGATTCTGGTCCTCTGTTGACGTCTTCTATTGTGTTGCTCGTTGTCATCTCTTTTATCTGTCATCTACAACATATAAATCAATTAGTATTATTTTAAATTAATGCATTGCACAAATAAATAATCACAAGTATTAAGTGATTGCACAAATAAATAAACATAGGTATTATATAACTTACTGAACATGTTTTCTTCCCTTTTTTATTTTCTTTTTGGTCGATTCACAATCGATCCATATTCCTTCTTCGATGTCGTTTCTAAGATAATCACGATTATCTATATCGCTATCGCTATCGTTATCATTATCCTGAATATTCTCAACTTTTTCATGTATTGGTTGTCCAACAATGAAATAGTCATGATATAAATCATCATTTTAATCGTCATCTTCTTTTTCTGAGAACTTCCTCTAGGAAACTGATCAAATGACCATTTATCATTAACTGGATCACTTTTATAAAACACTTATTTTGCTTGGGCAATCTTGATAATAGGATCGTTCTTGCTTCCCTTCTTACTTGAGTCAACCAAGTGAATCCAAGTTCGTCAGTTGTAACTCTAGTATTGTTGTCTACCCAGGAACATTTAAGAAGAGGAATATGAAATAATGAATAATCTAGCTCCCATATTTTTTCAACAATCTCGTAGTATGTCATTGTGCCTGAAATTGGGTTATTATCTTTTGCAATGGCAAAATGTATAGCTTTTGCAACTATACTTACTTCACTACTTTGAACCAGTCGAGCATCATCTCTTGACTTAGTATGTTATCGTTTCCCCCTGACAATGTAAGCTTGGTGATTTATTACATCAATTCTTGCTCCAAGAGATATTATCTTCAACTCAGTTGACACTCCATGATTTTTTTCTCCTAACTTCATCAAAATTGTATTCTTCTGCCACCGACAAAACGTTTTATTATGCTCATCTATAACCCATTTCTGTTTATTTTAACCTTGTTTGGAATCATCGACTGTAATAACTCCATGTGATCACTAAAACATAAAAAAGAGTACAAACAAGTTTAAACAACAAAAAGAAAATCACTACTCTAATATATATGATTGAAATATATTCTCTACTTACATTATATATGATTGAATCTCAGGATTATTTTGCATCACAATTAATTGAGCTTTATCTAATTATGCCCTAGATACAGTGATCATTGTTCTGTTCCCCCGTAGTCCTTTATCAACCCATTTGAGTTATTCCCTGGTTTGCTGATTCTGATTACCTCAACCCCACTCGTATATTCTGAGCAAAATTCTACTACCTCTTTCGATATACAACATTCAACCATACTAGCTTCAGGATGATACATCCATCTCGCCCAAACTGATCCACACAACTTGGCTTCACTTACTAGATGAATCATTAAATGTATCATAATGTCAAAGAAGGATGGCAGAAAAAACATTTCAAGGTTGCATAGAGTTTTCACTACTATACAATGCAATACATCCAATTTTTTCATTTCTAATTCTTTTCCGCATAAATGATTGAAGAATATGCAAACATTTTTCCAAAAATCTCGAACTTTTTTTAGTAAGACTTACCAGATAGCAATCGAAAGTAATTGTTGCATTGACATATGACAATCATGCGATTTCATACCCATCAACTTCAAATCCCCCATGGATACCAAGTTTTGAATGTTGGATTAATAGCCATCAGGCACTTTCATTTCTACAAATGATTTACATACAATTTTTTTCTCTTCTTTGTACAACATGAAACAAGAAGGAGGTAAATATGTGTGTTCAACTTTCTCTTCAGGTGTTAAATCAGTTTGTATACCCATTTCAACAAGATCTAAACGACTAGTTAAACCATCCTTAGTTTTACCAGAAATATCAAGTAATGTACTTTCGCACGCATTTTTTTCTATATGCATGACTTCCAAACAATGTCGAACAAGTAAACCTTTCCAGTAAGGAAGACAAAAAAAAATTGAATTCCTTTGGCAACATCCATTTACTTTCTTATTTTTCTTCATTTTTCCAAACTTGAAATTAATTTTCTCTACTTCTTTAAGAATTTGTTGCCCCGAAAGTGGTGAAGGAGCAACACCTTGTTCTTTATCACCATCAAATGCTTTTTTTTTCCTATAACGTTGATTTAGGGGCAAGTATCGTCTATGACCCATATAACACATTCTGTGCTCATTCGACAGACGAAGAGCCCTTGTGTTAGTGCAACATATTGGACATCCCTGGTAACCTTTTGTGCTTACCCTGATAGATTACCATAAGTCGAGAAATCATTCATAGTCCACAACAAAACAGCTTTTAAGTTGAAGACTTCTTTCTTAAAACTGTCATATGCCTCAACACCATTCTCATACAAATCTTCAATTAATGGTGCCAAATAAACATCTATATCATATCTCGGTTGTTTAGGGCCTAAAATCATTAATGTGAGCATCAAACACTTTCTTCTCATCACTAACCACGGGAAGATTGTACATAACAAGGAAGACATGCCACGAACTATGTCTACTACTTAGAGATTTGTGTGGATTTACACCATCAGCAGCTAGACCTAGAAGAAGATGTCTTGCTTCAGTTTTAAATTCTGGATTTAAGTTATTAATTTTTTTCCAGGCCTGCTAATCTGCAAATTGTTGGAGCTTACCATCTTTCACTCGCCTAGTTTCATGTCATATTAATTTTTCATAGTGTTCTACACTTCGATATACCCGCTTAAGCCGCGGAATCAAAGGCAAGTACCACATCACATTTCGAGGAATAAGTTTCCTAATCTCCTTACTCTTGTTAGGTTTGTAGCGGGGTAAATGAGATTCTGGGCAAGTGTCCATGTCTGCATACTCTTTACAATATAACATACAATCATTCGACATGCATGGATCTTCTCATACTTCAACCCTATGCAATTTAAAGTTTTCTTCACTTCATACGTAGACTCGGGGAAGCAATTATCTGATGGCAAAATCTCCTTAAACACATCTAAAAATTGACTAAAACATTTATCGCTAACTCCATTTTCTACTTTTATGTTTTAAAATTTCATCTTCATTGGTATTCTTTGTTTCAGACAACTATTGAATAATGGTTTATCTGCATCTATAACCAATTTATCAAAATTTGAAGGATCATCAACAAACTCTTCTTGTGCTTCATCGTGCAATTCCATAGGATGATCATCAAAATCACTATAACCCAAATCACCAACCCCTCGCCTCCCATATGGATATGGATTGTTATTATTCAATGATTCTCCATGCCAATACCATGTACGATAACTTGTATCAAATCGCCAACAGAATATATGATTCTTTATCATGGTAATATTTCCTTTTAATCTGTTACCACAATCTATACAGGGACAATGAATTATTTCTGGATCACTACAATTTGTTTGGAAAAAATCTAAAATTTGGTTAATCCGTCTTGAAATTGTTATGTTTCTCTATTCTCAGGAATCCATGATTTATCCATAATGATCATATCTACCTAATTCCTAAGTCAATAATGAAAAGAAAATTAATATTGTTATTGAACAAAAACATGTTCAATTAATAAATTCTAAAATGAAATGGGTAGAGTTTCATCTATTTCTATAACATATCCAAAATTCATATGTATTTACAATTACATATATTAACCTATAAAACATGTTAAATTAATATATTAATCTTAAAAAAAACTGGGTTGAGTTTCTTTTGTTTCTATAGCATATCCAAAATTATTAGTATCTATAAATTCAATTCAAACAAAAAATACAACAAACAACATGCATGTTCTCAACCATAAGCCACTACAGCATACAGAATTCGCAGAACCTAATTCACTAAGACACACATGTTCTCAACCTTCTGTTATCTCTGCAACACACAATTTTATCTCAAAACCTACTTCATTACGGATGAATATCTAATATATTCAAACTCCTCTAAGAATAGTTTGTAAATAGAAAAAATAAAAATTATGTAGTAATTATTACTCACCTTCAAAATTAATCTTCAACAATTTAAACACACCTCAAATTCAAACAAATATTTCCTACAATAAAATTTTAAACATTGGTTAGTAAATATATGGTAATTGAATTGATCCTAAAATAATATAATTAACAAAAATAAACTTAATAAAAATTCATTATGTAAATAATATAAGAAATTATGTAAGAAATAATATTATAATATAAAAATTAAGTAAATAACAATATTATAATATACAAAATTATGTAAAATACAATATATTTTAAAGATTTAACATAATTAATAGTAATTTTATTTAAAAAACCAATAAATTAGGTAAATAAAATAAAAAATACCCAAAAACCGAAATATATATTTAAAAGAAAATCAAGTTTTAGTGATCAAAACATGTTTTGAACAATGAAAATGTCTTCTAATCCCAATAAACTTTCAAAAACATTAGAAAAAAAGCTTAAAATCCACCCTATAAACATACATTGAAACCCCATTAAACTCACTCAATTTTTCTTCATTTTTTCCCTAAAACTTCAAAATAAATCAATGGTGAAAATGAAAGAAAATGAAAAAAATAAAGTGAAATGGTGAAAATTTAACTTACCTGTGGTTGGGAACGAAGGTGAAGCCATGCGTTCTCTCTTCTTTCTCGTGTGCAAATGGAAAATGAGGGGAATAGGATCTCGAGTTAGTTTTGCAAGGAAAATGGACTTTTCTCCGCGGTTCTGTAGCAAAACCGCGGAGAAAATTCCGCGGAGAAAAGTCGTACACTTTCTCTGTGGTTTTTTTTTTAAGAAATCGTGGAGAAAAGTCACCGCCTCCTCACACTTCAAACTTTAGACTGTGTTTTTTTAAAACCGCAATAGAATAGTACGTGACTATTAAATGTGATATTTTAGACTCATTGAAACTGTTTCTCTGCGCTTTTTCTTTAAGGTTGAAAAAAAAGCACAGAGAAAGCCTATATTTGTAGTAGTGTCATGAACTATAAATCATATCCCTAACCATTCTTTCACCTCATTTTTACTACACAAAACCATCACATAGCATATAAATCCAAAATCAACAACCTAACATGCTAGAAAAATTGCAAAAAAAAAAAATAATTTTCATATTTTATAAAGCGCGCTCATCTTGATCGTTATTCATTCACACGACACCCTACATCACACATGCCTAGACGTCGGAACCTCCCACATCACTGTGTGTGCCAAGAATAATCGTATTACCTACCTGAAAGGGAGGAAGTAAGAGGGTGACCTAAAAGCCCAGTAAGGAAGTACCAACAATACAACAATATTCAAGAAAAAGCACAAGGAAAAACATATTTGTATCATAAACTCATGGCGAAACATATCACATTCATACTCATAAATCATAGTCATAATCATACATCATGTGACCATGGCATCCCTATTGTCCATGTCACATCATGAGGTAACCAATAATAACATAAGCTGGCAAGACCTCCTCTATAAGGTAAATAAGATCTCAGGTCCTTGAATAACCTCGGCGGGTCCACCCTATGAGTTACGTCATATCCTTAGTAACTCACTTGTGTTGTCACTTTCAGTACGCTAACAACCTATTGCTTTTACATACAACATACAAGCAAGCATAACAACAATTCATAACATAATTTAATAACTCAGACTTTTCATAAGTCTTGGCTTATCATAACATATGCTTTCCATAACACTTTAACTATTGCAACATAACAAGTTATACCTTTCATAACATAATTCATAGAAAATTCTAACTAACTTCCTTACCTCAAGTCTAAGAAAAAGGTAAAGTGCGGGTACGTCACAACGAGCCTAAAATCATAATCAAACGTTCGTTTTTAAAATCACGTAAGAATACACATGCCCAACATACATACCCCAAGTGTGCATGGGACATGCACACGTGGCACAAGTTGAACTACAACTCTATCCACACAACAATGTCACATAAAATTATAGAGAACAATGCCAATACTAACAATTAATCCTCCATGGTTACAAAACAAAAATCATACATTTGAATAATAGGCGTATGTTTGAACGTAAAAATGAACTTGCATATAACATGCATACATGAGAGTGCTCTTAAAAGTAACATTTAAGTTGATAATTCTACTTGTTCATTTTATATCCATTTTCTAAAAAATCAGCAAGTATAAAATATTTGCCACTTAAATTATTACTTCACTATTCCTTTAAATCACATATTTGTCATTCATAAACTTTATTTCAAATATTTATTTTACTAAATAATTCATTAGCTTTAATTTCGCACAAAATAATAATCTCATTTATCATTTAATAACAATTAAAATAATCGCTCCTGTGTTGTCACAAAACAACACAAACAGCTTATTCATTTCTGGAATAACACCAAGATCTTAATAGAACTTCTTTAGCTAGACTATTTCCTTAGCTGCTTTTGACGCAGCTATGTATTCAGCCTCCATGGTGGAATCTAAGATCGCAAACTGCTTTATGCCTCTCCATATCACAGCTCCACCCCCAAGAGTAAACACCATTCCAGAAGTAGACTTCCTATCATCGACATCAATCTGAAAATCTGAATTGATGTAGCCTACAGGGTTCATAACACCACCACTACAAGAAATCTGATCTTTACCTACCAATATATATTGGTAGGGAAAGTAATGTTTTGCCTACCAATATTTATTGGTAGATAATATTAGTAGGTAAATGCTAGTCCATTATATTATATTTCTGAACAGAGCTTTACCTACCAATAATATCAGTAGGTAATGATCTTTACCTACGTATATTATGGAGGGAAATTTTTTAACCATTCCCGCTCAATTTTCCCCCCGTTTTTTATTTTCATTATATTATTTTATTATTATAAATGCTTATTTGGAAGCTTATGTGGAGTAAATAAGCTGACATTTACCTACCAATTTCTTACCTACATATATATATTGGTAGGTAAAAATATATTTTTCCCACTAATATTTATTGGTAGCGAATATTGGTAAGTAATTACGTGTCATTAGTATATTAACTCAGAAATGTTATTTCCTACCAATATGGAGACTTTACCTACATTTATTTTTCAGGGAAAAAGTTTACAATTCCCGCTCAATTTTTCCTCCCATTTTTGCTTACTTTTTATTTTATATTTTTATAAATGCTTATGTGTAAGCTGATGTGTTATAATAATGATGATGTGTTAAATTTGTTGTAATATGTGTCTGCCATGTGGCCTGTTTTTTTTTTTATCAAATTAACAAATACATTATATGTTATATATTATATTTTATAACCCTTTCACGCACCCTTTTCTTTCCTGCTTCCGTTCCTTGTTCTCTCACAGCCCTGTTCTCCACAGCCATTCCGTTCCGTTCTCACAGCCGTTCTATTCCTTGTTCTCTCACAGCCGCACGCCGCACCCTTTCCCTGTTCTCTCACAGCCAAACCCTTATCACAGCCGCACGCCGCCTCTTCCAGTTCTTCCTCAAGACCTGTATATCTGCAACTCCTAGGTAACAAGGTATCACCCACGACTATATTTCAAATTTTTTTCATTTTCAGTTTTTTCTTATTTCAGATCAAAGAAAATAGTTTTGAATTTAAAAGCAAGAACAGCTTCTTGTCTACATCTTGAATCGACAACGATCCAGTCGTGTATCGAATGTTTTGAGGCAGTCTCTTCATTTGCGATAGTGAAATGATATTCTAGATGCTGGAGAATGTCTAGCTCACTCGCCCATAAATTTACTTCCAAGTTTTCCTCTTGACTGTGGGACTTTTATGGGTTTGAATTATATATAGACATATAGACTTTTATGGGTTTGAATTGTATATAGACATATAGACATAGGCCTACAACACATTCAGATTTAAATTTATATAATTGCAAATGAAAAAAAGTCAAATATTCAACACTTTTTAATATATATAATCGCCCATAAATTTACTTCCAAGTTTTCCTGTTGACTGTGGGACTTTTATGGGTTTGAATTATATATAGACATATAGACTTTTATGGGTTTGAATTATATATAGACATATAGACATACCTACAACACGTTCACATTTAAATTTATATAATTGCAAATGAAAAAAAGTCAAATATTCAACACTTTTTAAATTTATATAATTGTAAATGAAAAAAGTCAAATATTCAACACTTTTTAAATTTATATAATTGCAAATGAAAAAAGACAAATATTCAACACGTCCTGTGAACTTTATTTTTTTTGTCTGTTTAATCAAATTATAATATATTAAACACTATTAAACCATAAAAATATATGAAAATCGTTGTGAATATTTTGGTATATTTTGTATTCTGACTATACTAGTATACATACACTCGATTTGTTGCTTCTTCTATGTGCAGGTTCAACAAGCTTTTTCAAACCTGGAGAGGTAATTTCAGTGCTTTTTTGGGTACAGGAATCTTGTAAACATGCTAGTGTTATTCTTTAATGGGTGTTTACATTAGTTCAAACCTTCGCAGTGGAAATTACCAACATATGTAATATCTAACTAAGTTATATATTGTATTAGTTTATAATAAAAATGGCTGCTTTAAGAAGTCATTGGCAGCCAACATATTTGATTATGCATGTATTTGTTTGCTCTTAAATTGTAGCAGTAGCATCCTTTGGCTAAAAAGCTGTTTTCTCAAACTCTTGATTCTTTACTGCTGTTGTTGTTTGCAGGGAGCGTGGTTATCTTGTTACTGATGAAGAGTTTGAGGTAATTTTTAACTTAGTTGCTTTCGATGAAAGCCAAGTTGTAATTGTATGTTGACTAGTGATTGGTGGTGGCACTTATTTGTCCAGTACTTGTAGCTACTGGTATGAGAGTTATTATTAGCTCATGTTCTCTCTCTCACTCTCTCTTTCTCTCTCGATTTTCGTGTTGTTAATTTCCTATTCTCAATTGCTGCTAAATATTGGTTGCAGGCATTGGTAAAAATTAGATTCTCGTTGGACTCTCCTGCTTTTTACACTGTCTGTGAGGTAAATCATTTACTTGCACTTCATGGATGGATTCTAAATTTTCTTAAGAAGCAGTTGAAATGATCTATTTTTCACTTGTGGTACATGGAAAAAAGTTGATGCATGTGCAAGAATTTGGATGATTTTTTAGTGCGGATTTTCTTAAAGAGATCAGTAGATGCTATAGATTTACTTGGGATTTTCTAATGATGTTTATACATAATAAGTTTATGGCTGTCATAGCTCATTCTTTTATAATTTGTGCAGAGTTTTGATCAAAAGAAGAATGGAAGATTCAGATTAGATGATTTCATATCTCTTTGTATATTTTTGCAGTCAGCTCGGTAAGTTTCATATCTCACAGGAAAAGTCTTCTTCTTTTGGACTATGAAACAGTTTTGCTTGATGGGATTCGATTTGGTTTTTTTTTTCGTTTTTATTTTGGTTACTACCCTTTGAATACATGTATTCACTGGTGCTATTTCTTGTAATTGCCAAGATTTTTCCTCTGTTTATTATAAATAAAATGGAAAGAAAAAATCTCAACTTTTTTATTTTTATTTCTAGACTCTCCAGTCAAAATGAATTTCTGAAAAATCCCCATTGATTTGATTTCATTGAGTGTGAACCCAATCCCAACGACCAACTTTTAAGTAACTTAATATTCTGACCCAATGTATGTTCATTTCAACAACATTTTAAAAGAAAAAGCTCTTCTTTTTTCTTTTCTACTTGCATTGCCATTCAAAGTTAAAAAATTGAGACAAATGCAAAAATTGGGTATGAACCTGTATATGTAATTGAGTTGGTTGGATTCTTGAATACTTGAATTGGGTCAAATAGAGGAGTACTATACTAGTATACATATGTATGCAGCAAAAATAATGTATGTTGTGGAATATCAAACTTGGAGTTGTTTATTTCTCTATCGATTCCTATATTGATTCTTTATATTTGTTTGCAAGTTATGTTTTCTAAAAAATTTGTATAACTTTCAGATCTGATTTTATTTTAGTTTTGATTGATTTTGAATGTGTAAATATGAACATGATTGAATTCTTGTTGTTTTTATTGTTTATCATTATTTTCAATCAGAATTTAATTGTAATATGAATTTCTTGTAGTGCTTTGAGGTTTTGGACTTGGTCTGGGTGGCTCTGTGATTTTTGAATTAGGCTTGGCAGCTTTAACACTTTTGGAATTTAGCCTTGGAAGCCTTGAGGTAACATTTTTATGATTTATAGTGATATCAAATCCTTACTAATCTGAAAGTTTGATGATGAATCATTGTCCTGAGGCACTTTTTGGTGCTTTGTTTATAGTTTTTGTGATTGGTTGTTTATGCATTTGAATTTGTCTACGCTATTTCTTTTGTATTTTGTCTTTGGTACTTTGTTTATGAGTTGTTGTTAGTGGCTTTCCCTCTGTTGTTTATGTACTAAGATTGATTAAAAGTCTAGTTTCTTTGGAAGAGACTACAAAATAATAAAATAAAAAATCAGTAAATTAACACTATTTAATAAGCTTACTGTCATTTTCTATTGGTACTTAGTTTAGAGTTCAGAGACAAACTGTTATGGTTTATTTGCTTTGTGAAATATTAATAATTCATGTGGAAGAAGAAAAATTAAAGCCCCTTGTTTACTGGGGTGGAAAGAATCTTTAAAGCCTCCTCCTGGGCAGTAGTAGTAACCTTTGAATATGTACAAAAATATGTGCACCACATATATATACATACATATATTTATATGTTTCTATATAATGACAATAGTTCTTTCAATTCATTATATATTTTTTTTTTTTAAAAAGAAAGAATTAATAATAAAGATGCATTCATGAATCCTTGTTAGATAGATCAAATCCCATGTTACCAAATTGAACCTCCACAAAAAATGCAACGTCCATGAGAGGTGCTTGCTAGCAACAACTTCCATGATTCTCAGTTTAGCTGCCCCAAGTAGCTAAACCATAACAATTTTCATTGTTTTCCTCATCCTTTTTAGCCTCTCCATTTTCATTTCACTTCCCCCAAATCAATCTCCCACTTTCTCTTCTTTCTTATTTTCCTATTTCATTTATAATAATCTACAAAAGAGAAAAATCTTTAATATTTACCATCCTTTCTTATTCTTTTTCTTGCTCTTGTTCTCCTCTGTGTTCTTTCTAGAATTTGGGTTCATCATCAGCTCTACCAACTACAACAAGGGACCCCATTTTGTTGGTTCATGGATCGTCATTGGATAAATATACCAAATAAACTTTCAGCAGAATATGCTGGTGGAATGAATGAATTCATTAGTGTTGCAAGACACTCCATGGACTCCAATGGGATGGTTCTATGCCCTTGTTGTCGATGCATGAATAAGAAATCACAATACATGCATGTGATAAAGTTGCACTTGATCACTCATGGATTTCTTAGTACTTACACAAGGTGGTATCACCATGGTGAGAAAGTAGAGGAAGTATAAGATGATGGATTATTTGATACCGAGGATAATGTCGAAGATTCGGATCAGAGTGATGATTTGGCGGCAGGTCTTCATGATGCTATTGGTAGTAAGTATTTTAACATTGGTCCAACTAGTGACTTCAATGATGAATCTCCACTTAATGTGGATGACAAGTATGATGCATTGTTTGAGTCACTTCATAAGCCTTTGTACAATAATTGTAAAGGTTTCTCTGTCTTAAGCGCGGCGGTGAAGTTGATGAATCTCAATGTGCTTAATAAATGGACAGATAAATCATTCGACGGTCTTTTGGAGTGTTTGAGAGAGATATTGCCCGAGGGTAATCAGTGCCCAGGGAATTATTACCAGACAAGTAAGCATCTTTGTGAGGTGGGCTTAGGCTATGAGAAAATTGGTGTTTGTCAATACGATTGTGCATTGTTTTATGGTGAGAATGCAAATGCAGTGTCATGTCCTGTATGCAAGTCTAGTCGTTATGTACGAAATCAAATCCCACATAAACGACTTAGATGGTTCCCAATCAAGGCACGGCTTAAGAGAATGTTTAGTTCGAAGCACACTTCTAAAGATATGCGATGGCATAAAGAGGTACGAAAAAATGAAGCTGGGATTTTACGTCATCCTGCTGATGGGGATGCTTGGAAGCATTTCGACAATGTGTATCCTGACTTTGCAGCTGATTCTAGGAGTGTACGAATGGGGTTGGCGTCAGATGGGTTTAACCCTTTCTCTAATATGACATCAACCTATAGTTTGTGGCCAGTGATATTAATTCCGTACAATATGCCACCCTGGGCTTCTCCTAATGGAACAAACTATCTCATGTCTTTGTTAATTCCAGGCCCTAAATCTCCTAGAAAAGATTATGATGTGTTCTTGATGCCATTAATTGAAGAGCTTAAAGAGCTCGGGCCATTATATGTAAGTAATTTAAATTTTTATTTATTATATTTATTATATTTCTTACTGATAATTAATTAAATATATTATTAGGATAAAATGATGGAGTTAAGGGGTCAACATCCTCCAGAAGAACTGTCTGATAAAGAGATTATGGAGTGTGTACTTGGACGTGATTCGGTATACTTACGAGGGTGGGGGCGGTCTCCTAGTGTCACAACTTCTACTTCACATCGTGAAAATATTGTGGGTAATCAACCAACTTATGAAGAGTTACTTGAACGACTTAATGATACAACTTCCTGCCTTAATGCTACTAACGAACAACTTAGTGTAGTTGTGGATATACTTCGTCATAACAATTTGATGGCACCGCCTCCACCACCTCCAACAGACCAAGCTTCAGATGAAAATTTAAGAGAGTCGCCATCTATTTCAGTTCGGGAGTCACAAGATGATTCTTAGTTTATTTACATTAATTTACTAAGGAATGAACTTTATGAAGTTTTTTTTATTTTGGTAGGGGTAACCTTAAAATGATAACTTTATGACTTATTTTAGTATTGAACATTATAAAGAATTTTAGCATTAAACATTTTATTATTGAATGATTTTTTTCTAGTTTATTTCTAATATAGAACATTTACAAATAACTATTATTATCTTTTACCTACACATAACCATTAAATTTGAACAAAATATAAATTGTGTAACAAACCAATAAAATAATGCTATGTGGGCTAATAAAATGATACCACGTAGGATGCCACATATGATGCCACGCAGGATGCCACGTAGGATGCCACATATGATGCCACGAAGGATGCCACGTAGGATGCCATATATGATGCCACGTAGGATGCCACATATGATGACACGTCATCAGACATGTAAAACTACAAAAACCATGTCAGCATACACGTAGGATGCCATGCCATCAAACACGTCATCTGATGACTCATCAATTGATTTATAACTTAGTGGGGTCCACTGATTCTTTTACCTACCAGTGTTAATAAGTGTAGGTAAAGACTCTTTCCCCACTAACTTTTACCTACCAATCTCTACCAATTCAATATTGGTCGGTAAACCATATTACCCACCATTAGGCTAGTTTTACCTACACTTACAATTGGTAGGTAAAGACCCCATTTTCTTGTAGTGCACCCTTGTACACTAACATATAATCCCTAGTCTGCCTAAAATACTTCAGGATATGCTTCACCCAAATCCTTAATCTGGAATTGAGTGTTCAGACAATTCTTCACATCTGATAATTTCTTAACATTGTTTCCAATGAGTAGGATATCATCTACATAGAGAACCAATAATATCACTATTTGATTTGCCTTCAACTGGTAAACACAAGTCTCGCTGATATTTTGATCAAAGCCATAAGTTTTGATTATTTCATCAAACCTAAGGTTTCAGGAACGACAAGCTTGCTGAAGTCCATAAATAGACCTATTCAACTTGCCAACTTTTCTTTCTTGTCCAGCTACTTTAAATCCTTCTGGCTGATCCATATAAACAACTTCGTCAAGCTTCCCATTAAGAAAAGTTGTCTTGATGTCCATTTTCCAGATCTCATAGTCGAGAGCGGCTGCTATGGATAGGAGGATGCAAATGGACTTGAGCATGGCTACCGGACTACAAGTTTCTGCATAGTCCACGTCTTCTCGTTGGTTATAACCCTTTGCCACTAATCAAGCTTTATAAGTTTTGATATTTCCATCAACACCTTGTTTCTTCTTGTAGATCCACTTGCACCCAATGGCCCTAAAGTCACTAGGTGCTTCCACAAGATCCCAGATGAAATTTGAGTAGATGGGCTCCATTTCCTGTTTCATGGCTTTGAGCCATAGTTCCTTTTCAGGGCTAGCCATTGCCATTTTGAAAGACAATGGATCATCATCACTAGTGTTACCAACAACCATATTGGTTTCACCATCCAAACCAAAGTGAACTAAGTTCCTAGAAACCCTCCCACTACGACGAGGCTCTATGACTATTTGCTCAGGGGCAGTGGTACTTTCTTCATTTAAATCGACTTGCGTTGGTTGGACATGAAGAGTGGGAATTTCATCATCAACTCACGTTAATGATGATGGAACATTGGTTGGAGTCAATTCTTCAACCATCTCCTCTAAAACTACTTTGTTGCGAGGTTTGAAGTTTGGACATAGTCATTTTCCAGAAAAGTAGCATTCGTAGAAATAACCACTTTCTTTTCTGAATGACTATAGAAGAGTCCACCCCGAGTACCTTTAGGATAGCCAACAAACATGCAAACTTCGGTTCGCAATTCTAGCTTTCCCTCCTTTTTCCTCAGGACATAGGCGGGACACCCCTAGATTCTATAATGATGTAAATTAGGTTCACGACCATTCCAGCGTTCTAAAGGTGTTTTGGGAATTTATTTGGACAGCACGACATTCAGAATGTTATTCACGGTTTCAATTGCATGTCCCCAGAATGAAGTTGGTAAAGTTGAGTAACTAAGCATGCATCTAACCATTTCCAATAAAGTTCTGTTCCAGCGTTCCACTACACCACTTTGTTGCGGATTACTCAGGGCAGTAAGTTGTAATAAAATCCCAAGTTCAGTTAAATGATCTTGGAACTACATATCCAAATATTCTCCACCTCTATCAGATCACAAGATCTTTAATGTTTTACCTAATTGGTTATGAGCCATAACTAAGAATTCTTGAAACTTTGAAAATGTTTCTAAGTTCCTATGCATTAGGTAAAGACATAAGTATCTAGAGTACTCGTCAATAAAAGTGACGAAATACTCAAAACCACCCCTGGCTTGTACATTCCAAGCTCCAGAAACATCTGAATGCACAAGTCCAAGTGATTCTTTGGCCCTATCACCCTTTGCAGAGAATGGACGCTTGGTCAGTTTATCTTCTAGACAAGATTCAAAGACAGGTAATTCCCCTAAGGTGAGTTCCCTCAAAGGCCCATCCTTTGTAAGTCTTTGAATTCTATCATAGCCAATGTGACCTAGTCTCAAATGCCATAAATACGTCATGTTATCGTTATCGGCCTTTTGACGTTTATTGGTCCTAGGTTTAGCTACTTTGAATAAATCATTGTTAAGAGCAAGGGGTTCATTAGGTCACAGAATATAAAGCCCATTTTCCAAACATGCAATACACAATTGTGATCCATTGAAAGAAATAGATATATTAAAACTTGTGAAAGTCATAACAAATTGTTCTAACTGCGACATGGAAATTGAAATTAAGTTTCTACTAAAATTCAAAATAAAATATACATCTTTTAAACTTAAATATTTATTTTCAAACATCAGATGAGCTCTTCCTCTATCTTGGACCATAACGAACGCTCCGTTCCCAACTCTAAGCTTTAAGCCTCCTTCGTCCACTTCTTCCCACGATTCAAGAAGCTGTAAAGAGTTACAAACATGGTTAGTAGATCCAGAATCAACAATCTAAATGGATTTATCATTCTCTAAAACGCATGTTTCTAAGATAAATGAACTATAATCATTACCTTTGTTTTTCGCTGCTAGAAACTTGGGGCGATCCTGTTTCCAATACCCCTTCTCTTTGTAGTGAAAATACTTACCTTTACCATGTTTGTTTTTCTTGTTCTTTCCTTTAGGCGTCTATGAATTCGGTTGTGCACTCATCTTTGCAGCCTTTCCAGGCTTGGGGTTGTTGTTTTATCCACCTTTCCTTTTGTTTCCAGCTTTCAAAGACGAAGCTTGGTTAGCTTCAACCTTAGCTAGATCAGCAGCAGTAGTAATAGTTGTCTTATTTTCTCCTCCCTCACTTGGTCCACCCATGATAGACTCAAAAGTCTGAAGCTCGTTCATGAGCTGCGTCAGACCATAGTTGAGTTTATTAAACACATAGTTGGTGGTGAATGGCAGAAAAGCTGGAGAGAGACTATTGAGGATTAAGCCGACTTGAGTTTCCTCATATATTGTTGCTCCATGCAGTTCTGCATCCTGAAAGTAGTTTGTCATTTTGATCAGATGATCGCGTACATGTTGAGAAGGGGCCATCCGAGCATTGGCGTATTTCTTGGTGGCCTCAAAACGAGTCTGCGCTGACTTGGCACCAAACATGTCTTGGAGCTGATCCATGATTTCGTAGGCTGTCTCGACATTCTCCATCTTTGTCTTGAGAGTGTCGACCATACTATTCAACATGTAGTGTCACACCTTGTTGTTAGTCTCCTGCCAACACTCATATTTATCTCTTACAGACTTAGGAGCTCCTTTAGCTGGAACTTCTGGGGATTCCTCAGTCATGACGAACTCCGTGTTCTCACCAATCAACACAATGTTGATGTTTTGCTTCCATTTAAGGAATTTTTCTCCAATGAGTTTCTCCATCGAAAGTTGAGAAAGGATGGGAGTAGACACAGCCATACTAAAATCTACCAATTATCAATAAAATAGAAATCAATCACTTTTGCTCAATAAAACTTCTATTCACTCTAATTTCAAGAAATAGTACAACATATACAAAAATATGTAAGATATGAAAAAAATACCAAAAACAATCATATCTCTATTTCTTTAGGTTTTTAACTAATCTATGATATCCTTATCCCAGTTGGCGAGAGTCAAAAATACAACTAATTAAATAAAGTTGTAAACTTATTTAATAATGAAATCCATTATTAACAACCTACTATTCGATGAAAATAAGAAAACAAAATCTCTTATTTTATGAGCTAGACCAATGGTTTCGATAATCAATAGATTTAAACCTAGTAGTCACCGTAGGGGTGAGTTTAGTAGAATTTGACCTATAATTATCTATCTTTTGAAATATAACCTTGTCAAAATAACTAATGAACACCTTCCGTAGGGGGACGAATCAAAGTGTCTCAAGGCCTCATTAAGCCATTGACCTTGTTATACCAACGGTGGAGATCGAATATTATTCTTATAAAATAAGCTCATTTTAAAATAGTTTTTTTTATTATTAATTTTCAAAAATTAATGACTATGGTTCTCCAAAAAAATTGAAAAGATTAAATTTTTAAAACCAAAGTCCTATAATTTCCTATTGATTCTAAAGTGTCATATTGAAACAAATTCAATTAATTAGAATTAATTTGTTGCTAATCAATATTTAGGTTTAACTAATGTAATGAACCTATACAATTTAGTCCAACTCAGGTAAATGGGCATTAACGGTTGGGCTTGTATGGAGGAGGGTTGGGACCAGTATGTCATTCCCACTACTAAGGCCCCATTAATTCCATACAAGGACCAAAAGAAAGGAATTTAAACATTAGTTTTATTAATTGTTATTAATTGATTAGGTCCACTATAGTCATGTAAAGCAAATGGGCATTCACAAGTAGAATCACCCACAAGAGAGAAATTTAAACTCTACATTTTCTAAAGGGCCCAAATAAAACCTATCATTTTATGAATATTTAATTTGGAAAAAATCCATATATCTAGCAAATATATAGGCCACTATATGTATCTAAGCCCAATTGCAAAAATACCACATAAAGTGCAAACAAACATGTTATAATTGGATGGGCCTAATCATGTTACTATATGAGCTAGTCTATGAATTTATGCAAAAACACTACAATTTATTTCATTTGTAAAAATACCACAATTAATTGTCAAGAATTTAACAAAAATTCGAATTAATTAAAATTTTACAAAAAATAAGTCAATTTAAATGAAATTTATCAACAATTAACAAAAGTTAATTTAAATTTCATTTATCAACAATCAACATGGCTTAGGTTGATTTGAAAAATATTAATTTAATTTAAATAGGATTTATTAACAATTAACCAAAGTTAATTTAAATCTCATTTTATTAATTAGTTTGAAAAACGTGATATTTTTTAAAATCTAACAAGATATAATTTTTTAAAACAAATATCATCTGCTATTTTTGAAAAAATATCTTAAACAGTTAAAAAAATTCGAATATCTATAAAAATATCTAGTTAACAAATTTTTAAATTTCATTTAATTTAAATATTAAAATCTATAGAATAATCAAATATTATTATTTTCAAATATCTGATAACTTAATTCTAATATTTTAATATATTAAAATATTTAAAATTAATTAGTGAACCTATTTTTAAATTTGAATTTGAATCTTTGTAGAAAATATCTATTTTTAAAAGATCAAACAACAAAAATACCATATTTCAAAAGGGATATTTTTAAATAATAGAAAATATCTGATATTTTTGTATTAACCTATTAAAAATACATTAAAAAAAAAATTTAAGAAAAAAAATTAACGCTGGCCGCGGCCAATGAAAGTTGGTGGCTGTGGCCACGGGACGACTCTAGGTATTTTTCATGCACTAGTCGCGGGCTGAGGTTTATGGTGGCCGTAGCCACTACCTGCTGTTACCCAGGCCGCGGCCATTGCCCGAGAAATTTTTTTGATAAACTTTGTGCAATTTTTCAAGCCAAAATTGTTTTCTAAATAATTTTTACCATGATTTACATCAAATAAAGCATTTATATAAAAATTATTTGCAAAGAAAATACAACAAAATAAACCAAATATGTTAATAATCACATAAAATTCAATATGCATCGTAAAAACACATGAAATCCACCCAATTACTCAACACATCAAATAATTCAATTTTACCATGTTCATGCATGAAAATAAATATTATCAAAGGCTCTGAGGCCAGTTGTTGGAAAAACTTATACAAGATCTTTATTTATTTTCATGTAGATCTAATATTAAACAAGTTAATATGAGACAACCTAGAACATGTATCTAAAATTTAATTCAAAGAGAAATAATGATAGGAACACTTACATTATACGCAACGGAATGGTTGAGTCCTTCCTCCTTCAATTTCTCTAACCCTTGTATCCTTTCTGTCGTAGAGTAATACCAAGAAACTGAACCGTTCTTCAATTTTCTTTACAGCCTTCCACAGTATCCTTAGAATCACCTAGACTAGGGTGGGAAATTCTCAACACATGAGATAGATACAGAGAGAAGAAGAGAAAAGAATAATGAGGCTTAGAAAAGGACTTATGTTTGTAGAGAGAATCTAGAACCTAATAGTTCTTCTCATCTTCTCAGAAACATGTGATTCAACTTATGTTTTCAACTCTCTCTTAGCATTCCTTTTATAGACTCAATTTGGTCATTTATTTAATTAAAAAAATCAATAAAATAATAGCCAATTAACAGCCCTAGGTTGAAATTATCATGGGCTTTAAGCCCGTAATATTTCTCATTTGATTATAAGCCCGTTGGACTTAAAATCAAGGCATGTATTATTTTCTATTGATTTAATTAATTAAATAATTATTCAAATCATTTATCAAATTAATTATTTATAATTTGAACATTGATTTAAACCTTTTTATTAATTTAGATACCAATTTATCTTAATTAATAACTCTGCCCTAATTTCTCTTTTCTTCTCTAAATTGCATAACTCTATGAAACTATCCAAAATTGACCTGGTCAACTTTGATAATTCTAATTGATAATTAAATCAATTAATTGAGACTATCTAGATGATTTTATCCAGGGTACAATGGGGACCATGGGCCTATGAAATCAAGCTCCAATAAGTTATCATAAATCTAACAAATAAATTTACTAACTTATTAATTCCTCGTGACTCCACTAAAGACTCGGAATTGCACTCTTGAATTCATAGAATGCTCTATAAACAATATAGATATGTTATTAATTATCCATTGTTACAACCATAATTGTCACTCAATCCTCTATAGACGGTCTACAATGAGATGTGACTAAAATACCGTTTTACCCCTCATTGTATTTTATCCTTAAAACACTTAGTTCCTTGTAAATGATATTACAGTAAACTAATATTAATTACTGAAATGAGATCTCTATCATTTAGCACCTTGAACCAAACTAAAAGGATACCATTATTTCATTTCTTCATTAGAAGCTATAGATGTTCATATATAGGATTAACACTCCCACTCAATTATACTACCGAGTTCCCAAGATGTAAGAATGGGCTAGTCCGTAGGGTAAACTAATAACGAAAAGAACTCAAATAATATAATCAGTTAGAATACTAATCACTCAAAATTGAGATTGAATTAACCTATGGTCAACTTATGATATGAATAGAATAGATAATAACGGTATGTTTTCCTATCCTATCTACTGTCAATATCGGTTTGGTCCGATGTTATAAATACATCCGATCTTATCTACTTTGCTAATGTTCTAGAAAGAACATAACACTACAATGTGTAAGTAGATCCTATCGTAGATTGACAAGTCAGTGTAAATCTTGTGTATTGACTATTCTTAGGACTAACTTATATTTTAACATATAACCATATTTATATTCCATTGTGATTACATCACTATAAATGCGATTAGCTATATGCTCGAAAATTAATAGAAGTTTATATTAAACAAATAATCATGAAAATAAAGCATGTGAGCAAAGTGATTGACCAAGTCAAAAAATTATTTCTATTATTTTATTGATAATAAATGAGATTACAAAGAAACTGGGTTTTAATTAGGGCATAAAACCCAAACAGGTTGTAATTTTTGGATTCAAGAGTATAAAATTCTATGTAGGATAAGGCCAAGGCATGTGTAGAGAATGCATGTGGGGTTTTGTTTATGTTTCTCTTGATGTTTCTATGAACATTGTCATGTTATTTGGGAAATAGGAACATTCTAGGGTTCATGTGAATGTATATGAGGTTATTGGTATTTTTATGTTTATATCATGTGGGTTTCGGCCTATAGGGGTTATTGATGTCACATATACTCATTCGCAACATGATAGGTTATTTTGTTAGATTTGGCAATTTGTTTTAAGTCCCTTACAAATGACGATCTAAGTGTTATATGAAGTTTTGGTCCAAGTAATTGTTTAAACATGATTTAATAGTGGGTTTTATGTTAATTATGCTTGCTGTTTTTTTTATAATTTGTGAGTATAATGGTGAAACAATGTTTTTAAATGCACGTGATGCCTCAAATGGTATTTGATTTTTAAGTAAATAAAAGGGCACATTTTTTTCACATGTTAATGGTATTTTTGTAAACGTAATACAGGCAGATTTTTTTGTGAATTTTATGAAACAAAAATACAGTTTTAATCCAAGTTTGTAATTTAATTGAATAAATAGTTGCTGGGATTTTGGGATTTAAAATAAGAAAGGTCTCTTAAATGAGCTAAATAATGCTAGTGCAATGAATAAATTAAACCCAAAACAATGTATATGATAAATGTGGTATTTTAAAAATGTAAAATTGTATTTTTCACATTATTATTTAGGTGCAGTTTCTTTTTATTTTAATGTGAAAAAGATTATGGTTTAAATTCACTTGTGATTTTTAAACAAAATAAATGGCTGCTGAAACTTTGATTTATTAAGCTAAAATAATTATTTGATTTAAGATTAATGAGTCCTACATCTAAATAATTTAAGTCTTAAATAATATATATGAAAATGTAATTTTTCACACTTTATTTATAAATTTTCACATTTGAAAACATGTAGTTTTTATTTTAGAATAGTAAAGTTATTTTCTAAAAGAAGCAAGAACCTTATTAAGTATTTCTAATAGCTGCAAAATTGTCACATATTTTTTATGCTATTTAAATAATAAATATAATTATTATTTTATGAGAAATTAGTAAAGGCTTAATGGATTACTTTATAAAGTAAATATGATGTATTAAAATTTGTTTAACAATTTTGGGAGTTAGAGAAACAAATAATGGTAATTAAATTATGTTGCTGAATTTTGATTTAAGAGACAAGAAATAAGTATGTAGGAATTATTGTTATAAACGCTAAATTTTAACAACGCTCCCACGTATGCATGTCGCATGCAAATGAATTTTTACATTCAAATTATATGCCTATTGTTCAAACACATGACTTTTACTTTGTAACCATGAAGGGTTAATAGGTAGAATTAACATTATTCTTTTACGATTTTATGTGAAAATGTGTATATTTCGAATTATTGGGCAACTTGTACCACGTGTGCATGGCCCATGCACATGTGGGGTAAATGTGTTGGGCATGAGTATATTTTATATGATGCTAAGAGAAGACGTTTGATTATGATTATAGGCTCGTTGTGAAGTTTTTCTCATTTTTCCTTTACTCGAACCTGAGGTAAGGAAATTAGATAGCATTTCTATGTTTATACTATGAAATGGTGAGACTTGTATGCTAAAAGGAATATTGTGCTTTGTTTTGATGATGAACTATGTGATATGGAAAATGTAATTCTATCTTGAAATGTTATGACAAGTATGATTGCAATATGTATTTCTTTTGTCTTGATGTGAATTGGATTACATGTGTTGTATGATGAATGAGAAGAGAACGTTGTTAGTGTGTTGAACGCAACACAACAAATGAGTTACAAAGGATATGATGTAACTCAAAGTGCGAATGCTTACCTGAGATCTTGTTGACCTCATAGAGGAGGTTTTAACAGCCCTATTATATTGGCTACCTCAAGATGTGACATGGACTATAGAGGTTCCATGATCACAAAGAGTGTGCTTATGTTAAATGAATGTGATGTATGACTGTTTCATTTTGAATATGAGATATGAGCATGATGATATTATGAATTGTGTTGTTATGTTATACATGTCTTTGTCTTATCTTTGATTTTGTTGTACTTCCTTATTGGGCTTTTAGCTCACCTCCTTACTTTCCCCCTTTCAAGTAATAAATAGGGTTTCTCTGTGGCACGCGCTGTGATGTGGGGAGTTCCGACGTCTGAGTGTGTATGGCGTTGGGGTTTTCTATGAATGAATAAATGATCAACATAAGCACCGAGTTTTAAGGAATTATGTTATGGACTTTATTTTAAATATGTAAGTGGGCCTTAAACTTTTTTTTTATTTTCTTTAAACATTGCATATGAACAATTTAATTTTATTTCAAACTATTGGGCCCAAACTTGCATGCTTTTATCAAGGCCCCACTAAATCTATCTTTTAATTGGTATTTTTCTAATTACCTATGATATAAGTGACATTTTTACAAAGTAATAGATTAGGGCACTTTACAAATGGTATCAGAGACGAGCGTTCAAGTTTCCAAGGACCCTCCACATACACACTAAAGACGAGAAAATCTCACCTCACCGCGTCGTAAATACTTGCTCTAAATGTTATCTATACTCTTTCATGGTATTAAATTTTGTAGTTTTGTCATTGCAGTATAGAAAGATGCCTCGTATTATTAGAACCACTAAGAAACAGTTACTCAAGGTGATTCGCGCGATACCTAATGTTCAACTCGACGAGGATCACTTGGAGGATTGTCGTACTAAAAATAACAACGGTGGTTTGCGATCGTATTCAAGGAATGATTAACAAAAGAGTGATGTTGTTGTGGCCCACAAAACAATACTGCGTTTTAAGGGAATCGGTGTCTATATATCCTGAGGCCCTCCTCTACTTGACCATAGCATAGAAAGATGTTGTTCAGGATGATTTGGATTTCAGCATCATCGAATAAACGATTTACGACCTCATAGACAATTACGATTTTAGTCGTTTGGAGACAGTCATGGTAAAGAAGGACGATGAAGAGATGGAAGAACGATATGAAAAGGTGCATGATTTGGAAGGGGAAATGGCGGGCGTGTCAAGAAGTAGTGCACGCCTTACCAAAAGTGAGTGCTAGGATGAGAACATTGGCTAGCTCTCCTGATATCTTCAACATTTCGGAGGATGTTAATTACTACAACTCAGGGGACGATTCCATGATTGAGGACTAGAGTTTATCTCAAATTTCCTTTCAATAAATGTTAACAATTAAAATGGGACTTTTCTTAAGAACCCTTAAGAAATTATGGCTTTCATTATGGTTATTAAACAATTTATGGGATGTTTGACTTTTGGAATAATTTCTTAACAAACTTTGAATGTTATGGTTTAATATTTTTCTCTTGCAAACTATAAATGGTGTGGATGTGTAATAGAAGACAACTTTCGTGAATATCTATAAGAACCAAAGCATTATGCGATTAATCCTCTCTTATGACTTTCTTTTGGTGCCTTAGAATCACATAATGTCAATGAGAGGAAGAGGATCAAGAGGAGGCAGGGGAAAAGGGAGAGGCCAAGGAACAGTGTAGCGTCCCAGAATTTTAACTAGTTAGCTAGATAGTAGTAGTTGTAGTATTTTAGATTCCGTGGATTTTGGTTCAAACCGGGACTTAGTTGGAAACTCATAGCAATAGTTATGAATTTTATAAGTTTAAACTATAGTTTAAGAATATTAATTATAACATAAGGTTTGATTAATATTGCTGGTCCTAGGTGTATTATTTATTATAACATAAGTTTTAGATAGAGTCAAGAAGAATATGACACTTGTCATAAGCATGATTATTAGGGATTCGAGTTTGTTATTTTATGGTTAGTTAATAAATTTGTGGATTAGCTTGTTATTTAGATAATGAAATAGATTTTCCCGTAACTTTAGGATACTGTAACTTCTGACCTATTTTTGACCCAGTTATATTATGCATTTCGAAAAATAATATTTCTAGAAAGTTGTAGATAATTGAATTAGCTTTCTATCGGTATAAAGATAGTCTAAATCGAAGTCGTACAACTCTAGTTATATTGATTTTACTACAGGTGAGTTTAGAGTTACGAGATTTAGGAAGTTAGAAGTTAGGATTCTATTTTTTATTTTATTTTTAAAACAAGCTTTGACTCCTTAGACCTACATTTGAACGATTTGACCCAGTCCTAAGCCTTTGACTGAAGAATATTCAAATATTTGCAATTAAATTCATTATTTTTATTCAAAGCCAAAAAGAAGATCTTTATTCCTATAACTCTATAAATAAGACTTAGAACCTAGCCCTTCCATTCACTCTTCAGCTGTGATCAGACTCCAAGGTGCTAGTGAGACCTTAAGAGTGATAAACACTTGGGTTGGGAAAAATATTTGCCATTCTTAAGCTTTATCAAACACTTGGGAAGTGAGGATTAGAGTGTTTCGGTATTGGAGTTAGACCAATCCATAAGGTCATCTGAGGTACCCTTATTCTTAAGCTTCATTCTGTTTGATTCCTTAGTTTCTTTAGTTTTCATTCAGGTTATAACTTTTGTTATGGTTTTGTGGTTATCATTTTTAGTTCTTTGAACTTAAGGTGTCTTTTCAGTAAGTTTCCTCTTGGTGGTTTAGTTCTATTCATTCATCTCTGTCCTTTAGAAATACTCACTATTTTTATTGCTGGTTTTAGGAGTGTTCCAAGTTCCGCATTTGTTCTCAATTATCCCGGTGTTGGTAAGGAAAATTAGATAGTTTAGTATTATGATCTTGTTTATGTAATGTATGATATAGTTTATGTTTGTATGACCTAACAATTCAGTTACAATAAAGGGGTAAGTGTGTCTGGAACCTAAGGTGTCCAATGATGTATGATGGACTATGTCCGGTAGGCTCAGTTGCCAAAACTTTATGACGGACCTATGTCCGGTGTATGACAGACTTTTGTCCGGGCCTTAATTGCCACCCCTGTATAAGCACTTATCTTTTTATTATATCTGACTTGTTATTTTTTAGTTAAGATTATGATATATGACCTATAGTTATGATTTATGATCTATGACCTATGACTTATGACTTAGAGTATGACTTGTGATCTATGACTTAGATTTATTATTTAGAATTATGACTTAAGATATGATATAATCTAGATGTTTGTGTTTGTATGACTTTGGTGAATATATGTTATGTTTGATTATATGACTAACCCTTGTTTGTATTTTCCTTACTGGGCTTAGAAGCTCTCTCATTATGATGTAATTTTAGGCATGGATTGGTTAGCAAAACATGGGGCAACAATAGACTGTTAGGGTAAGACAGTCAACTTTCAACCAGAAGGCGGAGAGCAGTTCACTTTCAAAGGAGAAGTTTCTCGAACTCGCATACCGATAGTCTCCGCTCTCAAAGCTCAGCGATTAATAAATAGTGGTTTCCAGGCATTTCTAGCTAGTGTGGTGGACAAGTCACGAAAGATGTAGCTTGAACCAAAGGATGTACCTATTGTATGAGAATTTCCCGAGGTGTTTCCAGAAGATCTACCGGGATTACCTCCGAGTAGGGAAATCGAGTTTGAAATAGAATTGGCACTTGAGACGGCACCAATCTCGAAATATTTCTATAGAATGGCGCCTACTGAGCTAAAGGAGTTAAAGATACAATTGCAGGAACTTTTAGACAAGGGTTTCATCCGACCGAGCTATTCGCCTTGGGGAGCACCAGTGCTTTTTGTCAAAAAGAAGGACGGGAGTATGAGGATGTGCATCGACTATCAAGAACTTAATAAAGTGACGATCAAGAACAAATACCCTTCACCTCGAATAGACGATCTTTTTTATCAACTACAAGGATCTACAGTATTCTCGAAGATAGATTTGAGGTCGGGGTATCATCAGCTAAGAGTACGAAAAGTAGATATCCCAAAGACGGCTTTTCGAACTAGATATGGACACTACGAGTTTCTGGTAATGTCTTTTGGCTTAACAAATGCACCAGCAGCATTCATGGATCTTATGAACCGTGTATTTAAGGACTACCTGGATAAGTTCGTTGTGGTGTTTATAGACGATATATTTATCTACTCAAAAATGAAAGCCAAGCATGAAGAGCACCTGCGACTGATGTTGGGACGACTCAAAGGTCATCAATTATATGCTAAGTTTAAGAAATGCAAATTCTAGTTAGAGTAGGTGGCATTTCTAGGACACATTGTGGCTAAAGATGGCGTGGAAGTAGATCCAGCCAAGATCGAAGCAGTGAAGGACTGGCCCAAACCTAAGAATGCAACGGAGGTGAAAAGTTTTCTGGGATTGGCAGGATACTACAGACGATTTGTTGAAGGGTTCTCCAGAATAGAATCACCCTTAACAAATTTGACGAGGAAGCAACAAAAATTTGAATGGACAGAGAAATGTGAAGAAAGCTTCCAGACGTTAAAGGATAAGCTCATAACAGCCCCAGTTCTGTGCATTCCAAACGATAAGGGCAAGTTTGTAGTGTATTGAGATGCGTCAAAGCAGGGACTTGGATGCGTTTTGATGCAAGATGAAAGAGTGCTCGCCTATGCCTCGAGACAGCTTAAGGAGTACGAACAGCAATATCCAACTCATGACTTAGAATTAGCAGCGGTGGTTTTCGCTCTAAAGATTTGGAGGCACTATCTGTACAGAGAAAAGTGCGAAATCTATACGGATCACAAAAGTCTAAAGTACTTTTTTATGCAGAAGGAGCTTAATATGAGGCAACGAAGGTGGCTGGAGTTAGTAAAGGACTATGATTGTGAGATCTTATATCATCCGGGAAAGGCTAACGTCGTGGCAGACGCACTTATTAGGCGGAGTTGCGGAAGCTTGTCAACAATTAAGGAGATAGCTCAACACTTACAAGATGATATTAAGAGGTCCGGAATTGAGCGAATAACTGGAAAACTAGCTGACCTCACAATCAAGTCAACTCTAATGGAGGAAATAAAGGAGAAACAACAAGAGGACGAGTTTCTTCTTAAGATGAAGGCAGCATTACAAAGTTCAGAGAATGCTGATTTCTCCTTGACAAGAGAAGGCATGCTATGACATAGAGACTGAGTATGTGTGCCAGAAAGTGGAGGATTAAGATAAAGTATTATGAAGGAAGCGCACACTACTCCGTATTCACTTCACCCGGGATCGACCAAGATGTACAACGATGTCAAGATAATGTACTGGTGGCCGGGGATGAAGAAAGACATAGCAGAATTTGTAGCGAAATGCCCTACATGTCAACAAGTTAAAGCCAAACATCAAAGACCCACTGGAACTTTGCAACTATTAGATATTCCCAAATGGAAATGAGAAGATATAACGATGGACTTCGTGACGGGTTTACCAAGGACCACCAAGCAGCATGACTCTGTTTTGGTGATAGTAGATAGACTCACAAAATCTGCTCACTTCATACCAGTAAGAACAGTTTATAATGCTGAGCAGTACGCAGAGCTTTACGTGGCGGAGATAGTAAGACTTCATGGAGTTCCAAAGACGATAGCCTCTAATAGAGGATAGGTTTTCACATCAAAGTTCTGGGAAGGTTTAGATCGTGTAATGGGCACTAAGTTAAAACTAAGGGAATTTCACCCTCAAACTGATGGCCAGTCAGAACGCACCATACAAATATTAGAAGATATGTTGAGAGCGTGTGCTTTAGACTTCTCAGGATCATGGAGCAAGTATCTTCCATTGATAGAATTCTCTTACAACAATAGTTATCAAGCGACGATAGGCATGGCGCCTTATGAGATGATGTATGGACGAAAGTGTCGATCACCACTTCATTGGGATGAGGTGGGTGAAAGAAGATACTTAGGACCCGAGGCTGTAAGAGAAGCAACAGAGGCAGTAGAAAAGATAAGACAATGAATGGTTTCCGCTCAAAGTCACCAGAAAAGTTATGTCGACGCGAAGAGACAAAATGTTGAGTTTTTAGTAGGTGACCAAGTCTTTCTCAAAATTTCTCCGATGATGGGGATTATGCATTTTGGAAAGAAAGGAAAGTTAAGCCCGAGGTTTATAGGTCCTTTTGAGATATTGGACAAAGTAGGGCATGTATCATATCGGTTGGCTTTACCGCCATCATTAGCTTAAATGCATAACATTTTTCATGTATCGATGTTGAGAAAATACATATCAGATCCATCCCATGTGCTCGATTCCCAGGCTCTAGAGTTAAAACAAGATTTCAGTTATGAAGAACGACCAGTATGTGTTCTAGAACGGGGAACTAAGGAGTTAAGGTCCAAAAGTGTTCCTATGGTTAAAAATTTGTGGAGAAATAACACAGAAAGAGAGGCCACATGGGAATTGGAGGAATGTGTAAGGGAGCGGTATCCCGAGATGTTTGGTAAGTAAATTTCGAGGACGAAATTCTTTTAAGTAGGGGAGAATTGTAGCATCCCGGAATTTTACTTAGTTAGGTAGATAGTAGTAGTTGTAGTATTTTATATTCTGTGGATTTTTGTTCAAACCGGGACTTAGTTGGAAACTCATAGCAATAGTTATGAATTTTATAAGTTTGACCTATAGTTTAAGAATATTAATTATAACATAAGGTTTGATTAATATTGCTGGTCCTAGGTGTATTATTTATTATAACCTAAGGTTTAGATAGAGCTAATAAGAATATGACACTTGTCATAAGCATGATTATTAGGGAATTAGAGTTTGTTATTTTATGGTTAGTTAATAAATTTGTGGATTAGGTTGTTATTTTGATAATTAAATATATATTTTCCCGTTACTTTAGGGTACTATAACTTCCGACCTATTTTTGACCCAGTTATATTATGAATTTCGAAAAATAGTATTTCTAGAAAGTTGTAGATAATTTAATTAGCTTTTTAACGGTATAAAGATAGTCTAAATCGAAGTTATAAAGATCTAGTTATGTTGATTTTACTACAAGTGAGTTTAGAGTTACGAGATTTAGGAAGTTAGAAGTTTGGATTCTATTTTTCTTTTTTAAAAAAAAAACATGCTTTGACTCCTTAGACCTACCTTTGAACGATTTGACCCAATCCTAAGCCTTTGACTGAAAAATATTCAAATATTTGCAATTAAATTCATTATTTTTATTCAAAGCCAAAAAGAAGATCTTTATTCCTAGAACTCTATAAATAGGACTTAGAACCCAGCCCTTCCATTCACTCTTCAGTTGTGATCAAACTCCAAGGTTCTGGTGAGACCTTAAGAGTGATAAACACTTGGGTTGGGAAAAAGCTTTGCCATTCTTAAGCTTTATCAAACACTTGGGAAGTGAGGATTGGAGTGTTTCGGTATTGGAGTTAGACCGATCCATAATGTCAGCTGAGGTAACCTTATTCTTAAGTTTCATTCTGTTTGATTCCTTAGTTTCTTTAGTTTTCATTCAGGTTCTAACTTTTGTTATGGTTTTGTGGTTAGCATTTTAAGTTCTTTGAACTTAAGGTGTCTTTTCGGTAAGTTTCCTCTTGATGGTTTAGTTCTATTCCTTTCTTCTCTGTCGTTTAGAAATACTCACTATTTTTATTGCTGGTTTTAGTAGTGTTCCAAGTTCCCCATTTTTCTCAATTATCCCGATGTTGGTAAGGAAAATTAGATAGTTTAGTATTTTGATCTAGTTTATGTAATGTATGATATATTTTATGTTTGTATGACCTAACATTTCAGGTACAATAAAGGGGTAAGTGTGTCTGGACTTAAGGTGTCTAATGATGTATGACGGACTATGTCTGGTAGTCTCGGTTGCCAAAACTTTATGACGGACCTATGTTCGGTGTATGACGAACTTTTGTCCGGGGCTTAATTGCCACCGCTGTATGAGCACTTATCTTTTTATTATATCTAACTTGTTATTTTTTTGTTATGATTATGATATATGACCTATAGTTATGATTTATGACCTATGATTTATGATCTATGACCTATGATCTATGACTTATGACTTAGAGTATGACCTGTGATCTATGACTTAGATTTATGATTTAGAATTATGACTTAAGATATGATATGATCTAGATGATTATGTTTGTATGACTTTGTTGAATATATGTTATGTTTGATTATATGACTAACCCTTGTTTGTATTTTCCTTACTGGGCTTAGAAGCTCTCTCCTTATGATGTTGTTATTTCAGGAAATTAAGG
This sequence comes from Humulus lupulus, assembly GCF_963169125.1. Classification (NCBI taxonomy): domain Eukaryota; kingdom Viridiplantae; phylum Streptophyta; class Magnoliopsida; order Rosales; family Cannabaceae; genus Humulus; species Humulus lupulus. The sequence continues at coordinate 152,404,186 of NC_084801.1, forward strand.
ATAGAAAGGCCGGTGGCGAGTGGGACCTAAGAGCTTCGTGATGTATTCGTTGGGGACCATATAGTCGAACAAGATCAAGCGGGCCAAATTATTTATTTTAAAGTTTGTTTTATTTAAATGTTGCTCATTTTTATGTTTAAGACAAGTATTTTATTTTTATAAAACCATGGATCCATGTATTCATTTTTTAAGTTTTTATTAAAGAAAAGAGCAATATTTACGATTATGACCCAATGCTATGTTCTCGGTAGTCTATGAGAAATTAGGGCGTTACAAATAGGTGCCTGTAAAAGTTCTAACACTATAAAAATTCCTGATCTGGAAATGCCACCAACCCTACCAGCAACCCCAGCTGCACCGACCGTGGATTTGGCCACATGAATAGTGAGGTTGAGGGAACAATTGAGACAGAGGGATGAGGAGTTGGCTCAAGCCAGGAAAGTACCCTAAATGCCCCAAGTACCGATGGCACAGCCTGAGCCTTCATTACCACCACCTGCACCACTGCCTATGGCTTATGGATTTAAGCAGTCTATGAACGCTTCAGAAAGCAAGCCCCACCTAGTTTTGAAGGGAAAGCTAACCCTATGGTGGTAGAGGAATTGTTGAAGTCAGTGGAAGCCATCTTTGTTCACATGGAGTTGAACAATCATCAGAGGATATCATGTGCAGCCCACCTCCTCAAGTTGGATGCAAGAATATGGCAGGATGTGGTAAAGCAGACTCGTGACCAGAATACTATGACCTGGGCAAACTTTGCTCAGGCATTTGGAAAGAAGTACTACAGTGCAACTGTACTAGATTCCAGGGAGGACAAGTTCGTGACTTTGGTTCAAGGGAACCTTTCTGTTACCAACTATGCATAGAAGTTTGATAGGTTGGCTAGGTTTGCACCTGAGGTAGTACCAACCAAAGCCATGCGGGTCCAAAGGTTTATGAGAGGACTTAAGCCAATGATTGCTATAGAAGTCAAGATGATTAGTACTGAGGTGGTTAGTTATGCTGAGGTATTGGAAAAGGCACTTGAAGTAGAATACTTGTAGGACCGTATATGGAAGGATAGTGCTGCTAGAAGGGAGGCCAACAGAAACAATGACTGCCATGAGGGCAATAAGAGGAAGGCTAATGAAGGGCAGAACAGTGGCAGTGACAAGAGGTCTAGACCCCCGACCACAAATAACAACAATCATAACCACCACAACAACCGTAACAGTCCCAACAATGATTGTAACTATAGAAATCACCAGAACAACAGAGTTGAGCACCCCAGCTGCCCTAAATGCTCACGACGACACTTATGAGAATGTCAAGCTAGCACCAACAAATGTTACAAGTGCACTCAGGCAAGCCATCTGAAGAAGGATTGTCCACAGCGTAAAGTGAGACAGGGCAGTAACAACAACCTAGTGTCGGCGAGGGTTTTTGCATTGATCCAAAAGGAAGCATCCAACAGTAACACCGTGGTCATAGGTAAGCTCCCTATTTCAACTATTTTTATGTGATTCTAAGAGACGACATTTAATTATGATTATAGGCTCGTTGTGAAGTTTTTCTCATTTTTGCTTTGCTCGGACTTGAGGTAAGGAAGTTAGATAGAATTTTTATGTTTATGCTATGAAATGGTGAGACTTGTATGCTACAAGGAATATTGTGATTTGTTTTGATGATGAACCATGTGATATGGAAAATGTAATTCTATCTTGAAATGTTATGACAAGTATGATTGCAACGTGTATTTCTTTTGTCTTGATGTGAATTAGATTACATGTGTTGTATGATGAATGAGAAGAGAAGGTTGTTAGTGTGCTGAACGCAGCACGACAAATGAGTTACTAAGGATATGATGTAACTCAAATGGGGAATGCTCTGAGGTTACTCAAGGACCTGAGATCTTGTTGACCTCATAGAGGAGGTTTTACCAACCCAGTTATATTGGTTACCTCAAGATGTGATATGGACAACACAGGTTCCATGTTCACAATGAGTATGCTTATGTTAAATGAATGTGATGTATGACTATGTTTCATTTTGATCATGAGATATGAGCATGATGATGTTATGAATTGTGTTTTTATGTAATGCATTTCTTTCTTGTCTTATCTTTAATTTTGTTGTACTTCCTTACTAGGCTTTTAGCTCACCCCTTTACTTTCCCCCTTTCAGGTAATAAATAGGGTTTCTCTCTAGCACACACTATGATGTGGGGAGTTCCGACGTCTTAGTGTGTATAATGTGGGGGTTTCCTATGAACGAATAAAATATCAACATAAGTGATGAGTTTTAAGGAACTATGTTATGGACTTTGTTGTCCGTATTTTGTCTTCTGACACGTGACAACCCCTAGTGACTGACTCAGATGTTCATAGACATCATCGGGCATGTTACTGCCTGAGGCCTCTAGTCGGAGCAAGGGTCCTCCTAGGTGAGACCTTTCCTTTGAAATTGAGTCGTGGGTGCCTTATTAGATTACTCTCCGAAATTTTCCCTCGAAGTTGGAGGTTCTCCTACTTGGGCAATTATGGCGAGGGCTCTCCTCCCCCAGTCATCTCCCAGGTCTGAGCTTCTGGTTCTCAGACCTAAGTTAAGGCACAATATGTCAACAAATGCGGTTTAGTAGAGCTAAAGGATCGTCTGAGAACCTTTATGGGCAATCTGTCAGCAGTGTTGTCAAGTGTACAACTCAACAATTTGCACTCCCACTATGCCATCTGATATGAAGGTACTTACAACACGCCCCGAGAGTACATGGGGCGTGTTTCCTATAAAGTATGTGCTTTTCTGCAGTAGGCCCTGCAAATCTCGTTTGGGTTGTGGTCTTTATTCAATGCATCCCAAGGCATTGAATTGGTATTAATCCCCCAATAATGGGAAGAATGTGTATTAATTATTGATGAATAGTATTAACGACCCCAGCCTCTATAAATAGGTATGGGAGTCTCATTGTAAAGAGTTCCGTATTTTAGAGAGAAAACACCTTGTACTCAGAGCAATCTAAACGCTGCCTGAGAATACACCATTGTAGCTTGCCTTCACAAGCTTCCAATTCTCTTAATACCAAAGACGCGTGGACTAGGGTTCTTTTATAACCTAAACCATGAAAAAATCTTTGTGTTCTTATTTTTTATTTCTTTAGTCTCTCTTCTTAAGGTTGATAGCGAAAAAGGCAGTCAACATTTTGGTGGTTTCATTGAGAGCTTGAAGAAAGTATTTGAAACACTTACTGCCATGGTAACTACACGAAGAAATGTTACAGATGACGTGCTCCCTCCTACCATAGTTGAAGGAGGGTAATCCAGTCGGTAGCCACCTCAGGATGTGCCTAAGATGATGGAGAAGTACGACGAAGATGCCGAGTACGACGGCGAAGATGATGGTGTCAACCACGGGTATTATGAGGAAGAATACCCTCAGCCCATGGACGCAAAGGAGACACCAGATGTGGTGGTGCTCCGTGAGCAAGTGGCCACCCAGCAACAAAAGATTGATGCTCAAGAGGGTAACATCGCCGCCCTACAGGAGATGGTACTTTATATGAAGGCCACTCTTGCAGCCCAGGGGTTGTGAGTGGACCCCAGTGGCAACGCACCTGTTGGGCACCCAACTAGCATACCACTTGCGCACCCCATTGGAGTACCACATGTCAATGCAGGTGGAGTGCCTCCCGAGCACCCGGCTATAGAGGCGCGAGATCCGCCAACTAAGGTGCCCGTCGGGCACCCAGCAGAAGTTGGGACCCCGATGCCACTGCTGGACCGTGGTAAGAGAAAGGCTAACGATAATCCTACTCCAAAGTATAAGAGGGCTCGTCAAGAACCCAGGGGCCACCAGTTTCCTTAGCGGGAAGGAAAATGTAATGACCCAGGGGCCCGGGGACACTGCCACGCAGTCAGCTCCCAAGGAGCTCAGGGTGTTCCGCCCTGACGTGCCCATACGGACAGCGTGAGGCCTGGAGCTAGTGTCCCCTCAGGACCTAACCAGCCTTGTAGGGATAACAATCTAGGGATCTTCCCAAGGAATGCCCCATAAAACCAAGAACGTGGCATCAATATCTCAGTAAATTAAAATTTCGAGTCAGATGGAGAAACTAAAGTGGCTCGTCCCGAGGGTAATGGTGTGTTTCGAGGATAGGCTGACCTACGAGACAACCTCAATGCCCAAAGATGCAATAAGGTAGGAAGAAGCGAACCCATTGGGAGAGGTCCGTCAAACCTCCAGGATAATCTCATCTCTCGGAGAAGAGATAACTTGGATCAGAGCGTCAACCAGGATCGTGACCCACTCCGTGCTGAATTAGAAATTCTAAAGCGAATAATGCTTAGGATTGCCAAGTGACAGGGCCATGAATCTGACTCAAAGGATGAAGACGTGGAGCCATGTGCCCCTCACATCGTTGAGACCCCGCTGCCACTAGGCTTCGAAGTTCCATCCATACCACCCTATGATGGTGGCTGGGATCCCACAGACCACCTGTCTAAGTTCAACAGGTTAATGTAGGTGCATCGTGTCTCTGACGACGCTAATTGTCATGTGTTCCTAATCACCCTGATAGGGCCAGCAAATGAATGGTTTAAAAATCTCTGACCAGGATCCATTCAATCATGGCATCAGTTATCATCCGCCTTCTGTAGAAAATTGATAGGAGTTTAGAAGGTAAACTTTGAGGTCAACCCCTTGGCCAACATAAAGCAAGGGCCCTTCGAGACCCTCAAGGCCTACATAACGCTTCAAGGAGGAAGTAGTGAGAACAAAGGGCCAATGATGGTGTTACAAGCTGCCATCCGCGCAAGGTCCCCGCTTTGGGATGATCTCCAACGGAGGGGATGCCAACGTCTCGACGACTTCATTCATCGAGCACAAGAATACATCAACTAGGAGGATGCCCAGATCGGGGCATTCAGAGCATTCGTTGTTTTCCACACTTCAGCCGCACTTGGCCTGGTGGCTTTAGGAATCCAATATTCCCCCTTTGTTCCCATCAAACAATGCTCAGGGGGAGTCCAACCCAGCCAAAGCGCCCTAGCTTCCAGTTATAGCACCATGCCCACTCCTGGATTCAGTATGGCTCCAGCAGGGTTTGGTGCAGTGCCCACTAGATATAACACTTTTTAGCCTGCATTCGATGTTGTAGTTGTTGCCCCCTCCAAGCTTGTCGAATCTAGTCGAGCTCCCCACAGCTTTTGGCGCGGGGGGCAAGGTAAGGGCAGGAAACCCAGGGGAAGTGAAACCGCACAGGCCGAGCAGGGAGTCACATCAGGTGAGAAGTATGTCTCACAGTATTCCAAGTACACCAACTTGGTAGACTCCTGAGAGAATATCTTCATGGCCACAGCACAACACGTTCACTACAGGAAGTTGCAGCTCGTCCAAAGAGACATGGATAGATGGGACCCTAGCAAATTTTGTCTTTTCCACAACAACATAGGGCACCACACAAATGAGTTCCGCTAACTCAAGGATGAGATTGAGAATCTCATCAAGCTGGGACACCTCCATCAGTATGCTAAGGGTGGAGCGCAATAAGCACGACCTCTCGTGGCAGGACTGGTGGTCCTACCTGTTGCACCACAGGTCCCAACAGTAGCTCCTGTTGCTTCCCAACTTCAAGCGGCCCAAGGACCTCCTCTGGTAAATGGGCGGGTAGGAACTATCTCAGGAGGGCCTCTATTGGGGGGTCACTTCACGAAGCTTGCAGAATAGGTATGTGTGAGCTTTGAATCACAATGATGAGGTGATGGCTTTGGCCCAGCTGCCTACCCAAATGCAACGATTGACCGACCAAGTAATAACATTCTCTGAAGACGATGCTCAGAGAGTGCATTTCCCACATCATGACCCGTTGGTTATTGAGAGCCAAATCTCCAACAAAATGGTAGCGCGGATTCTGGTAGACAACGGGAGTTCAGTGAACATCCTGTTTAAGTCAGCCTTCGAGAAGATAGGACTGACCACGACAGACTTGTCCCCGTGCACCTCGACACTCTATGGATTCTCAGGAGAGGCCCTCATTCCGATGGGACAGAAAAAGCTGCTCATAACGCTTGGAGAAGTGTCTCTCCAGGGCTTCAAAAACTATACCTTTGTGGTGGTGGACTGTTCCTCGGCATACACCATCATGGCACGACCTGCACTGTTGGAGTTTGAAACTGTCACCTCCATCCATCATCTGTGCATGAAGTTACCCATGGATGCAGGAATTGGCACGGTTCATGGTGACCAGAAAAAGGCAAGACAGTGTTACAATGTCTCCCTCAAGGCTCCCGTGATGATGGTAAGGGAGGTAGGCCCGAAGAAGTCCGAGGCCTCAGAGGTTCAAACTGTCTAAGAGACAAGGCCCTACGAGTTAGATCCAAGGGTTCAAGAAGAGAGGTCCATCAAACTAATAGAGGAGGTGCAGGAGATAGTTCTTGATGCCTCCACCCATGATAGAAAAATAAAAAGTTGGGGGAAGTTTAAAAACGGATGTCCGAGAGGCATTGGTCGACTTCCTCCGAGAAAACCAAGACATGTTCGCGTGGTCACATTTCGACATGACTGGTATTGATCCAAATATCATATGGCATGCATTGAATATCGATCCTAACATTGCCCTCGACCAGTAGAAGCAACTGCCATTTAATCAAACTCGGAAATAGGCTCTCAAGGCTGAAGTGGATAAGCTCCTCTCCAACGGGATTATCTGAGAAGCCCAATACCGCAGGTGGCTATCCAATCCTTTTCTCTTGCCAAATCTGAATGGCACTTGGAGGACATGCATTCTCATACCTTAAAATAAGGCTTGTCCGAAGGACTGCTTTCCGCTCCCCAAGATAGACCAGATGATCGATGCCACCTCTGGTTACGAACTATTGTGGTTCATGGATGCATACTCATGTTATAACCAGATATCCATGCACATCACCGATCAAGATTACACTAGCTTTCCAACCAATAAGGGTGTCTATTGTTACATTGAGATGCCTTTCAGGCTGAAAAATGCTGGCGCCACCTACCAGAGGCTGGTTAACAAGATGTTCAAGAACCAATTGGGGTGGAACATGGAGGTCTATGTGGACAATATGTTGGTCAAGTCTAGGACCGTCCCTGACCATGTGGGCAACTTGACTGAGGTTTTCACGATGCTCCACCAGTTTGAGATGTGGCTAAACGCCCAAAAGTGCACATTTGGGGTTGCCTCCGGCAAGTTCCTAGGTTTCATTGTCAGTGCTTGGGGAATTGAGGTGAACCTCGAGAAGATCTAGGTCCTAATCGAGATGCCATCTCCCTGGAAACATAATGATGTTCAAAGCCTAAGAGGGAGGATCGCAGCTTTGAGCCATTTTGTCTCCAAGGCAATGGATAAATGCATCCATTTCTTCAATGTTCTCTGAGGAAGTCAGAGGTTTGAATGGATGGAAGAGTACGAACAGGCATTCTAACAGCTCAAGGCGCACATGGAAAACCCTCTGATTATGTCCAAGCCAGTAGACGGAGAGCCTCTCCTATTCTACATGGTTGTCTCAAAATATGCCATCAGTGCGGCATTGGTAAGGGAAGAAAGCCGTGTTCAGCACCCCTTCTATTATGTTAGCAAAAGACTCCTCGGGGTAGAGTTTAGGTACCCACTGATGGATAAGTTAACATTTTTCTAAATGATGGCTTCTCAAAAGCTAAGACCCTACTTCTAGGTGCATCCGATTAAGGTCCTCACAAACCACTCCCTCAAGCAAGTTCTTTAGAAGGATGAGTCATCGGGAAGGCTCTTGAAGTGGTTGGTGGAGCTGAGTTAGTTTGACATCACCTACCATCCGAGGATTGCCATAAAATGTCAGGCACTCACCGATTTCATCACCGAGTGCACAGGGAGTCAGGAGAAGGCTGAGGGTACCATAGTGGTCGGACAAGCCTAGAAGATGTTTGTGGATGGGTCTTCGAACAAAAATAGCACTGAGGCAGGACTTATTTTAGTTTCCCCCGAGGGGCATAGGGTGCATAGTGCCCTCCGCTTTGGGTTTAGTGCCTCTAAGAATGAAGTGAAATAAGGAGCCTTAATCGTTGGGCTCCGTGTGGCACTGGAGCTCAAGGCCGAGGGACTCGAGATCTTTAGCGATTCCAAACTCGGGGTAAACCAAGTTCTCGGAGAGTACCAGGCCCAGGGAACAAAGATGGTAGCGTACTTGGAAAATGTTCATGGAATGTTGCATAACTTTCATAGAGTCACTATTTAGCAGGAACCGCGTGAGTAAAATTCCAATGCTGACGCCCTGGCTAAGCTGGCCACGACCAAAGATGCTGAGTTGATCAATGTGGTCCCCATTGATTACTTGGAGTCTCTGAGTATCTCGGCTCCAGACGAGGTGGAATCTATACAACCTTAAGATGGGTGGATGGAGCCAATAGTTAAATACCTCATCTCTGGGGAGTTTCCCCAAGATAAGAAGGTGACTCGGAAGTTGTTGTATCAAGTGCTAAGGTACATAATCATGGATAACAGGCTTTGCAGGCGAGGTTATTCTTTGCTCTTGCTTCGGTGCGTGTCCAAGCAAGAAGCCAGTTTAATACTCTGGGAGGTACACGAAGGAATTTGCGAAGATCACGCTGAGGGGAAGAGCCTTTCCAAGAAGATCTTAAGGCAAGGATATTTTTGGCCCACCATGAATGCAGACGCGATGGATCACATCAAGAAATGCGACAAGTGTCAGCGCTTCACCAATATCCCTCAAGCGCCTCCAAATGAGCTTACGCAGATGACCAACCCATGGCCTTTTGTTGTCTGGGACATTGACCTAATCGGGTCCCTGCTTATAGGGAAGGGAGGAGTGAAATATGCCATAGTGGTCATTGACTACTTCACGAAGTTGGTCGAGGTCGAGCCACGCGCTACAATCACCTCCGAAAAGGCTTTGGATTTCGTCATTAAAAACATCATTTGCTAGTATGGCTTCCGAGGAAGATAGTCTTTGACAACGAATTGTAGTTCAACAGTGAAGTGTTCACAGACTTCTGTCAACAACATGGTATCATCAAGAGCTTCTCTTCCATGGCCCATCTGTAGGACAATGGCCAAGTGGAAGCAGTTAACAAGACACTCAAGTCCACTTTGAAGAAAAGGCTGGAGCAGGGAAAATGAGCTTGGCTCGAAGAATTTCCTAGGGCAATGTGGAGCTACCGCACCACTACCAGGACCTCCGCTGGCCATTCTCCCTTCTCGATGACCTACGGATATGAGGCTATGCTCCCAGTTTAAGCAGAAATCTCCACACACCGACGGGATATGTATAACCTGACCACAAACCATGTTTTACTTTGGGAGTCCCTAGACCTCATCGAGGATCTACGCGACGCTTCTCAGCTTCGAGTAACATCCTACCAACAGAAGGTAGCTAGGTATTTTAATTCCAAAGTGAAAGATAGAAATTTTGGGGTTAGAGATCTAGTGTTGCGGACAGTATGAAAGATAGAAAGACAGAACGTATGACCCAACCACAAACCAAATTGGGAGGGCCCATACCAAGTCGAGAGCGTTGTGTGTCCAGGAACATACAAGTTATCCCAACTAAGTAGGGAGTTGATTCCTCACACATGGAGTGCCAAGCATCTCTGTCGGTATTACCAGTAATATGAGCAAAAAACATTCTTTATTTCGGTAATAACTCTTGTAGCCTTTGGGTGTGTTTAATGGGAACTATGTATGTAAAACACGGTAAGAAATTTATTGTCTGCTTATATTCTTTGGTTTCCATTATATTCTATTAATGCTATGTAAAATCATCTGCTCGCCTGGACAAATGACCGCAGACTAGTCTCTGATCACTTGGGAGGCATGAAGTTAGGGCAACATTACGCCTCACAGGGAACGACCTAGGAAACTAAACTTGTCAACAGGAGTAAGCCTAGCGTCGCCATCTTGAGAATAGAAAATCCTAGGAAACTAGTCAGATCTAGCCTAGAAGGCAGCTTGTTCCAGGCAGAACTAAGCTTAGCACCTAGGAGCTAGAAAACCCAACTAGCGCGAGAATAGACTTTTGTCACCTCTCGTGGACACCAAGCCCGAGGAGCTCTGACCAAGTCTCTTGATCTTGAGATGTGAACAGAAGTCTGAGTACCCCATACTTGGCCTCAGGAAATTTGTGACATGGCGAGCTTGGCTAGTCGACAAGTGAGGTGCCCCTAAAGTCACTATATCCCATAGCTAGAAAACCCAGTATACGCAGACTTAAAAATTTCAGGTTACCTCCCGAGGACAGTGCATGCCTAGAGAGTAAAAATCGAATCCTAATTTGCGAGAAACAGGGGGATGCCCAGTGCACGCCCCGAGGACAGTGCGTGCCTGGAGAGTAATAACCAAATCCTTATTTGTGAGATATGGGTGGATGCCCAGGCCGTTTATGCTTGGGCACCTCGTTAACATCTTCTCCCGAGGAGGTGCGAGATGGTCTGGAAGTGATGACCTATGCACTTGGAAAGTAGTGTTTAAACCCCCGGTCGACCTCCCGAGTAGTGCGTACTCGGGGGCAGGCGATTTCACGTGCAAGGACCCCTAAAAGCCCAAATCTTTGGATTGCAAGGGCATAGGACTCCGAGTTAGGACCAATGGTAAATTTTGTGTCAAAGTTACTTCTAGGATTATGAGCCTACAAGGGACTAAAAGCTGGAACCACTTATAAAGTAGTTTGAGTTCTTGTTCTCGTGACATTCGTGTTACATTGAATTTATAGATCAAGTGTTGAAAATGGTTTGAGTTCTTGTTCTCGTGACATTCGTGTTACGTTGAATTTATAGAACTAACTGTTTAAAAACAAACGCTAGTTCTTGTTCGCGTGGTATTCGAGCCACATTGGATTTATAGAACCAAGTGGTTAAAAAGGTTTGAGTGCTTATTCTCGTGGAAATTTAAGTTATGGTGAATTCATAGAACCAACCCAATTAAAAAGCAAGGCAAGATACATAATTCTTAAACGGGCAAATAACTACAACTATGCTCGGGGGCTCGAGAAATTTTTTGTTTGAACCCCAATAAGTTTGGCACACAAGCCTAAGTGCAAAATTTATAAACAGTCCTCAGGGACCTCCACCACCAGTTCAATGATCGGATCTCCACTCGGGGCACCCTCTTCCTGGGTTGTTTCAGCAGCTAGAGTAGCCTCGGCCGTTGGAGCCACTTTGATCACCTCGGCAGCTGGAGCTACTTCTGCAGCCTAGGTCTCTTAGAGGCACTCGTTGAAAAGGATTCTATACTTCTCGGGTTCTCCAGTGAAATCCAAGCTCATGTCTTGGTTGTGATACCAGGCCACGTAGAAGGCATCCTCGACGATTGTCTCGGTTTCTCTTTCCAGCTTCTCCACTTGAAACCGAGCAGACTTGTTCAACTCCATGGCTTGGAGGGCTTTCCTTTCCCATATCACATCTTGATCAATGGCTTCCTTAGCCTGCTCCTGGAGTTGCGAGGTCTCGAGGACCACTCAGGCGACCTCAGTTGTGGCCTTCTAAGCCTCCTTCTGGGCTCGCTACATACTCTCAGTGGCCGTCTTTTTCTCCTCTTTGGCCCACTACATGTCCTATGTGGCCTTCTTGACAGCTTCCTTAGGCTCCCGAGTGCGTTTTCGCTCGACTTCAAGGGTAACCTTGGCTCAGGTATGTTCTTTCCGAGGGCCTTTCATTTTCTCCTTAAGGGAGACAATTTTTTCCTGGGACTTCTGTAGTGGGTACGACTTCTCCATCATGATGTCTCCCAAGCGCTGGCAGGCCAAGGCGGACTACAAAATGAAAAAGTAAAAGAGGGAAAGTGTTAGCCTAATAAATCCGTGTTGAGTTAAATTCAAGCGTGGGCATGAGTAATTTCCCGGATAGAGGCGTACCGGTACGAGGCCACAAGAGAGGCCTCGTTACTGTCACTTAGTTTGGAGAAGCTTCGGGTGATCAACTCGCACATAGTGGAGCTGACCCCTGAAAGAGCTTGGTGGTGAAAGGAGCAACGATCTCCCCTAGCTTGGCAGAGAACAAAGTTTCCAGCTCAACCCAGCCAATTGGAGGGATGATAGGCCTCTCTCAGGGTGGCTTGAGTTGGCGAAGGGCCTCGGCCATCTCGTGCAGGGCCTTGTCACCTTGCTCTAGCCTTGCTTCAAATTGTTGAAGTATCTTCTCGTATTGCTCCAACAAGGCCCCATCATATATCTTGGGATACACCAGGAGACGAATTTGGGGTGGCACCCCCTCTTGCTCTGAGCCTTGAACTGACCATTGGTCTGACTCTTGGACCTCCACCTGCCCCATCTCTTGAACCACCTCATCTGACCCGGGCGAGGAAGGGATCACCACGATCGAGGGCAAGTCGACTGCACAGACCTCCGCTGGGGGAGTGGAGACTCTCTGCCTCTTGGCCGGAGGAGAGGGTTCTGGTTGCTCCCGAGGACACGACGACCCCTCTCCTGCCAAAGAGCTTGGGGTGATCCTAGCCTTAATGTGAACCGAGCAATATCTGCCGATCTCATGTGAGTTGTAGGAATAAATTAAACAGTTAGCGTACATTCTTTACACTAGGGTAATGCAATAAAATAAGCTGCTTGGACGCCCACCATGAGTTGAGCCTCGGTGCAAACAATGAGGGTGTCTTATCCTATCTCCGACCTCAAAACTCATGTTGGTACCATATTGGCAAACCTAGCTCGATTTGAAAGACGTCACTCGGTCTAGAGGTACGAAGCCTTGAGAAGTTGCCTGCCTCTTCGGGCAGTAGAGATACACGTCTATTAAATCTATGTAATCCTGGAATTCTTCCCTAGTCCAGCGCCTATGTGAAATGTGACCACAATGGAGGAGGGCTGGAGAAGCCCAAACATTCTCGGGATTTATCCTATCACCTACTCGGGAAGCATAAGTCAGGGTGAGAGGAGATTTACCTAAGTCGGGGTGGAAAGCTTCCATCCCTGCCTGAAGCTCTTCCTCAAGCTCCCGATCCTCTTGTCCCGATCCGCCAGCCGTTTCTATAATGCCCTCTTGGCCAGCCCGTCTATGTAGCTAATGTGATGGGACGCCAACTCTTGAGACTTTTTGCACTGGCGATATTTGGTCAACTCTAGGTTGCTGAACCTTTGTTCTATGCTGAGAAGCCTCGATATAATGAGGTTTCCTTCAGTTACCAGGATGCTAAGGTCCAAATCTCGCCTAGAGGTGATCCTCGAAGAGTCGAATGTAGTGGGTTTGGTGAAAGGACCTATTCAAAATGAATTGACTAAGAGTCGAACACAAAAATTCCCTTAAAATGTGAAAGATAGCACGTTTGGGAAGATATTCACCAAATTGGGCGGAGTTGAGATTCAGGGTCGGATTACTGCGAGTCAGGAAGTCGTTCGTGAAGAATAAGGCATCCTTGTAATCTCAAGAATGATTCTCGTTATGGTGAGGAGCCTTGTAGTCGTATAACGAGGATGCATACTTCACCAGGGCATAGTAGTCATCTCGTTTGGAGCTCTTCTTCCGAGGAGTGGTACAGAAGTTGTAGAAGTAGAGGATGTCTACCGAAGAAGGCCCGGGCCATTTCTTCTTCCAATACAGAATGCACATCCCCGCGAGCACTCTGTATCCCTTGGAGGAAAGCTGGAAATGGGCTATCCCCACGAACTTCAGAAAGTTCACAAAGTACTGTTTGAAGGCTAAGATAGCCCCTACCATCAAGTGGGCCTAGCTTCAGGCACCTAGGCCATTGACGCTACGGTGTGCTCTCTCGGACTCGCGATAGAGGCAGATGAGGCACTTGTCCCCAACCAAATAGTACCTCATGACAGCCTTGATGGCATCAGGGTGTCGAAGCAGAGTGTGGTAATCCTCTACTTCGAATGCATCGCCCTTGTACTTTTGGGTACTGTGTGGAAGCGGGGCCCTGTTAACCTCCTCCCCAATTAAACCCCTGTCTCCGAGCATTTCGAGCCTTTCTGCCACTTGGGTGTCCAGAAGAACACCTCAGCTTACTCTTGGGCTCCCGTCCTTGTATTTCCTTCGAAGGCATCTTGTGCTCGGGCCATATTAGAGATCTCCTGATCAAATAAATAAAACCTGAGTTCGTATAGTTGTAGGAGTTCCTCGGACACTTTAGACATAAAGCAAGCAGTTATTATTCTAACCAAAGGAAAGATGTCCAAAACATGAATGACTCTAAGGATACTGCTCGGGATAAAGAGAAAGGTTTTGGAAAGTGAGGTATCCCCGACGCCTAAGGACAAATCGGGAGGGACGAACCTACCGAAATCTAGGAATTCCCCAAATTCCAGTCACAGGCTCAGAGATGCAAAGTTGACATAAAGACTTTCAAGGGCCATTTTGAATGTCCCTAACATCAAAATGTTCCTAAAATGATTAGTGAAAACTAGAAACATACTCTAAAATTCCATACCATTGGAATTCCTGAACATATATCAAAAAAACCTTCAGCACATACAAAAATAGAAAGGTGATTCAAAGGCACTTACCAGAGATGAAGCGAAGGTAGGTGCTGAGGCAAGTCCTAACCCTGAAGTATCGTTTGTAGTCTGCCCAGAAGTACGACGATTCACGACAGCCTTCCAGAGCTCCTGAAAAAAAAGGTTGAAGATGAGAGGCAAGCAAGAGATAAGAGAGTGTTCTGTGAGAGGTTTTCTTTTGATTTTCGTATGGTTACCGTGTGAGGGTGAAGATGGTTTTCCTGAGATTTTATACCCAGTAAAACTTATGAGAGAAGCTGCTTCCCCAGAACTGTCGAATGGCTTGCCCTGGTGAGATCATGAGGGTGATCTAACAGTCAGGGTTCAAAAGGCGCGAATCTCAATCATTGTTTCTTTGGGAAAATACGCCTCAGGTAGAGAGTACACATTTGGGATCTCAGAGTTGACTACTAATTAAATGCACTGACTAATGGGCCTAGCAATGAGACATTGACACGTGGGTTTTCATTTCAGAGTGATGTCAGAGGAAAGCCCAAACATTTTTCCCTTCATTTTTTCAAATTACCTTTAAGTTAAGTCTCCACTGCCCGAGGACGAGTTGAGACTTGGGGTGAAAATGTTGTTCATATTTTCATATCTGACACGTGGCAACCCCCGCTGACTGGCTTGGATGTTCATAGACATCATCGGGGCATGTTACTGCCCGAGGCCTCTAGTCAGAGCAAGGGTCCTCCTAAGTGAGACCTTGCCTTTGACAGTGAGACGTGGGTACCTTAGTAGATTACTCTCCGAGATTTTCCCTCAAAGTTGGAGGTTCTCCAGCTCGGGAAATTAAGGCGAACGCTCTCGTCCCCCAGTCGTCTCCCAGGTTTGAGGTACTGGTTCTCGGGCCTAAGATAAGGCGTAACGTGTCAGCAAATGCGGGATTTTAGAGCGAGAGTGTAACATCCCAAAATTACCTAATAAGGCTTAGGGCCTTTATTAGGGGGTCGGGATGGAAATATATGAAATTACGTGTTTAATTGTTATATTAATTGTGAATTTGTGAATCATGTGATAATATGATTAAATGCGCATATTTAGGGATATTAAATATGCATGTGGGCCTGTTTCTTAATAGAACGGCGATTTGGTAATTTGGCCCGTCACAAGCTTAAATGTGTATTTATGTGCATATATGTGATATATGTGAGTGACCACATTATTATGTGGGTTTATTTGAACGTTTCGGCACGAGGCGATCCTAGGGAGCAAGTTAGTGGAAAAGTCACAACGGGACCCGATACCCGACTCGGGGAGAGTCAAGGGGTATTTTGGGTAATAGATATTTAATATGGTTATCGGGTTATGAAAATAAATAATTGGAGATATATTTGGAGTTAGAATAATTAGGAGGGAATATTGGGGAAATTTACTATTTTGCCCTCGGGGACGTTTTTGGTACCCCGAGCATTGGGATTAACTTAAGTGACTTAAGTTACATAAGACAAAATAATAGAACACCATTGGATGCGGCCTTAACAGAACCTCTCCCTTATTCACTCTCTTTTCTCCTCAAAACTCTCTTAAGCAAAACCTTTAGAGAACTAAGGAGAATTTTGGGCTAGAAACACAAGGATTGGAGCAAAAATCTTAGGGATTAACTTAGTAACAATTTGGTGGGTTCATTCTTCAGTAAAGGTAAGCTTTAAACTATGGTTTAAGCATTTAAATTTTGAGTTTTCACGGCTGGGTTTTTGTGTTCTTGAGCCTTTGAGTTTCAAAGATAAAATTGAAGTTTTGATGAGGTTTTAAGCTAGTTTTATGTTGGGGTTATTTTGGGTTAAATTTTATAGAATTTAGCTGTTGAAACAGAGATTATTTATGGGTTCGAGGGGCCAAGTCGCGACCTTGTTCTTCACAAGTCACGACTTAGCATGAACAAGGCGCCTTGGGAGGCCTCTGCCTGGGGGGCACGCTGCAACTTGATATGCCAAGTCGCGGCCCGTGCCACTAGACAGAGAGGAGGAAGAGGATGGTCAAGGAGTGTGCCGTGACCCACAGGGGACAAGTCGTGGCCCGCCATGGCAGTTTTGCCTTGGGAGTTTGTATTCCAAATAGAACTTTTTCCTTAGGGCTCGGAATTGTTTTCACTACCCGGTTTGGTGGAACCCGAGACCCCGGAGGCTAGGACTTGGTCCAGAAGCCTTTGATCGCTCAATATTAATAGAATCTTATTTTAAGGTTATGACTTAGGGTATCGCTAAGGGCTCGGAACCGGTATCGTGCTCGAGGGTCTTTCTTGTTTACGCTTGCTTGGACCTAAGGTAAGAAAACTGGACCTAGAATGTGTTGTATGTGATTAGGGATTGGCCCGTCTGTTGTATATTAATATGATAAGGGATTGAGCCCCAGGATTGGTTATGTTAGGTTATTATTTTAGATGCTTGTTGTTAGATGCCTAAGTGCTTATATTCGTTACGTGAATTATATGGCTAGGTCATGTGGCCCCATTATATGAATATGCTTAGTATTATGAAATGGTTATCCAATGGGATTAAATTATTAGCATGAATATGTGCTTAATTTTCTGGATGTGCCTATCCACATCTGTTTCTTATAAGTAAGGTATGAAATCCTGGATCTGGGCTTGACTTATGAGTCAAGGAAGGCAATAGCGCGTTGTGCGCTAGTCGAGAGGCATTGGTCTAAACCAGCAACGTACTATTACGGTGATCGACTGTAAGGTCAAAGGTGAACGGCGGTGGTTGGGCTAGCCCTATGGCTAGTGAGACAGGGCTAAGGACGAGGCCCCAAGTGACTCTATGGTCACGTAGCTAGGGCATAGGCTCGAGAGTTGGCATAAAAGCCAGCTGAATAGGGCAACGGCCCCAGGTTAAACCAATGATCATGTGATTGAAATTTAATGAAATAGGCTATGAATTAATGGTAATGATTATTGTTGAATGGTTATTTTAAAGTTATATTCTCTGTTGTTGCACGTTCTATTTTCTTGCTGAGACTCAGCTCACAGGTGCTTTGTGGTGCAGGTAAGGGAAAGGGAAAGCTTGACCTGCCATGAGTTTGAGAGCTTCAGTGGCGGCGTGTACATATGCGGTTGCTCGACCATCACGGCCGGGGTTATCTCAAAGGAACTAGGGTTATATCCCTGTTTTGCCGCTTAGGCCGGCTAATGTAACTTTTGTTATGTATATACTATTTTTAACCATTGAGTTGTAATATTTTGGGATCCCATGTTATATAAAACTTTTGGAATAAAATTCAATGATTCTTTGGCCAAAATGTTTAACCCTAACCCTTGTCACTAACCTTAGTTACATGTTTTAAGCCAAATGACCCGATTAGCAAGTCTGACACAATTTTAAATACACAGTGTAACGGTCCTGGATTAGGAGGGCGTTACACAGAGGATCGTCTGACAACCTTATGGGCGATCTGTCAATAGTGTTGACGAGTGTACAACTTGATAATTTGTACTCCCACTACACCGTCTGACATGAAGGTACTTACAACTTGCCCTGATAGTACCTGGGGTGTGTTCCTTATAAACTAGGTGCTTTTTTACAGTGGGCCCCGCAAATCTCGTTTGGGACGTGGTCTCTATTCAATGCAGCCCAATGCATTGAATTGGTTTTAATCCCCCAATCATGGGAAGAATGTGTGTTAATTATTGATGATTAGTATTAATGACCCCAGCCTCTATAAATATGGCTGGGAGTCTCATTGTAAAGGATTCGGTTTTTAGAGAGAAAATACCTTGTACTCAGAGCAATCTAAATGTTTCCTGAGAATACACCATTGGAGCTTGCCTTAACAAGCCTCCAATTCTCTTAATACCAAACCTCGTGGACTAGGGTTCTTTTATAACCTGAACCACGTAAAAATCCTTGTGTTCTTATTGTTTATTTCTTTAATCTCTCTTCTTAAGGTTGAGATCCCATGTTATATAAAACTTTTGGAATAAAAGTTGTGGATGCCAAAAATCCACCAAGGAAAAAAAATTTGGTCCCTGGTTCGAATATATGGCTAAAGGTCCCTTAGTCATGCTATCGGGCTCGGACCTATAAGTCTTGTTGATATGGAATCATTTCTGTTAAAGCTTCCCTCGATGAAAGTATGAAGACCCTAGGAGCACATCTCCCTCGGCCAATGACCTCGCATAGGAAGGCCCAATCCCCGTGTGCAGGCCTTCGGGCTTCTCGTGTGATGTAGCTAGGTGCGTGAGAATATGGGAGATTGTCCCAAAGGAATCACCTCATTACAAGTCATGAAGTTTGGCCTTGTTAAGCTAAGGGGGTCAAACTAAGCGTTGCAAGAGGATGGGTGCACAAGGCCCTCACTTAGCGAGGTCCGACATGCCTACGCAAGGTTGATATGCTCAAGGGTCGAGATGCACGCACATGCATAAGGGTTTTCAAAGGTACCCGAGATGTACGCCTACATCCATGCAAAAAGAGCCTTACATAGCGCGACCCTACCTGCCTTAACACTAAGAGATGTCGAGGGCACTCGAGCCTTTTGCCTCACCGCGCTTGCATCTCGCGACATAGCCTCGTGCTAGCGTCTTGCGCAGCAAGGCGCGCCGCACCATGGTCCCACGCACCAAGCGCCTCACACAGCAAGGCACACCTCGCCTTGCCCGCGCCCGCATCTCGTGACATTGCCTCGCGCCAGCGTCTTGTGCAGCAAGGCACGCTACACCACGGTCACGCGCACCAAGCACCTTGCTTCACCCACGCCTGCATCTCACGAGATGGCCTCGCGCCAGCATCTCACGCAGTTAGGCGTGCCGCACCACAGTCTTGCACACCTCGCCTTGCCTTGCCCGTGCCTACATCTCCTGAGATGGCCTCGCGCCATTGTCTCGCGCAGTAAGGTGCGCCACACCACAATCTCGCTCGCCTCGCCTTGCCTCGCGCCCACCTGCATCTCGCGACATG
This sequence comes from Humulus lupulus, assembly GCF_963169125.1. Taxonomy (NCBI): domain Eukaryota; kingdom Viridiplantae; phylum Streptophyta; class Magnoliopsida; order Rosales; family Cannabaceae; genus Humulus; species Humulus lupulus. Next base: position 152,423,519 of record NC_084801.1, read on the forward strand.
GCCTCACACTAGCATCTTGCGCCGCACCACAGTCCCACACACCTCGCCTCGCCTCGCACGCCCACCCATCACAAGGGACACTAGGGGTGTCGCAACGAAGGCCCCACAAGACCCTTCTCGGCTCATCTTCATGGGGCCTTCTCACAAGGTCCATGATTGCCAAGCACCTTAGAATAATGTATAAGGGTTTCAACACTTGATGTCCTTGGGAATAAGGTACCATGCGAGGATAAATACTTGTGGCTCGATGAGGTCGTACAGGTACGAAATTTACCTGCAAACCAAGAGGAGTTAGAGTACAGACACGATGTCCATGCCAGACAAGTTGTGGTAGTACAAGAATAGCTCGTAGCAAGTACTCCCCTAGGACACCTATGAGGTTCATACCTTACAAGTAGTGAAGGCATAATATGGTACCAAGGCATGAGTACTTGTGCAGACCCTTGACATGTACTAGAGCCGACGACCACTCTTCCAACACCACTACCACCTGTGCCACTATCCTAACAGTGTACTCAAGTACCTTCTTGTCCCCTGGGACCACCTTGTATTGGATGCGATTAGAGCCAGGCTATAAATAAACCTCCACCCCTCGAGCTAAGGGATCAGAAAAATTCATTGTAGAAGGAGATAGCAAAGCAATAAACGAGATTTTCCTCCACTGTTGTTTGGAATGTTTCTTTCTTCATTTCTTCCTAAGTTTAGTTTACACTATTTTTTTTGTAACAATCTTTGAGTTTTCCATCCATATATTGTTGACGAGTTTCTGCCGACAACAGTTTGGCGCTGTCTGTGGGAAGGACGACTATCAAGCCATTGTTCTTCCATTAATTTTGACAAGAAAAAATTCCAAGGCATTCAAAACGCCTAAAGAATTCTTAGGATGCTGAGGTCCACTTTGACGGAGGCCAACCAAAAGCCTCCAAAAGATACCCTCCGCTGCTTGAGAATGGAGACATACCGGTAGAACAATCAACCCCGGGAGAGGAGAAGGAAGCAAGACTCCCAGCAGTCCAACCTAGGGGAGGTCATCGTGAACCATCTATGACCCGCGCGGGTGGTCTAAGTACGCACCCTCCTCCTCAACAACTGATTGCACCACACTCTGGCTAATGGGACCCATGCTCCTCTTTGCACAAGCCTGACAACAGTTTGTGGCTGCGCTTTGTGAATCCCAACTCCAGGACTCGCTTTTACGAGAATGAGATACGCGAGTTGCACATGAAAAATAGAAGGCTGGAAGGCGCAATAGAGAACATGCAGGAGGTGTTAAATGACATGCTGCAAGGAAATTCAAGCATACCCCTTCCCCAGCATAGGAGAGAAAAGCATGCACGAGGAGAAACCACCAGACCCCTGGACGGTGACAAAACGCGGCTCTCCACTTGTTATACCCCTCGCTCCAAACGCGAGGAATATTATACACCAGTGGCGAAGCCTGGCGCAAACCCCACCTACAGGAGGTTCGGAGCCAAGATTACCCCACAAAATCCTCACCTAACTTGAGGGGGAAGTTTAACCAGAGAAGGTCTGGGGTAAAAACCACACCTGCAACTCCCCCGGGGGACACAACCAAAGCAAGGGTTCAATCTGAGAACCCGCAAGATTCCTTAAGCGAAAAGAAGAGGGAAGTAGACATTGAAATGCGCAGCCTTCGAGGCAAGATTATCACTGCACCTGGGGGGTACATAGAGGATGAAGAATTTTACCATGATCCACCCTTCACAAGGGAGATCCAAGCTGAGCAACTCACCACTAGCTTCCAAGAACCTCGCATGGCTTCGTACGAGGGCACTACGGATCCAAAGTATCACTTAAACACCTTCAATAACTTAATGAGGTTAAGGGGGGCAAACATCAGAGCAAAGTGTCATTTCTTTGTCATTACGCTTAAAGGATTTGCGTATAAATGGTTCAAGAGGTTAAGGCCAGGAACCATCAAGTCGTGACAGCAATTCTCTTATCAGTTCCTCCAACAACACCGTACAGTCTGTGATTATGTTTTACCAATTACCAGCCTTGCAAACATAAAACAAGGAAATAATGAAAGTCTGAAGAGCTATATCCATAGGTTCAATAAGGAAGCAACAAAGTTGGGAAGTTCAACTAGAGAGGAGCTCAAGGTAGCTATTACAGCCGGAGTTCGTCCAGGAAGTAGGTTATGGGAGAACATGCTCCAGAGAGAAGTTACAAACTTAGATGACTTCTTCGAAAGAGCACAGAAGTATATACGTGTGGAAGAGGGCCATAAGAACTTGCATGTTGAGGAAAGCGAACCTTCCTTCGATCACCCTTCTACCTATACGTCTGAAGATTCCGTGTAAAAAAGAACGTCCTCGTAGAGGAGTTGCTGGTCAAGTTGAAAATTGGGAAAGGACTACAAAAAGGCTTAAAATAAGAAACTAGCAAGATTCATCAAATCATCACGATTGGCCCCCCATAAAGATCCAAAGCAGACACCTAGCTTCATGAGCCCCAATAGGTGCTTGGCCAAGAGCGAAACAGGCATCTAGTCTTGCGACACACACATATATAAAAGTATTTATAATACATATATGTCAGAACAGTGAACCTTATGAGACAGCATTTGAATCTATAAGGACTAGTTACCCTTATAGAATCTGAAAAAGTCAAAAGGTCCCTCAAAAGTGACCTCATCACGAACAAACCCATCCTGTAAAGGGACCATGTCGCAGAAGATGAAAGGGGAACCCAAAGAGATCCCCAAGTCTAGATCGACTATGTCGCTTTACCAAGGGAAGAAGGGGCCTTGAAAATATGTGTTCGCAAAGCTTCACAAAGACCATCTCCTTACAAGGGTCCCAACTTGAGGAAAAATCACCTCAAAACCATAAAAGGGTCTCAAAGAAGACACTTATGAAAAGGATCTCAAAGAAGACGCTTGCGAAAAGGGTCTCAAAGAAGACACTTGCAAAAAGGGTCTCAAAGAAGACGCTTGCGAAAAGAGTCTCAAAGAAGATGCTTATGAAAAGGTCTCAAAGAAGACACATGCGAAAAGTGTCTCAAAGAAGATGCATGTGAAAAGGGTCTCAAAGAAGACGCTTGCGAAAAGGGTCTCAAAGAAGACACTTATGAAAAGGGTCTCAAAGAAGACGCTTATGAAAAGGGTCTCAAAGAGGACATTTGTAAAAAGGGTCTCAAAGAAGACGCTTGTGAAAAGGGCCTCACAGAAGACGCTTGCAAAAATAGTACTATGCATAATGACGAGAAGGACGCTTCTCGCACAAAATAAAACACATGTGCAAAAATATATAAAAGGATAGCGAGAACCCAAAGGGTCAACATATCCTTACAAGTAATCAAGGTGCAACAATTGATATGAATCACACGTAGTAGAGGGGTCCCAAAGGGAACCCTTTTGAAATGAAGTTATTGACCATGAGGACTTGCGAAAATCGCTCATAAAAAAAAGGGGGAATGGCTTGTCAAAGTCCTAAACTAAGGAAAAAAAAGGCAGCGAGACACCTCACACCTAGCAAGAGCATCCTGCAGAGCAAGGGCACCCTCCCTCGGCAAGAATACCCTCGACTTTACAACTCAATCGGGCTCCATTCCTTCATTGGACATCTGAGTAAATGCCACCTTCAGACATAAATGAAGAATGAAGTCACAGAAACACAAAAGAAGGTTAAGAGGCCTCTCACAGTGAGACAGCCCTCGCATAGCGAGACTAACTATAGCCTAGTGCTTCCAAGCACCTTTGTCTAAGTGTTTAACGTGCCCCTAAGCCTTGTCTAAGCCATATCCTTGGAAGGAAGGTCGATGAAGGCCCCAGGATGTCAACGGATGAAGGGCGAAGAAAAGGATGTAAGCTCCACCATATGAGAGAGTCTCACTGTGCGAGACCATCTCGCAAAGCAAGGTCTTCATCGCCCAATAATGTTGAATGACATCCTTCGCTGCTTATTAGGCCTCCATAAATAATGCAAGTATCGCACTCATGAAAAAAAAATTTAAACATTGTAATAAGTCTACAAGGATGTCTAAAAACCACCTCATAGACTGGGGGCCAAGTGTGGATGCCAAAAATCCACCAAGGAAAAAATCTTTGGTCCCTGGTTGGAATATATGGCTAAAGGTCACTTACTCATGCTATTGGGCTCAGACCTATAGGTCTTGTGGATATGGAATAATTTCCCTTAAAGCTTCCCTTGGTGAAAGTATGAAGACCCTAGGCGCACATCTCTCTCAGCCAATGGCCTCGCATAGCGAGGCTCAATCCTCGTGTGCAAGCCAATGGGCTTCTCGTGTGATGGCGCTAGGCGCGTGAGAATACGAAAGATTTTCCCAAGGGAATCACCTCATTATGAATCATGAAGTTTTGCCTTGCTAAGCTAAGGGGGCTGAACGAAGCATTGCAAGAGGACGAGTGCACAAGGCCCTCGCATAGCGAGGTCCGGCGTGCCTACACGAGGTTGATATGCTCAACGGTAGAGATGCACGCACATGCATAAGGGTTGTCAAAGTCACTCGAGATGTACGCCTACATCCATGCAAAGGGAGCCTCGCATACCGAGGCCCTACCTACCTTAACGCCGAGAGATGCCAAGGCCGCTTGAGCCTTATGCCTTGCTCGCGCCTGCGTCTCGCGAAATGGCCTCGCGCCAGCATCTCGCGCAGCTAGGCGCGCCGCACCACGGTCCTGCGCACTAAGCATCTCGCACGGTGAGGCACACCTCACCTCGCCCACGCCCACATCTCGTGACATGGCCTCGCGCCAGCGTCTCGCGCAACACAGCGCGCTGCACCATGGTCCCGCGCACCAAGCACCTTGCCTCGCCCACACCTGGATCTCATGAGATGGCCTCGCACACCTCACCTCACCCGAGCCTGCATCTCGTGACATGGCCTTGCACCAGTGTCTCCCGCAGCAAGGTGCACCGCACCACGATCCCGCACACCTCGCCTCACACGCCCACCCATCACAAGGGGCGCTGGGGGTGTCGCGATGAAGGCCTCACAAGACACCTCTCAGCTCATCTTTATGGGGATATCTCACAAGGTCCATGATTGCCAAGTACCTTAGAGTAATGTATAAGGGTTTCAACACTTGAAGACCTTGGGAATAAGGTACCTTGCGAGGATAAAAACTTGTGGCTCAAGGAGGTCGTACAGGTTCAAAATGCACCTGCAAACCAAGAGTTAGAGTACGGACACGATGTCCACGCCAGATAAGTAGTGGCAATACAAGAATGGTTCGTAGCAAGTACTCCCCTAGCACTCCTATGAGGTTTGTACCTGACAAGTAGTGAAGGCATAATATGGTACCAAGGCATGAGTACTTTTGCAGACCCCTGATATGTACTAGAGCCGACTACCACTCTTCCAACACCACTACCACCTGTGCCACTATCCTAACAGTGTACTCAAGTACCTTCTTGTCCCCTGGGACCACCTTGTATTGGATGTGATTAGAGCCAGGCTATAAATAAACCTCCACCCATCGAGCTAAGGGGTTGGAAAAAGTCATTGTAGAAGGAGATAGTAAAGCAATAAATGAGATTTTCCTCCATTGTTGTTTGGAATGTTTCTTTCTTAATTTCTTCCTAAGTTCAGTTTACACTTCTTTTTTTCTTATAAAAATCTTTGAGTTTTCCATCCATATATCGTTGACGAGTTTTTGCCGTCAACAAAAGTCAATGGTTCCTTTGACCAAAATTTTTAACCCTAACCCTTGTCACTAACCTTAGTTACACGTTTTAAGCCAAATCACCTGATTAGTAGGTCCGACATAATTTTAAATACATAGTGTAACAGTCCTGGATTAGGAGGGCGTTGCAACTTGGTGTTTGAGCGGCCAAGGTTTAAGGGTTCCTGACGACTGACCAAGAATGTACACTCGCCACTAAAGACAAGCTCGACTCAGGGTTTGGTAACGGTTATATGTTTATATGTTTAAATGCTTAAACATGGTGTGAATGTATTATCTACATGCCTCTTTAGGAAGCATGAGATTATCTGATAGGGCCTGGCCCTCGACTGTTGCATGAATGTTAAAGAACGTGCTTATTAGCATCGTTACTACTTGTGGATGCAAGGGAACCGCTTATTAGCGCTATTATTTGTATATAGGCCAGGGGAAAATGTTTATTGGCATTGTTATTATTGGCAGGAATTAAAGAACATGCTTATTAGCTATGTTGGACTTGTGAAAAGTACTTGGATATGCCTATATGTATTATTATTTGCTGATGGATTTCAGGAGGTGCTTATTAGCACTATGAATGTGTATATTTATTGTGTGATGGCATGCTTATTAGCATTGCATATGTATGTTATCTAATGATCTTGGACCATCAGGCAAAAAGTGGTATAGTTATGACTTATCTAATGGCCAAATTGATCTCTGTAGGGTGATTGGAGTATCAGAATGAACCCTCGAAGGTCAAAGAGACTGGCTGGCCAAGAGTTACAGGCCAGTGAAGGGAATGTTCAGGGCAAGGCCCCACCGCCAGCTCCAGAGAACTGGCAGCAAGTGCTTGTTGACATGCAAGCCAGGTTAGAGAGGCAAGAAGAAGAGTTAAGCCTCTTGAGACAGCAGCAGGTTCCAGCAGGGAACCTACAGGTTGCGGTACCAGCAGTGGTACAACCAGAGGCACCAACAGTGGTACAACCTGAGGTACCGGTAGTTGTACAACCCCAGGCAGGGGGAGATAGGTGGGAACCCCCATATGAGAGATTCAGAAAGCAACACCCTCAAGTCTTTGAGGGCGGTTCTGATCCACTGAAGGCTAAACAGTGGATGACCATGATAACCACTATTCTGGATTTTATGAGGGTAGGTGGTAATGAGAGAGTGGCCTGTGCCACCTATATGTTTCGGGAGGATGCCCAAATATGGTGGGAGGCGGTATCCCGGACTAGAGCAGTTACCACAATGGAGTGGGAAGAGTTTAGAACCTTATAAAATGAGAAATACTACAATGATGCAGTTAAAGCTGGGAAGGCTGGGGAGTTCAGCAGTTACTTCAGGGTAACATGCCAGTAACTAATTATGCTCCGAAGTTCTACAAACTGGAAAATTTTGTCGGGGATCTGGTGCCCACTGATAGGACCAGAAGAGAGATATTTTTACAGGGGCTACAGCCTATGATATCTCGGGATGTTTGCATTCCTACTATGTCAGGAGTGACTACCTATGCACAGGTTGTAGAGAAGGCACTTACAGCTAAGAGCGTTGAGAACAAGATTTGGCGTGATAATGTGGCCAGAAGGGATTCCATGAGGCCGGGACCTCCATTTCCAGGTTTTGGTAGGGGTGGAGGCCCCAATTATCAAAAGAGGAAAACCCCAAACACAGTTTCAATTCCAGGGCCAGATACAATGCCACGGGGTATAAGAGAATTCCTACTATTATTTTACTATTCTCTTTTCTTCAATTAAGATAAGAAATAATTGGAAAATAAAACAGCAAGTAAAAAGAGGTTGAGGTAAAAAGGGGATCAAAGAAGTTCCCAAAAGCAACAACAACATTCTTCCATTGGTAGGAAGAATGCGGAGTAAAACGCTTTTGAAAAGCCCGGAGACAAAGAGAACGGGGCTTTTCTTTCTATTATTTAGAATTTGACTCATCATAGGTATACAGATGGGTCGCCAGAGTGGCGGTGAGAGACATGGAAGGCATTCCCAGAGTGTCCTAGGTACAGGAGGCGCCATGTTTGGGAATGTAGGGCGTAGGCTTGTTTTGTTTGTGGTAGTACGGGGCACCTGAAGAAAGACTTCCCAAGAGCCAGAAAGGAAGAGCTGAAGAAAGTGGACAACCTGACGCTAGCTTGAGTGTTCACTTTGACCTAGACAGAGGCCGAGGCTAGTCCTTCGGTTGTTACAGATCAGTTTTCTAGTGCTGGCACCTTTTACACTGTTCTTATTGATTCGGGTGCTACACACTCCTTTGTTGCTAGTAGGATTATAGATGGGTTGTGTAGACCTTGTGATTTCTTTTTTGTGGGGTTTGGTACGGTATTGCCTACTAGAGAGTTAGTGGTGTCTAGAAGATGGATTAGGTCACTACCGATTACAGTGGATGGCAGGGAGTTGTCAGTTGACTTGGTGGAGTTAGAGAAGACTGATTTCGACATAATTCTTGGTATGGATTGGCTAGAGAAGTATGGAGCATCAATGGACTGTAAGAAGTAGATGGTAACTTTCAAACCAGAAGGTGAGGATCCCTTTGTTTTTGTTGGCACTATGCATGGACCCCGTATACCTATGATATCAGTACTTAGAGCTAGATACCTATTGCAGGGAGGATGCATTGGGTTCTTAGCTAGTGTGGTGAATACCACTCAGGTCGTGCCAGTGGGACCAGAATAGACTCGATTAGTTTGTGAGTTTTTGGATGTGTTTCCAAAGGACTTGTCAGGGTTACCTCCGCACAGGGAGATTGATTTTGTAATTGAATTGGCACCAGGGATAGAGCCAATGTCTAGAGCACCTTACAGGATGGTTCCAGCAGAGCTGAAGGAATTGAAGGTTCACTACAGGAGTTACTGGATTTGGGTTTTATCAGGCCCAGTTTCTCGCCATGGGACACACCAGTTCTCTTTGTGAAGAAGAAAGACGGCTCTCTGAGGATGTGCATCGATTATAGGGAACTGAATAAGTTGACTATTAAGAACAGATATCCTCTGCCAAGGATTGATGATTTTTTTGACCAGTTGCAGGGTAGAATGGTAATTTCCAAGATAGATCTTCGATCTGGCTATCACTAGTTGAGGATCAAGGAAGAAGATGTACTGAAGACAGCTTTTCGCAGCAGGTATGGGCATTATGAGTTTTGGTGATGTCATTTGGATTGACTAATGCCCCGGCAACATTTATGGATCTGATGACCAGAGTGTTCAAGGACTACCTAGATCAGTTTGTGATCGTCTTCATCGATGATATATTGATATACTCTCGGACGGAGACAGAGCACGAGCTTCACCTCAGGTTAGTATTATAGAGGTTGAGAGAGCACAGGCTGTATGCGAAGTTCAAGAAGTGCGAATTTTGGTTGCCTCAGTTAACTTTCTTGGGTCACATAGTCAGTAAAGATGGCATTAAGGTGGATCCAGCGAAGATTGAAGCGATTAAAGATTGGCCAAGACTAAAGAGAGCTTAAGAGATCAGGAGTTTCTTGGGTTTGGCGGATTATTATAGGCGCTTTGTGGAAGGGTTCTCCAAGGTTGCATCATCAATGACAGAGTTGACACGCAAGAATCAAAAATTTGTTTGGTCGGACAAGTGTGAAGACAGTTTTCAGAAGCTCAAGGAGAGTTTGATCACCACACCAGTTTTGAGCCTTCCTACAGATTAAGGTAAATTTTTGGTTTATTGTGATGCTTTGAGACAGGGTCTGGGTTGTGTACTTATGCAGATTGGGAAGGTGATTGCCTATGCATCACGTCAGTTGAAGGATTATGAGAAAAGATATCCCACACATGATTTAGAGCTAGCAGCAATTGTTTTCGCACTGAAGGTGTGGCAGCACTACCTGTATGGTGAGAAGTGTGAGATATACACTGATCACAAGAGCCTAAAGTACTCTTTCAATCAGAAGGATCTGAACATGAGGCAGAGATGTTGGTTGGAGCTAGTAAAGGATTATGATTGTGAGATCCTCTATCACCCTGGGAAGGCCAACATGGTAGTGGATGACTTAAGCTGGAAGGGGTCGAGACAGTTATATAGTGCCAGACAGATATCGAGGAGGTTGGCAGATGAGATGACTTGAGCGGGGATTAAGTTAGTAGTGGGTCGGTTGGCCAACATTACTTTACAATCTACTCTCTTGGAGAGAATCAAGCAGAGACAGTTAGATGATCCACATTTGGGGCACGTTAGAGAGGATGTCCTAGTTGGAGTAGCTAAGGACTATACAGTTTCGAGTATGGGTTTGCTGAGATATAAAGATCGGATATGCGTTCCGACGGACACCAAGATCAGACAAGAGATTTTGGATGAATCTCACACCACCCCTAATTCTCTTCATCCAGGCGCCACGAAGATGTATCAAGACCTGAGAGTTATATATTGGTGGCCTGGCATGAAGAAGGATGTGACCAAGTAGGTAGCGAGGTACCTGACCTATCAGCAGGTCAAGGCTGAGCATCAGAGGCCGGCAGGACTGTTACAGCCTCTGGATATCCCAGAGTGGAAGTGGGAAGATATCACGATGGATTTCATGGTGGGATTGCCCAGCACAGTGGGCCAACATGATTCTATTTGGGTCATTATCGATCGGTTCACGAAGTCAGCTCATTTTCTACTAGTGAGGATGAATTACACAGTTGATTAGTATGTAGATCTCTATGTGAGAGAGATAGTTCACCTTCAAGGGATGCCGAGGTCTATCGTGTCTGATAGGGACCCTATCTTTACTTCCAAGTTTTGGGGGAGTTTGCAGAGGGCGATGGGTACACAGCTGAATTTCAGCACAGCTTATCATCCTCAGACCGATGGTCAGCCTAAGAGGACTATCCATATACTTGAGGACATGCTGAGAGCATGTGTATTGGACTTTGAAGGGTCCTGGAGTAAGTATTTTCCTCTAATAGAATTTTCTTATAACAACAGTTATCAGTCTACCATCGGAGTGGCACCTTATGAGATGCTATATGGTAGGAAGTACAGATCGCCCATTCACTGGGATGAGATGGGTGAGAGGAAATATTTAGGTCTGGATGTAGTCCAGAGGACCACTAAGGCTATTGAGAAGATATAAGCTCGGATGTTCGCTTCTCAAAGTAGGCAAAAGAGCTATTCTAACCTAAGGCGGAGGAACGTAGAGTTCCAGGTGGGAGACTATGTCTTCCTTATGGTTTCACCTCTGAGAAGGGTAAAGAGGTTCGGCAAGAAGGGAAAGCTGAGCCCTAGGTTTATAGGACCGTTTGAGATCCTGGAGAGGATCAAGCAGATGGCCTATAGGTTGGCCTTACCCCCTGCACTGTCTTGTGTGCATAATGTATTCCATATTTCCATGTTGAGGAAGTATGTGTCAGATGGGACTCATGTACTGAGTTATGATGATTTGGAATTGGAGGCAAAGTTTTCTTGTGAAGAACAACCAGTTCAGATTCTTGACAGGAAGGACAAGGTCCTGAGAAACAAGACTATACCTTTGGTTAAGGTATTATGGAGGATCATCAGGGTCGAGGAAGCGACCTGGGAGCTGGAGGCAGATATGCGAGCTCAGTTTCTCGAGCTGTTCAGGTAAAATTTGAGGATGAAATTTCTTTAAAGATGGGATAGTTGTAACGTCACAAAATGACCTAATAAGGCTTAGGACATTGATTAGGGGGTCGCGATGGCAATATATGAAATTACATGTTTAATTGCTATATTGATTGTGAATATGTGAATTATGTGATAATATGATTAAATGTGCATATGTAGGGATATTATATATGCATGTGGGCCTACTTCTTAATAGAAGGGCGATTTGGTAATTTGGCCCGTTGCGAGCATAAATGTGTATTTATATGCATATATGTGATATATGTGAGAGACCACATTATTATGTAGGTTTATTTGAACTTTTCGGCACGAGGCGATCCTAGGGAGCAAGTTAGTGGAAAGTCACAACGGGACCCAATACCCAACTCGGGGCGAGTCAAGGGGTATTTTGGGTAATAGACATTTAATTTGGTTATCGGGTTATGAAAATAAATAATTGGAGATATATTTGGAGTTAGAATGTTTAGGAGGGAATATTGGGGAAATTTACCATTTTGCCCTCGGGGACGTTTTTGGTACCCCGAGCTTTGGGATTAACTTAAGTGACTTAAGTTAGATAAGACAAAACAATAGAACACCATTGGAAGCTGCCTTAACCAACCCTCTCCCTTATTCACTCTCTTTTCTCCTTAAAACTCTCTTAAGCTAAACCATTAAAGAACTAAGGAGAATTTTGGGCTAGAAACACAAGGATTGGAGCTAAAATCTTGGGGATTAACTCAGTAGCAATTTGGTGGATTAATTCTTCAGTAGAGGTTAGCTTTCAACTATGGTTTAAGCATTTAAATTATGAGTTTTCATGGCTGGTTTTTAGTGTTCCTGAGCCTTTGAGTTTCAAAGATTAAATTGAAGTTTTGATGAGGTTTTAAGCTAGTTTTATGTTGGGTTTTGTGATTGGGAACATATTGGAGCTATTGTATTGATTTAATTGTGTTGTTGGGGTGATTTTGGGTTAAATTGGATAGAATTTAGCTGTTGAAATGGAGGTTATTTCTGGGTTCGAGGGGCCAAGTTGCGACCTTGTTCTTGACAAGTCGCGACTTAGCATGAACTAAGCGCCTTGAGAGGCCTCTACCTAAGGGGCACACCGAAACTTGATATGCCAAGTCACGGCCCATGCCTCTAGAAAAAGAGGAGGAAGAGGCTAGTCAGGGGGTGCGCCGCGACCCACAAGGGGACTAGTCGTAGCCTGCCTGGGCAGTTTTGCCTTGGGAGTTTGTTTTCAAAATAGAACTTTTTCCTTAGGGCTCAGGATTTTTTTCACTACCCGGTTTGCTGGAACCCGAGGCCCCAGAGGCTAGAACTTGGTCCAGAAGCCTTTGATCACTCGATATTAATAGAACCCTATTATATGGTTGTGACTTAGGGTATTGCTAAGGGCTCGGAATCGGGATCGTGCTCGAGGGTCGTTCTTGTTTATGCTTGCTTGGACCTAAGGTAGGAAAATTGCACCCAGAACGTGTTGTATGTGATTAGGGCTTGGCCCGTCTATTTTATACTAATATGATTAGGGCTTGGGCCCCAGGATTGGTTATGTTATGTTATTGTTTTAGATTCATGTTGTTAGATGCCTAAGTGCTTATATTCGTTATGTGAATTATATGGTTAGTGCATGTGGCCCCGTTATATGAATATGCTTAGTATTATGAAATGGTTATCCAATGGGATTAAATGATTAGCATGAATAAGTGCTTAATTGTTGGGATGTGCCTATCCAAATCTGTTTCTTATAAGTAAGGTATGAAGGATCAGGGCTTGACTTATGAGTCAAGGACGGATAGTGCATTATGCGCTAGTCGAGAGGCATTGGCCTAAACCAGCAATGTACTATTACATTGACCAACTCTATGGTCGAAGGTGAACCACGGGGATTTGGCTAGCTCTATGGCTAGTGAGACAAAGCTAAGGGTGAGGCCCCAGGTGACTCTATGGTCATGTAGCTAAGGCATAGGTCCGAGAGTTGGCTTAAAAGCCAACTAAATATGGCAACGGCCCCAGGTTGATCCAATGATCATGTGATTGAAATTTAATGATATTGGCTACAAATTAATGTTAATGATTATTGTTGAATGGTTATTTTAAAGTTATATTCTCTTTTGTTGCACGTTCTGTTTTCTTGCTGAGCCTCGACTCACAGGTGCTTTGTGGTGCAGGTAAAGGAAAGGGAAAGCTTGACCAGCCATGAGTTGGAGAGCTTCGGTGGCAGCGTGTACATATGCGGCTGCTCGACCATCATGGCGGGGGTTATCTCAGAGGAACTAGGGTTACAGCCCCGTTTTCCACTTAGGCCGGTTGATGTAACTTTTGTTATGTATTTACTCTTTTTAACCGTTAACTTTTAATATTTTGGGATCCCATGTTATATAAAACTTTTGGAATAAAAGTAAATGGTTATTTTACCTAAATTTTTAACCCTAACCCTTGTCACTAACCTTAGTTACACGTTTTAAGCCAAATGACCTGATTAGCAGGTATGACACAATTTTAAATACATAGTGTAACAGTCCTGGATTAGGAGGGCATTACATAGAGGGTCATCTGACAACCTTTAGGGGCGATCTGTCAACCATGTTGTCGAGTGTACAACTCGACAATTCGTACTCCCACTACATCATCTGACATGAAGGTACTTACAACTTGCCCTGATAGTACCTAGGGTGTGTTCCCTATAAAGTAGGTGCTTTTCTACAGTGGGCCCCACAAATCTCGTTTGGGTCGTGCTCTCTATTCAATGCAGCCTAAGGCATTGAATTGGTTTTAATCCCCCAATAATGGGAAGAATGTGTGTTAATTACTGATGATTAGTATTAATCACCCCAACCTTTATAAATAGGACGGGAGTCTCATTGTAAAGGGTTCGGTTTTTTAGAGAGAAAACACCTTGTACTCAGAGCAATCTAAATGCTGCCTGAGAATACACCATTGGAGCTTGCCTTCACAAGCTTCCAATTCAATTAATACCAAAGACTCATGGACTAGGGTTCTTTTATAACCTGAACCACGTAAAAATCCTTGTGTTCTTATTGTTTATTTCTTTAATCTCTCTTCTTAAGGTTGATAGCGAAAAAGACAGTCAACAGACTTTATTTGAAATATGTCAGTGGGCCTAACTTTTTTTTTATTTTCTTTAAACATTGCATATGAAATATTTTATTTTATTTTAATCTATTGGGCCTAAACTTGCATGTTTTATCAAGGCCCCACTGAATCTATCTTTTAAGTTGTATTTTTCTAATTATCTATGAGATAAGTGACGTTTTTACAAATTAATAGAATAGGGCGCTTTACATTGATGCACCTAGGGTTTCAAAAATTACAACAAAGAGAAGAAGATAATTCTTAGCATCAAGAGGATAAGAAGATAACTTAGGGGATTCAAACCACTAATCCAAGATCACATACCAAGGATTTTCGAAATCCTCCTCTTTTCCTCCTTCTTTTCCTCTTTCTTTCTCTCCTTTTCGTGGCTTCGTCCCTCTCTTCCACCTTTATGCACACAATAGCCACCAAGCCAAAATGAGAACCCTCATGTTCTCTTTGTTTTTATAAATGCCCTAGTGGCCGAACCCTAGCTAGTGGGAAAAGGGTGAGTCCCAATTCTAATCTCCTTGATTCCCTCTCCCATAATTCATGAAATTTCCAACTATGGCTTGATTGATTTGTGTACAAAATGAAAACTTTCTTATACACCTCCCCTAGCCTTTGACTGAGCACTCTCCTTTCCCTCTCTATCTCTCATACTTGGCCAACTCAAGACCTTTCACACTTCATTACCCAAATTTCTAACTTTCCCAAAATTGTTACAAATCATTACCGTAACGCCCCAAATTCCCTAATGTGACTTAGTGCCTTAATTAGGGGTCGGGAGGGCTATAATTGATTTATTATGCAATTAAATGAGTATATGCATGATTATGTGAGTTATATTATTATATGATGATAAATGCATGCATGTGGGTCACTTTTCATTATAAGGGTATTTTGGTAATTTGGCCCGTTGAGGGCATATTTGTATATTTTCATACATGTTGGTGATCTATGGATGAGGCCACATTATTATGTGGATATGTTTGAGCTATTCAGCATGAGACGATCTTAGAATGCAAGTTAGCGGTTTGGTCATAACGGGGTTATTTACCGGGCTCAGGGTGACTCTCGAGGTAATTTGATGCTTAGCACATTACCAGGAATTATAGGGTAATGGGATATGACTTAATTACTATTTGAGAATATTGTGAGTAATGGGAATTGGAGGACATTAATTATGATTAACGGGATTTGACAGGAAAGGACGAGTTTGCCCTTGGGGTTGTTAAGAAGTGAAATAGGCTTGGGGGCATTTTGGTCTTTTGACCATGGGTAAAATTTGAATTAGAAAGCTGTAGAAGGAAGCCTTAGACAACAAAAGTAGAGAACTCCCTCTTCCTCACGATCAACTTTCTCCTCTTTTCTCCCTTTGGATTTTTGAAGCTCAATTTGAGGATTCAAGCTAGGAGATCAAGGTTTGGAGCTTAGGGCATTATGAGTTCTTAGTCATGTCTTTTGGATTGACTAATTCCCCAGCTAGTTTTATGGATTTGATGAACAGAGTGTTCAAGGATTATCTGGACCAGTTTGTGATCGTCTTCATCGATGATATTCTGGTTTATTCTCAGTCAGAGTCAGAACATGAGCAACATCTGAGATTTGTTTTACAAAGACTGAGGGAGCACAAATTATTTGCAAAATTCAAGAAATGTGAGTTATGGTTTTCTCAAGTAACTTTCCTTGGGCACATTGTCAGTAAGGAGGGGATTAAAGTGGATCTAACCAAGATAGAGGCAATCAGAGATTGGCCAAGGCCAAAGAGTGCTTCAAAGGTTAGAAGTTTCCTTGGATTGTCATGTTATTACAGACGTTTCATGGAAGGGTTCTCTAAGATCACTACTTCATTGATTGAGCTGACACGCAAGAATCAGAAGTTTGTGCGGTTAGACAGGTGTAAGAACAGCTTCCAGGAACTAAAGCAGAGGTTGATTACAGCTCCAGTTCTGAGTCTTCCAATAGATCAGGAGTAGTTTGTGATTTGTTGTGATGCCTCACATCAAGGTTTGGGTTGTGTTCTGATGCAGTCAGGGAAGGTGATTGCTTATGCCTCACGTCGGTTGAAAGAGTATGAACAGAGGTACCCCACTCATGATTGAGAGTTAGCAGCTGTGGTCTTTGCATTAAAGGTATGGATTCATTTTCTTTATGAAGAGAAGTGTGAGATCTACACTGACCACATGAGCCTGAAGTACTTCTTCATGCAGAAAGACCTGAACATGAGACAAAGGCATTGGCTGGAGTTAGTAAGGGATTATGATTGTGAGATTTTGTATCACCCAAGAAAGGCCAACGTGGTAGCTGATGCTATAAGCCGGAAAGGTCTAGGACAAATTTACAGTGCGAGGCTGATATCCAGAGAGTTAGTAGAGTATATGACCAGAGCTGGCATAGAATTGCTAATGGGCCAGTTGGCCAACATTACGCTACAGTCTACACTGTTGGAAAGAATCAAGGAGGGCCAGTTGAGTGATCCAGAACTGATCAAGATTAGAGAGGTTGTTTTAGCTGGAGTGTCCAGAGATTACACAGTGTCTGATATGGGTTCGTTAAGACACAACCGATGGAGATGTGTTTCGTTAGACACTGCTATGAGACAGGATATTCTGGAAGAATCTCATACTGCACCTTACTATTTGCATCCAGGCACCACGAAGATGTATTAGGATGTGAAATCATTGTATTAGTGGCCTGGGATGAAGAGGGTCATAGTAGAGTATGTGGCTAAGTGCTTGACATGTCAATAGGTCAAGGCTGAGCATCAGAGGCCAGCTGGGTTATTGCAGCCTCTAGACATCCCAGAGTGGAAATGGGAGGACATCACGATGGATTTCGTGGTGGGGTTACCCAGGACTGTTGGTCAACATGATTTAGTATGGGTTATTGTGGATTGCTATACCAAGTCAGCTCACTTCTTACCAGTGAGGACTACATATATAGTTGACCAGTACGCAGATCTCTATGTGAGAGAGATTGTGCATCTTCATGGAGCACCGAGGTCGATCGTGTCAGATCAAGACCCCACTTTCACTTCCAAGTTTTGGGGAAGTCTACAGAGGGCCATGGGAACACAATTAAAGTTTAGTACTGCTTATCATCCTCAGACAGATGGACAATCTGAGAGGACGATCCAGATATTAGAGGACATGCTTCAATCATGTGTGTTGGACTTTGGTGGATCTTGGAGTAAGTATCTACCTTTGATAGAGTTTTCCTACAACAACAGTTATCAGTCTACCATTGGGGTAGCACCTTATGAGATGTTGTATGGTAGGAAATGCAGATCTCCCATTCATTGGGATGAGACAGGTGAAAGGAGATACTTGGGTCCTGAGGCAGTTCAGAGGACCAGTGAGGCCATTGAGAAGATTAGAGCTCAAATGCTCGCTTCTCAAAGTAGACAGAAAAGTTATGCAGATCCCAAAAGCAGGAACGTGGAGTTCCAAGTGGGAGACTATGTCTTCCTTAGAGTCTCGTCATGGAAAGGGGTGAGAAGGTTTGGGAAGAAAGGCATGTTGAGCCCTGGGTTTGTAGGTCCATTTGAGATTCTGGAGAGGATTGGTCAGGTGGCCTACAGGTTGGCCTTACCACCGGCATTTTCGGTTGTGCATAACGTGTTTCATATCTCAGCTCATCTGAGGTATGTATCTGATGTGACCCATGTTTTGAATTACGAGGATCTAGAGCTTGAGGCAGATCTCTCTTATGAGGAACAACCAGTCCAGATACTAGACAGAATGGACAAGGTCCTCATGAATAAAACTATACCTTTCGTTAAGGTAATATGGAGGAACGGCAAGGTCCAGGAAGCAACCTGGGAACTGGAATCAGATATGCAAGATCAGTATCTCGAGTTGTTCAAGTAAATTTTGAGGCCGAAATTTCTGTATGGAGGGGATAGCTGTAACGCCACAAATTCCCTAAAGTGGATTAGTGCCTTGATTAAGGGGTCAGGAGGGCCATAATTGATTTATTATGCAATTAAATGAGTATATGCGTGATTATGTGAGTTATATTATTATATGATGATAAATCCATGCATGTGGGTCACTTTTCATTATAAGGGTATTTTGGTAATTTGGCCCGTTGAGGGCATATTTGTATATTTTCATACATTTTGGTGATCTATGGATGAGGCCACATTATTATGTGGATATGTTCAAGCTATTCTGCATGAGACGATCTTAGAATGCAAGTTAACAGTTTGGTTATAACGAGGTTATTTATCGGGCTCGAGGTGAGTCTCGGGGTAATTTGATGCTTAGCACATTACTGGGAATTATAGGGTAATGGGATATGACTTAATTACTATTTGAGAATATTGGGAGTAATGGGAATTGGAGGACATTAATTATGATTAACGAGATTTGACAGGAAATGACGATTTTGCCCTTGGGGGCTGTTAAGAAGTGAAATAGGCTTGGGGAATTTTGGTCTTTTGACCATGGGTTATATTTGAATTAGAAAGTTGTAGAAGGAAGCCTTAGATAGCAAAAGCAGAGAACTCCCTCTTCCTCACAATCATCTTTCTCCTCTTTTCTCCCTTTGGATTTTTGAAGCTCAATTTGAGGATTCAAGCTAAGAGATCAAGGTTTAGAGCTTAGGACCTTAGTTCAACCATTGAAGACGATTCAATTCAAGTCTGAGGTAAGGCTTTAGCTTGAGATTTTCTAGTTTGCTCTATTTTTGAGTTATTTATAAGCTTTGGATTTTGACTATAGAAGTGGCTATTTTAGGTGGTTTTAAATGGTTCAAAGCTTGGGTTTTAATGAGGTTGAGGTAGTGATGAGGTTTTTGGGTTAAAATATAAGTTTGGAAATGTTTGAGTAGATTTTTGGAATGATTTAGAAGAGGAAAAACAAAGGTTTTTCACTGGGTACCAGGTGGGGTCGCGGCCCTATTCTTGGGCGTCGCGGCCCGTGCTTAATGAAGAAGAGAGGTGGAGCTGAACGGCCTTGGGGCTGCGACACTTGGGGAGCTGGCTGCGGCTTGTGGTGCAGGCAGTGGAGGTTGGCGCCTCTGCTTTTGGGAGGCTGGCCACAGCTCAACAGGGTGGGGTCGCGGTTTTTAAGGGCATTTGTGGGCAGAATGGTGTTTTATTCGTGGGAACTTGAACCTTAGGCCTCAGGATCATTCTTACTACCCGGTTTAGTAGGATTCGATGTCCCGGAGGCTAGGTCTTGGTCCAGGAACCTTTTATTAGTCATTTTATTGATGGGAGTTTATTATTTGGTTATGACTAGGTGACTGCTAAGGGACTTAAGGACTGATCATTCTCAATGATCGTTCTTTTATTATTTCGCGCTCAAACCAGAGGTAAGAAAACTGCACCCAGCATGTGACATGCATGGTTATTGATGAGGCATGTTGAGTGCTCTATATGTGGACATTGATTGCATTATAAATGCTTGGCAGTCTTGCTTATCTGTGAATGGTACTGACTTATTTGTTAGAATCGACAATGGTGTCAGTATTAACTATGAAGTTGTGACTTATTAGTCAAGTTTGACAGTAGTACTGAGCACTGGTTGTATGGGATTGACCTATAAGTCAAGAACAGTATTAGCGTATTTAACGCAAGTTGAAAAGATTAGATCTAATCGACATAAGCATTATCAACATAAGCATGAAATGCTTGATCGACCTTAAGTTCGGTGAAAACAAAAGCGCTTGTCTAGTCTGAAGGCTAGTTACTTAGAGCCAGAGCCAAAAGGCTAAGGTGATTGACACGTCACATGGCTTAGGGAGCAGATCCCTAGAGATGGACTTATTAATCATCTATACAGGGGACAGATCCTTGAGGTAGACTTATTAGTCACCTATCAAATGTGTGACTCATTAGTCACTTAAATAACGTGTGATTCATTAATCACTCATCTGATTGGGTGGCAAGCCCCAGAATGATTACCATAATCATTTGTTGATCTTCACTTATCTGATTTGGTCTACAAGCCCCAGTATGATTATCATAATCATTCATTGATATTGTATACATGCAGTAATGAGTTTTCTTGCTGAGCCTTGGCTCACGGGTGCTATGTGGTGCATGTAAAAGGAAAGAAAAGCTTACCCAGTCTTGAGTGGAGAGCTTAGGTGGCGATGTGTACATATGCGGCCGCTTGACCACCACGGCCAAGGTGTTTCTCAGGGGAACTAGGGTTTAACCCTATATTTTGTCGCTTAGGTCGGCGGGATGTAATTTTTTTTTACACTGTAATGACCATTTTGGATTGTAAATAACTTGTAAACGCTTTTATGGGCCCATGTATAGTTTAATGTTTTTAATAAAACATATCCATTCCTTTTAATAGAAAATTTTCACCCTGGCCTATTAATAACACCTAGATGCACGTTTATAACATAATGACTCGTTTAGTGAGTTAAGCACTGTTTAAAGTTCACAGTAACGGTCTTGGAGTAACCAGGGCGTTACAATTACCACTTAATTGTCTTATTTCTTCCTTTAATTAAAATAAATAAATAAAATGGGAAAACACATGGTAGTCTATTGCATGTACACCATGCATACCATGCACATGCACACACACAAGTGCTCAAGTGCATCTCTACTAACCATGCACCTTGGTGCACACAACCAAAACTCATGAACTTACCAATTAAAATAATTAAATAAAAACAATTAACAAATTTAAATTCACATAATTTCTACCAAGCAATTCAAACAATTAAAAATATATTTCTAACACGTAACAATTAATAATAAAATAAAGCACACAATTAATAAATGACTAAAAATTTAGTGCGCTACATATTCTTAGATTTATAGTATCATAATTTATTATAATAGGTCCAAGTCGATCCTATCATGCTTCTAAATAACTTCATGATACAAAACTATCACAAACTCTAGGTCATATATATATATATGTTGACTCTTAATTTGGTCAATGACACGGAGTCAAATAAACGCAAGGAACAAAAAAGGAAATCAAGAAAAGAATCAAATGGGAAGAAAGTGACACAAGCAATTTATAGTGGTTCGGCCCTAACTAGATGATAATGACCTATGTCCACTTGGTGTTCTTATTGATATTGAATCCCAATACTGTGATCAAAGAACTAGGGTTCTTGAGTTTCACAAGACTAAGGATAATTACTATTCTAGTGGATAATCACACTATGCTTTTCTCTCTGAATACAAAGATTAAAAGTGCAAAAGTCAAAATTCCTCCCTCTCCTTGAGCCCTCTCATTCTTATTTATAGGCTCAAGGAGGTTACATGGGCCAATGGGCCTTAATTATAATTAAGATCAGCGTATCAAGGTAATAAAAGGAAATATAATGAATATAATTATTACAAGATTGTGTATCTCAAAGGAAGTAAATGGAATCATGCGACCAGACTGGTCGCACCTAACCGCAAGACTTGACAAACCAACAATTATCTGGTCGATGACCTAACAGGATCCCTTCATTTAGAACTGCCACGTGCCAACCATGTGTAAGAAATCCTTGCCACGTCTCTGTCTGGAAGCCCAGTGAGCTCTGCAACAAAGTCGTCCAGTGCTTGTCCTTTTACCGCTACTCGTGGTAAGTAAGAGATATCAAACTGCCCAAGTTCAATCGCCCATTTCAATAATTGGCCTGCGGCTTTTGCAGAACTTGCCGTAGAGGTTGGTCGGTTAAAACTGTGATTGAGTAAGCTTGGAAGTATGGCCACAACTTTCTGGAGGCTAAGATCAAGCAGTAGGCTAATTTCTCAATAGGAGGATACCTTAGGTTTGCTCCTATTAGCCTTTTGCTTACATAATACACGACCTTTTGCACATTCTCCTCCTCTCTTACTAGAACAGCACTAGCAGCATATTCTGTGATCGCCAAGCAAATGAACAGGGTTTCTTTATCAACCGACTTTGATAAAATCGGTGGCTGAGACATGTGCGTCTTTAAAGCTTGAAAAGCTTGGTCACACTCCTCCTTCCATTCGAACTTCTTTTTGCCTCTAAGCAGATTAAAAAATGGGATGCATTTGTCCGTCAATTTGGAAATAAATCTTCTTAGAGAAGCAATCCTTCCAGTTAGACTTTGAACATCTTTGATCTTCGTTGGCGATTTCATATCGACTAGGGCTTTGATCTTCTCGGGATTGGCCTCAATTCCTCATGAGTTTACTATAAATCCCAAGAATTTCCCTGATCCAACTCCAAAGGAACACTTGAGGGGATTTAGCTTCATCTGATATTTATTCAAGACGTTGAAGCACTCTTGCAAGTCCCCTATGTGTCCTTCTGCCTTTTTTGACTTAACCAGGATGTCATCAACATATACTTCCATTTTCTACCGATCAGCTCCTTGAACATGTGATTGACTAGTCGCTGGTAAGTCACACTAGCGCTTTTCAAACTGAAGGGCATTACTTTGTAACAGTAAAGCCCTGTATCGGTCTGAAAGCTAGTGTGATCCTCATCAGGTGGATGCATACTAATCTGATTGTACCCGGAGTATGCATCCATGAATGATAGGATCTCGTGTCCTGCAGTGGCATCGACCAACTGGTCGATCCTAGGGAGTGGGAAAGAATCTTTAGGGCAGGCTTTATTAAGGTCTGTGAAATCCACGCACGTTCTCCACTTGCCATTCGGCTTAGGAACTAGTACGGGATTAGAGACCCACGATGGATAAAACGCTACCCTGATGAATCCATTCTCCTTTAGCTTCTCGACTTCCTCTTTCAGATCTTTTGATCTGTCTTTGTCGAGCAGCCTTCTTTTCTGTTGTACTGGTGGAAAACTATTGTCTATGTCCAAGACATGGCTAATAATTGCAGGGTCTATTCCAACCATGTCTTTATGAGACCAGGCAAAGACTTCCTGGTTCTTCTTTAAAAATTCCACCAGTCTTTGTTTTGTTATTGTCTCTAAGTTTTTACCGACTTTCACAACCCTGGCCGGATATGCTTCATCGAGTTGGACCTCCTCAAGGTCCTCGATGGGTCCTATTTCTTCATCAAAATCCCCAAAGCGAGGATCCAAATCTCTATCCTCACTTTGGGCAACACCCTATTTGGTGACACAATCACCTAATTGGGCTTGCACTTCATTGGCCGTTTGCAACTCTTTTCTGGCAGTTTCCCTCGATCCACCTTTCTTTGCCTTAGATATCGAGGCATTGTAGCACTCCCTCGCTTCTCGTTGGTTTCCCAATACGCATCCTACTCTTGCGTCGGTTGGGAATTTCATGGCAAGGTGCCAAACCGAGGTTACGGCTCGCAGGTCGACCAGAATAGGCCTCCCAATCACAGCATTATACGCAGAAGGACAATCAACTACTATGAAAGTAGTGAGTAATGTCCTGTTTGCAGGTGCAGTTCCTACTGTAACTGGGAGCCTAATCGACCCTGTTGGCGCGAGCCCTTCACCAGAAAAACCGTATATGGTTTGGTTGCACGGCTCCAGGTCCTTGACAGAAAATTTCATCCTCTCTAGTGAAGACTTGTACAAAATGTTGACTGAGCTCCCTGTGTCAACCGGCACCCTCTTAACCATCATATTGGCAATCTGGACGTCCACGACCAGTGGATCTGAATGTGGGAATCAGACATGCTGGGCATCGTCCTCAGAGCAAGTAATCAACTCCTCCTCTGTTCAAGCTTTTTTAGGTGCCCGATCCTCCACACTCATCATCTCGATGTCCTGGTCGTGGCGTAAGGTCCAAGCGTATCGCTCCCTTTCCTTCCCACTATCTCCCACAAGGTGTAGGCCGCCACAGATGGTGAGTAATGTACCTGCGACAGGAGCTGGCTGTAAAGGTGGCGAGCGTTGGCATGCAGGCGCCTGCTCGTTGCCTCCTTGAGCCTCTCGCTGAGACCCTCCTGCGGCTCGTACATGCCTCCTTAGGTGTCCATGTCTGATAAGGAACTCAATTTTTTCCTTTAACTGGTTACACTCATTGGTGTCATGTTTGTAGTCGTTGTGAAAACGACAGAATTTTGTTGTATCTCTCTTGGAGATATCCTTCCTTATAGGCGCTGGTCGCTTATAAGGGACATTGGTGTTGGTCGCCTGGTAGACCTCTGCTCTACTTTCGACAAGGGTCGTATAGTTGGTGAATCTTGGCTCATATCTATTTCCTTTGGGGCGTTTGTTTTCGGATGTTGATGGCTCATTGTTCGCCCTTTTTCCACCATTTTTACCATTTCCATTCCCGTTCCTTTGCTGTTTCCATTGGGATTATCTGACCCATTGGCGGCTTTGGCGGGATCTCTCTTTGGTCCCTTGTATTTCGTTGGCGATGGCATTTTCGAGCTTGATGTATCGATCAGCTCGATCAAGAAACTCCTGGGTACTTTTTACCCCATGTTTTCTTAGGCTATTCCAGAGGGCAGAATGGCGCCTTACCCCAGCTGTTAGGGCCATCATTTTTCCCTCGTCGCCCACCATTTTAGCTGCAGCAGCTACTCGCATAAAACGTTGGACGTATTCCTTTAAGGGCTCTCCATCCTTTTGTCGTATCTCAACCAACTTGTTGGCCTCAGTGGGGTGTACGCGACCCACGTAGAATTGTCCGTAAAATTCCTTTAGGAACATTTTCCACGATACTATATTAGCATAAGGGAACTTACAGAACCACTCCTGACCAGTGTCAGATAGGGTGGCGGGGAAGATCCTGCAGCGGGCATCATCCGACACTTTCTGAATATCCATTTGTATCTCAAACTTTTTTACATGAGATACTGGGTCCCCGTACCCATCAAAGTTCAGCAATACTAGCATTTTGAACTTGCTGGGGGTTTCTGTCGCAGCAATCCTCTGCACAAACGGAGTGCCTCTCCTCTGATCGTATTTAATGTGGGACATCCGACTCCCGACTAGCTCCCGACTAGGAAAATTACCTCACTTGCCATTGTCTTGCACCACATGCGCCCATGTCACATCACAACATACTATGTCACAAAAATTCAATTACAGTCAATTTTCAAATAATCTCAAAATCCAAACAATACAATTAAATTAATTATGAGAAACAAATAATTATCACTAAATAAAATTCAATTATTACATGAACAATTAAATCAATTCAATAAATTAACAAGCAAATATTCTTGGTGGCTAAATGATAATTATCCGAAACAGATGGTACCAAGTTTGTATTTTGATAAAACACAGGGCACCAAATGAGTATTTACACTTATACTTATTATATTTATATATCTAATACTATTGTTGATATTATTTTTTTCCTAGTGTCATAGAATACTAATTGACAAGAGTGAAATAGTGACAATACTTGCTATTATTGACTAGAGTGAAATTTGATTTAATATATCATAGAAAAATACCCAAAAAAAAGTTGTAAAATCATTTTTTTCTAAATTTAAAATAATAACTGAATATAAAAATACTTGAATTATTTATGTAAAATTTTAAATAAAAAAGTGTACATTAAAATAAAAAAGCTTGAAAAACGATTTAGTAAAAATTTTTATAATAAAAAAAAGTTAAGTTAAAACAACAAAATCAAAATTACAAAAACTACATTAGAAAAAAATACAACTTAATTATACAAAAAACTATGACATATTTTATAAATAATATATTTACATGGGAAATAAAAAGTCATCTATTTGAAAAATTAAAAAAAGAAAAAGTCATAGAAACATTAACAAAGTGAAATTCACATATAAAAACTTTTTTTTTCTTTTTTATCAGGTCCCATATAAATAGTTAAGCTGCAAAAAAAGTCATATATAGTGTAAAGGTAAAAGAAATGATGTAAAAATAGGCTCATCACTTTGATTTTGTATAACAATGATAGGCTTTTGAATAGTAATTCCAGCAACTATTGAAATAACCTGATAAGCCGGGGGGAATCAAAACATATGCATAACTGAAAATTGGAAAAACAGAAAAAATCTCGCTTCCTAGATTTTTCGTTTATTCTGGGATTTAAAAAAGAAATATTTTAGTTGCTTACGATACCGATAAAAGAACAATTGGTTACATTTTCATAAAAATAAAAAACTCAATTTTTAGATCATATAATTTTATATACATTTTAGTTACCTCTAAAGCTCATTTGTAGAAAACTTGTTATTTTAAGGTACTGATTAGTAACCTTTAAAATATGATTTGTAAAAAGTTATATTTTTGTTGATTATGATACCGATAAGATACCAATTGGTTACTTTTTTTTAAGAAAAAAAAAACTTTATTTGTAGACCATATTATTTTAGATACATTTTGGTTACCTCCAAAACCTATTTGTAGACATATTAATATACAATTTAGTTAATATTAGGTTATGTTATGGTATTTTATTATTTAAAATTCATTTTGATAACCTTCAAGTTTAGCTCAGATACATTTTGGTTACCTCCAAAACTTATTACTAGACATCTTAATATATATATATTAGTTATTTTGGATTATATTATGGTATTTAAGATAAATTTTGGTACCTTATTTTAAAAACTAATGAGTTGTCGTATAGAGGAGAGAGAGAGAGATTTGACATGCATTAGACTTTTTTTTATCTTTTATTGTTTTTTGCTGACATATTTATCCTACACTGCATAACAAGCGGAGCATCAAAGTTAAAATTCCATATTAAAAAATGGTAGGTTTGTAAATAAAATAAATAACGTGATTATTGATAATAAAATGTAGAAAATAGTTTCACCTGTAAATTTCTCTTTTTTTTTTACTTATTTGATTTTAATATACAGTGGAGAATTGTGAGTATTTTCTTTTTTTACCTTTTTTCTACAATTATGAATTCTCAAAATAATTCTTACTAGACCAATCTTCTTCTTGATGAATATGTACTAACCATAACTATTTGTGGTTATTTTGTTGATAGATCAAGTTTGGATGAATAAATATAAGATATACAATAATTTTATGGGAATTTACTCGATGTTTTAGTGAAGTATAGCTTGGTAGTCTCTATTATGAATCATACTAATATATGGTACCTTGAATTTGCAAAGTTATACTTTATTAAAAAACAAGATATCAAATGTTATAACATATCGGTTTGAGATGGGAAGCATGGTTGGAGTTACTCTGATTTTAAATATATTTTTTACATATCAATCCACTTTTTAAATTTTTTATACTTGTTTTATTTATAAAATAATTTATTTTCTCTGTAACAATTCATTACGAGTTTTATAAAGAAAGAAAATCCCATCATAATAAAATGGCTCGTAAGATTTAGGACAACGTGACTAGATAAAATCCACAAATCCATGAGTGGCTACAAATAATATGCTTCTTATAAGATCATACTATTAATTAAAGAGAACCCCACCTTCATGAATAAACAACTATAAAATAAGTTGCAAATATCTAACGTTTTTAAGAGTTATAAATGCTGCTTAATTAGCTAATAATATTGGACTTAAACATATTTTATAAAGCAAAAGCTCACATTAACTAGTTTGAGTCAATATTTATATGCTGATATTTATTTATATATTAATTTTTGAAAAAGCAGTCCAAATCACATAACTAAACAATGAATCAGTAATATATAGTAATATCACGGTAACTAGTTACTAAACCAGGAATTTTTTTTAAAAAAAATTACAATATATACTCAAGAAATGAAATAATCTGTAACCAGATACTGAACAAATTTGAGCAACGTGCAATAAAGCTAAAAATCCAACAAAATTAGTAATCAGTTGCTAAATGAGAGCAAACTACAATGATAAATATCAGTTTTCAAATTACTAAACAAAAAAGTACATAATCTGAAAAATCAAGCACAAAAATATTAATGAATAAACTTCAAAGCATAATCAAGTTAACAAATATAGTATGAAAAGTTATGGGTTATCTCTTATGCTTTGAATATTGTGATGCAAGATTTTAAGATTAGAGGATGATCATAGTAAGGTGAAAGTAAATACACCACATTATCTTGGTTAACAAAAAAGGCTGATCCTTCTTAATGGGGGTATGTCCCTCGTATTTTTAGTTGGGGTGGCCACAATGAAATTACATTAAAACCCTTCATAAGTCACTTTTAGAGGATACGTAAGATAAAATGTCTTAATGGTATTTTGTATTTTCCTTCTCATGAGTTAGGTTGCGACCTATTTTACGGGCTCGAACTTGAACTAGTGACATTTTCTACGGGGTAATTGTAAAGGTTCTTAGTGGAAATTACATTCCTTATGGCTTTTTTTGCCATTTAATTATATTTATGAGAATTTTAATTTGTTAATATTTTTATGGCTTTTTTTGCAAGCTTAAATATTCTCATATAAATGTATAAGTTAACAAAAAAGTCATAAATTTATACTTATTTAAAATGTATATTCTTAAACTTATTTTTTCAAATTGTCATATATTATATGGTTTTTTTTTAACTTTAATTTAAGAAAGTTAGTAATATGGTAAATTCATATTTTTATAAATTAGTTTATAAAAAACCATATTTTTTAAAATTTCCCTTCTTCTTACGACCTGAGCAGTGAGCAACGAGTTGAAGGGGGTGATGCTATTGGGCCTTCTCACAACAAGCTGATCTTTTATTTGAAATGTGTGTTACTATAATATATTTTTTTGGAAAAATTACACTAGCATTATAAATTTCAAAAAAAATTGAAAAATACTGAATTTTATAAAAATTACCAAAATACATATAACAGTTTGTAATAATTTTGTAACTGTCTGGTACAATTTTCTATTTAAGTCTGTAAAGATTGTTTACAAAATTGTAATATATTATTACAAACTTGTAAACTTTAGTTACAAATTTGTAAATTTTAGTTACAAAAAAAAAATTATTGTTGCAGATTTATAAACTTTGTTTACAAAAAAAAAAAATTGTAATTACGATTATGCTCCTGTGTATTTTGGTAAATCTTAAGTATTTTTGTGAATTTCCCAATATTTTTACTATTGACACTTACTAGGAACACAAAAAAGAAAAAAAAAGACCCATTTGAGAAGAATATTAGAAAATGGATAAACAAATCATAAGTACAAAAAGATGAAGAATATTCTAGAAAATAAATTTAAATAATTAAAAAAATCTAAACATTAATAATATAAATAAATATTTTATTAAAAAATATTTTTATTTTTTTAATGTACAATTACTCAAATACTCTTTAAAAAAAATAAAAATAAATAAACACATATCTTAAGTAGTAATATGGCTTATTTCTTAAAGTTGACATTTATACGAGAAAAAACCATAATGATGTAAATTCTCTTTAAAAAAAATCCCCTTATGTTGTATTATTATTATTATTGTTGTTGTTGTTGTTGTTGTTGTTGTTGTTGTTGTTGTTGTTGACCACGATTTTGCCTAACGACGAGTAGACGTCAAAACTACAATAAACCTTCAAGAGAAAATACGACACTGATAATTTTATAGTGGTTCAGCCCCAATATGTTGGTAATAATCTAATCCACTTAGAGTTGTGATATATAGATCTACACTCAAGATCAAATGAACCTGTGTCAACTGAGTTTCTTAAGTGTAAATGCAAGAAAATACAAGATTTCTCTCAGAATACAAATGCTCTCTCGGGAAAATTAGAATTTGAATCCCTCAATGATGCCATGAGCTCTTTATTTATAGGCTTGGGATCGTACAAATCAAAATCCCTCATAATCGGGATAATTCAGTTGCTCTAACCAATATTTAATTAATAATTAAATTTAAAATACAACAATATGCGATTTCTTTGGGATAATCTGAGAGATTCCCGCTGTGGTTACGACTAATTCTAGCTGAAGTCGTTATTAAAATTTTGCTACAAAATCATGATCTCTCTAGTCAGCCAACTCCACTCCCTGAAGTGAGACTGGTCGGCCAAAGCACCCTTCCGGTTAGGCAAAACTTTTGACTGACCGGATACACTTGACTCCAAGATGACTGGTCAGCCAAAACGACTGACTGGTCGGCCAAAACATTTTACTGGTCAGTCAAAAATCTTTACTGGTCGGACAGAAATTTTACCAAGTACGTCAGATCACTTCCAAACCAGATAAATAATTCCCATGTCCAGTAATATCACAAGATTAATCTCAAACCTTTGCCCCAGCCATTTATTGCCACTTGTCACTTTAATTGCCACATCATCGTATTTAAATTTTGGGGATAACATTTGCCCCCCAAGTTTATTACATGATATACTCACATAATAAACTTTTTCTCAACTGCTGATGGCATAAAAAGAGAAAACTGACTTTACACATTCTCCCGCATTTGCAAACAAACCACGACATCTTAACAGACCATGATCATTGTAGTTAACTGCTCCCAATCGTGGGGGAGAGAATAGCAAAAATAATTTCAAGAGTCTAAGGGTAAGTGAAAATTTCCACTCTCTTCCCTTTAAATAGACTCATAAGTGCTCACAATTCATAAGCAAAAAAAAAGGGCTCACAAACTACTCATTCTTCTTTTGGCCGAAACCTTCAAGGTTTTCTCTCCTCTTGGCCGAAATCTTCAAAGAAATCCAAGAAGGGCTCCAATCTCTTCAAGAAAATCCAATGATTCTTCAAAAAATCAACACCTCTTCAAGATATTTGGGTAAGTTCTTCTTCCTCATCTTCATTTGTAAGCTTTTTAAACTCTAAAATTTACATAAAAGCGTGTTAAACTCTTGTATGTGCCAAAACCCCTTTTGGAATACACTCTTGGATTTGTGTATGATTTTTTTATGAATAATGCAATTTGTGGCTGTTTTGATGTAGTTTAGGTTATGGGTAAATCAATTTTGTCTCCAATTTCATGAAAATTTGAAGAAAAAATGATTTTCCATTCCACATTGCATATTTGGGTTTATGGGTATTTGATGAGCATATGAAATCCCTAGAACCTCTTGAACTTTTCAAATCCCATTCTTTGATCGTGTTGTAGTGTCCCATGAGTAAGAAAAACATGTTTGTGTCCCATGCCCTTGAGATTTGTCCCCATTTTTACTAACAAGTCTTGTACTTTACTCTTTTTTGCAGATCCATATATGTTCAAGCAATTCAACACTTCCTCTGCCCAAAAGAGGAAACCTGGGGAGGGTAGTAGCTCAAACCCTCCAAGCAAAGTCGCGAAGACAATACCGACCAGTCAGGGGAGATTACCTGACCAGCCTATCACCATCTCATAGTTGACTCCCTCATCAATTCCTCCTTCTGCTAGTTTAACACCTACCCGCTCGGCTGGCTTAAGTGAGCCCCTTTGCATTGCTGGTGATATTGGGAAGGAATTGCTTGACCAGACTCTATACCATGCTGTAGAGTCCCAGAATTTACTTAGCTAGTTAGATAGTAGTAGTAGTAGTAGTATTTTTTTATGACTGTGGATTTTGGTTCAGACCGGGATTTAATTGGACACTCGTAGTAACACTTGTAGATTTTCTAAGTTTAACCTATACTTTAGGAATATCAATTTTAACATAAGGTTTGATTAATATGACTGATATTGATGGTGATATTTATTATTATAACCTAAGGTTTAGATAGACCCAATAAGACAGTAACACTTGTCATATGCATGATTATTAAGAAATTATTATTTTAATGATAAAATAAGGGAAATATAAGACTTAGTCTTCACCAAAATCTGATAGGAGCATGATATTTGTCACAATTTTATTTATTTGTGGATTAGGTTGTAAATAGATTTTTCGTAACTTTAGGGTACTGTACCTTCCGACCTATTTTTGACCCGGTTATGTTATGAATTTCGAAAAATAGTATTTCTAGATAGTTGTAGATAATTTAATTAGCTTTCTAACGGTATAAAGAGAGTCCAAATTGGAGTTATACAGCTCCAGATATGTTGATTTTACTGCAGGGGAGTTTAGAGTTACGAGATTTAGGGAGTTAGAAGTTATGATTCTATTTGTTTTTATTATTTTAAAAAATCAAGCTTTGAATCCTTGAATCTCTCTAAAAAATTTGACCAATTCCTAAGCCTTTGGCTGAAGGATATTCAAATATTTTCAATTAAATTTATTATTTTTATTCAAAGCCAAAAAGAAGATTTTTATTCCTAGAACTCTATAAATAGGACCTAGCACCAAGCATTTTCATTCATTCTTCAAGCATTGATCAGAGTCTTCCATGTGCTAGTGAGACTATAGAGTGATAAACACTTGGATTGGGGTTATAAGATTAATCATTATAAGCTTAATAAACACTTGGGAAGTAAGGTTATAGTGTATTCGGTTTCGAGGTATAGTTCAGTCATAGAAGCATTCAAGGTATTCCTAATTCTAGTTCCTTTCTGTATTGATTCTTATAGTTCTTCTCTACTCAAATCCTAACTCAGTCTTTTTTATTCTTGGTTAGGCATCTAAGTTCTTCGAACTTAAGGTTTTCGTTGGTAAGTATCGTTTCGATGGTGTAGTTTATTCTTTCCATCTCTTTTCTTTAGTATACTCACATCTATATTATGGTTTTTAGGAGTGTTCCAAAATCCCGACTTTGTTCTCATCATCCCGGTATATTGGTAAGGAAAATAGGATAGGATTTTGTATGTTATATGATATGTGACATGTTATCTTATGTTATGTTGTGTTATGAAATGTTATATTGTGTATGTTTGTAAACTTGGGCATATGGCCTGTACACTAACAAGCCCCAATAAATTTATGGGCATATGACTTGCTTATCTAGCAAGCCCCACAAATATAATGGGCATATGACTTGTTTAGTTATGGGACCCTAAGTAATAATGGCCATTATAGTATGTGTGACATATGTTTATGATATGTTTTATTATATGCTACGTTATGAATTTTATGAATATGAGTTATGTGTTAGGTTTTCCTTGCTGGGCATTAGGCTCATTCCTTTATTTTTTTTAGTGTGATGCAGGAAACTAGATACGGAGGCGGAAGGATTCTTGGAAGCTTGACATGTGTGTTGAGGATGAACGAACTGAGTGGACTGCGTGTCGATCGAGGATGAAGTTATTTATATTTAGTCTTTTAGATCATGTTTTTCCGCATTTAGTTTTTTAAACAATTGAATTAAAGTTTATGTTTTTAATTTAAACAATGGGTACCCATGCCATATTTTCTATTATATATTTGATAGAATATTACAAGATTTAATAAAGTTAGCTATATTATTTCTTATGTATCTTTCCCAAAATAGTAGTTATGTATAGTAGATCTAATGGTCCAATGTCTTAGAAATAGTTGGGTCATTATAGTTGGTATCAGAGCAACGGTCCATTAGCATGAAGTTCTCCTTGATACACACGCTCAAGCTCCGAATCTAACCGCCAATGTAAGTGTTTATGCTATAGTTGTTACGATTATGTGTTAGTAAAACGTTTTAGCCCTTATGTTTTCAGTTAAGAATACCTGTAAATTAGTTTATTTTCTTTATTTATTTTATTTATTATCTTTGCATAATGATTGTATATAGTGAAAATCTTTTTCCAAATTAATATCATGGTTATTTTGTTATCATGTATTGTTATACCCAAAAATTGGAGATCAATGACGTAGCAATAATGGTGACAAGTGGCAGTGCATGGTCAGTAAAAGACACATTAATAGTCAATAAATACATTGACTCCTCAGAGTTGTGATAAGGTCACCCGGTAGACTGACGAAGAATTTGGACTGCTTGAAAGATGTCATAACCAAGCCAAATGCACCTTGGTCTGAGGAAAGCTAAGGAGAGTGCATCCTAGGAGGCTAAGGAGAATGCATCCTAGGAGAGCTAAGGAGAGTGCATACTAGGAGGCTAAGGAGAATGCATTCTAGGAGAGCTAAGGAGAGTGCATCCTAGGAGAGCTAAGGAGAGTGCATCCGAGGAGAACTCAAGAGAGTGGTCCTAGGAGACCCCAAGGATGTGGTCCTAAGAGACCCCAAGAGATTGATCCTAGGAGAGCCCAAGAGACCTTGGTCCGAGGAGAACTCAAGAGAGTGGACCTAGGAGACCCCAAGGATGAGGAGAGAAGTGCATGTCCTACCACCATGCACGTCCGACTAACAAGTGTATGTCCTACCACCATGCACATGTCCGACCAGCACTTGCATGAGTGGTCAGTAGGAGAGGTGGATCAACTAGCTAGAGGAGGACTAAGTCAAGATTCCCAGAAACAACTTCAACAAGATATGCGGGAATCTCTCATTCTTCCCACAAATGGAGGGTTTGTTACATTTTGAATTTTGAATGTTTCTTTGTGATTTTAATGTAATAAATATAATAAAATATCTCGGTTCTAGGGGATACCGGATGTATGACCCTAAGCCTATAAATAGAGGGCTTATGGGATGAGAGAGGGGCTTCTTCTGCTTCTTCTTTCTAGAGAGAGAAAATTTGGGTCGGAGTATTCTAGAGAGAGAAAACTTGGGTCTGAGTATTCTAGAGAGAGAAAGTGCTGGCATTTGAAAGAATTCTTGTATCTTTGCAATCTGTACTGGAGAAACTCAGTTGGCTCAGTCCATCTGATCTTGAGTACAGATCTATAAATCACAACTCTAAGTGGATTAAGCTATTACCGACAATCGGGGCTGAACCACTATAAAATCTCTTGTGTTATTTACTTTTCCTGTTTAAACTGTCTGTGTGATATAAATTCTCTTGAAGGTTTGTCGTATTTGACGTTCTCACGTCGTTGGCTAAAAACACAATCAACATTTTGGTGCTTTCATTGAGAGCCTGAAGAGAAGAACAGACGGTCCCTGAAGCAAGATGGCGCCTAAGAACACCAATACAGTCTCCAAGAAGACAGGCTCCTCTAAAGAGCCTGCTAGATCAGAAGGTCCTTGCCCACAAGACCATGAGAATGAGCCTAGAGTCATGCTCGAGGACGTGACTCCAGGAGTTGAAGAGCTCTAAGAGGCCATGGGGGCCTTCCAGGAGGAGATGGCACAATTCCACGCTAGGCAGGAGGTGTTTGCTGAAGAGATGGCCAGGCAGAGAGCTGCGTTAGAGCAGCAAAGACGCGATATGGAGGCTAGGAGCGAGGAGCTCAGACAACAACAGGAGGAGGTCAACCGGAGACATTGTGAAGCAGCACTTGCTTTAGAGGCAGCTACCCAGTTGGCCCAAGCCAATGCCCAAGCTGCAGCACGAGGAGGACCCCCTCCAGGAGCAAGGACCACAGAAGCTGGTGGTAAGAACAATGATAGACCAAGGAGGGGTGGTAATAACCCACCTGGTGTGGAGGAGGGAGTCCGATCGCACACTACCTCAACACAAAGGAAGCACTCTAGGACCCCCTCTAGGAGCCACCGTTCAGAAACTTCAAGATCTGGAAGTCACCGATCGGGTAGTAAGAAGACTCCACCTGGGCAGGAGCAAAATAAAGCTCCTAGAGAAAAGAGGACCTCACAGTTCAAAGATGGGTATGGTCGGGATGAGGCTGATTGTAACGCCCTACTTCCTTAGAGCCGTTACCAAGTGAGTTTTAAGACAAAACAGTGTGCAATGAACTCGCTAACCGAGGTTTTTAAAACGAAAGTGTGACTAATCAAAAGTTAAGGCTGTAATCTTTGAAAATGCGTTATTTCAATAAAAACTTCTAGTATTAAACATTTGGGATCCCAAAATAAGGTTTGAAAACTATTTACATCTTGAAATAAGTTTACAGTTGATTAGTTATAAAAATCATAGATTATTACAGCCATTTCTCGAATAAACCCCCAACCAAAGCAGTCAGGCAGGCCAAACATGTACGCGTCGCTTCACGCTCTCCGTACTCATGGTTGGTTGACTCAATCTATGCCCTTACCTGCAACACAGAGCACCCGTGAGCCGAAGCCCAGCAAGAAAACTCATGCAGTTCATAACATATGCAAATTATACAGTTAATCATATCAGATAGTCCACAGATAAACAGGTCAACCATTAGACTAAGCAAACACGGCCATGCCGCCCCAGAAGCCTTACCAAAGCCTGGGGTCTCGGTCCTCACCGTAAGGATATCACATGTATCCACTGGGTCCTACCCTGACTATAAGCATCCCATGTGCTAAGTGTTACTTCCGGCCCCACTGCCGTTCTCGGCTCCATTGCCGTTCTCGGCTCCGTTGCCGTTTCATTCCACTACAATCACATATAGCATAACTCAAACAACATTCAAACAAATATCAATTCATTTAAGTCTGCACCCTAACATGTAATGCAATATAGGGTCGTGCCCCGCAATCACACTATGGGCCCATGCCCTATCCTACGGGTGCTATAGTTTTCTTACCTGTATTCCGAGCTTCCTGATGCACTAAAGCCGTGAGCACGGTCCTCTAACCCGAGCTTCACAAAGACTTAGTCACAACACGTATAAAACATCCTTTAATACTAATCAATTCAAAATCACTTCCCGGAACCAATTCCACACTCTCGGGACTCCCAAATTCCTAAAAAAAATCATTGGAAACATCCCCCCGAACCCCCGGAGTAAAAGCTCAAAAATGCAAAATTTCAAGTACTGAAAATGGCCTAGCGCCGCGGCGCTACCCAAGAGGGCCGCGGCGCCCTGCCCAATAGGGCCGCGGCACCCAGCAAGTCAGAAGCCTCCCCCTGCCCAGAAATAGCCTCGCGCCGCGGCGCCCAAGAACAGGGTCGCGGCGCTCCTACGCGAACCCAGAATTCTGGGTTTTTCCCTGCGTTTTCCCCGAGTTAACACCACTCCAAATCATCCCAAGCAGGTACCCATGTCCCAAAATCAACTCAAAACCCCACATAAACAATCTAACAACTCAGAAACATCATCAAAGAAACCCAAACACACAATCAAATCCCCAATTCACCAATTGGCCACACATCAACTTTCAATCTTCATACTAACATTCTAAGAGAAAAATCAAGCTTAGAAACTTAACAAAGAAGTGATAAATCCTTACCTCAGAAAGTCTTGGCTTATGATCAAGTTTAATTGCCTCCCACCCCTTGATCCTCCTCCTAGATTCCTCAAGTTTCAGCTCCCTTCTTCTCTTCTTCCTCTCATTGCCCTAGCTTTCCCTCTAGCTTTTCCTCTCCTCCATTTCTATCAAAACCAACACATATGCCAATGCCTAAACCATGTACCCTATAATCCCAGCTGAAAATTGTCTAAACCCTCTGCCAAATGACCATGTTACCCCTCCAATTAATCCTTTCCTAAGTAAGCCATCAAGGGCACTCTAGTCCTTTCACTTATATTTCAATTCTACCATTTTCCAACTAAACTTGTTACCCACAGCAGTAACTAATGGTTACCCAGGTTACTCAATCACCAATACCCATTACCCGCTAAGTCTCAATTCAACCATAACAATTCCCAAGGTACCCTTAGGCTCCTCCCGAGCCGGGTATAAAATCCCGTTGTGACTTTTGAGTAAACTAGCTCTCTAGGACCGTCTCGGCACGTGCATCACAATAACAACACCACACTCACGTGGTACGAATCACATAATACAATAATCACATATATGCCCTCAGCGGGCTAAAATTACCAATTTACCCCTATCATACAAACGGGGTCCACATGCATATTTATTTCACCTAAACATGCATACTAACCACATATTCATTAAATTCACATAAATTAATGCAGTAAAACAATTATTGGCCTCCTGGCACACTAATCAAGGCTCCAAGCCTTATTAGCAAATTTAGGTCGTTACACTGATAGTCATCCCACCAACCAGTCAAAGGAAAAGGAGGACCACAACCCACAAGGAGGAGAAAATGCCCAGAGCGCGCCAAAAAGCCTCCACTGCACCCTGACCAGCAGCGTAGCAAGAGAGAGGAAGTCCCACGTAGTAAGCCCTCTGGGAAATTGAAGGATCTAAGCAATGTTATCACCGACAAGAGGAGGACCGTCCCGGTCGAAGGGAAAAATCTGGACCGTCTTGCCAGTCAAGTAGAAATACTTGACAGTGGCACGCCAGATGGTAATGCCCGACCAGGCGGTCAAGACCTTGGAACCTTGTCAGTAGCACCAGCCATCCAAGCCCAGCTTGACATGCTAGCAGCTGCAGTGCAAGTTTTGTCGAAACGACCTTCCGAGATAGATGCGATCGACTACCGGAGTGGCAACCCATTTTGTGCTCGAATAAGAGCAGCCCAACCACCAGCAAAGTACAAAGCACCAGTACTCCCAATTTATACAGAAAAGGCAGATCCCATCAGACATATTGGGAAGTTTGAGGACCAGATGGAACTGCTCGGAGTGAGTGATGACTATCGGTGTAGAGTCTTCCCCACCACCTTGACGGACACTGCCCAGGAGTGGTATTGGAAGTTTAAGCCAAACTTCATTACCTCTTGGGAGGCATTCAGAAAGGAGTTTTGTAGACAATTTAGCACTGCCCGGACTCCACCAGTTTATGCCAATGACTTGGCAGATATCAAACAAGGAAAAGATGAGTCTCTAAAGAACTATATACAGAGATTCATGAGAGAAGCCAATAGAGCAACCGTTGCCATATCTGCTGCGATAATTTATCGGAGTCCTCTATGGGACAGCATCCATCGCCATCCAATTTCAACACTTCAACAATTTCTTGACCGGGCGGACAAATATATGAAATTGGATGATGCAATAGAGAAAGGAGAGAATGGCATAAACAATCCAGGCAGATCAACTGACTCTCCTAGTGATGGTGGAAAGAAGCGTGGAAATAATGGGTCTGACCACCATGAGAAAAAAAAAAAAAAGCAAAGTTGAGTTCAAGTGAAAAACCAACCAAGTATGAGCCTTAATTCACTAACTACACCACTCTCTCAACCAGCCGAGAAGAGATATATCTTGCTAGTCAAGAAGAGGTTCCTTACAAGAAGCCTCCACCCATCAGGAGAGAGATGAGGAAGAGAGACATGAACAAGTTTTGTCGCTTCCATGAAGATTATGGTCACGACACGAATGAATGCAACCACCTCAAGGACGAGATAGAATTTCTTCTCCGGTCGGGCAAGTTGAGGAAGTACCGGGCGGAGACACCCCAAGGAGAAGGAGGTAGCAGCAACTCTGGTCTCAAGCGACAAAGATCTCCACCCTTGCAGCCTGGACCTGTGGACTTCACCTTAGACACTATATGTGGAGGTCCACACTTGGCTGAGGAGAGAAACTAAGCAAAGGAGAAGTATGCTGAGGAGGAGTGCTAGGAGCAGGAATCACTGGAGTGGCGTGCACATAGAGCATCGAAGGAGATATTATTTTTAAATACCGCTTTCAGAGTGGTAGCTTGATTTTGAGTTTTTAGACTTGTTATTTAAGTTTGGTGTATGAGCTGGTTATTTTCTAACCAGTCATTTTATTTTTGAACAATTTTTGGTTGTTTAAGACTCGTTATTAGACATGTTTTGTCCTTTTTAATTTACGAGTAATAAAAGAGACTACGCGCAGCGTGGTCGATTCTTGCTACAAATATGCATGTGTGTTAGTTATCCGAGCAGTGTTCAACTGGTCGGTAAAATCGGGCAGTGTTCAACTGCTAGAATATTTTCCATATATTCTATGTGTTTCACGAGTAATTAACTGCTCGAACAGATTCGGTCAGGTAGCAAGTGACTAAGGATCTTTCAACCCTCAATCACCTGGGGGGCACATGGGGTATACTGGTATATAATTTAACACAGGCAATAAGAGCACGAGTTAATATATTTGTTTTTAGGCTGACTTGTAAATTTTTGAAGTCCAAAAAGGCCATTAAGCTAACTTGTTTTACAAAGCTTGAGAAACTTGGAATTTATTTCTAAAAAATTTCAAGTTGGGAGCAGACATTCGTGTGATAATAAGCATGCTCATAAATTGTTAGAGCAATAAGAGTGTGAGAAAGTATACTTAGCATGGACTTATGAAATGTCTAGAATTTCTAAGTTAGAAAACTAAGTACTTGTGTGAAAATATGAGGCACACACCAGAGTGACTTTACTATTCGCAAAAAACTTATAACTTTTTAAGTCTAGAGGAGACTTAGAATGTTTTAAGTTAGCAAGGAGAAGTAAAGTATAAATGCCAACAGGTACAAGTTTAGCTGATCAGGTGCAAAGTTTTCCTGCTTAGGAGAGCAGATACAACATCCCTGTTAGGCTAAGCATGTATCACCGATCAACTTCCTTGGAGTGAATCAAACAAATGCTTAAGAATTCCTAAGGGTACTTAAAGTGTTTGAAAAATGTGGTGTCGAGCATACACCTTGAGATGGCCCTTGCCTAAAGAGTGCATGCCTTGTGTCTAAGGGTATATGCATTCGGTCGGACACTCATCCGAGCGGCTGTGTTAGTCCGACCAGCCCATGCATCCGAGGAGCCAAGATGAGTCCGAATAGTCTTGTGTCCGAGGAGTCAAGAAGTGTCCGGTTGGACCTTGGTCCTTGGCACCTCAAGAGATGGGCTCAGACTCTAGTCCGAGGAGAGGCACAAATGATGTGCTCGGACCTTGATCTGAGGAAGAAGCCTCATGTAGTCCGATCGGACCATGATCCGAGAAGAAGCCTCATGCAAGTGTGGCTCGGGCCATGTCCGAGGAGAGACCCCATGCATGGCTCGGACCTTGATCCGAGGAGGCCAAGAGAGAGCATGGCTCGGACCTTGATCCGAGGAGGCCAAGGGAGTGTCTGGCTCGGACCCTAGTCCAAGGAAAGCCAAGGAAGGCATGGCTTGGACCCTAGCCCATGCATGCCAAGAGATAGACTTAGACCTTGGCCAAGGAGAGGCCACAAAAGGTCCGATCGGACCTTAGCTTGAGGAACCCCTAGATGCTTGGCTTGGACTCTAGTCTGAGGAGAAGCCAAATCATTGGCTTGGACCTTGGTTCGAGGAAAGGTCCTGAAAGCTCCGATCGGACCATGTCCGAGGAGAAGTCAAGTCATTGGCTTGGACCTTGGTTCGAGGAAAGGTCATGAAAGCTCCGATCGGACTATGTCCGAGGAGAACCCTGGGTGATTGGCTCGGACCATGTCCGAGGAGAGGTCCCATGAATGCCAAGAGATGGACTTAGATTTTTTCCAAGGAGAGGCCACAAAAGGTCCGATCGGACCTTAGTTGGAGGAACCAAGTGCTTGGCTTGGACCTATCCGAGGTGAGCTTCCAAGATGCTTGGCTCGGACCTATCCGAGGTAAGCTTCCAAGATGCTTGGCTCGGACCTATCCGAGGTAAGCTTCCAAGATGTGTAGCTCGGACCTATCCGAGGTAAGCTTCCAAGTGCTTGGCTCGGACCTATCTTAGGTAAGCTTCCAAGATGCTTGGGTCGGACCTATCCAAGGTGAGCTTCCAAGTGTTTGGCTCGGACCTATCCGAGGTAAGCTTCCAAGATGTGTGGCTCGGACATGTCCGAGGTGAGCTTCCAAAAATATGTGGCTCGGACCCTAGTCCGAGGAGAGGCTCCAAGTGATTGCCTCGAACCTTAGTCCGAGAGGAGCCAAAGTGATTGCCTCGAACCCATGTCCGAGGAGAGACAAGAAGTCCTAACATCCGATCGGATCACAATGCTACAAAAAAAAAAAAAAAAATAGACAAAGAGAGAATAAAAAAGAAGGTTGTGTTTTCATTATAGCAAGAAATAGAATTTGAAGAAATCACAAGACAAGTTCTGTCGTGGGAGTTTATGTGAAAGTTATCAACCAGATAGGAGCTTTTGGATGACCTCGAGAATATTTTGCTAGAAGAAAAGTTTATCATACGAGGAAAATCGTATAATAAACTTGGGGGGCAAATGTTATACCCAAAAATTGGAGATCAATGACGCGGAAATAATGGTGACAAGTGGCAGTGCATGGTCAGTAAAAGACACATTAATAGTCAATAAATACATTGACTCCTTAGAGTTGTGATAAGGTGACCCGGTAGACTGACGAAGAATTTGGACTGCTTGAAAGATGTCATAACCAAGCCAAGTGCACCTTGGTCCGAGGAAAGCTAAGGAGAGTGCATCCTAGGAGGCTAAGGAGAATGCATCCTAGGAGAGCTAAGGAGAGTGCATCCTAGGAGGCTAAGGAGAATGCATTCTGGGAGAGCTAAGGAGAGTGCATCCTAGGAGAGCTAAGGAGAGTGCATCCGAGGAGAACTCAAGAGAGTGGTCCTAGGAGACCCCAAGAGATTGATCCTAGGAGAGCCCAAGAGACCTTGGTCCGAGGAGAACTCAAGAGAGTGGACCTAGGAGACCCCAAGGATGAGGAGAGAAGTGCATGTCCTACCACCATGCACGTCCGACCAACAAGTGTATGTCCTACCACCATGCACATGTCCGACCAGCACTTGCATGAGTGGTCAGTAGGAGAGGTGGATCAACTAGCTAGAGGAGGACTAAGTCAAGATTCCCAGAAACAACTTCAACAAGATATGCGAGAATCTCTCATTCTTCCCACAAATGGGGGGTTTGTTACATTTTGAGTTTTGAATGTTTCTTTGTAATTTTAATGTAATAAATATAATAAAATATCCCGGTTCTAGGGGATACCGGGTGTATGACCCTAAGCCTATAAATATAGGGCTTATGGGATGAGAGAGGGGCTTCTTCTGCTTCTTCTTTATAGGGAGAGAAAATTTGGGTCTGAGTATTCTAGAGAGAGAAAACTTGGGTCTGAGTATTCTAGAGAGAGAAAGTGCTAGCATTTGAAAGAATTCTTGTATCTTTGCAATCTGTACTGGAGAAACTCAGTTGGCTCAATCCATCTGATCTTGAGTACAGATCTATAAATCACAACTCTAAGTGGATTAGGCTATTACCGACAATCGGGGCTGAACCACTATAAAATCTCTTGTGTTATTTACTTTTCCTGTTTAAACCGTCTGTGTAATATAAATTCTCTTGAAGGTTTGTCGTATTTGACGTTCTCATGTCGTTGGCTAAAAATACAGTCAACATGTATGAGTTTGATTTTTCTTTTGC
This sequence comes from Humulus lupulus, assembly GCF_963169125.1. Classification (NCBI taxonomy): domain Eukaryota; kingdom Viridiplantae; phylum Streptophyta; class Magnoliopsida; order Rosales; family Cannabaceae; genus Humulus; species Humulus lupulus. Next base: position 152,466,609 of record NC_084801.1, read on the forward strand.
AATCATAATAAATAATAAATAAAATAAATAATGACTAAGTTCGGTGAGGGTGGATACAAATCAATAAACCAAGTTTCTATATTGAGTGTTAGGGGGCCATAGTAGTGGGAACGATTTTACTGATCCCAGCTCTCCCTCAGTATGGTTAACTTTGGAACAACGATGAGTTTCGAGCCTGAGAATTAAGTCATATAGGATAATTAGAAACACACTTAGAAAATAATAAAGACGACTTATTTTTTTTAAAGTTTAGAAACACACCCTAATTATAAAGAAGGCTTACATAATTTATTTATTTTTCATAAGAAATCATAATTAATAGGTCCGAGTTATGTTTGCTTAGATTAAGTTTTGTCTTAGAGCCTAATAGGGTAAGTTCTAACATGTTCTCAACTGTTAGAACTTTTGCGGAAGATGTGTCGTTCAGAAGATCTGCTCACACCAACAGAAACGCCTCCAACGTTGCTCCAGTGAATAATGAAGCCCCTCCAGTTCGCATAAGGGGAGTGCGTGCTACTGCTAGCCGCAACGCGCTGGCACCGCCAGCTGACAACACTGTGGAGATCGCCAGACTGCGACAACAAGTCGAGGAACTTTTGTAGCAGCAATGACAACAGAGACAGCAGACTGAGACTCAGTCTCCACCTCAGCCACAACCACAACCTCAGTAGATGGCTCAAGTACCCCATCAAGTAGGTCCTTATGGGGGATGGCCAATGGCGAACTATATGCCATACCCAGCTCAACACATGGAGCCAATCTATGAGCGGTTTCATAAGCAACACGCTCCAAACTTTGAAGGGACAACAGAACCCTTTAAGGCAGAAGAATGGATCAGAAATGTAGAGCTGATCCTAGCACATATGAATCTCGGCAACGCGGACCGTATATCCTACGTTTCATCTCTGCTTAAGAAGGATGCTAGAATATGGTGGAACTTAGTTCACCAGACTAACGATGTCGCCACCATGATATGGACAAGATTTGTGGAGCTGTTCCGCAAGAAGTATTACAACTCAGCAGTCATCATTACAAGGGTCGAGGAGTTTGCTAGTTTGAAGCAGGGCAACTTAACGGTAGTAGAATTGCTCGGCAGTTCGATAGATTAGCCAAGTTTGCACCAGAGTTGGTTCCAACTGACTTTATGAGGGTGACCAAGTTCGTTAGAGGACTTAGACCAAAGATTGAATTAAGGGTTAAGCTAGCTAACTCGGGAAATACTACCTATGCTGATGTTCTAGAAACGACAATAGAAGTAGAAAGGCTTCAGGCGAATGTTAGTAAGGAAAAGGCTAGTATGCCTGAGCCTAAACAGCAGGGTTAACCTCAGAATGGTCGAAACAACCACAACAACAACCGTCAGCATAGCAATAGTAATAGTAATTGTAACGCCCTGGATAACCAAGACCGTTACACTGTGTGTTTGTAAAGTGCCAGACTTGCTAATCAAGTCAATCAATTGAAAGCGTGTCATCGAAACTATAAAAGAACTAGGGATTAAAATGTTTTGGTCTCAAAAGCCACATTTTCATTAAGAAACATAATTTATTTACACGGGATCCCAAAAAATATCAGTTTAAAGGCCATTTACAAAAGTTATAAGGTTCGGATACAACAACCAGCCATACTAACGCAAAACAAGAAGTTAGGTAGTCCCTGTCCTGACTCACTCCTCGACCATGGTGATCGAACAGCTGGCAATGTACATTCAACCCCGCAGCTCTTCACCTCAAGATTGGTCCAGCTTGCCCTTGCCTTTATCTACACCACATAGCACCCGTGAGCCAAGGCCCAGCAAGAAAACACAACAACAACAGAGCATAAGCAATTAGCATACAAGCCAACATCTCACAATGCATCACATATTCTCAGCCATAAAACTATTCAATCTAATCAAGTATTCCACATATTACGCATGTCAATTCATATCATTTACAGTTCACAAATGATAACTAGGGCTGACGCCCTCAGGCTGCCCCCTCTGTTATCCCACTGACCCCGGCCCGCTTAAACCGGGCTCAGTGATTACTAAGCTGTCCTCGGCTACCAGTGGCCAAGTCGCGCCCTGTGCGCTGATATTATGTACGCCACTCTTAGGCCGCTTTTACATATCCCATGGCGTAATACCATCATTGACACGATACAGTTCTCGGGAGCACTTAGTCCCATCACAACATATAGTCGGGTGCAGTTTTCTCACCTGTATCCCGAGCTTCCGATGCCCCAAAGCCGCGAGCACGGTCCTCTACCCCGAGCCTCTCCAAAGACCTAGTCACAACACAAATAAAACATCCTTTATCACTAACCAATCCAAAACTACTTCCCGGAACCAATCCCACACTCTCGGAACCCCCAAATCCCTAAAACAATGCACCGAAGACATCCCCCGAACCCCCGGAGCAAAGGCTCAAAATTGAAAAATCCCATGCTCTGAAATTGGCCTAGCGCCGCGGCGCTGCCCTAAAGGGCCGCGGCGCCCAGCAAGTCAGAGAGCTTGCCTTGCCCAAAATCAGCCTCGCACTGCGGCGCTCCTTCGCGAGCCCAGAAATCTGGGTTTTTCCTTGCGTTTTTCCCGAGCCTAAACCATTCCAAATCATCCCAAACAAGTACCTAAGCCCAAAAATCAATCAAGACCCCAAATGAACCCACTATCAATCCATAAACATCATAAACAACCCCAATCACACAAGCACACCTGAGATCCTATCTTGAGTTTCAAATTCCTAAAACTTAAACCATGGCTTCCAAAACTATAAATCATGCCTCTAGAGTCTTAAACCACACCAATTACGAAAATTAAACATGATAAACTCTTACCTCAGTCAAGAACCCAGCTTGAATTCTCCTCAACTCTAGCTTCAAATCACCTTCCCTTTTGATTATCCCAACTCTGAATTCATGCAAAACCAGCCACTATCTTCTTTCAACTCATGCTTATTCTTTAAAAACCAGTCTTGAAACTTAAACAAATCATAGACAAATCCTTACCTTTGAGTAATCTTGGCTTATGCTCAACTTAGTTGCCTTGAACCATCAAAACTCTCCTCTTATGTCTCCCAACTTCAGATAAGTGTGAAGAGAGTTTCCAGTTGCTTAAGGATATGCTCAGCACCAATACTTTGTGTACCGACACCCAATGATAAGTTTGTAGTCTATTGCGATACGTCGAAGTAAGGATTGGGTTGTGTGCTCTTATTGCCTGTGTTGAATTGCATACCAGTATACCCTATGTGCCCCCCAAGTGATTGAGGGTTGAAAAATCCTTGGTCACTTGCTACTTGACCGAATCTGTTCGAGCACTTATTACTCGTGAAACACATCGAATATAAAGAAGATATTTGAGCAGTTAAACACTGTAAAAATATTCGACCAGTTAAATGCTGGTAATTTATCTGATGGGTACCGACCAGTTGAACACTACCCGATTTTTTTTCCTCTCAGAATTTTTTTTTTAAATGCACTGACAGTTGAACACTGCCAAAGTAAAAATAATCAACACATATGCAAAATTTGTAGCAAGATTCGACCGCGCTGCCCATGATCTCTTTTATTACTCATAAAAAATAAGGACAAAGCGTGTCTAATCACGAGTCTCAAACAAAATAAAATTGTTTCAAAAATAAAATGACTGGTCAGCAAATAACCAGCTCACAAACAAACTTAAATAACAAGTTAAACACTTGAAACTAAGCTACCGCTCTGTAAGCAGTATTCATTGATAATACTTCCTCAAGTGGTCGTCATACGTATTTCTTCGATGGGATGGTGGGTCGACCTCGACAGGAAACATGGCTTCATATCCATATGCCAAGGAAAAAGGAGTATGACTAGTTGCTGTCCGGGCAGTAGTTCTATACGACCAAAGAACCTCTGGCAATTCTTCTGCCCAAGCACCCTTCACTTGTTCTAGACGCTTTTTTAGAGTATCCTTTAAATTTTTATTCACAACTTCAACTTGCCCATTGGCTTATGGATGAGCTACAGAGGAGAAACTTTTTATAATGCCATGTCTAGTGCAAAAATCAGTAAACAAGTCACTATCGAATTGAGTGCCATTGTCAAAGACTATCTTCTTGGGCAGACCATAGCGACATATTATATTCTTAACCACAAAATCTAACACTTTCTTCGAGGTGATTGTTGCTAGTGGTTCAGCTTTTGTCCACTTAGTGAAATAATATATAGCAACTACCGCAAACTGCACCCCTCCTTTTCCTTTGGGTAGTCTCCCGATCAGATCAATTCCCCACACTGCAAAAGGCCATGGACTCTGCATCTGCTTCAAGACATTTGGAGGTGCCCTAGGTATTTTAGAAAATCTCTGGCATTTATCACACTTCTTCACATACTCCATGGAATCTTCATTCATTGTAGGGCAGAAAAACCCTTGCTGCAAAATCTTTGTGGAGAGACTTTGCTCCCCAGCATGATCTCCGCAGAATCCCTCGTGCACTTCGGTCAATAAGTTTTTTTATTGATCAGGTGTTATGCATCTAAGAAGTGGTGTAGAGTACGCTCTTCTATACAATACCCCATCCATCATAATATACCTATTAGAGTGCCTCATAATCTTCTTGGCTTCATTGTGATTATCTGGTAGGACTCCTTGCTCAAGGTAAGTAATGATGGGTGTCATCCAAGTGTTATCTAATGTGATGGGCATGGCTTCCCGCTCATTAATGCTCGGCTCTGCCAAGTATTCTACTGGTACTATGTTCAAAGTTTTAGCATCTTTTGCACTAGCCAATTTTGCTAAAGTGTCTGCATTGGAATTCTGTTCATGTGGTACCACTTTAATAGTATACTCCTTGAATTGTGCTAACCGGTCCTTGGTTTTATTCAAGTATGCCACCATGCGCAAACCCCTTGCCTGATATTTCCCTAAAACTTGGTAGACCACCAACTGGGAATCGTTGTTTACTTCGACTGACCGGGCACGAACATCCCTAGCCAGGCGCAATCCTGCTAGGAGGGCTTCATACTCTGCCTCATTATTAGAAGCATTAAACCCGAACCTCAATGCGCAATGGATTCGATGTTGCTCAGGTGTGATCAATATAATTCCCACTCCTGAATGATGTTCATTTGACAACCCATCAACAAAAAGTTGCCAGGTAGGAAAATTCTTTCTCTGCCTAGTCGCATTTTCTTGCCGGTCGAGAAGATCAGGAATCCCAGTGCACTGAGCAATGAAATCCGCCAAAGTCTATCCTTTTATGGCGGACATTGGTTGATATTTGATTTCAAATTGGCCCAATTCGACCGCCCATTTAAGTAAACGACCAGCGGATTCTGGCTTCTGTAAGACTTGGCGTAAGGGCTGGTCGGTAAGAACTTTAATGGGATGTGCCTCGAAGTACGGCTGCAATTTGTGAGATGCAAGTACTAAATAATAGGCCAACTTTTCGATCACGAGATACCTTGACTCCGCTCCTATCAACCACTTGCTAACATAATATACTGGATGTTGCACCTTATTCTTCTCGCACCAGAGCAGCACTGACAGCATGCTTTGTGACTGCCAAATAAATAAAAAGGTCTTCTCCATCTACTGGTTTTGAAAGAACAAGAGGTTGAGCCAAATGTTTCTTTATGGCTTGAAAGGCTTACTCACACTCCTCCGTCCATTCGAATTTTTTTGCTTCCTCTAAGTAAGTTAAAAAATGGGACACATTTGTCCGTTGATTTGGAAATGAACCTATTTAGAGCGGCAATCCGCCCAGCCAAACTTTGCACATCCTTAATCCTAGCTGGAGACTTCATTTCCGCGAGTTCCTTTATCTTCTCAGGAATCACTTCTATTCCTCGCGAGTTAACAATAAACCCAAGGAATTTTCCAGAACTTACTCCGAATGAGCATTTAAGGGGATTCAGCTTCATGTTGTACTTTCCCAGTACCGCAAAGCATTCCTCCAAATCTCGTACATGTCCTTTAGCTTCCTTTGACTTTACCAACATATCGTCCATGTATACCTCCATGTTTTTTCCAATTAAGTCACGGAACATGCCATTCACCAGACGCTGGTAGGTGGCTCCTACGTTCTTCAAGCCGAATGGCATAACCTTATAACAATACAAACCTATGTCTGTTCGGAAGCTGGTATGCTCCTCGTCGGGAGGATGCATACTAATCTGATTATACCCCGAGTAAGCATCCATGAAAGACAAAGTTTCATGACCAGAAGTTGCATCAACCAACTGGTCTATCCTTGGCAAAGGAAAACAGTCCTTAGGACATGCTTTATTCAGATTGGTGAAATCCACACACGTCCTCTACTTCCCATTGGACTTGGGCACTAATACTAGGTTTGAAACCCAGGTAGGGTAATAAGCCTCTCTTATGAACCCATTTTCCTCTAGTCGCTCGACTTCCTCTTTGAGAGCCTTCGCTCGCTTCTTGTCAAGCAATCTTCTCTTCTGCTGCACTGTTGGGTAGCTTTCATCCACGTTGAGCATGTGACTGATCACAGTTGGTGAGATACCCACCATATCCTTGTGAGACCAGGCGAAGACATCTTGATTCCTTCGCAAAAATTATACCAGCTGTGCTCTCACTTCCAACTTCAACTTTTTCCCAATTTTGACCCCTCTAGTCGGGTCACTTTCATCTATTGAGACCTCCTCTAATTCTTCCATGGGTCCCACTTCGCTATCCAAATCCCCAAAGCGAGGATCGAAGTCCATTCCCTTGCTTTTGGCAACGCTCTATTTGTTGACTTCATCACCGGATGGGGCTTGTTGCTTATTGAAAACAAGAGTACTTTCTTGGTTGACAACTGCTAACACTTTCTCCTGGTCGGCTACAACCATAATGCTTTGTTGGTCGACATCCATCTCCTCTACTTCTTCTCTATCTACACACACAATCATATTATTCTCCTTAGCTCCCTTTCATGCTTTAACTACTGAAGCATTGTAACACTCTCTAGCTTCTCTTTGGTCTCCTCAGACACAACCTATTCCTACACTGGTGTAACGCCCTGGATAGCCAAGACCGCTACACTGTGTGTTTATAAAGTGTCAGACTTGCTAATCAAGTCGTAAAAGTAAAAACGTGTTCTGAAACAGTAGAGGTACTAGGGTTAAAAGTGTTTTGGTCTCAAAAGTTATGTTCTCATTACTAAACATTGTTTTGTTACATGGGATCCCAAAAATGACAGTTTAAAGGCCATTTACAAAATTTACAAAGTTTAAATACATTAACAGCCATACTAAGGCAAAATGAGCAGTTAGGTAATCTCTGTCCTGACACACTCCTCGACTATGGTAATCGAACGGCTGGCTATGTACATTTCACCTCGGAGCTCTCCACCTCAGGCCTGGTCCAACTTGCCCTTGCCCTTACCTGCACCACGAAGCACCCGTGAGCCAAGGCCCAGCAAGAAAACACCGCAATAACAGAGCATGAACAACTAGCAATCAAGTCAATTACTCATATAGCATCTCATAAATTCAAGTATATCATCATTCAAGTGTACCACATACTAATCATCTCAGCTCAAAATACATAAAACACAGATGTTAACCAGGGCTAGCGCTCACAGGCTGCTCCCTCTGTTAACCTATTGTTTCTGGCTTCCAATGGCCATTTCGTGCCCCGTGCGCTAAAATCATGAACGGTACTCTTAGACCGCTTATACGTGTCCCTTGGCGTAATACCAACGATGACACAATACAACTCTCGGGAGCACTTAGTCCCATCACATTCATACATTCGGGTGCAATTTTCTTACCTTTCAATTCACTGGTTTCCGATGCCACGTAGCCACAAGCACGGTCCTCTACTCCGAGCCTCTCCAAAGTCCTAATCACAACACAAATATAATATTCTTTGTCATTAACCAATCCAAGATTACCTTCCCGGAACCTAACCCACACTCTCGGAACCCCCAAAACCTTAGAGCAATACCCCGAACCCCCGGAGCAAAGGCCAAAAATTGCCAAAAGTGACACTCTGAAATTGGCCTTGTGCCGCGGCACCCATCAGTCAGGGACTCCATGCCGCGGCACACAAAACCCGTGCCGTGGCACGCCTTCGCAGCCCAGAATTCTGGGTTTTTCCTTCGCGTTTTCCCGAGCTTCAACCTCTCCAAATCACCCCAAACTCCATCCTAAGTCCCAAAACCAACTCTAAACCCTTAATAAACCTCACAACAACCCAAAAAAATCATGCCCAAGCTCACTCACACCTTCAATCCTAAAATTCACTCTTGAATTTCATACTTAACAACTCAAACCAGAAAATTAAGAACAACTTGAATTCAAACACAAACCACACCCCAAACTCCCTATACCTTAACAGAAACAAGCCTAATAATCACACAGAGACCTTACCTTGAGTGGTGAGTCCAACCTCCAACTCTAAACCTCCTTCCCCCCTTGATTTCCCAATTCTTAATTCACACAAAACCAGCCACCAACTTGCCTCAATTCACATTCATTATCTAAAATTTCAGACTTAAAACTTGGATATATCATAATCAAAATCTTACCTCTGAGTATTCTTGATCTAAGCTTTCTTGACAACTTCAATCACCCTTAAATTCTTCTTCCAAAAGCTAAATTCAACTTCTCCCTTCTTCTTCTTAGGTTTGCTCTTCCTCTAGGTCCCCAATTTCAGCATAAACCCATTTCTCCAAGTGTTATACGTATATGATATTTTCCTTTCAGCTAATGATCACTTATCCTACCAAATGACTATTCTACCCTTCCACTAATACCCCTTCCTAACTAAACCTCAAGGCCATACCTGTCTTTTCACCAGCTTTGCAATTCTACCACTTTCCCCATAAAACATGTTACTCTCTATGGTTACTAACAGTTACGTAGGTTACCAATTCACCAGTTACCATTATCTAGTTTTCTAGGACCGTCTCGGCACGTGCATCACGTTGGTATCACAGCACCCACGCGGTACAATTCACACATCATAATTATCACATAACATAATTCACATAATCACATAACATGCTTAAATCATAATCATGCATCTTAATCATAAAAAATCACACATAAATCCCGTCATGCCCTCCCGGCACACTAATCAAGGCCCTTAAGCCTTATTAGTGAATTTGGGTCTTTACAACTGGTCAAGAACTTCATAGAAAGGTGCCATATAGAGACTGTCTCATGCAAGGCCGTGAGTAGTGGTCGACCAATCCCCACCTTATAAGCCGACAAACAATCGACTATCAAAAACTCCGTCATAACTGTCTCGTGCCTAGGAGCATCTTCTGTTGTGACCGGTAACTTGATTGTTCCGGCTGGTGACAACCTTTCTCCAGTAAATCCGTAAATAACTTGAGAGCATGGCTTCAAGTAATTAATGGATAATTTCATCCTTTCAAAAGGTGACTTGTAAATAATATTCACAGAACTTCCCGTGTTGACCAGAAATCTTTTCATCTTCATGTTCGCTATCTGGACTGTAATGACGAAGGGGTCATTATGCGGATATCTTACATGCCAAGCATCATGTTCAGTAAAAGTGAGAGACTCACTTTCATATCGTGGATTCTTTGGAGGTCGCTCCTCTACAGCCATGACCTCAGATGTCGATGCTGCATTCAACTCATGTCGAAGTGTTCGAGCATATCTCTCTCTTGCTTTGTTACTATCCCCAGCCAGGTGTGGACCTCCACATATAGTATCTAAAGTGAAGTCCACATGCTCGGGTTGCAAGGGTGGAGACCACTGTCGCTTAATCCCAGGATTGTTGTTACTTCCTTCTCCTTTAGTCTTTTCTGCTTGATACTTTTTTAACTTTCCCGACCGGAGGAGAAACTCTATCTCATCTTTGAGATGGTTGCATTCATTTGTGTCGTGACCATAATCTCCATGGAAATAACAGAACTTATTCATGTCTCTCTTACTCATCTCCTTCCTGATGGGTGGGGGTTTCCAGTAGGGAACCTCTTGATGACTCGCAAGATATCTTTCTGCTCGGCTGGCCGAAAGAGTGGTGTAATTGGTGAACCGAGGTTCATACTTGGTTGGCTTGTCGTTTGGTCCCGACTTAGCCTTCTTTTCCTCATGGCGGTCAGACTCGCTATTTCCACGTTTCTTTCCACCATTTTTTCCATTTCCACCATTCTTAGGAGGATCAGTTGATCCGCCCAGATTGTTTAGGCCTTTCTCTCCTTTCTCAATCGCGTAATCCAATTTCATATATTTGTCTACTCGGTCAAGAAATTGTTTTAGTGTTGAAATTGGATTGCGATGTATACTGTCCCATCAAGGACTCCGATAAATTATACCAGAAGATATGGCAACCATCTTCCCCTCATCTCCAACAGCAGTTGCTCGCTTGGATTCTCTCATGAACCTCTGTATGTAATTCTTGAGAGATTCATCCTTCCCTTGTTTGATATCTGCCAAGTGATTGGCATAAACTGGAGGAGTTCGAGCAGCGCTGAACTGTCTACAATGAAACTCTCCCAAGAGGTAATGGAGTTTGGCTTGAATTTCCAATACCACTCTTGGGCAGTATCGGACAACGTAGTGGGGAAAACTCTACAGCGGTAATCATCACTCACTCCGAGCAGCTCCATTTGGTCTTCAAACTTCCCAACATGCCTTATGGGGTCTGCCTTTTCTGAATATACTGGCAATACCAGTGCTTTATACTTTGCTGGCGGTTGGGCTGCTCTGATTCGGGCACAAAATGGACTGCCACTCCTGTGGTCTACCAAATCAATTGCGGAAGGTCATTTCAAAAAACCTTGAACTGTGATCATTAGCGCATCCAGTTAGGCCTGGATGCCTAGGGCGACCGTTGGGGGCTCAAGGTCTTGACCGCCTAGTCGGGCGTTCCTATCTGGTGCACTTTCATCAAGTATTTCTACTTGACTGGCAGGTCGGGTCAGATCTCGCCCTTCGACCAGGATGGTCCTTCTCTTGTCAATGATGACATCTCTTAAATCCTTCTGAGAAGTGCGTCTTCCCAACTAATCAAACACTGTGCTCCGAGTTTTTTCAAAAGGTTTATCGCACGAGACGTGCTCTCTCCCACTGCGCTACTGGCCATGATGCAGTGGTGGCCTTCCTGTTTGTGTCGGGCAGTCCTTTCCTCCTTGTTGGTTGTTCCCATCTTTTTCCTTCGATCAGTCGGTGTGATGACTATCAGCCTCATCACGACCATGCCCATCTTTGAACGGCGAGGCTCCTTTACCTCGAGGAGTCTTGGTTTGATCCTGCCTGGGTGGAGTCTTTTTACTGCCCGATCGGTGACTTCCTGATCTAGAAGTTTATGATTGGTGGCTCCTGGAGGGGGTTCTAGAGTTCTCCCTTGGCATCGAGGTAGTTCCAGATCGAACCCCATCATCTTCCCAACCAGGGGGGTTACTCCTGCTTCTGTCCGGTCCCCAAGAATTGGCTCTGTCAGTAGTTTTTCGACCAACATCTGTATTCCTTGCTCCTTGGGTAGCTGCTCCTCGTGCTGCAGTTTGGGCATTGGCCTGGGTCAACTGCGTAGCCGCCTCCAGAGCAAGTGCAGCCTCGCGGTGTCGCCTATCGGCCTCCTCATGCCATCGCCTGATCTCTTCGCTCCTGGCGTCCATCTCCCGTCTTTGCTGCTCAAACGCCGCTTTCTGTCTGGCCATCTCTTCAGCAAATGACTCCTGTCGAGCGTTGAATTGCGCCATATCCTCTTGGAAGGCCCCCATGGCTTCCTGGAGTTGTTCAACCTCTGGAGTCATTTCCTCGAGAAAGACCCCGGGTTCAGTCTCATGGTCTTGAGGACCAGGACCTTCTGATCTAGCAGGCTCTTTAGATGTGCCTGGCTTCTTGGAGGCCGCATTGGTATTCTTGTGCGCCATAATGATACGCTAATAGTGCGTTTCTTCTCTTCAGGCTCTCAATGAAAGCACCAAAATGTTGACCACGATTTTGGCCAACGACAAGTAGACGTCAAAACTACAATAAACCTTCAAGTGAAAATACGAGACTGATAATTTTATAGTGGTTCAGCCCCAATATGTTGGTAATAGCCTAATCCACTTAGAGTTGTGATATATAGATCTACACTCAAGATCAGATGAACCTGTGTCAACTGAGTTTCTTAAGTGTAAATGCAAGAAAATACAAGATTTCTCTCATAATACAAATGCTCTCTCACGAAAATCAAAATTCGAATCCCTCAATGATGCCATGAGCTCTTTATTTATAGGCTCAGGATCGTACAAATCAAAATCTCTCATAATCGGGATAATTCAATTGCTCTAACCAATATTTAATTAATAATTAAATTTAAAATACAACAATATGCGATTTCTTTGGGATAATCTGAGAGATTCCTGTTGCTGGGTACGACTAATTCTAGCTGAAGTCGTTACTGAAATTTTGTTGCAGAATCATGATCTGTCTGGTCGGCCAACTCCACTCCCTGAAGTGAGACTGGTCGGCCAAAGCACCCTTCCGGTTAGGCAAAACTTTTGACTGACCGGATACACTTGACTCCAAGATGACTGGTCGGCCAAAACGAATGACTGGTTGGCCAAAACAGACGACTGGTTGGCCAAAACGACTGACTGGTCAGCCAAAACATTTTACTGGTCAGTCAAAAATCTTTACTGGTCGGACAGAAATTCTACCAGGTTGGTCAAATCACTTCCAAACTAGATAAATAATTCTCATGTCCAGTAATATCACAATATTAATCTCAAACTTTTGCCCCAATCATTTATTGCCACTTGTCACTTTTATTGCCACATCATCGTATTTAAATTTTGGGGATAACAATTATTATTATTATTATTATTATTATTATTATTATTATTATTATTATTATTATTATTAATGTTGTATTTTCACAAATAAAAATATAAAATAGTTTTTGTTATTTAAAAAAAAATATAGGTATTTGGCTAGTGATTTCTGAAACTATATATATACAAAATTTTGAAATTGAAATATATATTTTGTATCATTTTTTGTCATTTCAAGTTTTCATTCCGCAAAATTATTTACAATTTAAAAATATATATATATAACAAACAGTGATTGGCATTTGATTATTGTATTGTATAGTATTAGATTTGATAGATGATCTAACTTAATTTAATTGCAATAATACAGATCATGCTCAGGCAGAGTACTTTAATTGTGGACCAATTCTTCAGCTTAGAGTAAGATATATTTGCAAGAATAAACAAATTGCTTTTAGTTAATTTGTTAGATTAGATATATATCCAGGAATAGTCCCAAAATAATAAATCAACACAAACAATAATGAGGGCTTTTTATGGTATTGAATAATGACGAAGCAAGCTGCTACTGCTGCTAGCTAGCTCAATGATGCATGGAAGGAGTAAATAGAAGTGTCGAAGTTCAGACTTCTTTTTTTAGTTTATTATGTTCACCAAATATGTTAGCTATATAAATATATGTATATATATATATATTGAATGATAATCAATCTGACATAAAATTAGTTATAATACATTTATATTTTTTTTAAAAAAGTATTATTTGTTGACATGCAATAAAATTCTAATAAAAATGTATTCTGCAAATATATATTTATATAAATATATATATATATACCTTATTAGTTATTATTACAAAGTTATATTTACGCTTTTTATATATTAAATATAGGAGTATATTTCCCAATTTGATAAATAATATTGGGTAGTTCCTAGTGTGGACCCTGAAAAAGGGGATTATCAGTGTATATCCTTGTGTTTTCGGTACGTGGTAGATATTTTTTCAATTTATATTTTATAAGATGATATGTAAATTTTATGAGTGACTAAAAAAATTTATTAAAATTTTTTCATTTAAAAGTTACCGTATAGTATGATAAAATAATTTTTATTAATAAGTTATAGGGTAACTTGTTATAGTATATGGTAACTCATTAGTTTTTGAAATAGACTTGAATGTGTTACACCCCAAATTTTGAGATATAAAATGCAGCCTCAAAGTGTAGGCTCACAAGTATGAAGATTAAATATGCAAAGGGTGTTTAGCGTGATTACTTACGCAGATAAATAATCACTTTAAGATGTCATGTCACTGGCACTCGAGCATGCAATGTGAGCTCGAAGGCAAAGGTTTCATCTGAAGGACAGTCTCGAAAGACTGACTGGGATAAGGTGATGTTAACGTTATGCTGAGCTCGAAACATCATGCAGGCTCGAAAGCGCGTTGGAGGAGCAACGTGTGCGATTATAAATCCCTACAATTATGGGCTTAGTTGAAATCATGTGTAAACAACCCTATTTTTAAGGGATATTTATTTGATTAATACATTTAATTGTATTTTAATATATTCTATTGTATTTCAAATTCAATTGAGATATCTTGTAACTTCCCTAAAATTAAGGAAAGAATATTTTGTAAATCGGGTCTATAAATAGCCTGGATTTAGTCATTTATTTCCTACGCACAAATTTGTACTCAAAGCTTTATGAAATTTCTTTCAAAGCTTTAAACACAGATTACTTATTTAATAAAAGTGACTCATGGACGTAGGTAGATTTAACTACTGAACCACGTAAAAATTTCTTCTTTTTCTTTTCTTCCTTTATTGTTTAAAAGTGCTTAATTGCTCTTATTTAGTTTTAGTTGACGAAAAAAGTCGTCAACAATTTGGCGCTTTCATTGAGAGCATTAAGCATTCTTTCAAACGTCCCATTTTATAAAAATGGCTACTGTAAACATCCCTGGAATTGGAAGCCGACGTCCACTCCCAGAAATTCTTGAGGAAAACACTCCTCGCACTGAAGAGCATCCTCGAAGGCCTAGCAAGCAGCTGGTCAATGATCAAACTCCTGATGAAGGGAGTGCATCATCACCACCAAGAGAACGTAATCAACCGCGAGACCCTGGTCAAAGTTCAAGACCCCCAAACCATGATTACTATAATCGTAAAAGATACATACCGATGGTGGAATTGGAGAATCAAAGGTTACGTGAAAGGTTAGCCGAGGCTACTCAGTCAAATGAGGAGATGGCGAGGCGGGCGGCTGAAGCCCAAGCACCCCGACGAAGGACTAGGGGGTGACCTCGGGGGATTACGGGGGGAAGGATGGCCAAGCAGAGAACCCAAGAAAATCAAGTTGGGAGATCTTGAACAAGTGTTCTAATTAACCAGACTAGGGTTTCATCTTGAAACTTGATGCGTACCAATTAAACTAGGGAAATTCCAACAAACACTGGGAATAACCGAGCTCCCCCACATGTAGCTTGGAGTAACAACCCAGAACCTACAAGGTCACAAGCAGCTCGAGGTGCTAACCCAGAGCCTGCGAGGCCAACCTCGAACAATGAAAAGCCACCAAAATCTCCAATAAGGCATCCGCCCTCTCCAATAAGGTATCCTTCACCAGTTCGATATGTACCACATGCTCCAAGTGGTCATCGAGCTAGAGAAGGGGGACCTCAGAGACCTGCCCAAAGTGCAAGGAGCACAATCTGAGATAGGAACCCTTAGGCTAGGCCCGAGCAAAGGAGTAACCATGGGTCCAAACAGGGGTAAACCAAGGGCGTAGATAGGCGAGACAACCCCAACTGTCTAGGAGTTATATGTTGAGGTCACGTGCAACTTGGATTAGAGTACACTTTGATAACACACCTTGAAACTATGCCCAACAACAACCGCAAAGGACTATTAGTTTTCTCGAAGACATTCAAAACTATAATAGGTCTATAACACCGAACCTAGGTACTATGGGAACTATCCTAACAATGGTGCTGACCTTCGAGACCACCTGAACCAGAATTGGGGGCAATACAACCAGGAAAACCCAAACTTAAGGGCACATCTAAATGCCCAAATGGAGCCCTTATAGCCTGTATACGAGAGTAATTATAACCCGATACTACAACAACGAGCTAGAGTTCCTTGGAACAATAACAAGCCCCCAGTAGTGTAGGCTCCGCCCCTAGTAGATCCATTCCTGTAGAGGATAAATCAGCTCGAGGAACAGTTCAGGCTCCTTCGAGAGGGAAATGATAAATAAAAGGCCTATGACTCAGATGAGGAGCTCGAGCCTTTTGCTCCTCATATTTTGAGCACACATTTCCCATAGAGGTTTAAAATACCCCACGTGGCACCATATGACAGGAATATCGATCCTGGTAGCCACTTGACCACATTCAACACTGTGATGAGAGCCAGTAATGTTGGCCTCAAGCTCAGATGCATGTTCTTCCCAACGACACTAACAGGAGCTGCAAAAAGTTGGTTCGACAAGTTCCAAAGACATTCAATCTTGTCCTGGGAGCAATTGTCAAAGGAATTCAAAAAGCAGTTTTGAGTAGCAAAGAGCATCAAGCCCGAAGCTTCCTCTTTGGAAAATATTCGGCAACAGCCATGAGAGTCGCTCAAAAAGTTTCTAGCCAGATTCAACATCGAGGTGGCCCAAGCCCACGATGTCGATAATAGTAGCTACCTAATGACGATTCGAGTTGGAATCTTGCCAAGAAGTCCCCTCTAGGATGACATACGATGAAAGTCGGTGCGAACAATCACAAAGTTCACTATTTGAGCTCAGAGGTTCATCAATGCAAAAGAGGCTAGGTCAGCACTGCAATTAGCACCTCCGACCCCAATAACTACAACAACGAACATTATCTCAGCCACGAGCTTGGCAGCATCATCCATGGCTCAATCTTCTGGTGACAATTCTTCCAAACGGAAGAAAAATGAATCAAATAATCTCAAGGCAGATGAGAGTAAAAAGAAAAAGGGAGATAAATATATCTCCACTTACACCTTATATACCGAGCTCACAGAAACTTGGGAGAATATATACGTAGCGAATGAGAATCAGGTTCCCTTTAGGCGACCTGAAGCAATCCGCAATCAACGTGCTAAGTGGGATTCAAACAAATATTGCCTCTTCTAAAGGATCACTGGTCACATGACTGAGGAATGTAGGCAATTAAAGGAAGAGATTGAAGGTTTAATCTTGAGAGGCTACCTTAGACAATATGTCCAAAACAGAAATAATAATCAGGTGCAAGCTCCGCCTAACAAGAGGGTAACTTCGTCCCAGCCTATGCAATAACCTCATGTTTTCGTACTACCTGCAAAGGAGGATAATTAACTTCCCCCAATCGATAGAGAAGATGTAATAACCATGTCGGGGGACCCCATATTGCTGGAACGGGCAGGAATTCTCATAAAAGATATGTTCAGGAGTTAAAGATAGGAAATAGATCTCCTTATGTCCCAGAACCTCGAGCTCCCAAGCAGCAAAGGTAATCCCAACCTATCACTTTCATAGAAGATGACGCCTCTCATGTCCAATCTCCCCACAATGACCCATTGGTCATTACCATCCAACTCGACAACAAGAGAGTTCACCGAGTATTGATTGATAATAGGAGCTCGGTGAACATCCTTTATAAAGCAACTTTGGAGAAAATGGGTTTATCTATTCAAGACTTAAAAGCCTATGCAACCACCCGTTGGGAAACTTATACAAGATCTTTATTTATTTTCATGTAGATCTAATATTAAAAATTTATTATGAGACAACCTAGAACATGTTTCTAAAATTGAATTCAAAGATAAATAATGATAAGAATACTTACATTATACGCAGCATAATGAATGAGTCATTCCTTCAGTTTCTCTAACTCGTGTATCCTTTTTGTCGTAGAGTACTACCAAGAAACTGAACTGTTCTTCAATTTTCTTCACAGCCTTCCAAAGTATTCTTAGAATCACCTAGCCTAGGGTGGGCAGTTCTCAACACATGAGATAAATACAGTGTGAAGAATAATAGAAGAGAAAATTTGAGGCTTAGAAAAGGACTTATGCAGTAGAGAGAATCTAAAACCTAATAGAACTTATGATTCAACTTATCAACTTGTGTTTTCATCTCTCACTTAGCACTCCTTTTATAGACTCAATTAGGTCACTTATTTAATTAAAAAATCAATAAAATAATTGCCAATAATCAGCCCTAGGTAAAAATTATCATGGGCTTTGGGCACGTAAAATTTCTCATTTATTTATAAGCCCGTTAGACTTAAAATCAAGGCATGTATTATTTTCTATTGATTTAATCAATTAAATAATTATTTAAATCCTTTATCAAATTAATTATTTATAATTTGAACCTTGATTTAAACTTATTTATTAATTTAGATACCAATTTATCTTAAATAATAAATCTGCCGTAATTTTTTTTTCTTCTCTAAATTACATAACTCTGTGAAACTATCCAAAATTGACCTGGTCAACTTTGATAATTCTAATTGATAATTAAATCAATTATTTGAGACTATCTAGATGATTTTATCCAAGGTAAAGTGGGGACCATGTGCCTATGAAATCAAGCTCCAATAAGTTATCATAAATCTAACAAATAAATTTACTAACTTATTAATTCCTCGTGACTTCACTAAAGACTCAAAATTGCACTATTGAATTCATAGAACGCTCTATAAGCAATATAGATACATTATTAATTATCCATTGTTACAACCATATTTGTCACTCAATCCTCTATAGACGGTCTACAATAAGATGGGATAAAAATACTGTTTTACCCCTCATTGTATTTATCCTTAAAACACTTAGTTCCTTGTAAATGATATTTTAGTAAACTAATATTAATTATTGAAATGGGATCTCTATCATATAGCACCTTGAACCAAACTAAAAGGAAACCATCGTTTCACTTCTTCATCAAAAGCTATAGATGTTGATATCTATGATTAACACTCCCACTCAATTATACTACTGAGTTCCTAAGATGTAAGTATGGGCTAGTCCGTAGGGTAAGATGGTAACGAACAAGTCAAAGAACTCAAATAATACAATCAGTTAGAATACTAACCACTTAGAATTGAGATTGAATTGACCTATGGTCAACTATATGATATGACTAGAATAGATAATAATGGTATGTTTACTTATCATATCTACTGTCAATATCGGTCCAGTCCGAAGTAACAAATACATTCGATCTTATCTACTTTGAAAATGTTCTAGAAAGAACATAACACTGCAATGTGTAAGTTGATCATATCGTAGATTGGTATGTCAGTGTAAATCATGTGCACTGACTATCTTAGGACTAACTTATTTTGATCATATAATCATATTTATATTCCACTGTGATTATGTCACTATAAATACGATTAGATATATGCTCGCGATTTAATAGAAGTTTATATTAAACAAATAATCATGAAAATAAAACATGTGAGCAAAGTGATTAACCAAGTCAAAAAAATGATTTCTATTCTTTTATTGATAATAAATGAGATTACAAAGAAATTGGGTTTTAATTAGGGCATAAAACCCCAACACCACCTTGTATGGGTTCTCGGGAGAAGGGATTGTCAGCATGGGGGCGATTGAACTCCCAGTAACATTGGTAGAATATCTAGTCTTAATCAAAAAAATGCTCGAGTTCATAGTCATTGATACCCCATCCGCCTATAATGTCTTGCTTGTGAGACTAGCCCTGATTGGGCTTGAGGCAGTGACGTCGGTGAGGCACTTGGCACTAAAATTCCCAAAGCCAATCTGGTCTTAGTCCCAAAACCAAATGGGAAGTTGCGAACATGCATTGATTACTTAGACCTAAATAAGGTGTGCCCGGAGGATTGCTTTCTTCTGCCTCGAATCGATCAGCTCGTCGATGCAACCTCAGGTCACGACATCATGTCTTTCATGAATGCTTACTCTGGATATAAGCAGATATCAATGCATGCTCCCGACCAAGAACACACGAGGTTTATGATAGATAAGGGGCTATATTATTACAATGTGATGCCATTTGGGCTCAAAAAGGCAGGAGCGACATATCAGAGGTTGGTGAATCGTATGTTTGCTAAATAGATCAAAATAAGATGGAAGTGTATATGGATGATTTGCTCATAAAATCCAAACACAATAATAAACATGTCGACGACCTCGCGGAGTGTTTCACTATACTTCGAAAATATAACATGAGATTTAACCCACAAAAATGCTCGTTTGGGGTATCCTCAAAAAATTTTCTAGGATTCATAGTGAATGCTCGAGGCATCGAGGAAAATCCAGAAAAGATCATGGCCTTAATAGATATGCCTTCACCTCAAAAGCATAAAGGTGTACTGAGTTTAACTGGATGAATAGTGGCCTTAAATAGATTCATCTCGAAATCCACCGACAAGTGCCTACCCTTCTTTAACCTTTTAAAAGGGGGCAAGAAGTTTGAATGGACAGAGGAGTGCGAACTTGCCTTGCAAGCTCTTAAGAAGCACATCACCGAACCTCCAATCTTATCAAAACTAGTGTTGGGAGAAGTACTGTACTTATACCTCGCGACAACCGAGAATGCAATAACTGTTACATTAGATTAAGAGGACAAAAAAGAAAGCCTGGTCTATTATATCAGTAAACGGCTCTTAAGAGCTAAATCGTGATATCCTCTAATGGAAAAACTAGCGTTATGCCCTAGTACATGCATCTCGCAACCTAGGACCCTACTTCCAGGCACACTCTATACATGTGTTGACTAATCAGCCATTAAGGCAAAAATTGTCCAAACTCGAAGTGTCAGGTCAACTATTGAAATTGGCAGTTGAACTCAGGAAGTTCGAGATCACATATCACCTGAGAACAACAATAAAGGGCTAGGCCCTAGCTGATTTCATAGTAGAATGCATGGGGATATCCAACAAAAAAGTCATAACCCCAAATCGAAAGTTGTGGAGACTTTATGTTGACGGGTCCTCCAATTAAAATGGATCGGGACAAGTATTATACTAATTGCCTCATCAGGACATAGATTTCATTCTGCGTTGAGATTTGAATTTGAGGTGTCCAACAGCAAGGCTGAATATGAAGAACTACTAGCAAGATTATGTGTAACTTCCAAGCTAAAAGCCAAAGCCATACACTGCTACAGTGATTCACAACTTGTGGTCAACCAAATACGAGGAGAGTACCAGGCTTGAGGAACTAAAATGGCGGCATACTTGGAAAAATTCAAGTCAACATTCGAACAGCTCGAATTTTACGTAATTGAACAAGTCTCAAGAGAACAGAACTCGAATGCAGATGCCTTAGCACAACTTGCAACAACCAAGGAAGCCGACACGCTTATTGTGGTCCCAGTAGAGTTCTTACCACAACCTAGTATTACCGAGCTGGATGCGACCAAGGTCGATGTGATTGAATCTCAACCAACATGGATGACACCTATAATCGACTACCTCAAAACTGAAAACTTCCCTAAAGACCGGAATGAGGCTCGAAAGTTGATGTACAAGATTCCAAGATACACTATCTTGGAAGGGAGATTGTACAGAAGGGGATATTCTATTCCCCTATTATGATGTGTAACTCCACCTAAGGCAAAAAGAATCCTTGAATAAATTCATCACAGGTTTTGTGGAGATCACGCTGGGGGCATAGCCTCTCCAAAAAGGTCATAAGGCAAGGGTATTTTTGGCTTTCACTAAAAACAGACACATTTAAGTAAGTAAAACATTGCGACAAGTGTCAACGATTCGTGTCGATACCTCGAGCTCCACCAACTGAGCTCCCCATGGCCATTTGCAATATTTGGTATAGACCTCATAAGATCATTACCAATGGGAAAAGGTGGAGTTAAGTACGCAGTAGTGGCAATAGACTACTTCACTAAATGGACCGAGGTTGAACCTCTAGCCACTATCACTTTGAAAAAAGTCCTTGACTTCGTGGTTAAAAACATATTATGTCGATATGGATACCAAGGAAGATAGTTTTAGATAATGGAACCCAACTCGATAGAGAACTATTCACTCAGTTTTGTGGAAGAAATAGGATAATAAAAAGCTTATCCTAAGTAGCTCATCCATATGCAAATGGTCAGGTTGAAGCAGTAAACAAGACCCTAAAGATTTCGATGAGGAAATGACTCAAAGAGGCCAAAGGAAAATGGCCAGAAGAATTTCCACAAGTGTTATGGGCTTATCGAATGACAACTCGAACCTTGACTGGACACACACCATTCTCGTTAGCCTATGGTTGTGTGGCCATGTTGCTAATCGAGGTTGAGGTTCTGACACTAAGACGCGAGGCATATACACAAGGCTCGAACCAATCACAGCTCGAAGAATCCCTAGACCTAATATAAGAAAAGCAAAATGAAGCTCTTCTTAAGAATGTCGTGTATCAACAACGTGCCACAAGGTACTTCAACAAGAAGGTTTGAGACAGACACTTTGGATTGGGAGACTTGGTCCCAGAAGATTATTTTTGACCACATGAGACACATCAATAGGCGTGCTCGGGCCTAATTGGAAAGGACCCTACCAAATTGAATCTATCATTCGACCTGGAGTCTACAAACTAGCTCAATTAAATGGAGAATTGGCTCCACGAGCTTGGAATAATGAACATCTACGACCATATTATCAATATATTTTGGAAAGATGTTTATTTAGTTGTAACCAAGCTTGTATTTATTTTTTCAGTATTATCAATAAAGTACTATTCATTGTCAATATTTTTATAATTTTTTGCTTGCACTCAATATTCAATAACCTAGGATTTTAAGGGGGCATAAATGGTATACCATGATACCATAAGCTCGAAAAAATATAGCAAAAATAAAAAAAATTATTAAGTGCATGGATCATAAACCAAACTCGAGACTGATTATATACAAACCTAGAATAAACAACATTCATTTCGAAATCTTTAATTTATAAAAAAATTTGCACATACGATTTCAACCTCGAAACCATCATCATGGATGAGGACAATAAATGTTTACTAAACAAGAAATAACTAGACAAATAACACTACACACCACTAAGTATTTTTCAAAGAGAATACTATGGTGTAAGTAGAATTTGACCTTGACTAAAACGAGATCGAACCAAGAGAAAACGAATAAACCATGTATGATTACAAGGAAATTCGAGATAAGCTCAAAAATGTACCTGTCTGAATAAACGAGTATGATAAAAGCCACATATGTTATACTTGAAATGTTTTGATAAAGAAATGTGATGCATAATATAAAGGCCAAAATTATAAGTAGACAATATGCATAAAATTTTCAAGACAGAAAGTTAAAAGCATAAAACTATTATTAGAATAATAATTACACAATCAAAAGATAATGAAATAGCTCAACCATGTAAGCTATAAATTTTCTTGGCCACAAGGACCTTAAATATTTACACACCAAAAAAAAAAAATATGGGTCGCAGCCCAAGAAAAATAATTCATGGCTTGGTGGCTCCGGTATCCACCTCGCCTATTCCTTCTTTGGCCTTGGCAACCTCATTGGCTGCGATAGTGGCCTCTTCTTCCTCCAACCGAGCCTACCACTTCTATAGGTTTTCATCCTCTTTACTAACATGGAAGTTGGTATCGAGGTCAGGGTTCATATACCAAATCTGGTACCTGGCCAAGTCAATGGCACTATCCTTGTAATGCCCCGGATTCCCTAATGTGGTTTAACAGCTGGATTTGTAGGCCGGGAGGGCCATAATTGTTTAATTTTGCCATTTAACGTGTTTATGTATGTTTATGAGAATTATATTATAATATAATGTTAATTGTATGCATGTCGGTGATATATGTTGAGACCACATTATGATGTGGGTTTGTTCGAGCTGTTCGACATGAGACGATCGTAGATTATTGATTAGCGGTTTAGTCACAACAGGTTTAAGTGCCGGGACTTGGGTTGAGTCTCGGAGTGATTTTGATGATTAGAGCGTTACCGGGAGATAAAGGGTAACGGGATGTGAATTATTGGTGTTTATGATTTTTGAGAATAGCGGGAATTGGAGAGCGTTAATTATGATTAACGAATTAGGAGGGAAGTACCAAAAATGCCCTTGGGAGTCTTTAGAAACCATTAATTGACCTAGGGGTAAAATGGACATTTCACCCCTAGGATAGATATAACCTTATTTAGCTGAAAAAGGTGATGGAAAAACAGAGTATCTTTGAGAGTTCTCCCGTACCTTCTTCTCCTCACTGTTCTTTGTGGTTTCTGAACCAATTTTGAGGATTCAAGCTTAGGAAGCAAGCCTTGGGAGTTTGGGAGTGTGTTCCATCATTGAAGAGCTTCATAAGCCAAGCTTTGGGTAAGTTTCTAACCATAGTTTCTCTGGTTTGCTCTGTTTTAGTTTTGTTTTGCAGCTGAAATGTTTAGGGTGAATTCATGGGTTTTGTTGGGAGTTTTGGCTAGGGTTCCCATGCTTGTGATGTTTGGGGTGTGTTGGGATGGTTTTTGGGTTCATTTGGCATCAAGAATAGGCTTTGGAAGCTTGTAGATCGAGTTAGAAACGAAGGAGATGAAGAAGGTCGGTTCAGGGAAGTTTTGGGCTGGAGGTAGCGCTACAGCGCCCACCCTAGGGCGCTATAGTGCTCCTCAGGAGACTTTGTGGCTTTTGGGAGGTTCTGAGTAGAGCGCTGTGGCGCTAGGGGTTGAGCGCTGTAGCGCTACCCTATTCCTTCCAAACCCCGTTTTGAGTGTTTTTAAGGGTTTTTTACTTGGGGTTTCAATCCTTAAGGCCCGGAATCGATTCTACTCACTGTGTGGGCATGTTTCGAGGTCCCGAGGGTGGTGCTTAGGTTAAGACCCTATTATTGTGGATTCTCATTAATGGAGGTTATAATTGGTTGTGATTAGGTAACCGCTAAGGAACTAAAAGACCGATCGTTCTCAGGGGTCGTCTCTATCATACTTCTCGCTCGAACTTGAGGTAAGAAAACAGTGTATGGATACAGTTGCACCCTGTACAGGTATATGACATGCATGGTTTGATATTGAGGCTTGTTGGTTGATATATGTGAATGTGGATTGCATATTAAATGCTAATGAATGCTGATTACCTGTTTAAGACACTGACTAGTCAGGGACCGACTTTAAAGTCGATGATCACGCATTGAATGGCTCTATGGAATTAATGCGGGACCGACCCTAAGGTCGAAGAACTTATAAGCGCTTGCCTGGTCTATGACCAGATGACTATAGCCAAGGTATATGACCCCAGTGACCGTTTGTCACGTGGCTAAGGGACGTTGTCCATAGTTTCGACTCTAGAGCCGTGAGGAAGGTTATGGTGGCGACCAATCACCATGCACCTGTCCTGAACAAACTTATGAACGAAACATTTATCGATTAAGCCCTGGTGACCCTATCGTCACATGGCTAGAGGGAGCAATGCTCATCACTGTGACTTTTGGCTATTGTCACCTATTCGTTGGACTGATAGTCCCAGATGATTATTATGATCGTTGTTGATATTATATCGTATTCTATTGTGTTTTCTTGCTGGGCCTTGGCTCATGGGTGCTATGTGGTGCAGGTAAAGGAAAGGAAAAGCTTGGCCAGCCTTGAGTGGAGAGCTTGGGCGATGTGATGTACATACAGGGCCGCTTGACCGCTACGGTCAAGGAGTTCTCAGAGGGACTAGGGGTTTACCCTATTTTTGCCGCTTAGGCCGGCAGAGTTTGTAAAATTGGAACTGTAGCGACTCTTTTGTATTACGAACTACTTGTAAATATTTTGAAAGGCTCATGAGCAGTTTATTTACTTAATGAAATGTACCCTTTCCTTTTTACTGGTTTTCCACCTTAACCTGTTAATAACACTTAGATCACGTTTTTAGCCAAAGGACTCGGGTAGCGGGTCAAATTTCCAGTTCACCGTTCTCCGTAACTGTTCTGGGGTAGCCAGGGCGTTACAATCCTTTTTGGCCTTAAACTCCTCCAGAAAACGAGCCTTTTTGCTTTCCATGAACTCGAAAGGGGTTGTCTTTTCCTCCTCGAGCTTGGCGTTTAGTTGTTGAACCCTTTCAAGCTCAACTACTTTGGAGGACAACTTCGATGCTCTTATTTCCAGCTCTTTTTTGGTCTCCTCAGGTTCTTTCTTCGCCTCTTTGAGGGAATCCTCAACTCGGGTCTGAGCAACCTTGGCATCATAAACATGCCCACGACTTAGAATTTTGTATTGGAGAATGAAGGTTAAAAGGCTATGCATCAAGAGAAAAATGTTAAAGTAAGCAAAGACGAATAAAAATTACTTCGAACTCGACAGGCCATAATACTTACTGAGGAGAGCAGCTTTCCAGCCTTATCAAAAAGAGTGGTGATGTTGTCACAACCCCTCAAGAATTCCTAGTGGGGAACTTGGAGGTTGCTACAGGCGCGTCCCAGATGAGTAAGGGCCTTCATACCAAGCTCGAAACCAGAGGTCCCAGCCCCATTATCAACCATAAGTTCAGGCTCATGGGGAGACATGGTATGCTTTCGTGAAAGTATAAACGTGTGGGCAAAATGAACTTTCTTTCCTTGACTGGGAGATTTCCCAGGATCAAGAGGAGGATGAGCGGTCAAGCTCGAGATACCTGTAGGTGTAACCAACCTCAAAGGGGCTTCCACCAAAGGTACAGTGGTGGGGCCAAAGAAGGCAGCAGGTGGATCCGACGGTGCAATTGTAGTTTCGATCTTTTTGGCTATCTTTGAAGCCATGGTGGTCTTCGAAGACACCCGACTTCGCTTCGAGCCTTTTGAGGAGGGAAGTTAACTAAGGATGTTCTCAAGATTAGAATCCATCTCACCTACAAAAGAAAGGAAAAACATAATTATTCAATTACATGTATTTAAAACATGAAAGTAATACTAGAAAAGAAACCTAACTTGAGGGTTCATCCTGACCTGAACTCAAAGTCCGAGAAATCTCTATGGCCTCTAAAGATAACTCAATAATACTAGGATCGGATTCCTCACCTTAGAATGTGGGAGTCAACTTAGACAACTTTCTCCATTCATACGAGCCATACTGGAATCCTATACCCTCCCACACTTTGTTTATATTGTACATAGTTTGAAACTTAGATAACCAACTATCGTCTCTATGACCCTTAAAGTCTACCCCTTACCAGATCATAAAATTATTCTGGGGATTTTTAAAGGAGAATAACACATTTGGTTATCTCTTGAGAAGGATGGGAGATCAGTGAGACATATCTAGGATTACTTTACCATCATCAGAAGGGCCAGAGGAAGCCTCGTCTTGATCCTCGTTCCCTGAGCAAGAAGGTTTGCCAGGGGAAGGGTCAGAGGCTCTTGAGCTTGAACCCCATTTCCTCTTTGAAAAGAGTTTGAGAGTGGGGATTGGGACATCTTCCTATCTCGCGTACTTTCGATTCCCAACATCATTTGTAGACTTGCCTTCGTTGAGGAGACCACATAGGTGGAGCTTGTCCTCGTGAAGGAGGTAGTGAAGAGACCGTTGGTCGAGGGACCATCTCCTTGGTCAACTTCAGATGATTATAATTGGTTGTACAACAGTAAAAGTATAACTAGTCGAGCTTTAGAAAAAGATGAAATTTTAAGCTCAAAAAATACAAAGACAAGACTTACGAGGACGTTGGAATGAGTAGAAGTTGGACGGGTCGAGGTCATTCGTCCAAAATAATTGGGTCTTGAAGTTTGGAGAGTGGTTAGGAATATCCTCGAATAATCACTTCTCTCGAGGCCAGCTCGAGAGGTAGTAGAATCCATCTTCACCTTTGCCCATGTGGGATTGCTTTTTAAACAAAAAAGATACAAAATCTCATAGGGCGAGGGCCCTTTCCACTTCATCTTGTGACAAAGCGACCTCAGCACCGCTAAAACTCAATAGGAGTTGGACTGAATTGGAAGGGAGCAATACCGATCCAATCGGTAAACTTCCTAAAATAATATTTCAAGGGCAGGACTGCCCCAGCTCGAATGTGCTCGCGACTCCAAGCCACGAGCTTGAGTTTCCTTTTTAGGCCAGCTTCACCCGGAGCATGGCTACTTCTTTCGTTGGGCTCGGGAACTTGACACATTAATTTTTCAGGCAGATTGAGGCCATGGTAAGACAGAGTGTCTGAAATATGTCTTGTGGTGGTAATAGAACTCCTATAATGGCCAGCCTCAAAAAATTTACTCTGAGGCAGGAAGGGAAGTGATTTTTGGGGCTAATGGTCTAGAAGGTTGGCTCGAAGAACTCTCCATAATTTCAAAGGAGAGTTCATCTAGATGGTAGGCAACAGTTACTTTAAGGTCGGGATCAAGATAAACATCAAACTTCAACCTTCTTCTTTTTCCTTCTTCGACCTCAATAATTTGACAACGAAAGTGTGCACGTGTATCCTCAAGCTCGAGATGCACTTTGTGCTCTCGTATTAGTCCTTGGTTTTAAGTGAAAGGATATTCGACTCGAGGCGAAGGAAGATGATAAGGAATGGCAAGGTTGTGCCCCCACCGATTCTTCGAAGACTGCATCATCTAACAAGAAAGAAAAGGGTGAGGGCCCATTATTTAGAATTATATGAAAAAGGAAATATCTTGAGAATTTTAGATTAAATAAGCTCGAAACAACGAGATAATTGTTTCGAGTAATTTGGGCCAAATCTGGCTCAAAGTATCGAGATTGAACCCGCGTAGAGTGGATGGTTAAAACTTCCAATTTGGGCTATCCTGATTTTCTGGGAAGAAATGGGCAGTTACCCAAAATGGGGTTATATCGGTTTATGTGCATTAAAACCCTATTCTAAAACCCTATTTTGTGTACTACATGATACCTATAACCTATCCCTTTATATTTCAGAAAATTGTCATTTTTACCTTGAAAAAAAAATGTATATATTCTCACAAAGCACTCACTCAAACATATGAAACACCCTCTTTTTCCACAAATTTTCAGGAAAAGATTCAAGAACACATCAAGAACATAGGAAAGTGTATAAAAAAACTCATTCATGGGATATGTTAAGAGAAACAAAGTGAAGGAGACTTGCACAAAGTTGATCGAGGAAACGAGAAAAGTGTTAAGTAGAAGATCGAGGAGAAAGAGGATCGTGTGAAATCAAATGAGTGAAGATTTCTTGATATTTTCCGTTTGGAGACCATACGAGGGGGTCTGCTTCTTTGTGTGAGAATGAAAGATTGAAGGTGATGAAAAGAGGTATAAATAGCCTTAAACGGTGAACCCCAAATGGATTTGGGCCCTTAAAACAAACTAAAAAATGATCAGAGGGACCACGTTAAACCGCAAAAAGGGGCAGCAAAAAGAAGGAGGTGAAAGGACGTGGGCAGAAGAAGAGTACTTAAGTACTCTTGATATCCATTCCTGTGATGACACGCGCGCGTACTTGAGTGTGGCAGGTAAGCACATTTTTCGAAAGAGAATTTCAAAAGTTTCCTTCTCACAAAGCTCGAAAATATACTTTTGAGGGGGCAAAATGTTACACCGCATATTTCGAGATATAAAAAGCAGCCTCGAAATGTAGGCTCGCAAGTGTGAAGATCAAATATACAAAGGATGTTCAGTGTGATTACTTAGGCAGATAGTTAATCACTCTAAGATGCCACGTCACTGGCACACGAGCATGTGTGTGAGCTCGAAGGCAAAGGTTGCATCCGAAGGGTAGTCTCAAAAGACTAACTAGGATAAGGTGATGTTAACGTTATGCTGAGCTCGAAATATCATGCAGGCTTGAAAGCAGGTTGGAGCAGCAGTGTGTATGCAGTTATAAATCCCTACAATTATGGGCTTAGTTGAAATCGTGTGTAAACAACCCTATTTTTAAGGGATATTTATTTAATTAATACATTTAATTGTATTTTAATATATTATGTTGTATTTCAAATTCAAATGAGATATCTTGTAACTTTCCTAAAATTAAGGAAAGAATAATTTGTAAACCAAGTCTATAAATAGCATGGATTTAGTCATTTATTTCCTACGCACAAATTTGTACTCAAAGCTTTGTAAAATTGATTTCAAAGCATTAAATGCAGGTTACTAATTTAATAAAAGTGACTCGTGGAGGTAGATTTAACTACTGAACCACGTAAAAATCTCTTCTTTTTCTTTTCTTCTTTAATTGTTTATAAGTGTTTAAAAGCTCTTATTTGGTTTTAGTTGATGAAAAACGTCGTCAACAGAAGGTTACTAAAATGTATCTTAAATAAAAAGATACAATAATATAACCTAAAAATAATTAATTGGTACATTAAGATGTCTACAAATAAGTTTTAGAGATAACCAAAAAGCATTTGAAATAATATAATCTAAAAAAAAATTATAAAAAAAAATGATGCAACCAATCGGTATCGTAAATAACCAAAATGTAATTTTTTATAACTTAGAAAACAGAAAATTTTCCTATTTTTTTCAAATTTTGGTATACCTAGTTGTCATGGTATTATATATGTAAATAAGTTGTTTTAAGGTATTTTAAGAATTAGAGTTTACATCATACGTATGTATATATATATATATATATATTATACATAAAAAAAAAAAAAACATACTAACCACTAAATTACGATTCAATAGTTAGAAATATGGTCACCACACGTAGTGATTTCTTTCGATCACTACAATAGAAGGACCCTAAATATTGAGTATCATTTATATACATATATATTTATATTATATACTTTTACAAATTTTTTGTATGGTAAACTTTGATGGAAAAATTTTCAATTTCACAAGATAATAATATATCTTTATATATATAAAGTGTGTATTCAACAAGTTCTGTTGATTTTAACGGTTTTTTTAACTTTAATGTAATATTTTAAATATTTAATGAAATATACTTTTAAAATAAATTAAAAATAAATATTTATTAATTATATTTATATAAATTCAAATATTATAAAATATCATTATTATTATAATATTAAATACAAAACTAAATATTTAATAATTATGTTAATATAAATTTAAATGTTATAAAATATAATTATTATAATAATATATTAAACAAAACTAGATATTTAATAATTATATTAATATAAATTCAAATGTTATATAATATTATTATAATAATATATAATATAAATCTTAATTTAAAAAAAATAGTAGAATAAATATTTAGTAATTATATTAATATAAATTCAAATATTATAAAATATTATTATTATTATAATAATATGTAATACAAAACTAGATATTTAATAATTATATTAATATAAATTCAAATGTTATAAAATATCATTATTATTATAATAATAATAATTGTTATCCAAAAAACAGGTGCGGATGACATGACAAGTGATTTCTGGTCACGTGGCTGACACCTGGCGGAATTCTGCTAGAGTATCGACCAGTAAAATATTGCAAGCAAAGGCGGTTGAGGTTTCCTTGCGACCAGTATGGTCGCGCATTCTGCGTATTTCAGGATAATTTTATAAAGATCTTAGTCAATCCCGAGATTGTCTCCCATGATATCCTGAGTATCCGATTATTTAGGAAAGAATATCTGTAACAAATTAATGTAATCCCCCTTGAGCCTATAAATAGAGAAAGATAGCTCAAGGAAAGGACTTTTGGCTTTCGAATTATTGGAGATTAGAGTTTTACGAGTGTATTAGAGCTATCATATCCGATATATTGTTTTGTTCTTCAGAGGTTGGTGAAACTCATTGAACCCTAGTTCTTTGATCACTCCTTTGAATTTTATATCAATAACAACTCAAGTGGACGTAGGTTATTACCAGATTCTGGGGCCGAACCACTATAAATTTCTGTGTGTTTTATTGTTTTTGTCATCATTCTCATTTCAACATATCTGTCCACATCAAGCATTTTGACTCCGTATCAGTTGACCAAAATCAGGGTCAACATTCTGGTGCTTTCATTGAGAGCTTGATACAGTATCGTTGAAATATCAATGGCGAAAACTACCAAGAAGACTGGACAGGCGGCTAGCGTTTCACTATCTCACCCGCCTCCTCCTCCTCCCAATGTGACTGAGGATGAGCCACATTTGGAATT
Source organism: Humulus lupulus (assembly GCF_963169125.1). Lineage (NCBI taxonomy): Eukaryota > Viridiplantae > Streptophyta > Magnoliopsida > Rosales > Cannabaceae > Humulus > Humulus lupulus. Next base: position 152,498,339 of record NC_084801.1, read on the forward strand.
CGATGAGGAAGAAATGGATTCTGAGACGCTGAGGAATACCCTGGGGTATTGCAGGATGAACTGACCAATTTGAGGACCAGCCAGGAAAGTGCTGCTGAGATTATGGCGCGGCAGCAACAAGAGATTGAACGACAGCGCCTGGAACTAAGTGAGAGGCAGGTGGAGATGGATCGCCGTCAGAGGGAGGCCATGGCAACCCTCGAAGTAGCCTTACAGCTGGCTGGGAATCAGGCTGCACCTGTATCGCAGCCTGATCAACCTACAAATGGGCCGCCCCAAAGGGGTCCTAATCCTAGCCTGCCTATCCAGCCCTCGAGCCCCCAAAGGCCCGAGCAGCCACCGATGCCTCAGGACGATGTCCCGCTAAGGGACCCTGAGGCGCAGCCTCCATCCCAGGCTGGTCGCAAAAATCCCCCACAACTAAGGCAGAATAGGGCCGGGCAGCCGCCCCGCAGTCCTAGACGCCATAGGGGCGACGAGCCAAACCCTCCGAGCATAGGACAGCGTCCTTCTGGGAACAAAAGGAACTCAGAGACAGGCTCTGCGGTCCGAGGCCCCCCAAGGCATGATAATGCACGAGGACCTACCGACCAACGCAGGCCACCCTCTAACGCTCGGGAGGTTCCAGCCCGGGAAGGCAATCGAGGGAACAGTCGATCCCATCATAGCCAATCAAGGTTCAGAGATGGCCATGATTATAACGAGGCCGACTCAGGCAAAGGAAACGCCGGTCGAAGAAATGAGGAAAGAGGTGGGGGCAAAAGCCTACCACCTAGGGATGACCAACCCGAAAGACGGGACGCTGAGGGGAAGCCCAGACAAAATAACGTCTTTAACCGGCTCGGAGCTAGCGAGCAGCGGAGGAGAGACGAGAATTTAAGAGACGTACTCAACGATCGCCGGGAATGACATGACGAGTACGTTCCTCCAGCACCAGAGGCCCCGGTGATTCCTGGCGCCGTGCAGGCCCAGATAGATGCCCTCAACCAGGCAGTGCAGCAGCTGGTCAGGGGAAGAACATCTTATATCGACCACGATAGGAGAAAGGGCACTCCTTTCGTCTAGAGGATAGCTATGGCAGAAACTCCTAGCAAGTTTAAGATGCCTACGCTTCCGAGCTTTGACGAGTATGGTGACCCGGTATCTCACGTCAACAAGTTTGAGATACAAATGGACATTCAGAAAGTGTCCGAAGACGCCCGGTGTAGGATCTTCCCTGCAACACTTTCTGATGCCGCACAGGAGTGGTTTTTCAAATTCCCTCCTCCAAGTATAGTTTCCTGGGAAATGTTCGTGAAGGAATTTTACGGACAGTTCTATGCGGGTCGTGTGCACCCGACTGAGGCAAATCAGCTGGTCGAAATATGCCAGCAAGATGGAGAGCCACTGAAAGATTACGTCCAGCGTTTTATGCGAGCAGCTGCTGGAGCAAAAACAGTGGGGGACAAAGGCAAGATGATGGCCATAACTGCAGGAGTTAAGCGACGTACGCCTCTCTGGAATAGTCTCAGAAAGCATGGGGTCAGAACTACCCAGGAATTTTTGGATCGAGCTGATCGATACATTAAGCTCGAGGATGCCATCGCCAGCGAAGGAAAAACCCCAGGCAAGGATAAGGGGACTGCTGAGCCCGCCAAAGCCGCCAATGGGTCGAAACCCAACGGCAACGGGAACGGCAATTGCAATGGAAAGAATGGGGGGAAACGATCGCACAATGAGTCTTCCACCTCCGACAATAAACGAGCCAAGGGTGATCGTTATGAACCTCGGTTCACTAACTACACTGCCCTTATTGAGTCTCGGGTAGAGGTTTATCAGGCTACGAGTTCCAGTGTGCCTTATAAGAAACCTGCCCCCATTCGAAAGGATATTTCGAGAAGAGATACTACCAAGTTATGTCGTTATCATAACGACTACGGACATGATACCAATGAATGCAACCAGCTGAAGGATGAAATTGAGTTCCTTATTAGACAAGGACACTTGAGAAGATATGTACGGGCCTCGGGAAATTCCCAACGAGAAGCTCCAGGTGGCAACGAGCAAGCACCCACACGCCAATGCTTGCCACCTTTGCAGCCTGATCCCGTAACTGGCACATTGTTAACCATATGTGGAGGCCCGCACCTTGCGAGAAATAGTGGAAAGGCCAGGGAACAATATGCTCAGACTCTGCACCACGACTAGGACATCGAGATGATGACTATGGAGGACCGCGCACCAAAAAAGGCTCAGTCAGAAGAGGGTGAAATAACCTTCTCTGATAACGACGCTCAGCATGTCCGGTTCCCACATTCCGATCCGCTGGTCGTGGATATCCAAATGGCCAATATGATGGTGAAGAGAGTGCTAGTTGACACAGGAAGTTCAGTGACCATCCTGTATAAATCTTCGCTGGAACGCATGAAGTTTTCCGTTAAGGACTTGGAGCCCTGCAACCAAACAATCTACGGCTTCTCAGGCGAGGGACTCGCCCCGGCAAGGTCAATCAGACTTCTAGTCATGGCAGGTACAACGCCTGCTACCAAGACATTACTCGCTACTTTTATAGTAGTTGATTGTCCTTCGGCGTACAACGCCGTCATTGGAAGACCCATACTGGTTGATATCCGGGCCGTCACCTCAATATGGCATTTAACCATGAAATTCCCGACAGACGCAGGGGTAGGACGCGTGTTGGGAAATCAGAGGGAAGTCAGGGAGTGCTACAACGCCTCAGTTACAAAGGTGAAGAAGGGAATGACAAAGAGCACTCCCCCAGATAGGTTGCAGATGGCTATTGATACACAAGCCCAATCCGGTGATGGAGTCACCAAATAGGGTGTTGCCCAAAGTGAGGATAGGGATTTAGATCCTTGCTTTGGGGATTTTGAGGAAAATGTTGGACCCGTCGAGGACCTGGAAGAGGTCGAACTTGACGAAAAAGACCCGACCAGAGTTGTGAAGGCCGGGAAAAACTTAGAAGCAACCACGAAGCATGCACTGGTGGAATTTTTGCGAAAAAACTAGGAAGTCTTTGCCTAGTCGCACAAAAACATGGCTGGGATAGATCCTGCAGTTATCAGCCATGTCCTGAACGTAGACAAGAGTTTTCCACCCGTGCAACAGAAAAGAAGGCTGCTCGATAAGGATCGGTCGAGAGCCTTAAAAGAAGAAGTTGAAAGATTAAAGGAGAATGGGTTCATCAGGGTGGCGTTTTATCCATCGTGGGTCTCTAATCCAGTACTGGTTCCCAAGCCTAACGGCAAATGGCGAACCTGTGTGGATTTCACAGACCTTAATAAAGTCTGCCCAAAGGATTGTTTCCCACTTCCAAGGATCGTCCAGCTGGTCGATGCGACTACAGGACATGAGATCCTCTCCTTCATGGATGCATACTCGGGATACAATCAGATTAGTATGCATCCCCCTGACGAGGATCACACCAGCTTTCGGACCGATACGGGGTTGTACTGTTATAAAGTAATGCCCTTCGGACTGAAAAACGCAGGTGCGACTTACCAGCGATTGGTTAACCACATGTTTGAGGAGTTGATAGGAGTAAACATGGAGGTATATGTGGACGACATGCTGGTAAAGTCGAAAAAAGCAGAAGGACGTGTGAAGGACTTACAAGAATGTTTCAATGTGTTAAACAAGTACCAAATGAAACTAAATCCTCTCAAATGTTCCTTCGGAGTCGGATCAGGGAAATTTTTGGGGTTCATCGTTAATTCAAGAGGAATCGAGGCCAACCCCGACAAGATAAAAGCCATGATCGACATGAAATCGCCAGAGAAGATCAAGGATGTGCAAAGTTTAACAGGAAGGATTGCCGCACTAAGTAGATTCATTTCCAAGTCGACGGATAAATGCGTCCCCTTCTTTAATCTACTTAGAGGCAACAAGAAGTTCAAATGGACAGGAGACTACGAACAAGCTTTCCAGGCCTTAAAAGCCCATATGGCACAGCCTCCTATTTTATCAAAGCCTATCGAAGGAGAAACTTTGTTCATCTACCTAGCGATCACCGAAGTTGCTGCTAGTGCGGTACTAGTACGAGAGGAAGGAGGCGTACAAAAGGCGGTTTACTATGTAAGCAAGAGGCTAATCAGAGCAGATTTGAGGTGTCCTCCCATCGAGAGATTAGCCTATTGTTTAATCTTGGCCTCAAGGAAACTACGTCCTTACTTCCAAGCCCATCCTATCACAGTCTTAACTGACCAGCCCCTTAGGCAAGTCCTGCAAAAACCAGAGGCGGCTGGGCATTTATTAAAATAGGCAGTCGAACTCGGGCAGTTCGATATTACATATTCACTGCGAGCAGTAGTAAAAGGACAAGTATTGGCTGATCTTATTGCCGAGTTCACTGAGCTCCCAAACAACGAGCAGTGCGAAAATCCTAGTGCGCCTGAGCCCCAAGATGAAGCTCCTTCATGGAAGTTATTCATGGATGGATCGTCCAACGAATCTCACGCAGGAGCGGGAGTGATATTGATAACACTAGAAGGGCATCGATTTCACTGCGCCATTAGGTTCGACTTCACAGCGTCAAATAATGAAGCCGAATACGAAGCACTCCTCGCTGGATTAAGATTGGAAAAAGACATGAGTATAAAAGTGCTTGATATCTACAGTGATTCACAGCTGGTAGTGAATCAAGTCTTAGGGGAGTATCAAGCACGAGGCCTCAAAATGGTGGCCTATTTAAACAAAACTAAACATCTGTTGGCTCAGTTTGAAAAGTATACCCTCCAGCAAATACCTCGGGATCAGAATTTGAACGCAGATGCCTTAGCCAAACTCACAAGCGCGAAAGACGCTGACACTCTGAATATTGTGCCAGTAGAAAGATTGTGCAAGCCGAGCATATGAACAGACGAAACTAATATGGAAATTCGGATGGAGGATACATGGATGGCACCATATTTGGAGTATCTCACGAATTGTGTGCTACCAGCAGATAGAAACAAAGCCAGACCTCTTCAACGACAGGCTGCTAGGTATATACTAGTCGATGGTGTTCTTTACAGAAGAGGATATTCCATGTCGCTGCTCAGATGTATTACACCGGACAAGGCTAAAGAGTTGATGAAGGAGGTACATGAAGGCTTCTGCGGGGATCATGCTGGGGGGAAAAGTTTGGCAAAAAAGATTCTAAGGCAGGGCTATTTCTGGCCAACCATGAACGAAGATTCAATGGAGTTTGTGCGAAAATGCGATAAATGTCAGAGATTTTCCAAGATCCCACGCGCAGCTCCCAATGAGTTAAAGCAGATGCAGAGTCCTTGGCCTTTCACAATATGGGGTATAGACTTGATCGGATCCCTGCCAACGAGAAAAGGCGGAGTGAAGTACGCAGTCGTAGCCGTCGACTACTTAACCAAATGGGCCGAAGCTGAGCCGCTCGCTACCATAACAACCAAGAAAGTTCTTGACTTTGTCATCAAGAACATTGTTTGCCGATATGGTTTGCCTCGAAAAATTGTTTCAGACAACGGCACCCAGTTTGACAGCGACTTATTCACAGACTTCTGCGAGAGGCACGAGATCATCAAAAGCTTTTCTTCAGTTGCACATCCACAAGCAAATGGGCAAGTTGAAGCAGTGAATAAAATGCTTAAGGACACCCTGAAGAAAAGGCTCGAAGATGCTAAAGGAGCATGGCCAGATCAGTTGCCCGAAGTCCTTTGGTCGTATAAAACTTCTCATCGAACAGCAACAGGTCATACCCCGTTTTCCTTAGCATACAGGTATGAAGCTATGTTGCCTGTCGAGTTAGATCCCCCCTCGCACCGACGCATTGCATACGACCAGGACCAAAATAGCCAACTGATGATGGAGTCCCTAGACTCGCTTGAAGAGAAACGAGAAAGAGCCCAACTCCGAGTTGCTGTGTACCAGCAAAAGGTCACCCGGTATTTTAACTCAAAAGTAAAAGAAAGGAAATTCAACGTCGGTGACCTAGTACTACGACGAGTTTTCTTAAATACCTGCGACCCCACTGCTGGAGTGCTCGGACCAAACTGGGAAGGACCTTACCAGATTGAAGAAGTCCTTCATCCAGGCACCTACAAGCTTGCACGCTTAAATGGAGATCTCATTCCACGCTATTGGAACGGTGAACACCTGCGCAAGTATTACCAATAAACAGTCCTTTTTAAAGGACTGGCTTGTATTAATTTTTACTTTTTACAAGTTTCGGAAGAGGGTTAGCCACGTTGTATGGCTAATCGCTTATAAATGTAAGATCTTTTCAAGATCACTCATAAAGACATGTTTAGTCCATTTTTAATACGAGATTATAAGGGACTGTGCGCAACCAGTCATTCTTGCCAACTTTTGTAAATTTATTTTTACAAGTATTTGTTCATTATGTGTGTTGTTTTGCTGTATTATAAGTGTTACGTTTCCTACCGAGCAGTAATGTTTGCACAGGTCATGGTCAAGGCAAGTGACCAAGGACCTAAAGCTCCTCAATCACTTGGGGGGCATATAAGGTACATCGATAGCAAAGCATACCAAAAGGTATGTAAACACATGAACAAAATGAGTGAAAGCATGCTACGGTACTTAGAGTATTTTTCAAAATTCATATTTTGTTAAATCAAGCCAAAGTACTATGCTAAGTTCGGTCATGCGAACAGATGTTATAATAGATAGAAATATTATAATATCAAAAGGCATTCTTTTACACCGCGAGCAGTACTGCTTGGATGTAATTGTTTAAAGTAAAAGGAAAGTTTGCTGCCCATGCAGCAAATTTAAAAATAAAAATTTATTCTTTACATCACGACCCGTGGGTCGTGTAATTAAAGAAGTAAAAAAAAGAATAAAAAAGTTTAAGGAGCATTAGGAGCAGGAGGGTCTTGCTCAGCATTCTGGTTGGACGCATCCTCGACAACTCCTCCTTCCTCTACGCCAGCAGCTGGCTGGATGCTTGGGGAAGCAGGGACCCTTGCTCTTTCTTCTTCTACAGCCAATCGAGCAGTGCAGCGGGCTAGCTCAGCGTTCCTGGCATCCTCTGGAAGGTAGTTGAAGTTGGCACTCCGGTTGTGTTTCCAAAAGTCATAAAAACACAGAAGTGTCGCATTCTTGTACCTTTCCAGATCTTTGGCATTGGTGAGCTTCAGCTGCTCCACCTGGCTCTCAAAAACAGCTATGATCTTGTCCTTAGCAAGGAGATCCTCCTTAAGCCTCTTAACTTCATGATATTGGATCCGACTGGACTCCTGGAAATCGTCCTTCTGCTTCTTCAAAGCTGCTTGAGAAGCTTCAGTCTCCGCCAGCTTTGCCACCAAAGCATCCTTCTGCTGGGTGACCACCTCCAACTCCCCAGCGTGCCAGGCTTCTGCAGCCTGAAGCTCCTCGATGGCTTTCACCTGAAACTCCTCGACGACCTTTGCCCGAGCCTGCTCGATGGTAGCAAAGGCACGGGTACGAGCGGCAGTTATTGTCAACATGGCATGCAGTCAAGGAAATAAAAGTTAGACTATATTACAAGAAGGAGAGGTAAAGTCCAAGAGGAAAAATACTTACATTGGCCACTTCGTTAAGAGCCCTGTTGAGGATCTGATCAACCCCCATGCTCTCAGCTTTAGCCATTGCCTCCCTGCAACGGTCGTGCTTCAAGATATGAGCAAGACGATCTTTAGCTGATCGCAGGGAGCGGTTCGAGAGCTTGGTCCCAGGAAGCTCTGCTTGCGGGGTTTGCTCCCTTCGGGTCACAGGCGGAGGGTTGGCAGCAGGGGCAGCCTCCTTCTCAACAGGAGTAGAAGGCTGGGCAGAAGGTTGACCACTAGGTCCGTCCTTGGAAGGATCATCTGTTCGACCCTTCTTGGCGGAGGGTCCTTGGCTTGATTCGCCATTATGCCTCCTAGCTGATTTCCGTCGAACCAGGGGGACTTCCTCTTCCTCCTGAGTCTGATACAGATCAAAAACATTGGGAGTAGCCATCTCTGCAGATAAAGAAAAACATGCAGACAGTAAGACAGAAGTAGATATAAAGTCATGGAGAAATCAGAAAATAGGTCACAAAGTTTAATACCCGAACTACAACTACTGGTCACTATACTACTGACTCTATTAGTCATACACTCACTATCTGGCACGAAGAAGTCTGGCCCTAGATTTGGAGTATACGTAAAATTGCCTTCCCCGTCAAACAAATGATAGGGAATTGGCAAGCTATTTAAAAGCAAGATAACAATACCTTTTTCGTCGGAGGATTCATCCAGGTCTATAACAGACTCTGTTGCCTTTTGTTTCCCCTTGCCTTGGGGCGCAGAAGGCCTCTCTACTGAAGGGACACCAGTGGGTTCCCTGATCGTAACCCCCGTTGGCCTCCTTCGAGGAGGAGACGCTAGGGGTTGCTGCTCGGGATCCCCCTCGGCCGTGGCATCTGCCACCATGGGTCCTCTTGTTTCATGGCGAGGAGCCAGGATGCCAGATAACCTCAGATTTTCATCAGTGACCAGGGACTTAACGCTTTTTTTAGCGTCTTCCATTCTTGCCAGTGCGTTGGACCTCAACACCATGTCTGGTGTTGGGTTCGGGCGTAACCATGGTCCTGAAAGGAAAAGTATACTTTAAGAGAAGTGCAGAAGAGTTTGCTAAGGAAAAGTATCGACCAATGAAAGTAGCATTTACCTCCTCGAGCGAAGGCCAGGTTGTTCGTAGTCATGTCTGGCGTGAGGAAGTACTCTCTATTGTACTGCCCCACGTTGGAAATGTGAGTAGTGTCACTCAGGAATGTTCGGCTTGTTTCCTGGTGACAGAGATGGAAGAATCCCATCCTGTTTTGTTGAGGGTTGGACTTAAGGTCGAAGAGGAAGTTAACCTCATGAGGGGTGGGTTCTGGCCATTTTATGAGTTTATAGAGGATATAGAGTGCGGCCAGCATTCTATATCCGTTTGGAGTAATTTGAAAGGGGGCGACACCGAAATAGTTGGCCACTCCCTGATAGAAAGGATGTAGAGGGAGGATAGCCCCCACCTCTATGTTGTACCTGGACCAAGCACTATAGACAGCCCCAGGCAGGTTAGCTCTTTGGTAAGCAGCATGGATTGTGAGATTAACCCCTATAAGAGGATACTTCCTGCGATAATTGGCAAGCATCCGAGGAGTCACTTGGCTGGTAGGGGAGAGAAACCACTCGACATCATGAAGGTTTTGATGCCTAGGGCGAGCCCTGAATTGAATACGAGGGTCTGGGGCAGCATTTTCTCGACCACTGGTCGAGGGAACCCTAGCCTGTGAATCAGGCTGGGCAGGAGAATTTGGACTGTTTTCAGGGTTAGGTCTTTTCTTGCCTAGAGACTTGGAGCGGGCCATTTGAGGTGGTGATGGTTGAGGTCTAGAAGAGACTCTGGAAAATGGAATTTCGTGAACTCGGTCGGTCGGTTGTTCTTCGCCTTCAAGCAGCTGGGCAAGAAGATCGCCGTCGATGGGCCGCTCACCTCCCCACAAATCTGTCATTAAAATCTGCGAACAGAAGAATGGGGAGGTAAGGATGAAGGATTTTGAAAGTTTTTTAGAATAACGCTGGTCGAGTATAAAAGTTAAGCTTTTATACAACAGCATTCTAACAAAAAACTAATTTTTTCGCACGAACAGTTTGAGAAACAGATCAAAAAGTGAAAGTAAAAAGTTTTTTGAAAAAGCATTTTCAATTCCTTTTAGGGCGGGAAAAACTTGGTTTTTCACCTAGCATAAAAATCAAATTTTTACTTCGGTTTTACGTCCTAAAGTCGTGATCTCAACTATCAAACTTACTCGTAACTCCTTAATGGCAAAGAAATATCATTCAATACAGTATCGCCCATTAAACCCCCTACTGACATGCATCTCAACCCGGAAACGAATGAACCCAATAGTCAGACTACAGAAGCATGCACGGCAAAAATATAAAGCATATGAGTCCTGAAACTTACCAGGAAAAAGATCGTGGAGATTTGAGAAAGTTTTCGAGCATCGAAGAACTCACGGACTGAATCTTGAAACGCTGACAGACGGTCTCCAGAAGAAAACGGGGGCTTTGATGTTAGGGCTTCTTGAAAGAGTAATGACTTGCGTAAAAAGAAAAAGGAGACTTTGAAGAGACTATATATATATTTTTGTCCGTGGCATTAAAAGAGAGTAATCACCAGTTTCCCCTTTTTCGAAGCATGGGGAAGGGTGATAGCCGTCGAAAGGTTACTTGGGAAGCGAAAAGCCGTAATTAGACAAGGGTAGGTTGCTTTTTCCAAGATTGCACGAATTGCTCTGACAGGTTCGGTGGGGTAACCGAAGGGTCGTTTCCTCAAAAGTTTATTTATTGCTCATAATAAATAAACTTGGGGGGCAAATGTTATCCAAAAAATAGGTGCGGATGACGTGGCAAGTGATTTCTGGACACGTGACTGACACCTGGCGGAATTCTGCTAGAGTATCGACCAGTAAAATATTGCAAGCAAAGGCGGTTGAGGTTTCCCTGCGACCGGTATGGTCGCGCATTCGGCGTATTTCAGGATAATTTTATAAAGATCTTAGTAAATCCCGAGATTGTCTCCCATGATTTCCTGAGTATCCGATTATTTAGGAAAAAATATCTGTAACAAATTAATGTAATCCCCCTTGAACTTATAAATAGAGAAAGATAGCTCAAGGAAGGGACTTTTGGCTTTCGAATTATTGGAGATTAGAGTTTTACGAGTGTATTAGAGCTATCATATCCGATATATTTTTTTGTTCTTCAGAGGTTGGTGAAACTCATTGAACCCTAGTTCTTTGATCACTCCTTTGAATTTTATATCAATAACAACTCAAGTGGATGTAGGTTATTACCAGATTCTGGGGCCGAACCACTATAAATTTATGTGTGTTTTATTGTTTTTGTCATCATTCTCATTTCAACATATTTGTCCACATCAAGCATTTTGACTCCGTGTCAGTTGACCAAAATCAGGGTCAACAATAATATATAATACATAATCTTAATTTTTATCATTTAAATTTAAAAAAATATATTTTTATTTAATCTAACTTATATATATATATATTCATATTAAATAACAACAAATATTATAAATACATTATATGTAAGTGTCGTGTATATACAAAGAATATAATTAACTACTTGAGAAATTAAAATAATATTTTTCTTTCTATCATCCAATCATTGATGTGTGATTTGATTAATATTATGAATATTTTATACCATAAATATGGTAGTTTGTGATCTAAAAAGTTATAGTATTATTTTTTTTAAAAGATCATAAATGATGTTTTAGTTTAATTTTTCTTTTAATAATATGTTTATGTTATTCTTTTATATATAATATTATTTTTTAATTAAAATTTACATGTCAATCATAAAAAATTAATAAAAATAACTAATAAATTTTTTAAATAAAACTAATTATGCAAACGTGTATTGCATTGCACCTATTTTATATATATATATATATATAAATATATATATATATATATATATGTGTGTGTGTGTTGTAGTGTAAAAAATGAGCCTATTGTAAAGTTACATATGTATTGTTTAAATTAGTATACTTCACGATTGGTTATATTTTATTTATTAATTTAATAAGATTTGAAGTAAATTTAAATATTGCATAAACCTTTTAACACAATGTGATTTGTTTAATTGTATTTATTTAGTAAAAGATTTAAAATTTAATATTAAAGTGGTCGATTTATCTTGTGTCTTACAAAATGAGAATTTTATGACTTCATTTGGGAGACATTAAAAATCTACCATGTCTCCCATAAGGGGAGACATCGTAGAATGAGTCATTGTACAGGTAGATTTAATGTCTCCCATTATAAAGTCCCCATTTTTTTTTCTATTTATTAATTAATAAAGTTGAATTATATTTTATTAAATATAATAATTTTAATTTGTAAATATTAATTAAAAATAATAAATGCTATTTTATATTTTATATTTTATATATTTAATTATTTAATAAATTTTAAACTTTTAAACCTTTTCATTATAAAACAATTAATATATGAAAAATAGAGAAGAATAATCATTTTATAATGGAGAAATGGTACAATATTTACTTTCAAAGCGATTCGGGACTGAATTTGGGAAAGAGCAAAAACTTTCAATGAAACTCCCTTGGGAGACACGAAAGACTTTCAATGGTTCCTCATGAGAAACGGGATCGGTTTTTCACCTCACCCCAAGGGAGACATGGTAGGTCTTTCTATGACTCCCCGTGGGTGACATGAAATCTCTACTTCAGTGTCTCCCAAATGTTTTCATGAGACATAAATTAAAAACCTTCTATGTCTTACAAACTTAGACATAAAATACCCCTCCAAGCTTTTAATGTCTTACAACTATAGTGTAAGACATAATATAGAGTCATTAAAAGTTTATTTTGTAGCAGCATTGGGTAGTCATGTGCCTCATTAGGTTAGTATTAATTTTACCAATTTTGGATGGTATTGTGTCTTTTCATGCCTAGTTTTGTGCTATTATTGGCTTGTCTTGTGCATTTGTACCTTCAAAGAGACAGTCCCAACTATTGGACATAATTGATATAGTAAGGGACTATTTGGTATGAGGAGTTCACAATTTTCATATTACTGGGAAAGTTGAAGAGGGTAATCTGATAGTCTGGAAACTTACATCATTGTGTTTGGTTGTGCACTTTAACAGATTCCTATGCACAACCAAACACAGAAAGTGATATTCCCATGAATTATAGATAAGATTAATCTTATCTATGATTCATGGGAATATCACTTTCTGTGTTTGGTTGTGCATAGGAATCTGTTAAATTTTCATATTTTCATAAAATTAATATAATAATATATTTCATCAAAATAATTTATAAACAATTTTACTCATGAAATATTTTTTAACAAAATTAAAAAAATACATCTATTGAATACTAGAATCAAGTATAATTTTTAAAATTATAAAAATACCCTTATTTTATTTTTAATAATATTTCGTTTGTTATTTTAAACTAAAGTAATGATATAAATGCTTTACAAATCAATTTCTTTAAATAAAAAAAATATTATTTATCATTTTATAGTTTGATATATGTATATTTGTTTTTATATTATAAGCTTCAAAAATAAAATAAGTTATTAACTAAAAAATTAATGGTTTAAGATTTTTTTTTTTAAAAATAATAATAATAATTTTGAAGTGTTTCACATTCTTGGGTATCTGAAAACTACTTGTCAGATGAGTTTCACTTGAACCTAGAATCAGGAAAAGTTAAAACCCCTGGAGTACAGATTCCCAGGTTAGAAAAACTCAAACCCAGAACCAAACATGGGAAAATCTTTAGATTCTCATTCCCGTGTCCAGATTTCTACATACCAAACGACCCCTAAATCTAATGGTAATACTTCAGTTTCATTGACTTTACATATAAGTTGAAGTTTTTTTATTAAAATAATAATTTGGGAAGATGTTTCTTCCAATTAATTTTTTCATATCATTAATATTATTGGTATCTTTAATTAGTGTGGTAATCAAGTTTTATTTATTTATTTTGTAGGTGTTTATTGGTCTAATAAGTGGAAGTTCTTGCTAGAGTGACTTAGGATGCTCAAGTGAATGATTCTCTATTTTGTTTTGTGTAGATTGTAAAGCTTTTTTGTCTTCATTCTGAGTCCGCTTTCTTTTTGTTAGTCGTCTCTTATAGAGCAACTAATAGATTGATTTCCATGACTTTTGGCTAGACAATAAATTGCTTAGATGGAAGAGATCCCTCCATCATTTATAAACATTCTCATTTCAATCTCTACTAATACAATCTTTCTTTCTTTCTTTTTTTTAAAAAAAATGGTAGACCTTACTTTTTATTACTAATACAATCTCCTTTAATTACACATTCCAATCATATTTATTATTTTTTAAATAAAATTATTTTGAAAAGTAAACATAAACATAATTATTAATATTAAAATAATTTATCATCTAAAATCCAATCTATAACTATGCTCTAAATTTATTTGTCCCAATCCAACCTAATAATCCTATAGAATTAATGTAAAATTGGATGTATTTAGGTTAAACTAATTGTAATCCTAATGAAAAGATGAATAAGCTTTTCTCAATGGTTCCAACTGAGTCATACCATGCATAAATAGTTATTTGGAAAAATTACACATAACACTGTAAACTACAAAAAAAAAAAATTAAAATATAGAATTTTACAAAAATACGGATAACAGTTTATAACAATTTTGTTACTGGTTCTTATAATTTTCTATTTAGTCTGTAAATGTTATTTACAAAATTGTAACATATGGTTACAAACTTGTTACAATTTTATAAACTTTAGTTACAAATATGTAAAATTTGGTTGCACAAAAATTATATTGTTACAAATTTGTAAATTTTATTTACGAAAAAAACTATGTATTTAAGATTATGCCCCTTTGTATTTTTGGAATATTTTTCAGATTCGATATTTTTAGTATTTTTTTAAAATATTAGGTATTTTTGTAAACTTCCGTAGTTATTTCCTAAAATAAAATATAGCATTTTTGTAAGCAGTTTTAAGTGAAATATTGAGAAAAATCAATTTCGGTGGCTACATATGAAACAATCGTCTAGAAAGTTTACAATATCGAAACATATATATGTACTTTGATCTTGTTCATGATCTATAATTTTCGCTAATTTAACTATTATTTTTGTGAGATTTTTTCTTAGAAGTTTATGTGTGAGTTGTAAAATATGAGATTTTGTATAAAATAATATTCTTTTATTTTAAGTGGTGGGAGTCAAAGAGTGACTCTTTCTTCTCCTCTCTCCCTCCCTGACTCATCTCTCTTTCTCTTCTTTTTTTTTCTCTATCTCTCTCTCTCTCCAGGCGACACACAGTGAGCTATAGACCCAACCACCGCTGAACTCTATTTTGGAAATGCGGCGACCCTCTACATTTGCCTGCCCCAGTGACCTCAACCACCAAGTGGTGTCATCTAACTCGCCGTCAACTTCCCGAAATTTCCAGTAAAAGTTGTGGTCCGTCAAATTTGACCCTATTTTCCAGCCAACTCCGATGTCCAAACAACAATTCGTTTCTGCCATTGAACTCAGCTCATTGAGGAAAAAAAAAACCCAGCATGCCATTCTGGTCAACTCGTCACTTTTATCAAGTGAGATTTTGAAATCTCTGCCCTTTTAAGAATTTTTTCCAACGACACCAGTAATCGTTAGGGAAATGGGTTGTACGTTCATGATGTACTCGTCAAGAGGGTCATTTTGGTATATAGAAATTAAATTTCCATCACCATTGTCGGAGCACCACCACCAGCCACCGCGAACCGCCCCTATGCATGGCTAAGGTAAGATTTTTTACTATCTTTAAATGATATCATGCTATATGTCATTGGACTCGGTTTGAAGAGTACATTACGATGATGATAATTGTTTGTTAAATTGATGATTGTAGAAAAAGTGACTTTGAAGCGGGCTAAGTTACTTGGAACTTAGGAATTGGACAAAGGATAACGATCCTAAGGAGGTAGGGACTCAATTTAATTATTTGACTTATTTTATATGTATCGAATAACATTAAACATATTCCAATTTTTTTATTTATAAAATCTTTGAATAATTGAAAACTTAATATGCATGTTTTTCTGGACTATTCTGAGGGCACTGATCACTACTACAAAAATGGGCTTTTCCGATAGTTTTTAACTGTCGCTATTGAGCAATGACGACAGTCGACTAACTGTCGTATTTGCCTATGCAGCGTAGGGGTAGCTACACCGACAGTTAATACGTGTCGCCGTTGCTGGCAACGCCGACAGTTAATACGTGTCGCCATATCATTAAATTTATATATATAATAATTTTTCCATATATATTTTTTAAAACTTTTAATTATATTTTTAACAATTGATGTTTGATATAAATTTAAATAAAAAAATTACTCACATAATTAATTATTATTACCATAAGTTGTAAAAAAAAATTATATTTATCATAATAAAAATTCATATACATATACATTTATTCATACAATTAAAATGTAAATAATACATCAAATCCCCATGAGAATAAATAATTCTCAATAAAAATTCATTATTCTCAATGTAAATAATACATCAAATCCTCAATGTACATAATTCTTACAAGCAAGAAAGAAAATAATACCCAACAACTTGAAGAAGAATTTCTTGTTGCCTTAGTTCTCTTATATAATTGTCTTGGTTCTCTTAAATATCCAAGTAGAGTTTTAGCCCACAATACAGAATAAACACTATTAAAGTCAAACCAAAACTAAAATAAATAGAGAACTTGAGGTTATAGAAGAAATAAAAAGGATGAATGTGGTTTTCAGTCACAAAAATGATTTATATAAAAGTTGTATTTTTCTTATGGCGTCATGGCTTAAGTAGTTAGTCTTAGTTCTTTAAACTAAGGAATACGTACTTGTCAATTTCAATTTAAAAGTTTTAGTTCTTTAAACTAAGGTTAGTAGTAAACTAGAGACTAATATCTACAGTTTAAAAGACAATCGTAAAAGAAAATCATTATATGTGGTGTATGGGTGGAAAGGAAAAAATAAATATCATTAGATGGCTGGAAAATAATTTGATGAATTATATGACATTTGATGCATTCCCATGTTAAATGATTCAAAATGGTTCATCATCTCCCCTGTGGCAATCTTTAGCCTCTCAACTTCCTTCTTAAGTTTTTCATTCAGTGATGTATAACATTTTAGATGACACCAATAAGATATGGCATTAAAAATGAAACATTATTTTAGGACTAAAAAATAATGCAGTAGACTACATACTTACCGTCACGTAACTGAGCTTGTTGCTCCTGTTTGAAGAGTCTGAACTTTTCGCTTTTTGCTCAAGTTCTTGTATATAGCGAGCTTTCCTCTCCTTTGAGCAAGTAGCAGACTAGCGATTAGCCAATATCCTTTGTCATATAATGAAAATATGAAAATGTCAGTGGAAGAGAGCATACTTAGAAATAGAAAATTATCCAATACCTTTTTACAAAATAATACATTTAATTAATTACCTGTCAAAGATCTTATCCTATAAAAAGGTTTAAAAGTTTACTTCCATCATTAAAATAAAATCTCTTCCAATACTAGGTAAGAAAAGATAATAATAATAGTAAATATAGTCCAAATATATCCAAGAACCAGGAGCAAGACCAGGACCAGGACCAGAGTGCTGAGCCTGAGAGTTTGGTTCATGAAGATCAGTCTTAACATTCACAAGCAGAGGAATCGAGCTAGTAATGTCTCCACTCCCACTACCTTGTTCATCAATATATTTACAACTGTCATATTTTCAACAGTTTCTAGCCTAATTCAATAGTTAATAAGCATGATATAAAGCAGTTACTTCACTATATTCTTTACTGAAAAATGAAACAAGCATACATGGGGTTTCCCAAGCAAGAAAAAAAAGAAGATTTGACAAGAAATTTTTTTTAAGAGGAGAAAATATATGAATGGAACTATCAACAAAAACCTTGATTTTGACGTCAAAGAAAAAAGAAATATGGAGTCCAAACAATAAAACATTAATATTTAAATAAAACTACCTTCCAAATGTAGCTAGGAACATGACCTTCTAAGTAGTTGGTACATTAACCTGAGTTTGTGCTTAGAAAGACTTAAATGAAGTTAATTGTGAAAAAAGCAATAATAAGTAAACTATATAATCAAGGCTTTCGTGTGTACCTCCAACAGCACAAGACCATAAACATCCTTATCAAAATCTTCGCGATGACTTTGCACCCAATCATAAGCTTCAAATATTTTGTCACATCCGGAACTTTTCAATGCTTGTAGAAGTTTCATATTTTTACCCTGAATTTGTTTTAACCTGCAAAGAGTAAGGGTGAATTAACTAAACAGTAGAAAGATGTGTCAAGTTAAATAAAATCCTAAAACTACATATGGATAACATGATCCTACATAATAATAAAAAGATTGAAATATACACAAATAATTATACTGTTTCGAATGGGCAAGTGTTGTTTCATATATTAGATACTTGGACAGAATTTTAATGAAGATCAAATATTTCCCCTTCCGCTAAACCCTACACTCAGGGAAATTGCTATATAAGTCCATACGAGAAATCAAACCCTAGATTTCATGGCAGCAACCCATGGGCCTGACCTCTCAACTTATGAAATATAAGCCATTAAACCTACCCAGGATTCTGCCTCCCCCAGAGTAGTGATGCGCTTTTGGGCATTCACATCAACACGACCAGCAATCTTTTCAAGTTTGGCATTAAGATTGCCTTTCTCTTGCTTTTTTCACCTGCAACAGTGTGTTAATAATTAGAGCAAAACCCAAACAAGCAATTTGATTTTAGAAATAAGAAGCAACAAACACACATGACTTCTGACATATTGGCAAGATTGTTATACCATGACTATAATTAATTGAAACTAATAGTACAACTCAACAAAGGTAATATACAAGATAATTTATATGCTAGGATCTCACAAAATATTCAACACCAGTGCAGCTTTATACATGTGACTTATGTAGACCATGAAATGAACAACCTTTCTTTGAAACTTGTGTTATCTTTGTTTTATTCTCAAAACCTTATACACACCTGAAACAACTCTTCCTGACATTCAAAATAACCTGATTGACTAATAATCCAGTTTTTTCTTTTCATCTTTCTCCTTTTCATTGGCTTCCAAATATGTTGCCTTCATCATGTCATACTTTATCCATGGCACTTTCTTTTTCATGGTCTCAGCCTACAAATAATTGCAAACAAGGAATTTCATGCATGAATGAGCCTAGAAATAATGAGAACAAAAAGCTAAACCCACAAACAAACCTTGACTAGAAGTTTTTCTCTTTGACGAACTCGCTCAACCTCTCTTTGTTGTTCAGCAATATATGCCTTATGCTGATCCAAGGTTTTTTCATTTGTCTCAACAGCCTAAAAGAGGATTTTCAATGTCATAAGGGGGAAGTTTCAGGAATTTTAAACCCATTCTGAAAATATATATTATATGGAAACTTACTCGTTCTAAATTCTTCACTTCCTTACTTTTTTCTATTAGCGCACGATGCCGAATAGGAAGTTGAGGATCACCAACAGCCTTCTCAGTATCTTCAAGAAGTTCTACAGGATATAACTTGGCAAATTCACAGACTCTGTCTTGAAGCAGAAACTATTCCCACAATCCCCCACCAAGGAAAAAGGAAAATAAGTATTATAGCTTAATTAATTTCAAAGAAAGTCTCTGATTAATAATCATATCTATGAAATATTTATTAAACCATAATTATACAGAATAGAAAATGATAGCAACATAAAGAAACCAAGGGATATAGAAAAAAGAATTTTAAGCTTTACAATTTGAATTTAGCTATCAAATAAAATGATATTGCCTTCAATCAAAAGTATTTTTTTTTTGTTAACAGAGAGGGAGAGAGACCGTCCAATTATAAACCTTTCCATCCACCATAGGAAGGACTTAGTTGCCCAAATGAGCATAGTAGGTCATTTCATATAAATTTGGTCTGTAAAAAATTAACCCGGTCAGAAAAATTAAACTAACTCACTTGGGTTGGCTTCATTCCTTATTAGGGAAAAAAAACCTCACAAAAGGTAGTTCTACAGACAGATTCATGTAGACTAATATAAACTTATGTATATGGGACAATTTTAATTAACAAATATTTTTACACAAGTTTTTACACTGTTATAGCAGGTTGATCTAATAGCTCAGATAAAACACATGTTAAAAATAAATAAAAAGTTGTTCCTTATATGATTTTTAACATGTGTTTTAAATTCAGATTTCACAGTGAAAAAAAAGATGTGTTATTGAACTTATCACTTGTACTAATTCATATTTTAATCACTGAGTGATAAAGAAACTCACCTAAGTCAAATTGTGTGACTTGGATGTTGAACCTTTTAGTTATTTTAGCAATATCCTCCTTAGGCACCACTTTTCCTAAAACAAACAGATGAGAAAATTCAATGCAAGTGCTCCTCGTTGTCCACAATAGTGATAGCTGAATTTTGCTTGTTAATTTTATAATACTGCATTTCCTTTAATTATATAACACAAACTAGAAAGAAGATACATTTCACAAAACGTGGCATATAATTTATATATTACTATGAACCAAAAAGTGAGCCTAATCTAACAGGAAGAGCAAGATCCCATATGATAGTATAACATAAAAAATCATTATTTTGCATTAGATCTTACATATCCAGTATTTTTCCAAGCTTCAAAACTCAAAAACTATTAAATTATCTTTTGATGAAAACTAAAACATTACCATTTAACAACCACTCGGACTTGTTACGTGCATCCATTTTTCGCATAATGGTAATACGCTCCTCTTTAGTGGCCCCTCGCAAGGTAATCTTAGTATATCCAGATTCCTCTCCGTGCTTTTATGTGTGTGTGTTTTAGTACATAATTGCATACACACTGAGAGAAGGAAAGAACTGTTGAAAAGTTACCAACTGCTTCAACTAGCCGCAGAACCATTTGTCCAGTGTGAATCCCTTTATCACAGCTACTTCAATAAACTTTATATGCATCAACAATATAAATGCAACCCTGCAAAGATTGAATCTAGTCTGAGTATTCATGTACTATATATAGTACCAAGTACACTTATGTTCATCACTATAACTTATACTTAAATATAACTAAAATGAATTGAACAATGGCTATGGTATTTCAATAATTTTGTAGAGAAGAGAAATTACATTGAGAAAACACAAGAGGGAACCAGCCAATAAACCTACAACTGCAAAAAGTGCCAAAAATCAGAAGTCGAAAATCACCTGCCCAACAGCAAAAGAGTCGGAAATTCTTTTCATTTTCAACATGGTTCATAACCCATTTGTAATGCCCCGAATTCTCCGATGTGTTTAATGGCGTGAATAGTAGGCCGGGAGGGCCATACTTGCTTAATTGTGTTATTAATTGATAAAATGCATGTATATGTTGATTATATTATAATATGATGTGAAATGCATGCATGTGAGTCCATATTTTTAATTACAGGGGTGTGATGGTAACTTGGCCCGTTGAGGGTAAATTGTTTATTTGGATGTATGTTGGTGATATGTTTTAAGGCCACATTATAATGTGGATTTGTTCGAGCTATTCGGCATGAGACGATCTTTAAATGTTAAAGTAGCGGTTTAGTCATAACGGGATTAAGTTCGAGGCTCGGGGTGAGTCTCGGGATGTTTTAGTGTTTAGAACGTTGCCGGGAGTAAAAAAGGTAACGGGACATGAATTATTGGTGTTTGGGAATTTTGAGAATAGCGGGAATTGGGAAGCGTTAATTATGATTAACGGTATAGGTTCGAAAGTACCAACTTTGCCCTTGGGAAGGCTTTAGAAACTTTTAAAGACCTAGGGGTATTTTAGTCATTTGGGTTTGGATTTATATGGCTTTGAATGGCTGTAGAAACAGAACAGAAAAACAGAGCAAGAATTACCCTTCCTGTACATCCATTTCTCTCTTTCTTCCTTTGAAGTTTTTGGTCCCAATTTGAAAATACAAGCTAGGAAATCAAAGCTTGGAAGTTGTAGACTCGGTTCATCCATTGAAAAGGACTTTAATTCCATTTGAGGTGAGAATTCATCCATGAAAAACAAGCCTTACTCTGTTTTACTTTATAGTTTTCAGCTTATAGTTTTGGTGTGGATAGTTGGAATCAATGGGAGTTTTTGTGTAAGATTGATTGGGTTTTGATGAGGGTATGATGTAGATGAAGTTTAGGGGTTGAATTGGGTGTTTTGGTAAGGTTTTGGATTGGTTTGGAGGGTTTGGTTTCAAGAGAAATCGCAAAGAAGATGAACCAGAAAGTTTCTGGTCTGTAATTGGCGCAGCAACGCCATTTAGGGCGCAACAGCGCTAGGCAGGGCTCCGAGCTGGGCTCTCTGACTTGGAAATAGGGTTGCAGCGCCATTTATTAGGGCTGCAACACCACTCAATAGGGCTGCAGCGCCATTTGGTAGGGATGCATCGCTAGTCCATTTTTCAGCAAACCTATTTTAGGGCTCGGAATGATCCTTAAGGCTCGGGGTTTGGTTCCTTTGCCCCGTTTGAGTATATTAAGAATCCCGAGAGTGGGGGATTGATCCCGGGAGTGTGGTTTTAGATTGTGAACCATTTATTAATTTATTTTATTGATGGAATCCCATAATTGGTTATGACCAGGTAACCGCTAAAAGACCAAAAGGTTGATCGTTCTCAGGGGTCGTTCTTTTATTCATTATAGCTCGAACCAGAGGTAAGAAAACTGCACCCCAAGTGTGACATGCATGGATATTCATGAGGCATGTTGGTTGTATAAATATGGACATGGATTGAATATAGAATGCTTAGCATATACTGCTCACTTGTGCATGGTACTGACTCATTAGTCAGATTTGGCAAAGGTGCTAGTATCAACTGTGAAGCTGTGACTTATTAGTCAGGTTCGGCGGTGGTACTGGGCACTAGTCACATTGTGCTGACTCATTAGCCAGGACGGCCTTAGCATGTATCACGCAAGCCAACAGAGATTAGATCTAATCGACTACCAGCATTGAATGACTCAAAGAGCATTAATGCCAGACCGACCCCAAGGGTCGATGAACGAAATAAGCGCTTGGAGGCTAGTGGCTTACCTAGCAGCCACTCTCCCACTTGAAATAGTGACATGCTTGTCAGTCACTCAGTATGGTTTATCAGAACCTGTTGAAGGCTAGTGGCTTACCTAGCAGCCACTCTTCCATTTGAATTAGTGACTTGCTTGTCAGTCACTCAGTATGGTTTATCAGAACCTGAAGTGATATTCACTCATTTGTTGGAAAGCTTTATGCTCAGTGTGATCATAATGATAATCATTTGATAATGTTATTAAAAAGTGTTATGTTTTCTTGCTGGGCTTTGGCTCATGGGTGCTATGTGGTGCAGGTAAAGGAAAAGAAAAGCTCACCTAGCCTTGAGTGGAGAGCTTAGGTGATGTTGTGTACATATGCGGCCGCTTGACCACCACGGCCAAGGAGTTCTCAGAGGAACTAGGGGGTTTACCCTATTTTTGCCGCTTAGGTCGGCGGGATTGTAAATTTTAAACAGTAGTGACCACTTTGTACCGAGAACAACTTGTAAACGTTTTTCTTAGCTCTGCAGAGCAGTTTGTAATAAAATAACCATTTCATTTTTATTGGTTTTATACCTTAACCTGTTAATTACACTTAGAGCACGTTTTTTACCAAAGGACTCGGGTAGCGAGTCAAATTTCTGGTCCACCGTTCACCGTAACTGTTCTGGGGTAACCAGGGCGTTACACCATTTGAGTATACTATTTTCTAGTTTTATTTCCAAAGATTCAAGCTTTAATTATCATGAAAATCGACTAAAATTTAAACAATTTCATAATTTCCAAACCCAAATCTCATAATTTCATTTAGTTTCTTCCACATGTAGCAGTGACCCTTCAATACAAAACCCCCAAAAGAACTTAACTTTATAACATGATTAAAGTTTTGAGCTAGCTAACTCTTTCAATGCTGGATTCAGTGGATCGGAAAAATCAAAGAAGATCAAGCGTAAAATACAGCTTGAACAGGCTCATAAAATACAGAGACTCATAATATATATAAACAATATATATACGTACCAGATGTGAATGGCCTCAGCGTTGGGTTTGGGTTCAAGAATGGAGTTGAGTTGAACAACGGTTTGGTGAGATCATCTCGGCTCGGCTTTAGGGAAGAAGAGGCATCTGGGCACGACTTTAGGGAGGGAAGAGGCATCTGGGCTCGGCTCCGCTTTAGGAGATCAGCTCGTGGTTTGCATCTGGTTCGCCTGGTTTCAGTTGGATTGCAGAGGAGAGGAGAGGCGTATGGAGAGAGATTGCAGAGGAGGCTCGCTTGGCGTAGGGAGAGGGATATTGCAGAGGAGAGGAGAGGCATAGGGAGAGGCGTTGGGTTTGGGTCTCTCTATTGGGTTTTCGAGTTTGGGGGTTTCCGAGTATGGGTCTGACAGTGGGTTTCTGTGTGACAGAGAGGGAGAATAAGAAGAAGATAGAGAGGGAAATGAAATTTTTTTTGTTGGTTTTTTATTTGGGTTCGCACGAAATTTGTATTTGGTGTCTGAAATAATTTTTATAAATATATATATATTTACATAATTTAGTATCAATTTTTACAATATTTTTCCAATTGATAAAATAACTCTTTTTTAACTAATACAAATTTTATAAATATGTTAAAGAATAATATAGTTAATTTTATAAATATGTTAAAGAATAATAAATTTAAGTTTTGATATAAAAATTATTATAAATACAAAAGTTAATAATATGAAAAAAAATTAAATAAAAAAATATAGTTTTAAAAGTTTTTAATAAATAAATCATTTTTATAAATATATATATTTACATAATTTAGTTTATTTTTAAAATTATACTATTCATTAATTTTTTTACAATATTTTTTCAATTAATAAAACAACTCTTTTTTAACTAATACAAGTTTTATAAATATGTTAAAGAATAATATAGTTAATTTTATAAATATGTTAAAGAATAATAAATTTAAGTTTCGATATAAAAATTATTTTAAATACAAAAGTTAATAATATGAAAAATTTAACAACAAAAAAAATCTAGTTTTAAAAGTTTTTAATAAATATATCATTTTATAAATATATATTTACATAATTTAGTTTATTATTCATTTAATTATAATTTTAGATTTTTTATTTGAATTTTGGCGACATTCTATGACTGTCGGCATTGGACTTTTATTAACTATTGGCGTTGGGGTCAATAGCGACACATTTTAACTGTCGACATTGGTCTCTATTAACTGTCGGCGTTGGGATCAATAGCAACACATTTTAACTGTCGGCATTGGTCTCGAATTAACTGTCGGCGTTGGAGTCAATAGCGACAGTCAAAAGCAACGGTGACAGTTATTAGCTGTCGGTGTTGGTCTCTATGCCTACAGTTTTTAACTATCGGCGTAGAGTCCCGCTAAGCAACTACGACAATCAACAGAGTTGACTGTCGTGGTTGGGTGTACGGAAAGCCCAGTTTTGTAGTAGTGGAGCACCAAATATATTTTTGAATGCTTATTTATGTAGATTATGATTTTTTAGTTTTATTCACATGCGGCCGTTATGCTGCCCAAATTTCTAAAATAAAGGGAATATTTTATTTTGGTATTCTATTTGCCTGCATTTGGTTATATTTTTTAGAGCCATATTGATCATGTAGGTCAGGTGTTCACTCACCTGTAGGTGAAAAGACCTAGCATCTGTGTACAGGATGTGATCTGAGCCACCCCTTGTGGTGGTTATCAGACACGACTACCCGGTTTAGGATGTCATTTTTCTATGATGGGTATTGAGAACTTGGGATCTAGTGGACTATGTGATGTGCACATGTAGTTTTCTCTATTGTGATTATTTGTGGTTTCTCTTTATTTTTTGTTTATACATTATGATATATGTTTTGTTTTCAAAGATAACCATGGAGGGGTTTTATTAAACTTTTGGTCATTTGATATTATTTGTTTTCTTACTGGGCTTTATAAGCTCAACCCCTATATCTCTCCCATTCTAGGAACCCAGTGACGGGAGTGTGGATAAAGTGATTTATTGGTAGAGCCAATGTGATTTTAGCCTAGTTCTATTTATAGCTATAGTCCTATCTTTTAAACATTGTTTATGTATTTGATTTGGAACCTTATGGTCTCTATCTCTTAATTATCTATGTAATAGTTAGGAATGATGAATGATTGACGCTAAATATTATTTTAGTGCTTTATGACTTATTAAATTTAACTGTTTGGTGATTACATAATTGTGTAAATATTATTGTTTTATGTATAATGATAGATGATCTTGATTTTATCACTAATAATTTTATATATAGTTATAAGAGTTATTTCATTATTTTTGGACTTATAATTATTGTATTATATAGTATAAACTAAAGAATCATTTATAAGGTTTATTTCCCAACAAGGGTCAAAGTTTGATATTTGACCACCCAAGCTATGAATATTACATATCTGCCACAGCCTAAAACTCGGGTCGTGACGTGAGTTGTATTCATTTGTTCTTTTATAAAGGGATATTTTGGGCGAAAGTATCCAAAGTATTACGTTTGTAGCACTTAAGTACCCAAGTTATTTTTTTGCCGGCGAAAGTACCTTCCGTCCATATTTTATTGCAATTGTTTATTTTGTCGTTAAATCCACAACCTGATGTCAAATTTGCATATAACCTGAGTACTTTTGCTGCAAATATCTTATAACTTGGATACTTTTGCTGCACAAATCTATTAGGTACGTTCACCACAAATATTCATTTAATTTGGTACTTTCACCAACGTGTCACAAACACACTTAACGGTTGGAACTGACAGCTGTAACAAAACATGGACGAGACACTTTTGCCGGCGAAAAAAAAACTTGGGTACTTAAGTGCTACAAACGTAATAATTTAGATACTTTTGCCGTAAATATCTATTTTATAAAATAATATTTTTTGATGGTAAAATATTTTTTTAAAATACATTCCACATCCTATCCAAAATATTATTATTTTACCCAAAAAAAAATATCTATTATCAATAACTACTCTAATTATTCTTCCTATTTTCTCTTAGGTTGGATTGAGGAGACCTCTTCCCTTAAAAAGAACAAAACAAAAAGCAAATAATTAAAAAGAAAAAATCTCTTGTTTGGTCGGCTAGCATTCAACGGCCACCAAATTAGTACTGTATACATATATCAATGTCAACCATGTCTCCATTTCTTTTTTTCTTTTTCTTTAAGCAATTAATTTCATCAATATAACAACCAATCGACTTTCTGTCTATATATTTATATTTTTTTTTAATGGAATAAAATTATTTCATAATAATAATAATAATAAATTAAAGACCCAATCCAAATCCTTATATATATACTAGGTAGAAGCAAATGTGTTGCATGTTGCTTAGTTTTAAAGTTATAAATATTTTCTATAATTTTAATAAAAATTGGTTTATTGTTTTTTTTAAATATATATATAATAGAATGAATTATAGTTCTATAGTATATATAAATATTTATATCAATAATCTCTACATATATGACATCTAAACACAATATTGACATAGATATATATTTACATAACTACATAATTTATATATAAAATACAATAATATTTAAAAAGAAATTAATAATATAAATAAAATAATAATAGAAAAAGTCATAGTATAGACAGTAATATTCATGCATCAACTATTTTTAGTTTCTAATTTATCTTACAATGTCCTTTGATGAATTTGATGAAGAAAAAGATATTTAATCACTTGATAAAAAATAAACTATCATAAAAATTTATAAGATAAAAAATTATATGCATGTCTTTATTATTTTTAAATAAATATGATTTAATTATTTAAATTATCATAAAATATCTTTAAAATATTATATTTTAATTTATTTATTTATTTTTGTTTAAGTTTACGTTTATTCTAGTTTTTTAAGTTGACATTGACAACAAAAGATTATATATTATAGATTTAATATAATATTAAGTTTAAGTTTAATTAAATTTTATTTAAGTGATTAAATATATGATTTTATTATTTTTAAATAAATATTATTATAAAATATATCAAAATTATTCTATTTTAATTTGTTTAATTATTTATTTATTTAATTTTATTTAAGTTTAAGTTTAAGTCATGTTTACAATCTACCGTTAAATATACAAATATTATGTTAAAGTTAATGAAAAAATAAATAAAAAATCTTTAAAATCAAGAATTTCCATTATTTTCACATATTTTTACATAGAAGTGATATAAATATATTTATATGAAAGAATATGTCAATTTATTCTAATTTCTGCTACATATATTAAAGATTATCTGAAATTTAGTCTTCATGGTCGGTATTTGTCATAAGATTATAATTATAATTAATCTTTAAATTATTTTCAAGCAAGATATCATTCAAAAAGAAAAAAGAAAAGTCTCTAACATAAACAATTAATACTAACACATTTATAAGTCGATTTGCGTTTTTTTTTAATTTTTGAAAATAAAATTGCAACTAATATAAATTATATATTTAATACGTTTCTTTTCCAAGAGAAAATTATGAACAATATTGTTACACCCAAATTTCGAGACAAGGAGTTATGACCCCGAAAGTTGACTCGTCGGGTGTGAGCTCGAAATATGCATGGTCGTCATATGATCCTTCAGTCAGACCGCTTTACTGTAATTACCGACCTCGAAAGCTCGAGGGTGTGTAGCCTCGAATATGTTCTGAGCTCGCAACGGCATGACACTTAAATACATTTTTCACCGATTGCCTTCAGGCGAGATAGCTCGAGCTCGAGAAGTACAAGCTTGGATGTAGCAACACAAGCTCGAGCCGAGCCCTGCAACACAAGCTCTATGGGAACAGTAGTTTTCTTACCTGTGTCCCGAGCTTTCTAGGCACCAATGTCCCGAGCACAGTTCCCTAGTCCGAGCCTCGCCGAAACCCTAGTCACAACGCATTAACAATTTCAGCCATCAAGTATTAATCTACTAAGTAGCTTCGAGCCATAATTCTAATCTCCGGAGCCTTGAATTCTATCAATCCGGGTGATAAAATCCATCCCGAGCCTTAGCAATTAAGTTCCCAAGTCAAAACCCACAAGTCACCCTGCACCTTGGGCTAGGGCCGCGACCCAACCCCTCAAGGGTCGCGGCTAGCCTCCAAAACAAAGGCTAACACCTCCCTGGAAACACACATGGGCCGCGACATGCTTGGCCAAGCGTCGCGGCGCGCCTCGAGCTCCATGGCCTCCCCAGGCCTCGCGTGCACAGAGGCCGCAGCATGCCCCTCCTAGGGTCGCGGCCCTCACCTCCAAACCCAGAAAAACACCATTTTTCCCTGCATTTCCTTCGAGCCAACACTTCCAAAATCACCACAACCCAACACTTAAACCCAGAATTCTCACTTAGGCAACCTAAACATACCAACAAACTCAAGAACCAATTCCTACACCCATCAAGAAATCATAACCAATCCTAGAACCCAAACCATGCATGTCTAAGTCCTTTCACCCAATATCAACTGAATTCAGCTACAAATCAGCACAACTCAACATATTAAGAAACTTACCTTTGTTTAATTAAGTTCTGAGCTAATCCTCTAGGTTCCAAGCTTTAATCTCCCCAAAATCCCAGCTCCACTTCTTAGTCTTTAGCTTGATTCACCAAGAGTTTTCCCCAAGCTTCAAATGGAGAGAAAATCTTCCAAAGAGAGGTGAAGGAAGAGATAGAGTCGGTTTAGAGAAGTCTGGGAGTTTCCTATTTTTTGTTTTATTTAACTTAAGTCTACGTGGTTACCTCAAGGCTCGGGGTACCAAAACGTCCCCGAGGGCAAAATAGTAAATTTCCCCAATATTCCCTCCTAGACATTCTAACCTCAAATATATCTCCAAATATTTATTTCCAAAACCCGGAAACCCCATAAAATATCTCATACCCGGTATACCCCTCGACTCGCCCCGAGTCGGATTCTCAACCCCGTTGTGACTTTCAGACTAACGGCTCCTTAGAACTGTCTCGGATCGTGCTACACAGATATATCATAAACATATCACATTTATGCCCTCAACGAGCTAAAATCACAAACATGCCCCTAATATTTAAACGGGGCCCACTTGCATATTTAATTCGACTAAACATGCATCTCTACTACATATTCACATAAATTCACATATTATGACAATAATTCACTTATTGCCCTCCAGGCACACTAATCAAGGCCCTAAGCCTTATTAGTAAATTTTAATCGTTACAGTCTCCTTATGCTCCTTCATCTTACCAGTGGGAGTAGGACGATGATAGTTGGCTGAAGAAATAAAGGTATTATGAGTGGTTCAAGCCTAAGCAAGAATTCGAACATGAAAAGAAAAAAAAGAGATCGTATACTTACGGATTCGCCTGAACGAATAGTGTCTGCAGGGAGCCAGACCGTCCATCCAAAAGAATGCCACATTGAAGTTGGGAGGATGGTTCGGGAGGTCCTCAAAGATTTTCTTCTAACGAGGATAGCTCGAGCGATAATAGAAGCCATCTCCTCCCCGAGCTCGGGAGGGATTGCTTTTCAAGCAAAAGAGATACAAAATCTCCTTTGATGAAGGTCCTTCCCACTTTAGCTCGTGGTAAAGCGACCTCAGGGCTGACGAAACCATGTATGAGTTGGTGTTGAGTTTGAAGGGAGCGTGCCCGACGAATTCCAAAAAGTCCTTGAAAAAGGACTTCAAGGGCAATAAGGCCCTTACCCTCATGTGCTCATGGCTCCAAGCCGCATATTTTAACTTACTATTGGGATTACCATCTCCCGGGGCATGACAGCTTCGCTCGTGGGAGGTTAGAGCTCGACACCTCAGCGAGCCTAATAGTCCAATTCCGTGGAGGGCCAATGTAAAGAACGCCCTAGACTAATACTTACAAAACATTCGCATAACATAGTTTATAAAAGAATACCATCCATTATTAAAGTCTCAGGGGGACTTATTTAAAATCATGCAAGTTGGCGCCATAAGTTTAAAATAAAACATAGGTTTTTATGCAAAGTTCAAAGAAAAACCAAATGATTTAAATAACAGAGTCCCACTGATAATTTAAGAAAGTCTCTTAAAAACAAAACATAATTTAAATGGCGTTCTACGTTGATCGTTTTATCGTCCATAGGATTGCCCCACGCCATACACCCCATGATGAAAGAACTCCTCACGTCACCACGCGTGCCATAGAGAAAACCTATTTGCTACCTGGAAGGAAAGTAAGGGGGGTGAGCTAAAAGCCCAGTAAGGAAGTACAAACAAATAAGCAAGTAAGAAAACAACAAACAACCAAACACTAACGTTCATCTAAAACATCATGGTATATCATAACATAATCGTAACATTTCATCACATCATAACATAAACGTAACGTTTCATCATATCATAACATACATGTGACATATCAGCATATCATAACATAAATGTGACATATCATCATATCATAACATAAATATGTCATATCATCATATCATAACATAAATGTGACATATCATCATATCACAAACATACAGCATACATGATGAGCATGGAACGCTAGTTGTCCATGTCACCCTATGAGGTAAACAGGAGATCACTGGTCCTTGAATAACCTCGGCGCGTCCGCCCTAGGAGTCACGTCTCAATGTCCTTAGTAACTCGTTCGATGTATCTGACATCGTAATCTGTTTGATGTATCTAACATCGTATTCTGTTTGATGTATCTAACATCCATACACATATCACATTCAACATATCATCACATTATGGCATTCATAATTTCATAACAGTTCATTCATATAACAGCCTTACCATTCATAGCATAAAATCATAAAATCTATCTAACTTCCTTACCTCAGGTCCAAGCTAAGAATTTCACAATCTTTCAACGAGCCTATATCATAATCAAAATAACGTTTCTTAGGTTCATAAAATTACTATTTTGCCCTTCCATACAACTCATGTGTGCATGGGCCATGCACTCATGATAACAGTTACACTAAACATGCAATTATCGCCAAAAAGAATAATGCTCGTTCTACCCATTTTACTAACATGATTGTTTTATAAAAATCACATAGTTGAATAATAATCATGATTTTGGACGTAAAAGTTGATTTGCATGTAACATGCATACGTGGGAACGTTGCGTAATAAAGACGTTTTCAAAAACGATAATTCTACATTTCTTTTATTATTTTAAAATCAATAGACATATTACATGCTTTATTTTTTTTCTTAAAATTTCTAAGTTGATTAAATTTCTCAAAACTTTATTTTATTTTATAAATTTATTTTATTTTAGCTCAAAATAAAATATGTGACATTTTCATTAAATAAATATTAATTTACCAAGAATTACCCAACAAGCTTGGATTTAATTAAAATACCTATTTTAATATGTTTCTTTAGAAAAATATATTTTATCATTGTGTTACAAAAAAATGATGTGAAAAATATATTTTAAGTGTGGAATAATACATTTTGATTTAAATTACTTAAGACTTAGTTTTTATGTAGCAAAAATCCATATGTGACAATTTAATAACAATTGTTAACCTTTTTAAAACAAACTTTCAGCCACCATTTATCTTATTCAAAAATCACAAATAAATAGAGTCTAAATATTTTTCTCAATCAAAATAAATGAAAAATCATTACTTATCAAAATATGCATTCATACTATTAAAATATCATTTTTCAATATTACCATAACTTAGGAAAAATAATTTATTCCAAAAATTAATCAAATTCATTTTTAGTGAAACTTACTTCATATTTTATTACAAAATTCCAGCAACTATTATTATCATTAAAAATCACCATATTCAAGTTTATAAACCCATATTTTCCCAAAATTCAATAAAAATTATGTAGGAAATTAATTGAGTAAAATATCATAACATGAGACTTAAAATCCTCTTTTAATTTAATAAAAATTAACATATTCATCAAGAACATTATTTATGCATGCAACTCATCTTTTTATCAACTTTTACCCAATTATTTACAAAAAAAAAAACAGCAAGCTTAATTCTTTATAAAACTCAACTTTTGTCTCAAAAATTACATAAAATCATACATGCTTAAAATCTCATTATACTCTTATAATATGCATGATTCTAATATCACTAACATATTCACATGAATCCTTTAAAAAAACCATTTGTTGCAATTCCATGAAAACCAACAAAACTCTATCAATAAAATAACATATAGTAATTTATAAGCACCATATTCACATATGCCTTATATTAACCTAACATGTTTCTATCATTATTTTCATGCATCTTATAATTTAATCATTCAAAATATAACATGCATCTAACAAAATTTCATGATCAAGATATCGAGATTGCCACTTATTCTCTTACCCATATAACATAGGTCCTCAAACATGGATCTAATATATTGTAAATCACACAACATATCAAGAACACCCTTGGGTGTACCTAGGCCGAAATCACCAAACATGCACTCATAGATTATCACAATTTTTTTATGCATAGCAAAATCAACATCACAACCCTTTAACACAAATCATACTCTCACAATATCCAAATCCTATACATCAATCCTACCAAAATCAACCATTAGCATTATTAACAAAACCTCATAGACAACCCACCAAAAACAAATATAAGGGCTAAGAAAAGACCATTACCTCTCTTGATTGTAAAATCAAGAACACAAAAGATCAATACCCAAACTCCACACCCTTGTTCAAGCCTAGGGTTTTTATTGGAAAACCACCATGAGGAGAAGGAAGAACCCAAACACACACAAAAAAATAACACAAATCAATAACATATTATCAAATAAAAGAGATTATGCAAAAGAGAAAACAAGAAGACATACTCTAGGAGGGGTTCCTCCTCACCTTCTCCTTCCTTCTTCCTTTCTTTCTTTCTTCCTCTCTCTCTCTCTCTCTCTACACACCACACACTCTCTCTCTCTCTCTAGGTCACGGCAGCCACACACAAGAGCAATGGCTCTTCTCTCCTTTCATAACCCTTTTATCAAAAATCCTCCCATAAAGTCTCCCCTAACACAATAAGGTAAGTTTCCATTTCCCATTTATTTTCTCTTAATTCCTCTTTATTTTAAAAAGATATAAAGGAACAAAATGATCATGCCTATCCCCAAAATAATTATGGTCTTCAATTTTTGATTTTTATCATTTTAAGGAAATCCTTCCTTTCCCACTAGGTCACACGCCCAACACTCTTCTTCCCTTTTCTTTTCTTTTTTTTTTTTATAAATAAATTAACCCAATTAAAATCTAAAATAAGGAAGTATAAAATGTGTAGAAAAATCTACACATGTGCACCATGCTACCATGCACTAGCACACACTAAATCACTAGGGTGCATTACTATCTATCATGCACCTTAGTGCATTCCACCATAGCTCACATAATTACCTCATTTGTCACACTTAATTAAAATGTAACACTAATAGTAAAATAACATGTTACACAATTATTCACTTATTAAATTAATTAACCAAAACATTTCTAACAATTAAATAAAATAACAAACAATCAAATAAAACAAATAATCAACCAAATAAAATAACAACACTTAAATAAAACAATTCATCACACTTAACATTTAAATCAAATAAATCACAAAAATTTAAATAATCTAAAAAAAAAAAATTTGGTGCACTACAGCCAAGATGTCAGAGATCTGCCCTAGTGAAGAAATCGAGCTCCAATAATGCTCGGCCTCGAAAAATTCTCCCCTCGAGGTGGGAATAGTGGTTGGCTGCGAAGTAGACGGGCGATTTGATGGTTCTTCCATCAGTGAAAAATGGAGATCGCCCGGTTTGAATGCGATCGTCACCTTAAGAGTAGGATCAAGGGGGATTGGTCTAGGCTCGGGGTCTGGATCTGGGTAGATGGCGACCCTAAGTCTCTTCCTTTTTCTCTCTTCGACCTCGTCAATTTGACGTCGAAAGTGAGCTCGGGTGTCTTCTTGCTCACACCTTAGTTCGTGCTCCCGAATCAAGTGTTGATTCCGAGTAAAAGGTGACTCTGGGCTCGGAATAGCCAGTGAGTAAGGAATCACGAGTTTTGACCCCCACCGCTTTTCCAAATTCTGCAACGTCTAGCAAGAAAGAAAAAGGGTGAGGGCCAGGCGAACAAGAGATTAAGAATAAAAATCTAGACGGTCTGAGCTTGAATGCTTGAGACTATGGAACGAGCTCGGTCAAAAGAGCGAGATTAGGCTCGGAGCATGTATTCCACATAAAGGGGAAAATTGGATTTATTTTTGAGAATCCCAGATTTTTAGGGAAAAAGTTTGCAGTTACTCAAAAAGTGATATTTTTTAGAAACATGCAATTTGAAAACCCTAATCATGTACCCAGTTTCTTGGTCTACACAATACGATAGTTGAAATCAAGATAATCCAATAAAATGCAAAAATATGGGTTTGGAAAATCTTAACAACAAAAGAGCCTATAAACTACACGGTATTGATTGAAGCATTCTAGTACAAAACTAGTAAATGTGCCTAAGTGCAACAACATAAACATGCATGGAAAGACAAAGTATATACACGAACATATGGGGGTTAAGAATAAACACTTGCACAATGTAGATGGTGGAAACAGAGAAATGGATGACCGAAGAAGAGGTTGCAAAGACGATCTCACAGAGTCAAACAGGTCGACGGTGCTTTGTTTCCTCGGCTTGGAGAACATACAACAATAGAACGGGTTTCAGGTTCTGGGTTTTTGTTCTTCCCTTCTCTCTGAAAACCTAAAAATGTAAAAGTGAAATGAAGAAGACGATGGGCGTATTTATAGGCCATAGCAGAATGCCAAACGAAAAATTGGATCTGGACCATTGGACGAGATTGATATCTGATCGAACAAATAGGTATTGGTGTGGCAATGGCGGCAAAAAGATGGCAGATGGGGAGACGTGGGCATGGTGCAAACATACTCAAGTACTCTGATCTCCAAATACCTGTCTGATGCGTGTCCACACTCGAGCACAAATGATGGTATAGTTTCCAAGAAGGCCGGTTCAAAAGTTTCCTTCTCATGGGATTCGAACTGATACTTTTGAGGGAGCAAAATGTTACACCCAGATTTCGAGATAAGGAGTTATGACCCCAAAAGCTGGGCTCGTCAGGTGTGAGCTCGAAATATACATGGTCGTCATATGATCCTTTAGTCAGACCGCTTTACTATAATTACCGACCTTGAAAGCTCGAGAGTGTGTAGCCTCAAATATGTTCTGAGCTCCCAATGGCATGACACTTAAATACATTTTTCACCGATTGCCTTCAGACGAGATAGCTCGAGCTCGGGAAGTACAAGCTTGAATGTAGCAGCTTTGTCAGCATCTACTTGTCTCGAGCATAGCGCGAAGTTGGGTGGCGAGCTCGTGATTGATTCATAGTCTCGAAAAACTCAATGTCAATTGCTGATCTCGAAGATTTGATGAATCATCTGGGATAACTCATTACATGTGAACATGTTTATTGTTGTACAATCCCCATATTTAAGGGATATCATTTAATCTGTTATCTGTTCCCGATCTTCATGGGACGTTTCCATATATGTAGGATATAATACATTTAATGGCATTATGTTAATTGATTTACAAAATATCTTCCCGAAATATGTGGGAGTGAATTCTACAACCTTCCCTATAAATAGAGAAGGAAACACCATATGTAAAGGACCTTTTTTCTGGTTTCTGGAGAGAGAACACTCTGGGCAACTTATCTCTGAAGAGTTTCCAGAAAACTCCCAAGTCTTAATAATATAGACTCGTGGACTAGGCAGAGTTAACTGCTAAACCACGTAAAAACTCTGTTGTTTTCTTCTTTATTCATTTCCTCCAATATTTTATTATTTAATTGATCTACTATTTAAGTTGACGAAAAACGGCGTCAACAAATATATAGTGGAGTCCAAATAAAGTAAAGAATTTTTTCAAGTAGCTATTATTAATTGATGTACGTAATTAGTGGAAATTGGTTGTCTATACATGTGCATTCAGCATATTATTTATGCTAACCTCCGTGAATCCTAACTTCTTTTATATATGAATGGACAAAAATCATACACATCTTTTCTATATATAAAAAAAAAATTGTTTAAATAACATAAATAAATTCTTAA
The DNA here is from genome assembly GCF_963169125.1 of Humulus lupulus. Classification (NCBI taxonomy): domain Eukaryota; kingdom Viridiplantae; phylum Streptophyta; class Magnoliopsida; order Rosales; family Cannabaceae; genus Humulus; species Humulus lupulus. The sequence goes on from NC_084801.1 coordinate 152,535,041, forward strand.
TTTTAAAGGTTTATTTTTTTAATTTTAATGGAAAATTCCAAATATTTAATAAAATATACTTTTAAAATCAATTAAAAATAAATATTTAGTAATTATATTAATATAAATTCAAATATTATAAAATATCATTAGATATTTATTAATTATATTAATATAAATTTAAATATTGTAAAATATAATTATTATAATAATATATAATACGATATTTGATAATTATATCAATATAAATTTAAATGTTATAAAATATTATTATTATAATATATAATTTTAATCTTTATAAAATTTTTCTAGAATAAATATTTAGTAATTATATTAATATAAATTTAAATATTATAAAATGTTATTATAATAATAATATTTAATACAAATCAATATATTTAATAATTATATTAATATAAATTGACATGTTATAAAACTTTATTATTACAATAATATATAATACATAATACATACATTATATATAAGTGTCATTTGTGTACAAATAGTATAACTGTGTAACTAAATACGAAATTATAATAACATTTATCTTCTATCAAGAATAAAGAATTTTCTTCTCCAATCATTGAGGTGTGATTTTGAATAATATCATGAATTTTTTTGTACTTAAATATGGTAGTTTGTGATCTAAAATGTTATCGTATTATTTTTTTTTAAAAAAAACCATAAAAAATATTTTTTGTTTAATTTTTATTTTAATATTTTTATGTCATTCTTTTATATATAATATTTTTTATTTATTTAAAATTTATACGACAATCATAAAAACTTAATAAAGATAATTAATAAATTTTCTAAATAAAAATAAGTAGATGTGCAGTGAACGTTGCTTGCAACTATAATAAGGGGGAAATCTTAATATATATAATTCATATATTTATCTCTCATTATATACATATATATATATAATTAAGATAATTGCCTACATAGTTCCAAAATTATTTTACAACTAGAAAACATAATCGTATTTCGCACAATTTTTTGTAATGATTAAAAAAATATATTCTTTTTATTTTTGGGGGGAGATTGTGTGGTGAGGAGTCTTTTCACCCTACCCGTACAACATGCTCCTTATATGGATACGTGGACGCATCTTGACCCTAGTTTTTTTTTTATGATTATGTTCATTGTATAATGAATAGTTAAAGTGTTGAAAACAAAGTTCAAACAACTTGTTGTACACATACTTTTATTTATATTAGATACAAACAACGTCCAATGCACATTTGCTTAGTTTTATTTATAGAATTTATTAATTATTTTTATTAAATTTTTATGATTGTCATATAAATTTCAAATAAATAAACAATACTATACATAAAAAAATGACATAAACATATTAAAAAAATTAAACTAAAATATTGTTTATAGTTTTTTAAAATATATATAATATGATAACCTTTTCAAATATAAAAGATAATTTTTTTAATAAAAATTAAGATTATGTATTATATATTATTATTATAATGATATTATATAATATTTAAATTTATATTAATATAAGTATTAAATATGTAGTCTTCTATTAAATATTATTATAATAATAATATTTTACAATATTTGAATTCATATTGTAATAACCAAGGTTATTATTTTCTCCTTAATTATGAGTATATGTTAGTTTTTATTATAGTTTATAGTTTAGTTTGAGTTGTGGAAACTAAAAAGATTGCTTTAAGTTTAAATTAATTATTTTATGGTATGATCTGATGATTTAGAAATAATTAAAATTTAGATCAATTATAATTATTATCTCTAGTAATTTATAAGATTTTTTTTTAGTATATAGTTTTAAGTTTTTGATTAAATTAGAATATAGTTTTATTAAAGAATAATGCACATATTATTTGGTGGTCTAAGAAGTATACATTTGGCATTAAATTTAGTCTCAATTATTTAAATATAAGTACATGGCCAAATTTCCCTATAGTATTATTAGGTGAAATTTTTGTGAATTAAATATTTAGTAACAAAGTTTAATTTGAAGAACCAAGTGTAGTCTTACTTAGTCATAGGCGTGTAACACATAAGCAGGAAGGGTTTTTGACTCATTTTGAATTTTAAAGATAGGTGTCACGCTAAGTTTGAATCAAGTTACCATGTTGAATCATTTGAACTTAAGAATGCATAGGTGTAGGTGTGAGCATGAGTTTGGAGAAGATAATGGAGACTTTTGACTACTTTGGTTACTTGTTAGTATATGTGTCATATTGAGAGGATTTGTAGCACCTTAGAATGGGTAAAAGTGGGCTGGCCGAAACTACTACTAGGGAGGGAGTTCTAAATTTAAAAACTAGTCGAATAGTGGAGGAGAAAATCAAGGAAATGAGTTGGGTTTGATGCCTATAAATAAAGCTATTCCCATCACCATTTTTCACACAAATCAAAGCCTTGAAGTACTCTCCATTTTGGTGGTCTACATCTCCCAAAAGTTCCCATCATTTTCCTCCATAAACACACAATATAGCCAACCACTATAGCCTTTATAGTGCTCGGGAATTCATTTTCTTCTATTTTTTCTATAAAGCCTCAAACACTATATCCATTATAAACCTCTATATAGCCAAAATACACAAGTCTATCAAACCACTATATGGCTGAAATTACCAAGTATCAAGATCTTAGCATTGTTGTTAAGGGTAGACATTTTTGGTGGAGGCTCAGGATTTTGGAAGTATTGATCTCTTGGTTCTAAGTTAAAGGTGTGACTTTTATAAGGTGTATAATTTTTGGAAGGTTAGTTATTACTACAAGTCTCTAATCTTAAATTGTTTATGTTATATATAAGGTTTGGGCGATTCTCTATAGCAAAATCAATCTTTTTTTTCTTATCTTTTTCCACACTCAAGGCAAGGAAAATTAGGTAGTTTAGTTTATGACCTAGTTTGTGATATGTATGACCCTAACATTTCAAGTACAATAAGAAGATAAGTGTGATTGGACCTAAGGTGTTCAGAAATTTATGACGTACCTAAGTTGATGTCTGGTAGGCTCGGTTGCCAAAATTATATGACGGACTTATGCCAGGGGCTTAAGTGCCACCCCTGTATAAGCACTTATCTTTTTCTTATACTTGTCTTGTTATTATGACCTATGATTATGATCTATTATGACCTATTATTACCTATGATTATGATATATGTTATGACCTAGAATATATTATGATCTTGTATGATTAGTATAAATTAGCGTTGTTATGAACTTTTGTATGATTTACAACATGTATGTTATGAATACTTGCTATATGAATTTTGTTTGTATTTTCCTTACTGGGTTTAGAAGCTCACTCCTTATTATGTTGGTGTGCAGAAAATTGAGGATTGAAAGGTTGGTGGTGAGTGGGACCAAAAAGCTTAGTGATGTATTCGTGGGGACCATATATTAAAGGAATGATCAACAAGCCTATGCTTTTATTTGTAAAGCATTTGCTTTTAAGTTTTTTTTTTCATTTTTAATGTTGCTCATCTTATTTTGTAAAAGACTATTATTTTATTTTTGTAAAGACATGGGATCCCTTTGCTTATTATGATTTTCTTAAATAAATAAGCAATATTTATGTTTATGTTCCAACGCTATGTTATCGATAATTTTATGAGAAATTAAGGCATTACAGGTGGTACCAAAGCCACGACTATATTGGTCCTGAACGTTCTCACGAAATACACATGACAGCTACAAAGGACCAACTCGCTACCAAGTGAGTATAATCATTTTTTAAATATGTTTGTAAAGTTTCTCTTGTATTATTTTCAGAATTTGGCACAATGGACCCAAGTGTTGTTTGAAAAGTTAAGGCGATAAGAATAATAACCGACCCTGATGGTGAGACTGAGTTCGAAAAGGTGTTTCATAGAATTAATCGAATTCACAAGGAGATTGAAAAGATTACTGGTAGTCATACAGCCGTGTTAAAATCACATGAGAAGTTCATAGTTCTCATGCACTCAGCCAAATTACCGCTAGCAGAACCGAGTTTAAAGATAGCATGGAACGAGGTTTTATTTGATCATGATGTACCTATTGAAGATAAATACTATATATTTATGGATACGTTTGCACAAAATTTTAGAATATTCGAAGATGTCATATTACCAAATGGAGAAATAGGAGAAAAGGATAATCAGTTAGTAGACAACCTTAGGGAAGGATTTCTTAGTAATGTTACTTTCACTTCAAGATTTATCTTCACCCAAGATGATTATGAGGACTTCACTCAGAACATACTAGAAGATGCATCCGATGTGGAAGATTAAATGAATATAAGAACACATCGTTAAGTTTAATTTTGTGTTATTTTTTGAAAAATTTCCCTTGTTTGTAAATAATTTCTTATTTTAATAAAACATGTTATTTTCTTTTATTTTTCATTGTTTAGTAAATGTTAAGAAATTTGATTCAATTGAAAGTGTAAAGTTTAAATTCATCTCTTACGGGTTAGCCCATTTATGAAGGCCCATTTGCTTTGCATTATTAGATTGGACCTAATTAAAATGAATAAAAATTAATAAACCAAGGGTTCAAATTCCTTTCTTTTGGGTTGAAGTGGAAGTTAGGGGGCCTTAGCAGTGGGTACAATATACTGAACCCAGGCCTCCTCCATGGAAGATTCAATTGTTAAGGCCCATTTACACGAGGTGGACTTAATTGTAATAGGGTAGTTTTTAGTAGATAGAGGGACCTAATAGATAGTAGTGTAATAGGCTAAATTATAATGTCTGCTTGTTTTGTCTAGTTTTTATATTTTCCTCTTTTGAGGAAACATGAAAGAAATATGGAGCAGGAACCAAGAAGATCCAAAAGACTAAATGGCCAAGAAAGAGGACATGGAAGAGGCCAAGGAAGAGGGCGAAGAAGGGGAAGGGGAAGAGGGCGAGGAAGAAGAGTAGCTGCCACCCCCATATTTGAAGAATTTCCAAATATGCCAGCAGCCCCAGGAGTGCCAGAACCACCCAATGTAGCAGAAGAACCAGCAGTTGCTGCCACTCAAGAAAACTTGGAAAGAGAGAATGCCCGTCTTAGGGCAGAGCTAAGGAGGAGAGAAGAAGAATTCCAAATAAACCAAGGACAACAACAACAAGCGGCCCAACAAATCATTTCATTAGCACAATTACTGCAATTGGCAGAGCCTCGCTATGAGATAGTATATGAACGCTTTAGGAAGCAACAACCACCAAACTTTGATGGAGGATCAAGCCCAATAGAAGCAGAAGAATGGCTCTCCTCGGTATAATCTATCCTAGAACATATGTGATTGGGGAACGAGGACTGAGACTCATGTGCTTCGAGTTTACTCAAGAAAGATGCCCGCATCTGGTGGGATATAGTGAAGTAAACTTGAGATGTAAACCTTATGACATGGGATGAGTTTGTCCAGGTGTTCAACAAAAAGTATTACAGTCTTGCGATTCTAGCCACAAGGGTGGACGAATTCATCGTGCTTGCTTAAGGGAATTCGACTGTGACGGAGTACGCCAGAAAATTTGACCGACTGGCGAAGTTTGCAACAGACACGGTACCCACTGAGACACTAAGAATTTAAAGATTCATAAAAGGATTGAATCCAATGATAGTCCGAGACGTGAATCTAGTTCGAGGAGTAACCACGTACGCAGAAACATTGTAAATAGCCTTGGAAGTCGAACACTCAGAAGATAGAATCTGGAAAGAAGGTGCGGCTGAGGGAGACGCTAGAAAGAACAACAATGAACAGAATGACCACAAGAGGAAACATGATGATGGTCAAACCAGAAGGTTGACAAGAAAGGAAAAAACTACGTCGAAAGGCAATGGAAACAAGAGGCCTTACGTAGAATATCCCCATTACCAAATCTGCAAGAGAAAACATTCATTAGAATGCTGATATAAGACCAAGGGTTGCTTCAGTTGTGGAGAAGAGGGTCATCTCAAGAAGGACTGCACAAATTTGAGAAACAAAAAGAAGGATGAGAAACTAGTACCATCCAGAGTTTTCGCTCTTACAAGAGGTGAGGCGGAAACTAGCAATACAGTAGTATCAGGTCATATCACTATCTCTACAAAACAATGTAATATTTTATCACTATCTCTGGAATATGGAGGTGTACGTTAAGGACATGCTGGTGAAGTCTCGGATGGCCCTCGACCACATGAGGAACCTCACGGAGGTGTTCTCGGTGCTTCGCAAGTTTAGGATGAAGCTAAATCCCCAGAAGTGCACCTTTGGCGTTGCTTCGGGAAAATTCCTGGGCTTCATCGTCAGCGCTTGGAGAATAGAGGCAAACCCCGAAAAGATTAAAGCCTTGATCAACATTCCATCCACCCAAAATCACAAGGATGTCAAAAGCTTCACTAGAAGGATCGCTGCATTGAGCTGTTTTGTCTCCAAGGCGACAAACAAGTGCATCCTGTACTTTAACATCCTCCGAGGAGGACAGGGGTTTGAATGGATGGAGGAATGTGAGCAGGCGTTCCAGCAACTAAAGGCTCATATGGAAAACTCTCATATCCTGTCAAAACCCGTGGAAAAGGAAGCCCTCTTACTCTACATGGCAGTATCTGCAAATGCCATCAACACCGCCTTAGTCTATGAAGACGACAGTGTCCAGCATCCAGTGTATTATGTGAGCAAGAGGCTCCTCAGAGTGGAGTCTAGATACCCGCTCATGGAAAAGCTATCCTTCTGCCTTATGGTGGCTTCTCGAAAGCTAAGGCCCTATGTAGAGTCCAAGAACTTTACTTAGCTAGTTAGATAGTAGTATTATAGTAATTATAGTATTATCTTTATGACTGGATTTTTGGTTCAGACCGGGATTTATTTGGACACTCATAGTAGCACTTGTAGATTTTCTAATTTTAACCTATAGTGTAGGAATATTAATTTTAACCTAAGGTTTGATTAATATGACTGATATTGAGGATAATATTTATTATGCTATAAGGTTTAGATAAGAACCAATGGGATTTTAGCACATGTTATGTATGGGTTATTAATGATTAAGTATTTTGAGGATTAAATTTATTAAGTTAAAATTTGAATGCTCTAAGGTCAGTCAGCAGCTTTGAAAACGTTTAAGGGCTTAGTCAAGGCTGTTTACTCCATTCAAATTAAGCTAAAAATGTGTAATTTCATGTTTAAATAATCAGCGTATGCCGATATATCGCAGCTATAGGGGGCGATATATCGCAGTACGAAGATACGGAAAACACGAAACGATGCACGTTTGCCTCGGGCATAATGGTCCAGGCGATATATCGCCTCCTTCAGCATATTTTGAATTTTTTCAAAATCATTTCCCATTCAAACCTTCAACCTCTTGATAAGTCCAGCACCTTTCTGAACGAGTCTTCATCCTCTGCTGAACAATAATTGAAATTATTTTCACTTAAAAAGCCATTATTTTTATTCAAGTTAAATGAGATCTTTTCATTCCTAAACTCTATAAATAGGACCTAGTACCCAGCCATTATTCATCTTTTACTCTAAGTTCAGAGGCTGCAAGTTGCTAGGTGAGTGTGAGAGTGTAAACACTTGGGTTGGGAATCATAAGCTTGATCATCATAAGCTTATCAAACACTTGGGAAGTAAGATTTTATATCATTTTGGTTCAAGGTTTAGATTGGTCTTACAAGTCTTCAAGGTAACCCAAACTCTAGTTCGTTTCTGTACTTTTTCTTTAAAAGTTCTCATAGCCTTCTACTCATTCTAACCTTATTCTTATTTTGGTTAGGAAATCTAAGTTCTTGAGCAAAAGGTTTTGGTAAGTATATTTTTAAAAGTATAGTTCCTTCATCTCTTCCATCTCTTTCATCTCTTTTTTCAATAGACTCACCCTTTCATAAATGGTTTTTAGGAGTGTTCCAAAGTCCTAACTCTGTCCTCATATTCCGGTAATTTTGGTAAGGAAAATAGGATAGAACTTATATGTTATATGCTTTTTATATGTTATCTTATGTTTTTATGTTATGAAATATGTTATGTTATGTATGTTTGTAGGCTTGGGCATATGACCCATTTGTCTAACAAGCCCCAAATAGATTATGGGCATATGACCTGCTTAGCTAGTAGGACCCCACTAATCTAATGGGCATATGACTTGTTTAGTCTATGGGACCCCAAGTAATAATGGCCATTATAGTATGTGTATGATATAAGTGTTATGTTATGTTTTTATGTTTCTTATGAAATTTATGTATATGAACTATGTGTTAGATTTTCCTTGCTGGGCATTAGGCTCATTCCTTTTTGTTTATATGTGTAGGAAAATAGTCTTAGTGGTGGGAAAGGTTCTTGGAAGCTTGGAGAATGTGTATTGAGGCGAAATGGATTCAAGAGCCGAGCGTTTCGATTCGAGGATGTAGTTTTGATTTTATGGTTTTTACATGTATTTTTCCACACTTGTTATGTAATCCCTTTTTATTTTAAATTATGTTTTGTTTTGTTTTTAAAACAATGGGATCCCATATCCTAACCTAAATTTTATGTAAGTTTAACTCTTATTTTTACAAGTTTCTTAATAAAGTTATGGTATTTTCACTTGTAAGTTTTACTAAAGATTAGTATGTATAGTGTTCGTTAATGGTCCAAAAAGTCTAGAGTAGTTGGGTCATTACACCCTACTTCCAAGCGCATCCCATCAAAGTCCTCATGAACCACCCGTTGTGGCAAATCCTCCAAAATCTAGAGTCATCTAGGAGACTCTTGAAGTGGGCTATCAAACTCAAGCAATTTGATATCGCTTTCCCCCCGAGGACGACCATAAAGGGGCAAGCACTGGCAGATTTCATCACCGAGTGCACGAGAAATCATGAGGAACCTACGAACGCCCCAGTAGAAGGGCCCACATGGAAGTTGTATGTTGATGGGTCGTTGAATGAGAATAGAGTCGGGGCAGGTCTCATTTTAGTATCCCCCGAAAGGCACAGGGTCCACAACACCCTAAGATTTGGGTTCGATGGTGCCAACAATGAAGTGGAGTATGAGGCGCTGATTGTTGGTCTTTGAGTTGCACTTGAGCTTAAGGCTGAGGGCCCTGAGATTTTTAGTGACTTGCTGTTGGTAGTTAATCAGGGCACTTACCTAGCGAAGACCCAAGAGATGCTACATGGCTTCAGGAAATTCACAATTCAACAAGTGTCGCGGGAACAGAATTCGAATGCTGATGCCCTGGCCAAGCTCGCAACCACCAAGGATGTCGAACTGATCAATGTAGTCCCCATCGACTACTTGCCTTCTCCAAGTTTCTCGACGCCCAAGGAGGTGGAGGTGATCCAGCCCCAGGATGGGTGGATGGAGCCCATAATTAAATATCTCGTCTCGGGGGAGTTGCCGCAAGATAAGAAAGTAACTCAGAAGTTACTCTACCAGGCGCATCGGTATCTTATCATGGACGACAAGTTGTACAGGCAGGGATACTCATTACCTCTGCTATGGTGCGTGTCCAAGCAAGAAGCCAGCATGATACCCCGAGAAGTGCATGAGGGCTTTTTCAGGGACCATGCACAGGGGCAGAGCCTTGCCAAGAAAATCTTGAGGCAGGGATACTTCTAGCCCACCATGAACGAAGATGCAATGAACTATGCCAAGAAGTGGGACAAGTGTCAACGTTTTCCCAACAGTCCTAAAGCTCCTCCGAATGAGCTCACTCAGATGACGAGTCCTTGGCCCTTCGCATTAAAGGAGGAGTGAAGTATGCGATAGTGGTGGTTGACTACTTCATGAAGTGGGTCGAGGCTGAGCCATTCGCTACTATCACTTCCAAGAAGGTGCTAGACTTCGTCATTAAGAACATCATTTCCCGTTATGGGCTCCTAAGGAAGATTTTCTCCGACAACAGTCTAAATTTTGATAGCGAGGTGTTCAAAGATTTATGTCAGAGACACGGAGTCATGGAAAGCTTTTCTTCTGTTGCTCACCCGCAGGCAAACGGACAAGTGGAAGCAGTCAACTGGACGCTCAAGGCCACCTTAAAGAAAAAGCTTGAACAAGCGAAAGGCGCCTGGCCCAAGGAGCTACCTAGGGCATTGTGGAGCTACTGTACCACTACCCAGACCTCCACCGGCCACTCTCCATTCTCAATGGCCTACGAGTATGAATCCATGCTCCTAGTTGAAGCAGTAATCCCCACGCACTGACGGGATACGTATGACCCGACCACAAACCACGCTTTACTGCGAGAATCCCTGGATCTCGTGGAGGAGCTCCATGAAGCTTCTCAGCTTCGAGTAACGTCCTACCAGCAGATGGTAGCCAAGTATTTCAACTCTAAAGTGAAGGATAAAATTTTGGGGTTGGAGATCTAGTGTTGCAAAGAGTCTTCTTAGCCACCCGAGACCCCAGAGCGGGAGTGTTGGGACCCAACTTGGACGGCCCATACCAAGTCAAGAGAATTGTATGTCTGGGGACATACAAATTGGCCCAACTAAGTACGGAGTTGATCCCCCATGCCTAGAATGCCGAGCATCTTCGCCGATATTACCAGTAATATGAGCAGTGAACCTTGTTAATTTTTGTAGTCTTCCTTGTAGCCTCCGAGCACATTTAATAGAAATCGTGTATATAAAACACAGTAAAAAATAAATTTTTTTGTCTGCTTATATTTTTTGGTTTCCTTTATTTTGTTAATTCTATGTGTAAGAGCACCCACTTGTTGGCCTGAACAAGTGAACGTAGACTAGTCTATGATCACTTGGGGGCATAGAGTTAGGTCAGTATAACACCTCAAGCCCTAAGAATAAAAAAACCTACGAAACTAGTCGAGTCTGGCCTAGGAGACCAAGCTTGTTCCAAGCAGAATAGGGATTAGCACCTAGAAACTAAACAGAATCTTAGTAGTGTGAGAATGGACCTACATCACCTCTAGTGGACATTGTGCCCGAGGAGCTCTGATCAAGTCCTTTGATCTTGAGATGCAAACGGAAGACCGAATACTCCGTACTTGGTCCCGGGGCAGACTTGGGACGCCTCCCGTGGACATTGTGCCCAAGGATTTATTATGCCCAAGTCCTCCATATGCCTCAAATATTATAGCGTCGAGAAGTCCATGACATGGGGAGCTTGACTAGTCGACGAGTGAAGCAACCCTAGTGTCGTGGGATCCCACAGCTAAATGGCTTGATAGAAACGCAGTGCCGAAATGATCTAAGTAACGCGATATTGGATTTAGCATACTCTCCCAAGGATAGCGTGCGCCTGGGGGGCAATAAACAAATCCCAATCCTCGAGATGTGAACGGAAGCCCGAGTCGTCGGTACTCGAGCACTAGTAGAAGTCCCCTTAAGCGCTTAACGCGAACAGAGGCTAGAGTCGTTGGGACTCGGGGCTAGACCTCGAGCACTTAAAATCAAGTCACAAGACCTAGTCAAAGGGCGGGGAACTCAACCTCCTAGGCCTAGGCTAGTAAGTTCATGACTTCCAAATGATTAGGTTCTGAGTCGTGTACTCGGGGGGCAAACCAATAATCCCAAGCTGGCCCACCGTCGACCGCGTTCCCAAGGGCAGATAGCTTAATGTGAATGACCCCATAAAGTCCCAGGTCATTAGGACTCAAGAACACGGGATGCCATTAAAGTTACTTTCAAGGACATTGAGCCTAGAAGGCAACACTAAATGTCGAGCACTAAGAACCCTACAGTATAAGACCTCCCAAAGCCCGAGTCATTGAAACTCGAGGGTATGGGATAGTCGAGTGCCCTCACTTGATGCTGCATCAAAGTTACTCTTATGACCTTGAGCCTAAGATGAAACACTAGATGCACAAGTGTCTAAACACTAATAGGAAGATCCTCAAGCTCTAAGTACCACGGGCAGGCCCCGTCCTGAGACGTTGGAACTCGAGGACGTAGGGTCGCGTCAAGTGACCACTTGACCTAGCGTTAAATTTACTCTCGAGGACTGGAAGCCTACAGAGCAACACTAAATGCATGGAAATTTCCTAAGCACTAAGAGAAGTCAATAAAAACTTGAGTCTTCAAGACTTGAGTGCAAGACCCGATTCGACGTCTTGGGACTTTCACGTGTATAGTAGGCTTAATTAGCCAAGTCCACGTTGCATATTTTTTAAAGGTTAAATTTGGAAATAATAATGCAATCGTGGCAATAAAGTAGTGCAAGTTGCATAAGTTTAAAGGAAAAATAGTTACAACAGTGATCGGGGGCTCGAGCGTTGGTTTTCTATACCTGAATAAACTATGGCACGTAGGCCTACTTAGTTAAAAAATTACACAGGACAAAATTACTGATCCCTAGGCGTAAGGGCACCTCCGACACCACCTCAATCATAGGATCACCTTCAGAAACACAGCCCGCCGCTAAGGCCTCCTTCTCCTGGGCCGCCTGGACCTTTTCTGCCTCTAGATGCGCCTCGAGCTTTCTCTTCATGTTAAGATTCTCAGTGAATGAAAGGTCCATGTCTCTGTTGCTCTGCCACACAATGAAGAGTGTATCTTTGGCCATCACATCGAGGTCCTTCCCCAGTTCTTCGGCTCGGCGGCGATAGTCTTCAGCAACTTTCTTGGCTTTCTCCAGCTCATCGGCACGGGCTAGGGACTCCGCCTGACTCAACCAGAGCTCTTCCTAGGCTTTAGCCAACTCCTCCTCCATGGCCCGGGTGCAGTCTATAGCATCATCGAGAAACTTAGAGGAAGTTTCCTCCAGGGTGAATAGCTTCGACTGCTCTGTGGCCAGTAGGTCCTCCACCTCGCGGACACGAGCCCTCGTGTCCTCCACTTCTTTCTAGAGCTGCGAGTGTTCCTCCAGGGGGACCGCGATCTCCTGGAGTTGAGCCACTTCTTCCTGAGCCTGACCCAGGCCCTCTTGAGCCTTCTTCAGCTCAAAGGACCGCATCAGCATGAGGTCCCCGAGCCATTGATTTAGGGTCACGGTATGTCAAATAAGAATGTAAAATCAGCCAAAAAGATAGAGAAATAAACCCTCTATTGAGGAAAAATTATGAGACTTACCCTCAACGAAGAATAACGGCTGGTGGCTACTAGCGAAACTTCGTTGTCGCTTCCACAGCGGGCAAAACTGCTGGCAGTCATCTCGCATAGGGACGACGCTAACCCTTGCAGGAGCTCCGCGCCGAGTGGGAGGACCCTATCTCCAATTCTCCCCACGAGGAGAGGCTCCAACTCATCGCGGCAAGGAGGGATAACAGGATCCTTTGGCCAGTCCTCGCGCATAAATTCGGGTAGGAGTTTGAAGTCCCCATTGCCCTCTTCGATGCAGATGTTGTAGTACTCAATGACCTGCTTGACCTCCAAGTCCTCCTCGTCATAGTGTTTTGGGAAGACAATCAATCGAGGCACCTTGACTAGAGCAGAGTCAGATGTGTTGGAAAGGATCCCTGATACTCCCTCATCTTGGGGGGAGGAAGCCTTAAGGTCAATGACCTCATCGGAAGCCATCGTGCTTGGGGCAGGGACCGGTGGAGCAACCGCAGAGGATGCTTAGGAGACTGGGTTTGATGCCGCAGTGTATGTGGATGTGGGCACCATAGTTGGTGCCGTTAGGACATCTATCTCAGAGGGTCCTGACACCCTCTAACGCTTCGACCGTACCAGATCGGATAGGCCCATGCTTTCTACACAAAGGAAATGAACTGGTTAGTCTCTAGGAAAGAAAGAAAAACCAAAACAAATAAAAACATATGTGAGACCAAGTATAAAACTCCTCGGGAGCCCCACCACGACCAGGCTCTTTGGAGTGGAGGAGAGAATGGGCGAATTCGCGAATGAGTTGCCCCATCTCCTGCGTCAAATTGATCTCATATTGACAAAACCAAGTGGTGTGCATGGTCTTCATCTTGCCAAGAGGCACGAAACCTTTGGGTACCTCTTCTTCCTCAAATTGCAGAGGAACACATCGATGAGGTCTTGGTAGTCTTGATACTCCTCCCCGGACCATCGATGCCTCGAGACTTGGCGACATTCAGAAAAGAGGGAGAAAAGGACAAATGGTTGGGACTAGTTCCCTCCCCTACATGCCTAGCATAATGAAGTTTGATTGGGGATTTATCTTGAGGCATGGAAGATGACTCAATCCCTACCTCGAGCTCTTTGTCTTCCTTCGCCTCCGTGGCTGCCTTGATGGTGAGGACACTCTCTGCGTGCTCTTTGTGAAGTCGTTGCATATATTGGAATTGCGCCTTGGCCGCCACATAGCCTGTGTGGAGCCTCGCCGTTTGCTGAGATTTCTTTGAGTCTTAGAATTCGGTAAGGACCGCCGCTTATGCTTTGCCCTGCCTGCAGCAGCCCATACTATAGGAGGTGGGCATTGGTGATGAAGAATGGGAGTTCCAACTCCTCGTCACGTAGGGTGTTCATCGCCCAAAGCCTTTCGTCAAAGGAGTCAACAAAAGGGGTGCGACGATAGGGACCTGATAAGAGATGTTTTTGAAATCAAAGATCAATTACGAGCTGAATACTATTAGACACATTCATGCAAGGACAAAGGTGCTTACCAAGGTACGTCTCTCAAATCATCATCCCTACGTTCTTGCTCGTTAGAACCCAATCGATCAAAGACGTTAGGTTTCCTAGGTTGCCCCCCAGCATTCTGACTCGTTGGCCGATTCTCTCTTGGTGGGGGATTACGTTCCCTACCTCTATCTCCTTGCCCTTGACCAGCATTTCCTCTGCCAGAATCTGCCTCATTATAGTCATGGCAATCCCTAAAACATGACTGACTATGGTGCAACCTGCTGATTGTGCTATTTCCCCTCCCCTCGCTGGCACATCTCGTCCATCAGGTGGGGGCTTGCGTTGGTCAGTGGGTCCCCGGGCATTATTATGTCGTGGGGGGCCCCTGACCGCAGAGTATGACTTAACCTGTCTTCTGCCAGCAGAAGGACATTGTCCCCTGCTCGGTGGATTCGGCTCTTCAACAGTCTAGCGTCCAGGGCTTCAGGGAGGCTACCCGGCCCTATTTTTCCTTTGCTGCTGAGGATTATCTCGACCAGCGTGAGAAGGAGGTTGCTACTCAGAATGTTGAAACAGAATATCCTGTTGAGCAGTAGGAGGTTTCTCTAGCCTCTGAGGGCTTGCTGGTGGAGGCGGAGTGTGGTGATGTTGTGGACAATTTGAATGTGGATCTTGTTGTGTCAGTACACTGGGTGGTCGATTCAGTTGAGAAGCTGGCATGGGTTGTCCTCGATCCAATTGAATGGCTGCCTCCAGGGCGGCAGTGGCATCCCTTTGTCGGTGATCCATGTCGGCCTGCCTTTCATTCAGTTCTTAGCGTTGCCTATCAATTTCTCTCTGCTGCAACGCCATCATTTTAGCCACATTTTCCTAATTAGCCCTCAGATTGGCTAACTCTTCCTGCAACATAATCAGTGTTGTCCTCAAGGTCTCAGAATCCATTTCCTCCTCTTCGAATTCCAATTGTGGCTCATCTTCAGCCACATTTTGTGGAAGAGGCTGGGTTGGTGCGGCACCAGAGGTTTGTCCAGTCTTTCTAGATGTTTTCGCCATTTGATCTCTTTGGAGGTCTTGAGTTCAACTCTCAATGAAAGTACCAAAATGTTGACCCTCGATGTAACGCCCTGGATAACCAAGACCGTTACACTGTGTATTTAAAATAGTGCAAGACTTGCTAATCAAGCCATTTAAACAAAGTGTGAATTCAATGCCATCATCGGATTAGGAATAAAAGAATTTGGCCACAAACAAGCTATTTTCATTAAAAATGACAGTTTAATACATGGAAACTCAAAACAGGGTTTAGACGTCTTAGTTACAACTAATTCCAAGAGTTATAAATAATTCACGCCACTCTAATGGAAAAATATATATTTTAGGTTTCCGTCCCTGTACAATTCCTCGACCTTGGCGGCCAAGCAGCTGACGATGTACACCTCGCCCCCAGAGCTCTCCAACTCATGGTTGACTCAGCCTACCCTTGCCTTTACCTACACCACGTAGCACCCGTGAGCCGAGGCCCAGCAAGAAAGCATGATAACATAACAAGATCAACATCATTTATCAAATATCTTACAATGCACAACCAGGAATTCAGCGTTTCATAACATTTATCCAATCAGTGATAACACACAACAGATTAATAGTTTGTCATCCAAATAGCCAACAAACCATGTTTATAACACAATATTCACGATCATAATCAACAGTTTATCACATCATCAAATGATATTCAAGGTCAGCGCCCTTAGTCGCACCCTCTATTTAACACACTGTCTTCGGCTCTCTTGGGCCGCCCCCAGTGTAATACTCACTGACTCCGGCCAGCTTAACCGAGCTTAGTGATAAATAAGCTACCTCAGCTACCAGTGGCCGAGCCGCGCCCTGTGGGCAAATATTGATTCCGACACTCTTAGGCCGGTTATCGCATGTCCCATGGCATAATAATACCATCTCATGACATGATATACAAATGTAGGGAGATCTTAGTCCCATCGTGTCCACATGGTTAATCACATTCACATAACAATGCATATAAACATAGGGAACACTTAGTCCCAACCTAGCCACATAAACAGGTGCAACTTTCTTACCTCTCGATTTGCTAGCTTTGATCACTTGACTCCTTGAGCACGATCCCTCTCGAGCCCTACCGCTCACCTAAACACAATCATAGGTCAAAGTCATCATCAAACCTCAAGTCCAAAACCTAGCCTCGGGACCAATCCCGAACCCCCGGGGAAGTTCTAGTTCCACCAAACAAGGAGGTGGAACCAAACCCTTGCAAATAACCCTAAAATCCCTTTATGAAAACAGGGCAGCGCTACAGCGCTCTTAGGAGGGCGCTACAGCACTACAAATAGAAGTAAAATCCCCTCAGCATACATGGCCTAGCACTACAGTGCCCAAAGGCTAGCGCTGTAGCGCTAGTCACAGGCAGGCCAACTCCAAATTTCTCTTCCTGCGATTTCCTCAATCCAAACTCAACCAAAACTTCTCCAAACCTTTGCCAACCTCAAAAACAACCTTATAAACATACTCCACTCATCCCAAGCACCCCAAAAACTCAAAATCCAATCACATGCATCTCTAATCCCAAAATTCACCATAGTTGTCCCTAAGTTCAGAAACTCAGCAAAACCAGTCAAAATATCAGAGTTAGAGGCTTAGTATTCATACCTTTAATGGAGTTCGATTTTAAGACAGCCTCTACACCTCCATAGCTTGCTTTTCCTCACCCTTTGGCCTGAATTCCCTAAAGTCCCCATCAGATTCAACTTAAGCACCATAGTTCAAAGCCAAAACCAGAAACTGAAGAACTCTATAGAACCTTACCTCAAGTGTTAGGGTGTTCATGCTAATCCTCTGCCACTTCTCCAATCCTAGCTTAGGATTCTTGATACTTAGCCTAACCCAGCTCTCCTCTGAGCTTTGCTCCAAGAAAATCCCAGAAAAGTGGTGAGAGAACCACAAACCGACCCAAGAGAAAACTCTTTGTTTTCCTCTCCTTTCTCTTTTCTTTCTTTTCCTACTTCAGACTTCTGAAGTATTCTACCACTTCCACTAACACAAAGCCTCAGTAATACCCTTCTTTAAAAAAACAAATGACCTTAATGCCCTCCCTTTTATTTCTAACCTTTTAATCCACTTAAGGGCATTTTAGTCATTTCACCCCAATTCCCGCTAACTCCTCGAGTGTCTCTAATATTCACCGCTTACTACCCAATACCTAATTAACTACCAATAATATTCCTCAATGTCAAAATAGTCCCCAATATACTTACTAAATCCTCATTTATACCCCCAGACGCACCCCGAGCCGGGTATAAATCCCCGCCATGACTTTTTCGCTAATCTGCTCACTAGGATCGTCTCGAGTCACAGATCACAGGTATATCCACATAATAATGTGGTCTCAACATTAGCCTACCAATATACACACAAATACACAATTACGCTCTCAATGAGCCAAATTACCATAATACCCTCACAACAGAGTATATAGTCCCATGCATGCCTTTATCATCATATAATAATATGACCCACATAATCATGCATGTAATCATATAATAACACAGTAAATCAATTATGGCCCTCCCGGCCTCCTAATCAAGGTCCTAAACCTTATTAGGAAATTTGGGTCGTTACACTCGAATTGGTCAACGACACAGAGTCAAGTAAAATGATAAAAAATGAGATGAAATCAAGACGAAAAGATAAATGACACAAGAGATTTATAGTGGTTCGGTCCCAATAAAATGGTAACAACCTACCTCCACTTAGTGTTCTTATTGATATATATTTCCAAGAACTGTGATCAATGAACTAGGGTTCACGAGTTTCACAAGCTTTTAGATGAATACAATTACCGTGGATAAAAACACTCTATTTCACTCTTAGAATTTCGAAGTTCAAAAGAGTCCCCTCTCTTGAACCTTTTGATTCTTATTTATAGGCTCAAGGAGTTCTACATGGGCCAATGGGCCTTAATTAAATTTAATACAGGTGTATCTAAATAATAATGAAAATTACAATTGATATGTAATTATAAGATTACATATCTGAAGGAAATAGATGAAAAGACACGACCAGACTGGCTACGCATACATATGATGTCTAATGAGCTAATGATCTTCTGATCGATGGTCGAACAGATTATACTCACTTAAACTGCCATGTGTATTCCACGTGTAGGCTAATTCTGTCACATCATCAAGTTGTCCTTTTTTGGGTAAACAAAGAGATATATACTAGATACAAGCAACGTGCAATGCACGTTTGCTTAGTTTTATTTATAGAATCTATTAGTTATATTTATTAAATTTGTATCATTGTCATATAAATTTCAAATAAATAAACAATATTATATATAAAAGAATGTGTTGACCGTGTTTTTGGCCAACGACGTGTAGACATCAAAACGACAAAAACCTTCAAGAGAAATAAACGACACAGACAATTTTTATAGTGGTTCAGTCCCAATGTGCTGGTAATAGCCTAATCCACTTAGAGTTATGATTATGGATCTACACTCAAGATCAGATAAACCTGAGTCAACTGAGTTTCTTCAGTGCAGATTACAAGAATACAAGAGTTCTCTCAAGATACAATTACTCTCTCTAGAAAATCAGAATCTGAATCCTTTTATGATGCCATGAACCTTGTATTTATAGGCTCAGGATCGTACAGATGATGTCCCCCATAATCGGGATATTTTGTTATTCTCACTATATTTAATTTACAATAATATTCAAAATATAACGATACTCTATATTTATGGGATAATTTGAGAGATTCCCGCGCAAGCTAAGACTGATTCTTGTTGAAGTCGTTTCTGAGATCTTTTGCGTAGCCCTGCTCTGTCTAGTCGATCCATATCACATCCAGGCTGGTCGGCCAAACCTTCATTGGTCGGCAAAACACTTTACTGGGCAGACACACACCTAACTGGGCAGACATGCACCTGACTGGTCAGACATGGTCATGACTGGTTGGACATGGTCATGACTGGTCGGACATGGTCATGACTGGTCGGACAAGGTCATGCATGGGCAGACAATCATGTGACTGGTCGGACAAGGTCACGCCTGGGCAGACAATCATGTGACTGGTAGGACAAGGTCATGCATGGGCAGAAAACCATGTGACTGATCGGACAAGGTCATGCCTAGGCAGACAAACATGTGACTGGTCGGATAAGCACATGATTGGGCGAACAAGCACCTGACTGGGCGGACAAGAACCTGACTGGGCGGACAAGCACTTGACCGGGCGGTCATGACACTTCTCTGGTCTAGCATGACACTTGACTGGTCAGTCAAAAATCTTCACCGGTCGAACAGAAATTCTATCAGATCAGTCAGGTCACTTTATCACAATTCCGAAGAGCCAACACATTTATTGACTATTAATGTGCTATTTACTGACCATGCATTGCCACTTGTCACTTCTGATTGCCACGTCATCGGACTCCAATTTTTGGGGATAACATTTGCCCCCCAAGTTTATTATACGATTTACTCGAATGATAAACTTTTCTTCTAGCAAAATGTTTTTGAGGTCATCCAAAAGCTTCCATCCAGTTGATAACTTTCACGTAAACCCACGATTGAACTTGTCATTTGATTTCTTCAAATTCTATTTTTTGATCTTGTTGTAGTATCCCATGAGTAGGAAAACATGTTTGTGCCCTATGCCTTTGAGATTTATTGTCCTTTTGGACCTTATAGCCAATTGGTCATTATTTTTTTTTTTTGGCCCTTGAATGCATATGTGATAAATGGTTTGTTGGAAAATATGTGTATGGCCAATTGGCCATTTTCATCTAACCCCTCGGACAATGGGTATGCCCCAAGCTGCTAGGACACGCCTGACACCATCTGCTCGGACGCGCATACACACCGCTCGGATGCAGCCCAGCTGCTCGGACGAATGCCCCCCGTTCGCTCGGACACAGCACTGGCTGCTCGGACACCTGCCTTCGGACGCGCGCGGGCCTACTCGGACATACTCAGCATCCGCTCGGCTCAGCACCCCTGCTGCTCGGACACACCACACAGCCTGTCGAGAACGTGGCCATCCGCTCGGGTGTAGCCCAGCTACTCGGATGTGCATACGCACCTGCAGTTGCTCCTCGGCGTGCCTGCCTCCTCGGATGCACTCCTGCAGCCAGCCGATCGGACATGCCCAATCCGCTCTGCCATCACCCTCCAAACACCATCAAAATACCTTGTTTGAATCTCTCAAAAGTATTTTGAGAGATTGATTTCTCTCAATCAATCTTGGGGAAAAATTTACTTCTCTTCTCCAAGATATATATATATTTCACTATGTAATATCTACTTTGCATGTATTTGTTCGTGTATGTTTGATTCACTCCAGGGACTCATCGTTGTTAGTCATGCTCAACAATAGAGTTTCCTACTCGACCAGTGATACATGCTCAGCTGACCAGGGAAGTTGTGTCTATTCTCCCGACCAGGAAAACTTTGCACCTGATCAGCTAGACTTTGTACCTGGCCAGTAGTTTACTCTTTTTTCTTGTGAAGACAATTGTTGCTTAGCAGCTTTGATATTTTTCTCGTACAGTCGAGCCATTGGCATTTATACTTTACTTTTCTTTGTTAACTTAAAACATTCTAAGTCTTTTTAGACTTAAAAAGTTATAATTTTTTTGTGAATAGTAAAGTCACTCTGATGTATGCCTTATATTTTCGCATGAGTACTTAGTTTTCTAACTTTGAAATTCTAGACATTTCATAAGTCCATACTAAGTATACTTTCTCACACTCTTATTGCTCTAACATTTTATGAGCATAATGTTTATTGTCACATGAATATCTGCTTCTAACTTGAAATTTTAAAAAATTCCAAGTTACTTAAGCTTTGTCAAACAAGTTAGCTTAATGGCCTTTATGGACTTCAAAAATTTACAAGTCAGCCTAAAAACAGATATCTTAACTCATGCTCTTATTGCCTGTGTTAAATTATATACTAGTATACCCCATGTTCCCCCCAAGTGATCGAGGGTTGAAAGATCCTTAGTCACTTGCTACTTGACCGAATCTGTTCGAGTAGTTAATTACTCGTGAAACACATATAATATATGGAAAATATTCGAGCAGTTGAACACTGCTTGAATGTATCGACCAGTTGAACACTGTCCAATTTTACCGACCAGTTGAACACTGTTCGGATAATTAACACACATGCACATTTGTAGCAAGAATCGACCACGCTGTGCGTAATCTCTTTTATTACTCGTAAATTAAAAAAGGACAATATGTGTCTAATAACGAGTCTTAAACAACAAAAATTGTTCAAAAATAGATGATTGGTCAGCAAATAACCAGCTCATAAACCAAATTTAAATAACAAGTTAAACAACTTGAAATTAAACTACCACTCTGAAAGCGGTATTTAGAAATAATATATTCACAGACGCTCGCCGCTCCAGTGGCTCCTGATCCTAGCACTTCCGCTCAGCATACTTCTCCCTTGCTTCGTTGCTATCCTTAGCCAAGTGTGGACCTCCACATAGAGTGTCTAAGGTAAAGTCCACAGGTCCGGGCTGCAAGGGTGGAGATCTTTGTCATTTGAACCCAGGATTGCGGCTTCCTCCTTCTCCTTGAGGTGTCTCTGCCCGGTACTTCCTCAACTTGCCTGACCGGTGAAGAAACTCTATCTCGTCCTTGAGGTAATTGCACTCATTTGTGTCGTGACCATAATCTCCATGGAAACGACAAAACTTATTCATGTCTCTCTTCCTTGTCTCTTTCCTGATGGGTGGAGGTTTCTTGTAGGGAACCTCTTCATGACTAGCAAGATATATTTCCGCTCGGGTGGCCGAGAGAGTGGTGTAATTAGTGAATTGAGGCTCATGCTTGGTTGGCTTTTCGTTTGAACTCAACTTTGCTTTCCTTTCCTCATGGTGGTCAGACCCGTTATTTCCACGTTTCTTTCCACCATCCTTAGGAGGGTCAGTTGATCCGCTCGGATTGTTTATGCTATTCTCCTCTTTCTCGATTGCATCATCCAATTTCATATACTTGTCTGCTCGGTTAAGAAATTGTTGAAGTGTTGAAATTGGATTTCTATGTATGCTATCCCACAAAGGGCTCCGATAAGTTATCCCAGCGGATATTGCAACCATCTTCCCCTCGTCTCCTACAGCAGTTGCTCTATTGGCTTCTCTCATGAATCTTTGTATATAGTTCTTTAAAGACTCATCTTTTCCTTGTTTGATATCTGCCAAGTGGTTGGCATAAACTGGTGGAGTCCGGGCAGTGTTGAATTGTCTACAAAACTCCTTCCTTAATGCTTCCCAAGATGTAATGGAGTTTGGTTTAAACTTCCAATACCATTCCTGGGCGGTATCTGACAAAGTAGTCGGGAAAACTCTACACCGATAATCGTCACTTACTCCGAGCAATTCCATCTGGTCCTCAAATTTCCCAACATGTATGATGGGGTTTGCCTTTTCTGTATACACTGGCAGAATCGGTGCTTTATATTTTGGCGGAGGCCAGGCTGCTCTAATCCGGGCACAAAATGGGATGCCACTCCAGTGGTCTATCGCATCTATCTCGGAAGGTCATTTTGACTAACCTTGCACTGCAGCTGTTAGCATGCCAAGCTGGGCTTGGATGGCTGGTGCAACTGATGAAGTTCCAAGGTCTTGACCGCCTAGTCGGGCATTACCATCTGGTGCACTGTCGTCAAGTATTTCTACTTGACTGGCAGGGCGATTCAGCTTTTGCCCTTCGACCGGGACGGTCCTTCTCTTGTTGGTGATAACATCCCTCAGATCCTTCTGGGAAGCATGCTCTCCTGTCCAATCGAACAACGTAATTTTTTATTTTTCAGAGGGCTTACTACGCGGGACTTGCGCTCTCCCACTACGCTGCTGGCCGGGGTGCAATGGAGGCCTTTCGGTACGCCCCGGGCAGTCTTTTCCTCCTTGTTGGTCATTGCCCTCCTTTTCCTTTGACTGATCGGTGTGATGACTATCAGCCTCATCACGACCATGCCCATCTTTGAATTGTGAAGTCCTCTTATCTCGAGGAGTCTTGGTCTGATCCTGCCTAGGTGGAGTCTTTTTACTGCCCGATCGGTGACTCCCTGATCTAGAAGTTTCTAATCGATGGCTCCTGGAGGGGGTTCTAGAGTGCTCCCTTTGCGTCGAGGCAGTTCTGGATCGGTCCCCATCATCTTCTCGACCAGGGGGGTTACTCCTGCTTCTGTTCAGTCCCCAAGAATTGGCTCTGTCAGTGGTCCTCCGATCAGCATTATCATTTCTTGCTCCCTGGGAGGCTGCTCGTACCGCTGCTTGAGCATTGTCTTAGGTCAATTGGGTAGCCGCTTTTAGAGCAAGTGCTGCTTCATGATGTCTTCGGTCGAATTCCTCCTATCGCTGTCTGAGCTCTTCGCTTCTGGCCTCCATATCGCGCCTTTGCTGCTCTAACACAGCTCTCTGCTTGGCCATCTCTTCAGCGAAAGACTCGTATCGAGCATTAAATTGCACCATCTACTCTTGGAAAGCACCTATTGCTTCCTGGAGTTGTTCAACTTCTGGAGTGGTCTCCTTGAGAAACACCCTGGGCTCAGTCTCTGGGTTCTGCAGTCCAGGCTCTTCTGATCTAGTTGGCTCCTTTGACGTGCCTGACTTTTTGGATGCCACATTGTTATTCTTGGGCGCCATTTTGATATGATAGTTGTGTACTTCTTCTCTTCAGGCTCTCAATGAAAGCACCAAAATGTTGACCGTGTTTTTGGCCAATGACATGTAGACATCAAAACGACAAAAACCTTCAAGAGAAATAAACGACACAGACAATTTTTATAGTGGTTCAGCCCCAATGTGTTGGTAATAGCCTAATCCACTTAGAGTTATGATTATGGATCTACACTCAAGATCAGATGGACCTGAGTCAACTGAGTTTCTTCAGTGCAGATTACAAGAATACAAGAGTTCTCTCAAGATACAATTACTCTCTCTAGAAAATCAGAATCCGAATCCTTTTATGATGCCATGAACCTTGTATTTATAGGCTCAGGATCATACAGATGATGTCCCCCATAATCGGGATATTTTGTTATTCTCACTATATTTAATTTACAATAATATTCAAAATATAACAATACACTATATTTATGGGATAATTTGAGAGATTCCCGTGCAAGCTAAGACCGATTCTTGTTGAAGCCGTTTCTGGGATCTTTTGCGTAGCCCTGCTCTGTCTAGTCGATCCATATCACATCCAGGCTGGTCGGCCAAACCTTCACTGGTCGGCAAAACACCTTACTGGGCGGACACGCACCTGACTTGGCAGACATGCACTTGACTGGTCGGACATGATCATGACTGGTCGGACATGGTCATGACTGGTCGGACAAAGACATGCCTGGGCAGACAATCATTTGACTGGTCGGACAAGGTCATGCCTGGGCTGACAATCATGTGACTGGTCGGACAAGGTCATGCCTGGGCAGACAATCATGTGATTGGTCAGACAAGGTCATGCCTGGGCAGACTAACATGTGACTGGTCGGATAAGCACATGACTGGACGGACAAGCACCTGACTGGGCGGACAAGTACCTGACTGGGCGGACAAGCACTTGACTGGGCGGTCATGACACTTCTCTGGTCTAGCATGACACTTGACTGGTCAGTCAAAAATCTTCACCGGTCGGAGAGAAATTCTATCAGATCGGTCAGATCACTTTATGACAATTCCGAAGAGCCAACACATTTATTGACTATTAATGTGCCATTTACTGACCATGCATTGCCACTTGTCACTTCTAATTGCCACGTCATCGGACTCCAATTTTTGGGGATAACAGAATGAAAAAAAATATAATATGAAAAATTAAACAAAAACATTGTTTATGATTTATATATATAATATGATAACATTTGTAAACATAAATGATAGTTTTTTTTAATAAAAATTAAGATTATGTATTATATATTATAATGTTATTTTATAATATTTAAATTTATATTAATATAAGTATTGAATATCTAGTCTTGTATTAAATATTATAATAATATTTGAATTAATATAATTAGTAAAAAATTAGGATTATATATTATTATCATAATAATATTTTATAACATTTAAATTTATATTAATATTGTTATCCATATTTTCATCTCTGACACGTGTCAACCCCCAGTGACCGGCTCGAACGCTCATAGACATCATCGGGGTATGTTACTCCCTCAGGCCTCTATTCGAGGTAAGGGTCCACCTAGGTGAGACCTGTTCTTTGACAGTAGGCCATGGGTGCCTTATTAGATTACTCTCCAAGGGTTGCCCTCAGAGCTGGAGGTTCTCCAGCTTAGGAAATTAAGGTGAGGGCTCTCCTACCCCAGTCATCTCCCAGGTCTGAGGTTCTGGTTCTCGGACCTAAGATAAGGTGCAATGTGTCAGCAAATGCGGGTTTGCAGCGCCAGAGGATCGTATGACAACCTTTTTGGGTGATCCGTCAACAATGTTGTCGAGTGTACGACTCGACAATTCGCACTCCCACTACGTCGTCTAACATAGAGGTAGTTATGGCATGCCCTGACAGTACCTGGGGCATGGTCCCCATAAAGTAGGTGTCTTTCTGCAGTGGGCCCCGCAAATCTCGCTTAGGTCGTTGTCTCTATTCAATGTAGCCCAATGCATTGAATTGGTATTAATCCCCCAATAATGTGTATTAATTACTGATGAATAGTATTAATGACCCCATCCTCTATAAATAGAGTTGGGAGTCTCATTGTAAAAGGTTCAGTTGTTTGATGAGAAAACTCCTTGTACTAAAGAGCAATCTAAACGCTGCCTGAGAATACACCATTGGAGCTTGCCATCACAAGCTTCCCATCCTCTTATTACTAGAGACTCGTGGACTAGGGTTCTTTTATAACCTGAACCACGTAAAAATCCTTGTGTTCATATTGCTTGTTTCTTCAATCTCTCTTCTTAAGGATGATAGCAAAAAAGGCAGTCAACATTTTGGTGCTTTCATTGAGAGCTTGAAGAAAGCATTTGGAACACTTACAACTATGGTGACTACACGAAGAAATGTTGCAGATGATATACTCCCTCCTATCGGAGTCGAAGGAGGGGACCTAGTCGGCAGCCACCTCAGGACGTACTTGAGATGGCAAAGGATTACAACGAAGATGCAGAATACGATGGCAAAGATGACAAAGTCGACCAGGGGTACTATGAGGAAGAATATCCTCAGCCCATGGATGGGGAGGAGATACCGGAGGTGGTGATGCTTCATGAGCAGTTGGCCTCCCAACAACAAAAGATTGAGGCACATGAGGGTAATATCGTCACCCTACAGGAGATGGTACTTTCCATGAAGGCCACTCTTGCAGCCCAGGGGCTGTGAGTGGACCCTAATGGCAGTGCACCAGCAGGGCACCCAACTGGCATGCCACCTGTGCACCCCGTTGGAGTGCCACCTGTTAATGCAGCAAGAGTGCCTCCTAAGCACCCAGCTACAGAGGCGAAAGATCTGCCAACTGAGGGGCATGTCGGGCACCCAGCATGAGTTGGAACCCCGATGCCATCACAGGACTGTAGTAAGGGAAAAGTTGACGATAATCCTGGTCCAAAACAGAAGAGGGCTCGTCAAGAACCTGAAGGCCATCAAGTTCCTCAGGAGGCTAGCAAAGGTCATGACCCGGGTGCCCGAGGGCACCGCCAGGCAGTCAGCACCCATGGAGCTCAGAGCATACCACCCTGACGCGCCAATACGGACCGCGCGAGGCCTGAAGCTGGTGACCCCTCGGGACCTTACCAACCCCATAGGAATAACGGTCTAGGGATTTACCCGATGAATGCCCCGTAGGAATAACAATAAGCGAACAAGTTTATTGTCTCTTATATTCTTTGGTTTCCTTTATATTCTATTAATGTTATGTAAAAGCACCCACTCGCCTGTACATGTGATCGCAGACTAGTCTCCGATCACTTGGGGGGCATAGGGTTAGGACAACATTATGCTTCACAGGGAACGACCTAGGAAACTAAAGTTGTCAAGAGGAGTAAGGCTAGCGTCTCCATCCCGAGAAAAAAAAATCCTAGGAAACTAGTCAAGTCTAGCCTAGAGGGAAGATTTTTTCAGGCAGAATTGAGCTTAGCACCTAGAAGCTAGATAACCCAAGTAGCGCAAGAATAGACTTTTGTCGCCTCCTGTGGACATTGAGCCCGAGGAGCTTTCACCAAGTCTCTTGATCGCTAGATGCGAACGGAAGGCCGAGTGCCCCATACATTACCCTGGGAAATTCTTGACATGGGGAGCTTGGCTATTCGACGAGCGAAGCGCCCCTAGTGTCACTATATCCCATAGCTAGCAAAACCTAGTATAACACAGACATAGGAATTTAGGTTACCTCCCGAGGACAGCGCGCGCTCGGAGAGTAATAACCAAATCCTAATTTGCGAGATACGGGTGGATGCCCGAGCTATTTATACTTGGGCACCTCATTAACATCACCTCCCGAGGAGGTGTGAGATGATCTGGAAGTGATGAGATATGCACTCAGAAAGCAATGTTGAAACCCCCGGCCGACCTCCCGAGTGGTGCATACTCTGGGGGCAGGCAGTTTCACATGCAAAGACCCCTGAAAGCCCAAATCTTTGGATTGCAGGAGCATAGGTCGCCGAGTTAGGACCAATGGTAAATTTTGCATCAAAGTTACTTCTAGGACTATGAGCATACAAGAGACTAAACACTAGAACCACCTTTAAAACGGTTTGAGTTCTTGTTCTCGTGGCATTAGTGTTGCATTGAATTTATAGAACCAAGTGTATAAAATTGTTTGAGTTCTTGTTCTCGTGGCATTCGTGTTACATTGAATTTATAGAACCAAGTGTATAAAACAGTTTTAGTTCTTATTCTCAATGCATTCGTGTTATGTTCAATTTATAGAACCAACTGTTTAAAATAGATGTGAGTTCTTGTTCTCATGGTAGTCGGGCCATGTTGGATTTATAGAACCAAGTGGTTAAAGAGGTTTGAGTGCTTATTCTCGCGGAAATTTAAGTTACGGTGAATTCATAGAACCAAACCAAATAAAAAAGCAAGGAAAACTACATAATTCTTAAATGGGAAAGTAATTACAACTATGCTCGGGGGCTCAAGCAATTGTTTGTCTGTACCCCAATAAGTTATGACACACAGGCCTAAGTGTAAAAATTATAGACAATCCTCGGGGACCTTCACCACCTGTTCAATGATCAGGTCTCCACTCAAGGCACCCTCTTTCTGGGCAGTTTCAGTAGCTAAAGTCTCCTCAATTGGTTGAATGGCCTCGGAGGACGGGGTTGCCTCGGCCATTCGAGCCACTTGGATCACCTCAGCAGTTGGAACCGCTTTTGCAACCTGAGTTGCTCGAAGGCGCTCTTTGAAGATCAATCTATACTTCTCGGGCTCTCCAGTGAAATCCAAGCTCATGTCTTGATTATGATACCAGGCCATGTAGAAGGCATCCTCGGCGATTGTCTCGGTTTCTCTTTCCATCTTCTCCATCTGACACCGAGTGGACCTGTTCAACTCCATGGCTTGAGGGATTTTCTCTCTCCTAGCTTAGCTAGGTCGATGGCCTCCTTAGCCTGCTCGTGGAGTTGGGAGTTTTCAAGGATCACTTAGGAAACCTTAGCTGTGGCCTTCTTAGCCTCCTCCTGGGTTCGCTGCATGCTCTCAACGGCCGTCTTCATCTCCTATTTAGCCTGCTGCATGTCCTCGGTGGCATTCTGGATAGCTTCCTCAAGCTCCCGAGTGCGTGTTTGCTCGGCTTCGAGGGTAGCCTTGGCCCGGGCAAGTTCTTCCCGAGGGCCTTGGATTTTCTCCTTGCGGGAGGCTATTTTTTCTTGGGACCTTTGGAGTGCATACGGCTTCTCCATCATGATATCTCCCAGGCACTGGCAGGCCAAGGAAAACTGCAAAACGAAAAAGTAAAAAGAGGGAAAAGGTTAGCCTAATAAAGCCTTACTGAATTGAACTCAAGCGTGAGAATGAATAACTTACCCGGACAGAAGCATATCGACACGAGGCCACAAGAGAGGCCTCGTTACTATCGCCTAATTGAGAGAAGCTTTGGGTGGTCAACTCGCACATAGAGCAGCTGATCCCCTGATGGAGCTCGGCGGCGAGAGGAGCAACGATCTCCCCTAGCTTGGTGGAGAACAAAATCTCTAGCTCAGCCCGGCCTATTGGAGGGACGGTTGGCCTCTCTCAGGGTGGCTTGAGTTGGCGAAGGGCCTCGGCTGTCTCGTGCAGGGCCTTGTTACTGTAATGCCCCAAATTTCCTAATAAGGGTTAGGACCTTGATTAGGAGGCCGGGAGGGCCATAATTGATTTATTATGCTACTCAATGATTATATGCATGTTTATGTGAATTATATTATAATATGATGTTATATACATGCATGTGGGTCCACAACTGTTTATTAAACTGTTTTGGCAATTTGGGCCGTTTAGAGCATAATTGTGTATTTGGGTGTATTTTGTGATTCGTGAATGAGATCCCATCATTATGGAGATATGTTCAAGCCTTTCGGCATGAGATGGTCATGAAATGCAAGTGTTCGGTCTAGTCATAACGGGTTTAAGTTCGGGCTCGGGGTGAGTCTCGAGGTGGTTTTAATGATTAGAGCATTACCGGGAATTAAAGGGTAATGGGATATGGATTATTGGTGTTTGAGAATATTGAGAATAGCGGGAATTGGAGAGTATTAATTATGATTAACGAAATAGGTGCGAAAGGACAGTTTTGCCCTTGGTGGCTGTTAAGGTTTTATTTTAGACTTAAGGGCATTTAGGTATTTTCCCCAAAAGGATATATATCAGCCATTAAGGCTGTAGAAGAGTATCAAAAATAGAGTATCCTTTCTCCTTCTCTCCTGATAGGTTTTCTCCTTCATTTCTCCCTGAATTTTCAAGCTTTGTTTGAGGAATCAAGCCGGGATAAGCTAGGGTTATGCTCCACCATTGAAGAGGGTGTGTTGCTGAGATTGAGGTGAGTTTTTAGCCATTAGAACTATAGCTTTTGCTATGTTTTCTGAGTTAAGTTCCAGCTGGTTTTTGAGTTGGAAAGTTGAGTTTCAATGGGTGTTTTGGCTAGGGTTCTTGGGGTTGTGATGCTTGGGGCATGTGAGGATGATTTTTGGGTTCATTTGGGACTGAATTTGATGTTTGGAAATCTTTTGATTTGGGTTGGAAATGGTAGAATCGAAGGAGGAAATTTCTGGGCTGAAGCTGGCTGAAGGTAGCGCTACAGCGCCCAGTGTAGGGCGCTACAGCGCTACCTGCAAGGAGTGAAGGGCGGTTTGTGGTTCTGTTTAGAGCGCTGGGGCGCTAGGACGGCAGCGCTGTAGCGCTACCCTGTTTCTTCATAATACAGTTTTAAGTGTTTTTAAGGGTTTTTGGCTCGGGATTTCAATCCTTAAGGCCGGGGATCGAATCTACTCACCGTGTGGGCATGTTTCGAGGTCCCGAGGGTGGGGTTTAGATCAAGACCCTATCATTGTTGATTTTCATTAATTGGAGATTATATTTGGTTATGACTAGGTGACCGCTAAAGGATTAAAGGATCGATCGTTCTCAAGGGTCGTTCTTGTTCTAATTCTCGCTCGGACCAGAGGTAAGGAAACTGCACCCCATATGTGACATGCATGGTTATTCTTGATGCATGTTGGATGTTTAAATGTAAACATGGGTAGCATATTGAATGCTTGGCAATCTTGCCCATTTGCATATGGTTATTATTGAGGCATGCTGGATGATTAAGTGTGATGCATGAGATGCACGAGAAACATGTGATTAGGGCATGCCATGAATATTGACTGTGAGATTGATCGGAGCTTGAGTCTCTGTGTTTGTGCATGATCATAATGATGCTAGCAACTGTTAAGTAAGCATGTTGAATGCCCTACGTTTGATTATTCGACATATGACATATGTTTGATAGCATTGCTTACTTGTGCATGGCACTGACTCATTAGTCAGAATTGGCAAAGGTGTCAGTATCAACTGTGAAGCTGTGACTCATTAGTCAGGTTCGGCAGTGGTGTTGGGCACTGGTCACACGGTGCTGACTCATAAGTTAGGACGGCCTTAGCATGTTCAACACAAGCCAATAAAGATTAGATCTAATCGACATTTTGCATTGGATGACTCAAAGAGCATTAATGTCGGACCGACCTCAAGTTTGATGAATATTATAAGCGCTTGTGTGACTTACCCATCAGTCACCCATCTGTTAAGTTAGAGACTTACCCACCAGTCTCTCATCTGTTTAAGGCTAGTGGCTTACCCAGCAGCCACTCCTCTGTTTAAGCTAGTGACTACCCATCAGTCACTCATTTGGTTAGAGCCATTGCAGGAAAGCCCAGGTAACGGTTTCGTTACACGGCTATGGGCACTGAGCCCCATGGTGACTTGCTTGACAGTCACTCAGTATGGTTTTTCCAGAACCTCAAAGTGATAATCACTCATCTGTTCAGAGCTATAAGCTCTGTATGATCATTTTGATCATCATATGCATGGCTTTGGGTGCTGAGCCCCGTAGTGACTTGCTTGTTGGTCACTCAGCATGGTTTATCAAAACCTCAAGTGTTGAAACACTCATCTAATTAGGATTGACTTGATAGTCATTCATTCGAAAGGGCAAGATTTCTTATCCTGGATACCCCAGCATTGTTTGAACTTATTTTCATGCTTGAATAAAGTTATGTTTGGTAGGCATGCCAGATATGATTTGATATCATGATATGACTGTTCATGAGCATATGAGTTTTCTTGCTGGGCTTCGGCTCACGGGTGCTATGTGGTGCAGGTAAAGGCAAAAGAAAGTTGGACCATCCTTGAGTTGGAGAGCTTAGGTGACGATGTGTACATATGCAGCTGCTCGACCGCCACGGCCGAGGTTTGAAGGAGAGGAACCAGGGCTAAACCCTGTTTTGCAGCTTAGATCAGCCTGTTGTAAATATTTTGTTGTAATAAACCTTTAAATTATATTTTTGGGATCCCAATGTATATAGTAAACGTTCTAATGAAACGTTACATCTTAACCGAAATTTTTAATCCCTAAACCGCTAATCATACTTAGTTACACGTTTATGGCCAAATGACTCGATTAGCGAGTTTAGCACTGTTTGCAATGTGCACCGTAACGGTCCCTGGAGTTGGGGCGTTACAGTTACCTTCCTCCAGCCTTGCTTCAAAGTGTTGAAACATCTTCTCGTATTGCTTCAGCAAGGCCCCCTCATATTTCTTGGGGTACACCAGAAGACAGATTTTGGGTGGCACCGCCTCTTGCTCCGACTCTTGAACTGACTCATGGTCCAGCTCTTGGACGTCCTCTTTCCTCGACTCTTGAACCACCTCTTCTAGCTCGAGCGAGGAAGGGATATCCACGATCAGGGGCAAGTCAACCGCAAGAACCTCCACAGGGGAAGTGGGGACTCTCTGCCTCTTGGCCAGAGGAGAGGCTTATGGTTGCTCCCAAGGATGTGATGACCTCTCTACCATCAATGAGTTTGGAGGCGCTCCTAGCCTTAAGGCAGACCGGGCAATGTATTCCAATCCCATGTGAGCCGTAAGAACAAATTAAATAGTTAGCGTACATTCTCCACAATAGGGTAATGCAATAACATAAGCTACTAGGAGGCCCACCGTGAGTTGAGCCTCGATGCAAATACTGAGGGTGTCTTATCCTATTTTCGACCTCACAACTCATGTTAGTGCCATATTGGCAAAACCAGTTCGAGTTGAAAGACATTTCTCGGTCTAGAGATACAAAGCCCCGAGAAGTTGACTGCCTCCTCAAGTGGTGGAGATACACATCTATTAAGTCTATGTAATCTTGGAATTCTTCCCTAGTCCAGCGCCGATGTGAAATTTGACCACAATGGAGGAGGGCTGGAGAAGCCCAAACGTGATCGGGACTTATCGTATCACCTACTCAGGAGGCATAAGTCAGGGTGAGAGGTGATTTATCTGAGTCAAGGTGGGAAGCTTCCATCCCTGCCTGAAGCTCTTCCTCAAGTTCCTGATAATCTTCTGCCTCTCGGGCATCTTCCACAGCGCGCGCATTCGCCAGCCTTTCCTCCGCCAGACGTTTCTGTAAAGCCCTCTGGGCTAACCTGTCTATGCAGCTGATGTGAAGGTACGCCAACTCCTGAGACTTTTTGGACTGGCGATACTTGGTCAACTCCAGGTTTTTTATTCTTTATTCTACAATGAGAAGCCCCGACATAATGAGGTTTGCTTCAGTTACCAGGACGCTAAGGTCTAGATCTCGGTCGGGGAGAGCCTTCATCGACTAGAGATGATCCTCGAAGAGTTGGACGTAGTGGGTTCGGCAAAAAGGACCTATTCAAAAGGAATTGACTAACTGTCGAACACAAAAAAACCCCTATAAATGTGAAAGATAGCACGTTCGGGAAGATACTCACCAACTCGGGCGAAGTCAAGAATTAGGGGCGAAGTTGTTCGTGAAGAAGAAGGCGTCCTTGTAATCCCAAGAATGATTTTTATTATGGTGAGGAGCTCTGTAGTCGAGCGACGAGGCTGCGTACTTTGCCAGGGCATAGCACCTGTCTCATTTGATGTTCTTCTTCCGAGGAGTGGTGCGAAAGCTATAGAAATAGAGGATCTCTGCCGACGAAGGCTTGGGCCATTTCAGCTTCCAATACAGAATGTACATCCCCGCGAGCACTCTGTATTCGTTGGGGGAAAGCTGGAAAGGGGTTATCCCCATTAACTCCAGGAAGTTCACAAAATACTACTTGAGGGGTTGGGTAGCCCCTGCCATTAGGTGGGCCTGGCTCCAAGCGCCTAGGCCATTGACGATGCGGTGCGTCCTCTCGGACAACCGACAGAGGTGCATAAGGCACTTGTCCCCGACCGAATAGTGCCTCATGATAGCCTCGATGGAATAGGGGTGTTGAGCAGAGTGTGGTAATCCTCTCCTTCAAACGCCTCACCATCGTATGTTTGTGGGGGTATGGAAGCGGAGCCCTATTAACCTCCTCCACAATTAACCCCCTGTCTCCGGGCATTTCAGGCCTCTTCACCACTTGGGTGTCGGGACGAACGACTAACTCCCCAGCTGGCTCTTGGGCTCCCATCCTTGTACTGCCTTCGGAGGCACCTTTTAACGACCCCAAATTCACTAATATGGCTTAAGGGCCTTGATTAGTGTGCCGGGAGGGCATTATTGGGTTAAATGTGATTTGAATGACTTTATTGAGTTAAATGCATAATTATATGATTAAAATGCCGGTATGGCTATATTGATGTTAATGTGATATATATATTTGGTATTTGTGAGAACCACATTATTATGTGGGTAGGCTTGCAGAGCACAACTCGAGGCGGTCCTAGGGCTAGATAATGGGAAAAGTCACAATGGGGCTTAGTAATTGACTTTGGATAAGTCAGGGGTATTTTAGGTATTGGGTAGTTATTTAGACTATCGAGTTATGAAAATAAATATATGGAGATATATTTGAGGTTAGAAAGTCTAGGCGGGAATATTGGGGAATTTTACCGTTTTGCCCTCGGGGATGTTTCCGGCACCCTGAGCCTTGGGTTTGATTTAACGGGATAAGGGTAGAATGAATTAGAAAACAGTAGAACACAGAATAAATCGACCCTTTATTCGACCTTTCCTCTCTCTTCTCTCTCAAGGAAAACACAAGAAGTAAACAAAGGAATTTGGAGGATTTCAGCTGGAATTTAGTGAATTGAAGAGAGGATTTTGAGGTTTAACTCAAGGATTATCCAAGGAACTTAATCAGGACTAAGTTAAGCATTGAATTCCCTTATTTGTGGTTAGAAATTCTAAGTTCTAGCTGGGTGTTGAGATAGTTGCAATTTTGATATTTAAGGTTGAATCTAAGCTGGAAGCTTGGGAATTAGCTGGGAACCTACCTGGATTATGCTTAGAGAAGGAGCTCAACTGAGGAGATAAGCTATAATTCATGATGTAGAAGCTTAAATTCGAGTTTTTCATGGCTGGTTAGGTGTTTTGAAGTTCTTGAGTTTCAGGAATTGAAAAGAGATTTTAATGTGTGTTAGGTTGGGTTTTTCTGTTGAATTATGTTGTTTAAGTCATTCTAAAAGTGTTGAGATTAACTGGTTTTCAATTAGGGAGCTTTGGGATGATTTTGGGAAAGGTTTAGGTGTTGAAAATGGTGGAATTTCTAGGCACGAAGGGAAGGGACGCATCTCTGTTCTAGAGCGCTGCAGCCCTAGGATGAAGATGAGCCAGGAGGGCTCGGCCAAGGGTGAGCGTCGTGGCGCCCAAAGCAAGGATCGCGGCGCGTGTCTTCTTTCAGGCATGCCCTTGGTTCTATTTTGAGGTCAGGGCCACGGCTAGGCTTCAAGGGCCACAGCCCTTAGATGCATACTTGAACGTTTAGGGCTTTAAAGCACGGGAATCTAGCCTAGAGTGCTCGGGATCGATTTCACCACCGTGATTGGTGGAATTCAGATTCCTGGAAGTTAGTTTTGTATCCGGAAACCCTTATTTGAATAATAATGGAACCCTACACCTTGGTTGTGACTAGGTGATAAAAGCTAGGGCTCGGGAACGGATCGTGCTTGAGGAGCGTTGCTCGTAATCAGTAACCGCAAAGATCAAAGGTAAGAAAACTGCACCTGGTTGAATATTTGTAATGGGACTAAGGGTTCCCTATTGTGTATGCTTGAAAGGATGGTATTATGTCATGCAAGCTAATTAGTGAACCAACGGCCTAAGGGTGCCAAGGGTTACACTAGCGCACAGGGCACGACTTGGCCACTGGTAGCCGAGCACAGCTTAATATGCACTGAGCTCGGTTTAAGCGGGCCGGAGTCAGTGGGATAAACAGAGGGTACGGCCTAAGTTTTCGGCCCTGATTATTATGTGATATGAATGTTATAAGTGATTGATTGCATCCATGATTCTGAATATATGTTGAATGATTAATGTGGATTATTTGATGAGAGTTCATGCTTAGTGAATTTACTATCTGTTATTATTGTTGTGTTGCACATCATGTTTTCTTGTTGGGCCTTGGCTCATGGGTGCTACGTGGTGTAGGTAAAGGCAAGGGAAAACTTGGTCAGCCTTGATTTGGAGAGCTTTACGAGCGGAATGTACATGGTCAGTTGCTCAGCCGCCACGGTTGAGGTTTAGGCAGGGACGCAAGACCCAGAAATTGTTCATTTTGCCTTAGTATGGCCGACAATTGTCTGTATTTTGGGGAGTCTATAATCCAACTTTTAAACTCTATTTCTTTTGGGATCCCATGTATATAACTGCTTAATTATATAAAATGAAACTTTTGAGACCAAAACCTTTTTAACCCAAGCTCATACATGTTTAGTGACACGTTTTTAAATTAATGACTTGATTAGCAAGTCTTGCACCTTTATAAGTACACAGTGTAGCGGTCTTGGCTATCCAGGGCATTACACACCTTGTGCTCGGGCCATATCAGAAATCTCCTGGTCGAAGAGACAGAACCCGTGTTCGTGTAGTTAGCGGAGTTCCTCGGACATCTAAGACAAAAACCAAGCAGTTAGTATTCTGACCAAAGGAAAGATAGCCAAAACATGGATGGCTCTAGGGATACTGCTTGGGGAGAAGAGAAAGGTTTTGGAAATGCAGGGTACCTGTAACGCCCTACTTCCTTAGAGCCGTTACTAAGTGAGTTTTTAAGACAAAACAGTGTGCAATGAACTCGCTAACCGAGGTTTTGAAACAAAAGTGTGACTAATTAAAAGTTAAGGCTGTAATCTTTGAAAATGCTTCGTTTCATTAAAACTTCTATTATTAAACATTTGGGATCCCAAAATAAGGTTTGAAAACTAATTACATCTTGAAATAAGGTTACAGTTAAGAAATCATAAAATCATAGATTATTACAGCCATTTTCGAATAAACCCCCAACCAAAGCAGTCGGGCAGGCCAAACATGTACACGTCGCTTCACGCTCTCCGTACTCATGGTTGGTTGACTCAGTCATTGCCCTTACCTGCAACACAGAGCACCCGTGAGCCGAAGCCCAGCAAGAAAACTCATGCAGAACATAACATATGCAATGTATACAGTTTATCATAACAGATAATCCACAAATAAACAAGTCAATCATTAGACTAGGCAAACACGGCCAAGCCGCCCCAGAGCCTTACCGAAGCCTGGGGTATCGGTTCTCACCGCGAGGATAACTCATGTATCCCTTGGGTCCCACCCTGAATATAGCATAACACATGTTTCCACCGGGCCCCGCCCTGACTATAGCATCCCATGTGCTAGGTGTTACTTTCGGCCCACGGCCGCCCCGGCTTACGCCGTACTCGGCCCTTGCCGCTCATTTCATCATAATCACACATATAGTACATTCGAAATAATCATTCACACACATCATGATTCATTTAAGGTTTAAACATTTGCACATAATACAATCTGGGGCCATGCCCTAACCTCGGGTGTTATAGTTTTCTTACCTGCATTCCGAGCCTCCTGATGCACTAAAGCCACGAGCACGGTCCTCTAGCACGAGCCTCTCAAAGAACCTAGTCACAACACACAAGAAACATCCCTCATTACTAACCAACCCAAAATCACTTCCCGGGACCAATCCCACACTCTCGGGACTCCCAAATTCCTAAAACAGTTCATCGGAAACATCCCCCGAACCCCCGGAGCAAAAGCTGAAAAATGCAAATTTTCCCATCCTGAAAAAGGCGTAGCGCCGCGGCGCTACCCGCAAGGGCCGCGGCGCCCAGCGAAGTCAGGGAGCTCCTTGGCTGCCAACAGCCTCGCGCCGCGGCGCCCAAGAACAGGGCCGCGGCGCTCCTTCTCGAACCCAGAAAAACTGGGTTTTTCTCCTGCATTTCCTCAAGCCAAAACACTCCCAAATCAACCCAAACTCACACCCAAGCCCCAAAACCAACTCAAGACTCCAAATAAACCATCCAACAACCCATAACATTACCAAAGACATCTAAACACCCAATCAAATCCCCAAAATCCACATCCTTGATTTCAATTTCAGAAAAATAAAAACTCAAACATCAAACTTAACTCATGCTCAAATTCTTAACCCATAACATAATCAAGCCTTAAATGAGTATAAAATTCCTTACCTCATATGGGGAATCCATCCCTAAGCTTCCTTCATCTCCTAGGTCTCCAACTTCTCATTCTCTTCTTCTTCTTCTTCTTCCTCATGCCCTAGCTTTTCCCTCTCTTTTCTCTTCTCTTCAAACTCTATCAAGACCAAAATGGTTAAGCCCCAAACCGTGTACCCCATAAAACCAGCTGCCATTTATCTAATTTCCCAGCCAAATGACCATTTTACCCCTCCTTGCCTATCCTTTCCCAACTAAACCTCAAGGGCACTTAAGTCCTTTTACTTCTATTTCATTTCTACCATTTTCTACCTAGAACTTGTTACTCTCAGCAGTAACTAATGGTTACCCAGGTTACTAAATCTCCAATAACCATTACCCGCTAAATCTTAATTTAACCTTAAAATTCCCGAGGTACCCCTAGGCTCCTCCCGAGCCGGGTATAGAAATCCCGTTGTGACTCTGAAGTTAACTAGCTCTCTAGGACCGTCTCGGCACGTGCATCACAATAACAAAACCACACCCACGTGGTACAATTCACCGAATACAATTATCACATATCAATACAGTTATGCCCAACATGGCCAAAATCACAATTACGCCCTTCTAACACGATCCAGGCCTACATGCATACTAGTAAACATAGCCATGCATCTCAGTTAAACAAATAGCCAAATAACATGCTTTAAATCATAACCGCACATTTAACTCATAAAATCACACCTAAATCCCAACCTGCCCTCCTGGCACACTAATCAAGGCCCTTAAGTTTTATTAGCGAATTTGGGTCGTTACAACTATCCCCTCCTCATAAAAATTTCGTCCTCGAAATTTATCCAACACATCAGTCAGAAAACTCGCAACTCTGACCATGAATCCCAAGGTCCACCGCCTTTACTTTAGTTTCCAACAACACTCTTACTGGCACATCAATCTTGCCCCACAAGATCTTGTCTAACGGCCATACTCTCGATAGCTCCTCGTTTACACCGCAACCCTGCTAAAGCCTCAGGGTCTGCCTAGATTACAATGACCAATTCATTGTCTTATTCCTGATTCCAGAGGTACTCAAAAGTCATCACCTCTACCAGGTGGAATCAACTTGTAGGCCCCGCTGGCCTAACCCTTAGTACAACTTCGGAATTTTATGCTGAATCAAGAGTCAGAACTCTCCCTTCTTTCTCTGAACACCTTACAGATCCTCGTCCGTTATTACGCATAGATGCAACTCTTTCCTTCCGGTGCTTTATTTCCTCATAATTTAACCATTCACAAGCTCTTTACCCTTTCAAATAGGCAGACGCTCTTGCCTTAAGAAGTTCCAACGACCTCTTTGGCTTTCTCTCTGAACTAAAACCAACCGTAGCATTCACTATCCTTCATCTCTTATCATGTCCTATGTCGTGTTACTTTAACAAGACGCCAACATTTGCCACCACGGCTAACTCACCAGGGATAACGCTTCCCTTAAAACCTCAAGTACTCGCCTACCGGGCGCTCAATTCTTTAAGATATCTGATAAACTTTCAGACTGCCATTTCACTTGCAATCAACTGATAATTCCAGGTTCCCACTCTGTTCTTTTTCGTTCTTTAGATCCATTCCAAAATTTAAAATACTGTAGGGTCTTAATTCGATATCATCGACGTTTTACCCTGCTACCAGTTCACCTGAACCAACTACATTAACTCAAACCACCGGGTTAAAACTTTTCATGTCCAATCACTTTACTCAAGGTCCAAAGTGGCCTATTCCCGTGATACACTACCACATCACCTAACCCCTCAGGGTCCAAAGGAAAACACTAGATTCCGCCACCTGCTCGACCCTCCCGGTACAACGTACCCTAGGAGGTGGAATGATATCCATTCAGAATTCTCGTTCATAAACCAAATCTAATTGGATCCTTCATCCATTCCTGGTATCCCAACTTGTACCACCTTAGCAGGGTCCTTCCCTGCTTCAACCGAAGCCGACACTTCGGATTCCATAGCTCAGTGACACTCACCAGCTAATCATACCTACTAGCGTTACGCCAATCTCAGTCGTCGCCTTGCCCATTCTATTACAATTTATGGCGTTATTCCTTGACTTACACACGCCTCACAGCTAGGAGTTCCGTCTCCAATTATAAGTCCCCTCGCTCAATCGAGGATTTCAAACACTGATCATCCGTCTGTTACTTTTCACCACATCTGTGTCTCAACGTTAACCTTTCTCACTAATACCCAAGGCTTAAGCATCTTATGATATCCATAACTGTCAACTTAATGCTCCAAGTGTATCAACCAGGTTCATACTTTCGTCTCCCGCAAGGTTCGATCCAACCTCGCGCCAGGTGCGCCTGGGCGTGCCTAATCCGTGATGCACCCCTACAAGTCCACGTCCTCATCATAGATCAAGTCCTTTATGCCATCACTCTTCACTTAACCAAAACATACACAAATTCCAGATACTAAACAATCTTACCTTGTCTTCTGAATTTCTTTCTGATTTGACACCATTCAATCCGTCTAACCTCAAGTTTTACTGTTCTCCTCATCTCTGATGTAGTCGTCTCTGGAGGTGCTTGTGCAATAAATGACGCGCTTACCAGTCTTGTTATGCCTTCAATTCTTCAGACGCTCTTCATTAGCTTCTTTGCGGCTTCAAATCAATTCTTCTCTTACCTGTCCTTCCTCCTTGTAGCTCTAATCTGAGTACTCTTGACGACGCTCAAACCAACAATCCGTAGAACCTTACCTGAGACTCTGCCTTCTGGGTGCTAACGTCTTCAGCATAATAATCAGTTGCTCACCATTTCCGTCTGGGAGTAATCCACATGCACTGCTCGTGAGCTTGAAGGGGACTTGCCCACACCGTTCTTGTATTCTCTGTCTAAAGAACTTACCTGTGCTACTGTAGCTTGAACCATTCTAGAATCTTTGTTACCAACTCCTCACACTCTAGCCGGCGCAAACTAGACAATCCACGAAATGTCTCTATCCTTGGTTTCCAACTGGCAATAACCAGGTCGTAGATCAACTCTTGGGGACATCGTCCCATCTTTTATCCATCATTGTACTTTTCGTCCTAACCCGACGATACTAGCAATCCTCGCAGTATAACACACTAGCTACACCAGGCTCAGATTCCTTCGATTGCTCCAATAGACTTTCTGTCGGCCAAAACCGTCTTCTACAACATCCCTTATACCAATCCTATCTGTAGTCTGACCTTGAAGTATTCCCTAAATCTTTCTTTGCATACCCACATAACTTTCCCACTGGTCAGCTCTGTCTCCTTTACGTACTCCAGATGATATCCTCAACAATCCATCCGCCAGAGTTTCTAATTCCTTCTCAATAAGTATTACTGTCCTCGGCCTCTCAAATGGCACCTTTGAGGCAACCTTTCTATGTCCATCTCCCTCTCGGAACATTCTCAACACCG
The DNA here is from genome assembly GCF_963169125.1 of Humulus lupulus. Taxonomy (NCBI): domain Eukaryota; kingdom Viridiplantae; phylum Streptophyta; class Magnoliopsida; order Rosales; family Cannabaceae; genus Humulus; species Humulus lupulus. The sequence goes on from NC_084801.1 coordinate 152,577,004, forward strand.
AGCCCTTCCAGTTCGTTACTTGCCCAAAGCATAAGCTCGTCAGTCAAATACTCCTCCTTGAGGACTCAGCCTCGAACTTTGAATGTAGCGATGCATTCCAGTTCTCCGTTTCCCTCACCATGGGAAATCCATTCTAACATCTCGAGTCATTCTATGTAGAAGCCCTCACCTGACCTCCTCTCAGGTGGCATCCTCTCACTCATGTGCATACCAACTAATCTCCCTGGTTCCTGTCGCCAACTCGACAACCACCTTAGCAATCAAGCTTCTTTCAAATCTCAAATTAGGTGCCTAAGCACTGTCTGGGGTCCTTCGACCTCAACAATTGAGAGTCCAACCTTACTGCATTCTATCAAATAAAAGTACCATCTTATCACTCAGACTTTTTTCCCCCCAATCTCGGCAATTCCAGAAGCCACAACACTATCCGGGGCTCTTATAACTTGACTATCACGAATCTATCTTTACTAATTCCATCAAAGTAAGCACTGCCATTGCGGCTCTAGCACTCAAGCTCTAGACATCAACCATCAGTTCCTCGAACCACATGGCCCTCTCCGCCATCCACATGCAGACGATAAGACCTTACATCAGAGCGGCCCAAATGCCTTAGACTATTCCAGATCTCATATCCTTAAATGGGTCGCCATCAATTCCAGATACATCCGTCAGTATAAATTCCCAAAATGAATTATCCAATTCACCAAACCCATTGATCTACGCTGTCGTTACTCCTAACAGTCCAAACCAGACTTAAACATTTGCCCGTCTCCACGGTTCTAATCATGTCTTTAAAATCTCTTCTAACCATTCATCATCTAGGTTCTTCCCAACCCAATAAGCCAGTACCTCAGCCCGAGTACCAAACCCGGGCATCTCTCTGCCTCAACATTTAACACAACCCTTAAATCAGGATCTCTCATCCTCTTAACCAAGGGTGGAATTAACTCTGCTCGTCTATTGATAAGTCCCTTGCCAACTCGAGCTTTCCTCAAAACCCGAGGATAACACCCCTTAAACCTCTCATATAATACCTTTATCTGTCCATACCTCACAGTAAACCAACACTGGTCACCTTACTGTTAAAACATCGAAATTATCTATTTCCCCAGAGAAATCTGCTGTTCTTCTATCCCATCTCAACTAACAAACTCCACAGCCTACTCACACACTAGTGACTCACTGCTGCTGCTTCCAGGGATAACTAGAGATCTCAACTCCAACTTATATCTAGAATCCCTCCTTTCAACACAATATCAGGTCCACAAATCCTTCTAGGAACCAACAACTCGAGTTCATCTGTCAAAACTGACCAACTCCTGAACTCTGAGGTTCATACCCTGAACCAACCCACAACTAGATCCAAATATCCACAGGTATAATGCACACACAAGCATATACTAGGTCAAATCCACAATGATATACATTTAGCTACCAGATTCAATCATCACTAAGTATATCCATACTCATCATGCTTCATACAAGCCAATATACAGATATAACATATGAATTTAACTCATAAAATTAACCACATACGCTTAATATGTGAACCATTATGCCAATATTCATCCACATGCATAATAATGTTGTTCAGCACGCATTAATCTCAACATGCAATAGTCAAGGGCCAGGCCCTATCAGTATCTCATGCATATGTCATCTCATTCCTCATGCTCCATATAAATAAGCAGGCAAACAGGGCATTCAACATATATTCAGACATGTCAATTAATCATACCAACCAACCCTGAGTCGAGCTTGTCACTGACAGCGAGCGTACATGTTCGGTCGATCTCCAGAACCAATAAACCTTGGCTCGCTCTGATACCAAGTTGTAACGCCCTACTTCCTTAGAGCCGTTACTAAGTGAGTTTTTAAGACAAAACAGTGTGCAATGAACTCGCTAACCGAGGTTTTGAAACAAAAGTGTGACTAATTAAAAGTTAAGGCTGTAATCTTTGAAAATGCGTCGTTTCATTAAAACTTCTATTATTAAACATTTGGGATCCCAAAATAAGGTTTGAAAACTAATTACATCTTGAAATAAGGTTACAGTTAAGAAATCATAAAATCATAGATTATTACAGCCATTTTCGAATAAACCCCCAACCAAAGCAGTCGGGCAGACCAAACATGTACACGTCGCTTCACGCTCTCCGTACTCATGGTTGGTTGACTCATTCATTGCCCTTACCTGCAACACAGAGCACCCGTGAGCCGAAGCCCAGCAAGAAAACTCATGCAGAACATAACATATGCAATGTATACAGTTTATCATAACAGATAATCCACAAATAAACAAGTCAATCATTAGACTAAGCAAACACGGCCAAGCCGCCCCAGAGCCTTACCGAAGCCTGGGGTATCGGTTCTCACCGCGAGGATAACTCATGTATCCCTTGGGTCCCACCCTGAATATAGCATAACACATGTTTCCACCGGGCCCCGCCCTGACTATAGCATCCCATGTGCTAGGTGTTACTTTCGGCCCACGGCCGCCCCGGCTTACGCCGTACTCGGCCCTTGCCGCTCATTTCATCATAATCACACATATAGTACATTCGAAATAATCATTCACACACATCATGATTCATTTAAGGTTTAAACATTTGCACATAATACAATCTGGGGCCATGCCCTAACCTCGGGTGTTATAGTTTTCTTACCTGCATTCCGAGCCTCCTGATGCACTAAAGCCACGAGCACGGTCCTCTAGCACGAGCCTCTCAAAGAACCTAGTCACAACACACAAGAAACATCCCTCATTACTAACCAACCCAAAATCACTTCCCGGGACCAATCCCACACTCTCGGGACTCCCAAATTCCTAAAACAGTTCATCGGAAACATCCCCCGAACCCCCGGAGCAAAAGCTGAAAAATGCAAATTTTCCCATCCTGAAAAAGGCGTAGCGCCGCGGCGCTACCCGCAAGGGCCGCGGCGCCCAGCGAAGTCAGGGAGCTCCTTGGCTGCCAACAGCCTCGCGCCGCGGCGCCCAAGAATAGGGCCGCGGCGCTCCTTCTCGAACCCAGAAAAACTGGGTTTTTCCCCTGCATTTCCTCAAGCCAAAACACTCCCAAATCAACCCAAACTCACACCCAAGCCCCAAAACCAACTCAAGACTCCAAATAAACCATCCAATAACCCATAACATTACCAAAGACATCTAAACACCCAATCAAATCCCCAAAATCCACATCCTTGATTTCAATTTCAGAAAAATAAAAACTCAAACATCAAACTTAACTCATGCTCAAATTCTTAACCCATAACATAATCAAGCCTTAAATGAGTATAAAATTCCTTACCTCATATGGGGAATCCATCCCTAAGCTTCCTTCATCTCCTAGGTCTCCAACTTCTCATTCTCTTCTTCTTCTTCTTCTTCCTCATGCCCTAGCTTTTCCCTCTCTTTTCTCTTCTCTTCAAACTCTATCAAGACCAAAATGGTTAAGCCCCAAACCGTGTACCCCATAAAACCAGCTGCCATTTATCTAATTTCCCAGCCAAATGACCATTTTACCCCTCCTTGCCTATCCTTTCCCAACTAAACCTCAAGGGCACTTAAGTCCTTTTACTTCTATTTCATTTCTACCATTTTCTACCTAGAACTTGTTACTCTCAGCAGTAACTAATGGTTACCCAGGTTACTAAATCTCCAATAACCATTACCCGCTAAATCTTAATTTAACCTTAAAATTCCCGAGGTACCCCTAGGCTCCTCCCGAGCCGGGTATAGAAATCCCGTTGTGACTCTGAAGTTAACTAGCTCTCTAGGACCGTCTCGGCACGTGCATCACAATAACAAAACCACACCCACGTGGTACAATTCACCGAATACAATTATCACATATCAATACAGTTATGCCCAACATGGCCAAAATCACAATTACGCCCTTCTAACACGATCCAGGCCTACATGCATACTAGTAAACATAGCCATGCATCTCAGTTAAACAAATAGCCAAATAACATGCTTTAAATCATAACCGCGCATTTAACTCATAAAATCACACCTAAATCCCAACCTGCCCTCCTGGCACACTAATCAAGGCCCTTAAGTCTTATTAGCGAATTTGGGTCGTTACAGTACCCCCGACGCCTAAGGACAAGCCAGAGGGGATGAACCTCCTGGAATCTAGGAATTCCCCAAATTCGAGTCACCGGCTCAGAAACGCAAAGTTGACATAACAAATTTTGAGGGTGTTTAACGCCCAAAACGTGACTACCACTAAGCAGTAGTTGTAGTAAGATCGGGCGATCGATCCACAAGAAGGTAACCTAAAATCAAAAGATTAGTAGAAAATAACACAAAAAGTTAGTAACAAGAAATAAATAAAATTGTAAATGGAAAGAGGTTTGAGATTTTGGTATTGTATTTTTAATAAAGTGATGAAATGAGATAAGTGAAATAAAGGTAAGATGTAATCAAGAGTTTGAGAAAATGAAAGGTTTCAAGAATCATCCATATACTTGTGTAGTAACTTGGTTACTTGATTTACAAAAATACACAAGTAAATAGTTCACATCCCAACATTTACTTGGAAAATCTAACATTAAAGTTCATATTCTTTTCTAACAAAAGTTCATTTGAGTTATAAAGTTCTTTACTTTAAAAGCACAATGTTAATCTTATGAAAAATCTAAAAATGACAAAATACCCAAAGGCAATAATGCAATAGAAGATTAGACATAAAATTAGGTATCAATATTACTTTTACTAATTAGAAGTACATAGAAAGAGCATGACTAATCCTATATACTATTAGCATAAGTAAATAAAGATGGAGATGAAAGAACATAAATAACTCAAAAATTTTACATTAAGAACATAGTAAATCAAAGTAGCAAAATAACATCACTAGCATATGGAATCATCCCTAACCTTTCTAGGAAGATTAGGCCATTATGCTCATGATTCTCACAAAATTCTAAGAAGAAAATATGAGAAGAAAGTGAGTAGAAATTTTGCTATAGTTTCTTTTCTTTACTCTAAAAATTACATACTAAGTGTGAAGAAGGAGTCCCTATTTATAGAGAAAAAAAAAGGACTAAAAAGAAATTAAACAACAAAATGGGGTTTACAAAATAAATCTGAAATATTAATAATAAAATATGATTTTGAAAAATCAAATCTTATTATTAATATTAACCTAACTATTTTGGTGTATGGTCATTTTCCCCTTTTCCAAAATACCACAAAAACATGATCTTTAAAGCTCAAAATAGCAATTTACAAAGCCCAATACCCACAAAACATGGCTGGTGACACAAGAGGGTTTTGACCCATTTCCAGCCAATGAGGGAGTGCCACGTAGGCAGGCTGCTGGGAAGGTTTCGGATTGGGCTTGCTGGAGCCGTGGAGCTGGGCTGGCTGGCAAGAGGACAGTTGGGCCTTTGTATTGGGCCAGTTGGGGAGTCCAAAAAGATGCTTCGGCCTAGGCTTGGAGGGTGCCAAATTGATTGGGAGAGGCTAACGTTGGTGCTTCGGGCTGCTGTTGTTGAAGCAATTTGGAGGATAGGTGTCGCAGCTGGAGGGTCACGCTGCTGCTGGGAACGGCTGGAGCTGCTGGCAAGGTGCGGACACGTGGCGCAAGGAGATTGGCTGGGAGAAGAGTAAGCTGGCGGGCCTGGGTGCTATTGGGCTTCTTTCTTGGGCTTTGATCTTCAAAAATACCATTTTCTCTTCTCTTTTTTCAGATTTAATTATTTTCTTTTCTCTTCATTTCAAAGTATCTGAATACAACTTTAATTCCTACAAAATAATAATAAATTAAATCATAATCAAATATTTTCATTTATAAAATAAATCATGTTAATTCCATGAAAATATTAATTAAAACTTAATTTATTTTGACTATTAAAATCAATAAATGTGTATTTTTCACCACTAATCACAACCCCCAACTAGCTTATTGCTAGTCCCTAGCAATTCAAGCGAAAAAGAAAATTGTCAAGTTGAATAATCAAGTCAAACCAAGCAAAATCATCTAAGCATTTTCAAATTATCAGCAAGAAGTCAGAAATTACTATCTAAGCTACTATAGTTTCGATTTCAGAGTTGTGTGTGTGCGCACCAAACCATATTCTTTTTATCACAAGTCATAACACAAATAGTATCGAAAAATCTCAAAAGTATAAAGATCTCAACTCCAAATTCCTCACGGGCATTGAAAGTATTTGTATGGGAAGGATTACACTCTTGGAGTTGGAAATGTAACAGTTTACGCTCAAATGAGAAAAGATAAACTTTTTAGGACAAGCAATCTTAACAAATATTGATCACAAGATAGGCAAATCAACTTATTGGAATCCAAATGACAAACAACCTTTGGGATTTACATGAGAAAACTCAAAGAACAGAATGACAACTAACTAACAATGATAAATAAGAAAGTGATCTATAATGATAATAAATTTTTTTAATACAATTACACAAAATAATAGTAATAGAAATATATATACGTTTTTTTTTTCAACAACTACAAAATAATAGAAGGAAATGTTGCTCTTGTTCTCTTTTTTTCATTTTTTTTCATTTATCTATTTTTTTTCTTTTTCTTTTGTTTACTTCTTTTTTTTTTAATTTCTTTTTTTTTTCATTATTTTTCTTGACAAGAGACAACACAAAAATAAAAAGGAAATTACAGATACAATACAATAAATAGAACATAAATTTATTACAAAGACTTTTCTTAAATGAAGAACATCCCTCTAGTAAATGTCATGTTTTAAATTCCAAAGATGTGACTTTACCAACTCAAATGATCAATAAAAGTTCAAAAAGTTTTTTTCTCAACTCTCACAACTCACCAAGAAATGAAAAACTTTAAACTTGAAATTTCTCTCAACTATTTGTGTTAACAACCAATTTATTTATCTGTTTGGAAAGTGCACAAAAGAACTCTGAAAATCACTTCTTAATAGCTAAACATAGTAAGAACTGACTCAAACCAACAAATTATACTCATGCTTGGATAATTTTGAGAAAATTTTACTTAAAAATTCAACAAGACAATAATGTTTTCCAATTGAATGCTAATGACGTAACAATAAGATTTTCCTAATGAAAGCCAGTGCATGCTCACCACCCCCAAACAAAAATCAGACAGTGTCCTCAATGTCAAAATGAATAAGCAATGAAAAAGGTAAGGAAAGAAGACACATGGATGATGGCCATGTCCATGAGGTGAGAGCCAAAATAGCCTGGTAACAATACCCCAAAACAAAATACAAAAACGAAAAGCATGCAAAAATAAAAGAAAGACTGAAAAATAAAGATAATGAAAAAATAAAAATAAAAAGAACAACAACAAACCATTTAGAACTTCAGAGTGTATAGATTGGGTCCTTAAGAAGGACCTCTTCAACACGACTCACACTCTCAATGTAATGCTTCAGTCTTTGGCCATTGACTCAAAAAATTCTCCCATCGGTTGAGTCCTCGACCTCAATAGAACCGTTGGGAAACACTTGCTTCACTACAAATGGACCAGTCCATTGCAATCGCAGTTTACCGGGATGCAAGTGCAAGCAAGAATCGTACAGATGCACTTTTTGATTTGGCTCAAAGTGTTTTCGCAGGATTTGTTTTTCGTGAGCGATTTTCAATTTTTCTTTATAAATCCTGGAATTGTCATATGCATCGTTTCTCAACTCCTCAATTTCGGACAACTGGAGTTTGCGACTGATACCTGCGGCATTCAGATCAAAGTTTAGGGCTTTGATGGCCTAATATGCTTTATGCTCGAGCTCGACAGGTAAATGACAGGCTTTTCCAAAGACAATCCGATAGGGAGACATCCTAAGAGGGGACTTGAAAGCAGTGCAGTATGCCCAAAGAGCGTCTAGAAGTCGTGTAGACCAATCTTTGCGGTCGGGATTTACCGTCTTTTCCAGAATGTGTTTTATCTCCCTATTGGCTAACTCAGCTTGACCATTGGTCTGTGGATGATAGGCATTTGCAACTTTATGAAGTACACCGTACTTGCGCATAAGAGCCTCAAAGGATCTGTTGCAAAAATGAGTGCCTTGATCACTGATGATAGCGCGAGAGGTACCGAACCTTGATAACACATTTTCTTTCAAGAATTTGAAAACTGTAGCGTTATCATTGGTTCGACATGGTACCGCCTCGACCCATTTAGAAACATAATCCATAGCGAGAAGAATGTAAAGGTAGCCAAAAAAGGGTGGAAATGGTCCCATAAAGTCTATCCCCCAACAATCAAATATTTCGATAACAAGAATTGGGTTCAAGGGCATCATGTGCCGACGGGATAAGGATCCTAACTTTTGGCACCTTATACAAGAACGACAGAAATCATTGGTGTCTTTGAACAAAGTGGGCTAGTAAAGGCCACATTGTCAGATTTTTGCAGCGGTTTTCTTCACAGAGAAGTGGCCACCACAAGCATCATTATGGCAAAAATTCAGCAAACTAGACACCTCATCTTCGGGGATGCATCTTCGCATGATTTTGTCGGGGCAATACTTGAAATTGCGCACCTCGACCAAAAATTTGCGTTTGTCTTGTGAACTCCATTCAGATGGGAGTTCACCTATTACTAAGTAGTTTACAATGTGAGCATACCACGATAACTTAGCAACAGAAAGCAATTGTTCATCGGGGAAATCATCGTGAATAGGTGGACCATCAGCAGGATCACTGAATTCAAGTCGGGACAAGTGGTCCGCAATGACACTTTCAACACCTTTCTTGTCTTTGATCGTTATATCAAATTCTTGCAGGAGAAGGATCCACCGTATTAATCGCGCCTTAGCATCCTTTTTGGAAAGGAGATACTTAAGGGCGGAGTGATCTGTGAAGATCGTAATAGACCATCCAATCAAATAAGATCGGAATTTGTCAAGGGAAAAGACAACGGCAATCAACTCTTTTTTAGTGGTGGAATAGTTCATTTGAGCACTATTGAGAGTTCAGCTTGCATAATAGACAACAAAGGGTTTCCCCTCCCTTCGTTGTCCTAGCACAGTGCCCACAGCAAAGTTGATGGCGTCACACATGATCTCGAAAGGAAGACTCCAATCGGGTGACTGAATGATGGGAGCGGAAGTGAGTGAATTGACCAGTGTTCGGAATGATTCCTCACATGTAGGTGTCCATTCAAAAGTGGCATCTTTGGCTAGGAGCTTGCTTAGCGGACGGGCAATCATTGAAAATTTTTGTATGAACCTCCTATAGAAACCAGCATGACTAAGAAATGACCTAACGTCTTTGATAGTCTTAGGAGTCGGCAGGTTGGAGATAAGGTCGACTTTGGATTGATCAACCTCAATTCCTTTTTCAGAAACAATGTGGCCTAAGACTATGCCAGAAGATACCATGAAGTGGCATTTCTCCCAATTGAGTACAAGTCTTTTCTCAATGCATCATTTTAAAACAGCTTTAAGATGAAGAAGACATGTCTCAAAGGAGTTTCCAAAAACGGTTAGGTCATCCATGAATACTTCCATTGATTTTTCGATCATGTCACTAAAGATGCTCATCATGCATCTTTGGAAAGTAGCTGGTGCATTACACAAGCCAAATGGCATACGCCGGAAAGCAAAAGTGCCAAAGGGACAAGTGAAAGTGGTCTTATCTTGATCCTCCAATGCAATCTCAATTTGATAATAGCTAGAATGGCCATCAAGATAGCAATAGAAAGGATGACCAGCTACACGTTCAAGGATTTGATCAATGAATGGGAGTGGAAAATGATCTTTGCGGGAGGCGGCATTTAATTTTCTATAATCAATGCACATGCGCCACCCCGTCACCATTTTTGTGGGGACAAGGACCCCTTTTTCGTTTTGGATCACGGTGACACCAGATTTCTTGGGCACGACTTGAGTTGGATTGACCCACTTGCTATCAGCTATGGGGTAAATAATACCAGCGTCTAGCAATTTCAAAACTTCATTTTTTACAACCTTTTTCATTGTGGGGTTCAGTCGCCTTTGAGGGTCTCTTCGAGGGATGGCTTCGTCCTCCAGATTGATTTGATGGGAGAAAATTAAAGGGCTAATACCTTTGATATCAGCAAGTGTCCAACCTATCGCAGATTTATGCGTTCGCAGTAGCTCGAGTAACTGCAATTCTTGAGAATTTTGAAGATTGGACGAGATGATAACTGGAAAGGTTTCACCATCTCCCAAGAAGACATGTTTCAAACCCTCGGGAAGTTGGGTCAATTGAATAATTGGAACCTCTTCGGCTGAAGTTTTCGGCTGTGCCCTCTCACGAGGTAGCTCTTCAAAGCGAGGTTGCCAAAACTGAGTCCTTCTATGGCGTGAGTCTATGCGATCCGATATTGCAGGAGTAGACTCAATAGAACTGGGACTTTCATTGTCAGACAGAAAGAGGAGTTCATCAAGATTATCAAAGTTGCTTCGCAATTGAACCTCCTCAGGAATTAAAGAGTCAATCATGAATGTTTGATAGCATTCATCATCTTCTCGGGGTTGTTTCCCGATGTGGAAGATATTGACTTCAAGAGTCATGTTTCCAAACGATATCTTCATTAGACCATTCCGACAATTGATCAAAGCATTTGCAGTAGCAAGGAATGGTCTTATGAGGATAATAGGAATTTTAGACTCCATGTTCACCACAGATTGGGTATCAAGAATATGAAAATCCATGGGGTAATATAATTTTTCAATTTTAACCAATACATCCTCAACGATACCCCTAGGATTTTTGGTGGAACGATCAGCAAGCTATAGTACAACAGATGTTGGCTTCATTTCTCAAAGACCGAGTTGCGAGTATACAGAATAAGGCATGAGATTGACACTCGCGCCAAGATCAAGTAAGGCTTGGCTGACTTCATGGGTCCCAATTTGGAAAGAAATGGTGGGACAACCAGGATCTTTGTATTTCGGCGGTGCCTTTTGTTCAATCACCGCACTCACTTGCTCGGTCAAGAAGGCAGTCTTCTTGACATGGTGCTTCCTTTTTGCAGTGCAAAGATCCTTGATGATTTTGGCATAAGCAGACACTTGTTTAATGATGTGAAGCAAAGGAAGATTAATCTTCACTTGTGTCAAGTGCTCAAGGAGTTCAGTTCGGTTATCAGGAAGTTTCCCAACAAGTTTCAAAGCCTGGGGAAATGGTATCTTTGGAGAGGCATTGAGTGGTGAATTTTCGGAAATGACTTTTGGAATACTGGGAGAGTTGGATTTTATGGGTGGGTCTGGCAAAGTTTTACCGCTTCTTGTCGTGATGGCCTTCACTTCCTTGAGGTTTTGATCATTTGAATTTGAAGATTGGGCCATGTGTTGGCCTTGCACATTGAATTTCGGTTGGGAAGGAAGTTTGCCTTTTTCCGAAATGGCCAAGGATTCAGTCAATTTTGAGAATTGACATTTCATTTCCTTGATTTCTTCCATCATTTGGCGATTCAGTTTGGATTGTTCCTCCATGAATGCATGAAGAGATTTCTCAAGAGAATTTCATTGTGGATGAGCATTGTATTGAGGTGCAGAATACGCCTTTGAAGGTTGAACTTGTTTCTCCATTGGCCTCCAGTCGATTGAGCTTGGTTGAAATCTCTCCAACTGAAATTTGGGTGGTTTCTCCAACCAGGGTTGTACGTATGGGAGAATGTCTTGTTATATGCCCCTAAGGCGTTGCATTGCTCCTCATAAACCCCCCTCATTTCATTCAAAGCTAAGCAGTCCTTAGCTAAGTGCTCCGTCCCTCCACAAACAAAGCAAGGTTCTTGTGGTTCCGCTTAAGCAATCATGTGCGATTTTTGGCTATTCTTCGTCATTAAGACCTCAAACTGCTTTTTAAAAGCTTCGAGTTGGGCCTTAACACTATCCTCTTCTCGAAGTTGATAGATCCCAGATGGTTTGTGTCGGTTGGTGCTGTCAGTAGTACTTGGACCCGTCCAAGTGTGAAACTTTTTCGCGGCTTCTTCGAGATATTCAAGAGCATCGTCTAGCTCTTTTTCGAGGAATTCACCATTGCATAGTATTTCTACAAACTGGCACTCACGACTCGTGAGGCCTTCATAGAAGTAACTGACTAAACGCCAGTTCTCATAGCCATGGTGCGGGCACTGATTTAACAGATCTTTGAATCTTTCCCAGACTTGATAGAACGTTTCATTGTCCTTTTGGGAGAATGTGGAAATCTGTCGTTTTAGATTGTTGGTCTTATGGCTAGGGAAGTGTTTCAGAAAGAAGGATTTGGTCATCTCCTCCCATGTTCCAATAGACCTAGGTCTCAAAGAGTATAACCAGCTTTTGGCTTTGTCCTTCACGGAGAAGGGGAAGAACTTTAGTCGCATAGCATCGGCATTTTCGGCTCGGTTATAGAACGTGGCTACCACCTCCTCGAATTCTCTGATATGCACGTATGGGCTTTCGTTTTCCATTCCATGGAATGTGGGCAAGAGTTGAATCATGCCAGGTTTAAAGTCTAATGTGAGAATATTAGGAGGGAAGATAATGCATGAAGGCGTGGAAGTGCGAGTAGGATGGAGGTAGTCATTGAGAGTTCTTGGTTGGATTTCATCATTGCGAATGGGTTATTATCAGCGAAAGTTTGTGGAGAAGCAGGATTGGTGGAAGGAGTTCCGGTAGGAGTGGCAGATGAATTGAAAGAAGTGTCACTAGAAGTTTCATGATAATTCATCCACCCTCGGAAATCAAAATTAGATTTATTTTATGTCTTTTTTTTTTTTTCTTTTTTTTTTGTTAAACTTGTTCCCGGGTAGATTTGGAGGTTTTCGGGTGATCTCCAACGCCTTACTAGAACTCCCCGAGGTTACTGAGTAAGTATGGTGGATCACAAGTCAACCTTTTCGACCAAACAACCTTTAAGCAGAGTGAAATTGCTTATTTTGACAGAACAAGCTTGGTTTTCTTATAGTAATAAGTTCAAAAATGTAATAGTGCAAAGGTAGATGCTCGAAATGTTCCCAGGCCGATTGGGAAGGTTGCCAAGGTACTGCTTTAGACCCACACTTGCCTAGACAGAACTCCACGAGGTTCCCAGGTAAGTGTGGAGGGTAACGCTATCACAAACCTTATTTAACAACCAATCTTTCTAGACAGAACAATATCTGTTTCTATCATTTGTATTATTACACAATTGTTCCCAATACTAAGCGTTTTATGATTGAAATTTTATGAACAATTTTATGCAATTTTATGTTTTTAAAAAAAAAATTAAAATCCTAAGGAAAACTAAGGTAAAGAAAGTAAAAGCCTAAACTAAGCAACAAAATAAACAACACAAAAATAAAATAAAGAAAAGAGAATTAAAGTGAAGATAGAATAACAAGCTTAATTTTTTTTAATATGTATTAAAACTAAAAAAATATAGAATAGAAATTAAGAAAGAAAAATTGAGTAAGAATGAACTAAAAAGGAAAAAAAAAAGTGATTATATAAATATATTTATGGTTTTTTTTTAAAACAGGAAATTTAAGATAAGAATAAATATATATATATAAATGTTTTTTGGATTTTTTTTATAGTTATGTGTATATATATATATATATATGAATGTTTATAATATAAATATGTTTTTTTTTACCGAAAAAAGAATAAAAAAGAGAAAGAAAAGAAAAGATATATATATATATAAATAAAGGAATTTTTTTTATGATTGTTTTTTTTTTGTTATAATAATAATAATTAATTAAAAATTAGTAAATAAAAAAAAACTATACTAACACTATTTATTCCAACAAAAACACAAATAAAGTTACTAATATTTTTGTAAAAATTTCACTAAACCTTTGAAAATTACCTCCCCGGCAACGGCGCCAAAATTTGTTTAACGCCCAAAATCTGGCTACCACTAAGCGGTAGTTGTAGTAAGATCGGGTGGTCGATCCACAAGGAGGTAACCTAAAATCAAAAAATTAGTAGAAAATAACACAAAAAGTTAGTAACAAGAAATAAATAAAATTGTAAATGGAAAGAGGTTTGAGATTTTGGTATTGTATTTTTAATAAAGTGATGAAATGAGATAAGTGAAATAAAGGTAAGATGTAATCAAGAGTTTGAGAAAATGAAAGGTTTCAAGAATCATCCATATACTTGTTTAGTTACTTGGTTACTTGATTTACAAAAATACACAAGTAAATAGTTCACATCCCAGCATTTACTTGGAAAATCTAACATTAAAGTCCATATTCTTTTCTAACAAAAGTTCATTTGAGTTATAAAGTTCTTTACTTTAAAAGCACAATGTTAATCTTATGAAAAATCTAAAATGACAAAATACCCAAAGGCAATAATGCAATAGAAGATTAGACATAAAATTAGGTATCAATATTACTTTTACTAATTAGAAGTACATAGAAAGAGCATGACTAATCCTATATACTATTAGCATAAGTAAATAAAGATGGAGATGAAAGAACATAAATAACTCAAAAATTTTACATTAAGAACATATTAAATCAAAGTAGCAAAATAACATCACTAGCATATAGAATCATCCCTAACCTTCCTAGGAAGATTAGGTCATTATGCTCATGATTCTCACAAAATTCTAAGAAGAAAATATGAGAAGAAAGTGAGTATAAATTTTGCTATAGCTTCTTTACTCTAAAAATTACATACTAAGTGTGAAGAAAGGAGTCCCTATTTATAGAGAAAAAAAAGGACTAAAAAGAAATTAAACAACAAAATGGGGTTTACAAAATAAATCTGAAATATTAATAATAAAATATGATTTTGAAAAATTAAATCTTATTATTAATATTAACCTAGCTATTTTGGTGTATGGTCATTTTCCCCTTTTCCAATATACCACAAAAACATGACCTTTAAAGCTCAAAATAGCAATTTACAAAGCCCAATACCCACAAAACATTGCTGGTGACACAAGAGGGTTTTGACCCATTTCCAGCCAATGAGGGAGTGCCACGTAGGCAGGCTGCTGGGAATATTTCGGATTGGGCTTGCTGGAGCCGTGGAGCTGGGCTGGCTGGCAGGAGGACAGTTGGGCCTTTGTATTGGGCCAGCTGGGGAGTCCAAAAAGATGCTTCGGCCTGGGCTTGGAGGGTACCGAATTGATTGGGAGAGGCTGACTTTGGTGCTTCGGGCTGCTGCTATTGAAGCAATTTGGAGGACACATGTCGCAGCTATAGGGTCACATTGCTACTGGGGACGGCTGGAGCTGCTGGCCAGGTGCGGACACATGGCACGAGGAGATTGGCTGGGAGAAGAGTAGGCTGGCGGGCCTGGGTGCTATTGGGCTTCTTTCTTGGGTTTTGATCTTCAAAAATACCATTTTCTCTTCTCTTTTTTCAGATTTAATTATTTTCTTTTCTCTTCATTTCAAAGTATCAGAATACATCTTTAATTCCTACAAAATAATAATAAATTAAATCATAATCAAATACTTTCATTTATAAAATAAATCATATTAATTCCATGAAAATATTAATTAAAACTTAATTTATTTTGACTATTAAAATCAATAAATGTGTATTTTTCACCACTAATCAGAGGGCCATTTTGAATGTCCCTAATATCAAAATGTGCCTAAAATGACTCGTGAAAACTAGTAATAGACTCTAAAATTCCATACCATTAGCATTCCTAAACATATATCGAAAAACCTCAAGCACACACAAAAACAGAAAGGTGGGTCGAAGGCACTTAACCGAGATGAAACGAAGGTAGGTGTTGAGGTGAGTCCTAACACTGAAGTATCATTTTTCGTCTGCCCAGAAGTACGAAGATTCACGCCAGTCGTCCAGAGCTCCTGGAAAAAAAGATTGAAGACAAGGGGCAGGCGAGAGAGAAGAGAGTGTTCTGTGAGCGAGTTTTTGATTTTCGTATGGTTACCGTGTGAGGTTGAAGATGGTTTTCCTGAGCTTTTATACCCAGTAAAACTTATGAAGCAAATTCCCCACGACCGTCGAATGGCTTGCCCTGGTGAGATCATGAGGGTGATCCAACAGTCAGGGTTCAAAGTGGATCGCAATCATTGTTTCTTTGGGAAAAGACGCCTCGGGTGTAGAGTAGACGTTTGGGATCTCGGAGTTGACCCCTAATTAAATGCACAGACTGACAGGCCCAGCAATGGGGCGTTGACACGTGGTTTTATTGCTCTTCAAAGTGAATTCAGAGGAAAGCCCAAACATTTTTTCCCTCCATTTTTTCAAATCACCCTTAAGTTAAGTCTCTACTGCCCGAGGACAAGTAGAGACTTGGGGGGGAAAATCTTATCCGTATTTTCATCTCCGACACGTGATAACCCCAAGTGACTGGCTCGGACGCTCATAGACATCATCGGGGTATGTTACTCTCCAAGGCCTCTATTCGGGGTAAAGGTCCTCCTAGGTGAGACCTTGTCTTTGACAGTAGGTCATGGGTTCCTTATTAGATTACTCTCCGAGGGTTGCCCTTAGAGCTAGAGGTTCTCCAGCTCAGGAAATTATGGCGAGGGTTTTCCTCCCATAGTCGTCTCCCAGGTCCGAGGTTTTGGTTCTCAGACCTAAGATAAGGTGCAATGTGCCAGCAAATGCGGGTTTGTAGCGCCAGAGGATCGTCTGACAACCTTTTTGGGCGATCCGTCAATGGTGTTGTCGAGTGTACGACTCGAAAATTCTCACTCCCACTATGTCGTCTGACATGGAGGTACTTACGGCACGCCCTGACAGTACCTGGGGCATGTTCCCCATAAAGTAGGTGCCTTTCTACAGTGGGCCCTGCAAATCTCGCTTGGGTCGTTGTCTCTATTCAATGCAGCCCAATGCATTGAATTGGTATTAATCCCCAAATAATGAGAATAATGTGTATTAATTACTGATGAATAGTATTAAGGACCCCAACCTCTATAAATAGAGCTGGGAGTCTCATTGTAAAGGGTTCAGTTGTTTGGAGAGAAAATATCTTGTACTCAAAAGCAATCTAAATGATGTCTGAGAATATACCATTGGAGCTTGCCATCACAAGCTTCCAATCCTCTTAATATGAGAGACTCGTGGACTAGAGTTCTTTTATAACCAGAACCACGTAAAAATCATTGTGTTCGTATTGCTTGTTTCTTTAATCTATCTTCTTAAGGTTGATAGCGAAAAAGAGAGTCAACAAATATAATTATTATATATACTATTATATTACATATTAATATAATAATGATATTTTATAATATTTAAATTTATATTAATATTATTAATAAATATCTATTTTTAGTTGGTTTTAAAAATATATTCCGTTAAATATTTTAAATATTTCGTTAAGAATTTCCGTTATCTCCACATTTTTTAAATAGAAGAGATATTACCTCTACAAATTGAAAAAAACCTCTACTTAGCAAGATTTTATCATTATAAAAAAATCGACAATATATATAATGATAACAAAGGGAGTGATTTTTTCTTTTTCTTATTTTAGGTGCCATTTAGTATAATTTGTAAATAAGAATATAGAATTAATGAGTAAAAAAAATACTCATTTGTGACTAAAAAATGTGCGGTTAAATAAATACAATATTGTGATTAAAAACTATATATTAATTAATGTTAAGTTAAGAATATTAATATTATATATTCTTTTAAAAATTGTTAATAAATGTTTTTACTAGCTTATTTAGTTTCAGCTAAATAATTATCTTTTAGATGGTCCAACTTTGTCTCTCTTTTATTTTTTGGTTGAAAGGGGGTCCTACCATACTCCCAGTAGTTCTAATAACTATAATATATGAAGCTATAAACATGCATGTGCCCATATCTAATACAATAATTATAATCAGTAGTTGTACTGAATTTTCTAATTAAAATCCATTTAGTTTGACAGTTAAGTGGCTCAGACGTGACAGCCCTAAACCCTATTTTATTTTCTCTTTTTATTTTTTATTTTTTTTAGTTTCCAAATTCACACTACACCTACTCTTCATTTGAACTATAAATTCACACCTTCCTATATAATCGGCATATATAACAACATATATCTAAAAAGCTCACTAACTACATAGACGAAGAACCCATAACCATATTCATCACTAATGGAGTTTTCTAGGGCAATCAATACTCTCCAATCTTCCTTCCTATTCTTATTGCCTCTATTCAACCTCCTCTTTCATGGCACTCTCGGAGCAGCCTACGACGGCGGCTGGCAGCCTGCTCACGCCACCTTCTACGGCGGCAGTGATGCCACCGGCACCATGGGTAAAACCGTAAAAAAATTGATAAAATATATTGTTGTTCTAAGGTCATGTTTGGCATGTAATAATAGTAATAATGTGGATTTTATATATTTTGTTCTGTGTTTTATTAGGAGGAGCTTGTGGTTATGGAAACTTGTACAGTCAAGGGTATGGGACTAGCACGGCGGCGCTGAGCACCGTTCTTTTTAACAGCGGACTGAGCTGCGGCGCGTGTTATCAGTTGCGGTGCAATGACGACCCTAAATGGTGTCGGTCGGGTGTGATCACGGTAACCGCCACCAACTTCTGCCCTCCGAACTCGGCGTTGCCTAACGACAACGGTGGCTGGTGCAACCCTCCTCGTGAGCACTTTGATCTGGCTGAGCCTGCTTTCTTGCAGATTGCTGAGTATCGTGCTGGCATTGTCCCAGTACTCTTCAGAAGGTATATATATATATCACCTAACCTAAACGAACGTGACATGTGCATCAGAGAATTATTCTGACTAAGAATATTTATGCGTATATAACTATTTTAATTAACTCATACAAACCCTACTAAATCAAACTTGAAAAAGAGATTCACAAAATTTATTATATGCACCAAAAAAGTATTTTGTTGAAACAAACGCAATAAAGATTAAAGCAAAAATCAACAATCAACAATCAAGAGCACATTGAATTACACAGAATTATTTGGTGCACTAACAATGTGTTAGCTAGGTTCACAGGAAAAAAAAAGATAATTTATTTCTTTCACAATATTCAGAATTACAGATCTTTCAATATATAGCTTAGTAGCATTTATACTACTCTCAAAACTTAAACCAGAAAATATCAAATTAGGCCCAAAACAGAAAACCCGAAGCCCGCATATACCGTGTCGGGGGCCTTGTTGCGCTCCTGAACCCCCAAAACCAGGGCACTTCGCCCGTGGACCCCGACTCGACGACCGGGCAGCGAGATCCCGTGAAGGATTATCTAAAAGGGGTAAACAGATTCACGACATATTCTAACATATTTTTTCAACAAAATCACATTTATTTGATATGATGTAACTTATTATATTGAAAAGGTTTTGTCACGTCAACTGTGTTTGTTTTGGCTCATATTTATGTATTAGTTCTTGTGGTTGCTAGGATAAATATTTAGTTTTACTTTATTTATAATAACAAATATTTTTTATACATTATCCACAAATGTCATGAAACACCATGTGTGTGTTTGACAGCTTATATAAAATTTGCTACGTACATTGTAAAATATGTATTTATAAGGCCACGTTCCACGTACGTATGTCTCATCTTTATTTATTTATATATGATCTATTTCGTACGTACTATTATTATTAGCAAAACGGTTTTGAGGTGAAAGTGATAGAGAGTTCATCCATCATATATGGTCTCATGAATGCAGGGTTCCATGTGAGAAGAAAGGAGGAATAAGGTTCACCATCAATGGCCACTCCTACTTTAACTTGGTTCTCATAACAAACGTGGGTGGCGCCGGGGAGGTACAGACGGTGGCGATAAAAGTGTCGAGGACAGGGTGGATCCCCATGTCAAGGAACTGGGGCCAGAACTGGCAGAGCAACTCCTACCTCAACGGGCAAAAACTCTCCTTCAAAGTCACCGGCAGTGATGGCCGTACTATCACATGCAACGACGTCGCTCCAGCTGATTGGCAATTTGGCCAGACTTTTGAGGGTGATCAATTTTAGATTAAAATAAAGTTGTACGTACACAATATATATTTATATATAAATATTAATTCCGCCATGTTTGATGATATTCTTGAGTGAGGAATTTGTGTAAAAGTTTAAACAATATTGTAGAGAGAAAATGAGAGAGAGGGAGTTAGATGTGCTTGGTTGATGTCTTTGGTTTGATATTAAAAGGGGTTTTAAATTTTGAAAACCTACTTTTATTGATTAGAGACAAAAGGATATTTAAGTTTAGAAAGAAAAATGGTCCCAACTCCTTGGTATGTGAAAAAAAAGTGGGGCTAAGGAGTAAGTATTTCAACCAGTCCAGATTTATGGCAGTCGGGCTAGGTTGTTCTCTATATATATATTTTCTAGATTTTTGGAGTAATGATGAGTTAGAGTTGTGTAACTTATAATTACAATTAATGTATGTAAAAACGAGCATTACTTAAGTAAAGTAAGCTCTTTGGTTGTTTATATTTCTACCTAATTATATATGATGAGAACCAACAAGAATTTTGCTGTTTAATTAGATCAAAGGGTTCAAGCCCTTGCAAGTGAGAAAAATTTAGCAAGAAGGATCAATGGTAAATCCACATAGCTATAATTGGACTTTAAGAAACTGACTGGAAGGCATTCAAGAATTTTTCTCATGTTTAGGTTGAGGAATAACATTACAAAGACCAAGACTTTAATTTCTCAAACGTAGCACTTAATTAATTAATTTCTTGGTTGGTCAAACGCCTGGCACAGACTATGGGTAACGAAGGTAAATAGAATATACACATATATATATATGAATAGTTCAACTATAATTGAAAAAAAAAAGACTAATACATAGCATATGTATATTAAAGGCAAAAATAAACAGTAGGCCCTGACTAATTTTGAAAAGAATATATATGCATCATCTAAACACCTTCACAATTTGCAGAAGAGAGATTCATATTTGCTTCGTTAGGACTTACAAACCACTAGACATCTAAATTTCGCTACCAAAAACTGCCAGAACCTTTATATAAGACAAATACCCAGAAAAAGAAGAAAAAAAAGGAACAAAGCATTCCCCCCTTACACTGCAAAAGGTTCATACTGGCCCTCAGAAAGACACCACCCTACCTAACAAAAATCAACTCTACATCATAGTACAAGTTTACATCAGTAATTTAACAAGGAGTATTTCACTCTCAATATAATTTTACCCTTCTCCACGCCGAGCTTTCCACCGGTAACCATCCAATGCCCCGGATGGTCTTGGGGCCCCTTGCTCATCTCAGACATATCCACAAACTTCACCAACTTATTACCCCCAGAGTGTTCTCTTGAATCTGAACTTGAGTCTCCAGAACTAGAGTTTGCTTTAGTGGTAGCTATTTTTTTCAACTTTTCATTTGGGATATGATCCCACAATGATCTTCGTATGGTACAGCCTGGAAGCTTAGAATACAACAGTTTCATGTACAAGACATTTCTCGATCCAAAATCCCAGACTCCAAGTTGTGCTCCAGTGACAATGTAGACTCCAGAGAGGTCGCCAATGTAGGTTTCAGGGTTCTCAATAGGTGCGGTGCTCACATGCGAGAAGTTTTTCCACTTGACTGGCTCAAACCATCGGCTATCTTGCTCCTCAGGTCCCTGCCATTTGGGAGCACCGATTGCCACATGGGTATCCCAGTACGGTTGAAGAATCTTTGGAAGAGAGGCTAAGTGTTGAACATGAATACACAGCCGATTCTGCTTAACTCCCTCCAGACACAGTCGCAAGCCTGTTACTGGCTTTCGTCCAACTGATACCTGGAGTTTCAAGTTCATTTATAAGGGAAAAGAGTCATAAGTGTTTCTTTTTAGGTAGTGTGTACAGAATATTTTACTGAGCGGCAATTGACTTGTGGCTCAATCAGATTATCAGAATGACAGATACGATACTCAAGCAATGACTATTAATCTCTGAAGTTTTCCTTCATCTGGCAGGGTTTTCTAGTTTCATTCAAGTATAACAAGGAAGCACTAACCCAATGTGATCAAAAAGAAAACTGAGTCCCGAATTATGTTTTACATGAAGCCCTTTAAACCAGAAGCACATGTAGGGTAAAAGTTGCTATAGTAACACATGCCCTTTTTTTTTCAAAATTTCATTTTCTTTTTGCAACTGACAGTGACCAATGTAGTTGGCACAAATGCACGGCAACTGTTGGTTGCTTGAGAAAATACAATGAAATTATTTGTGATTCATCTATTCAGTCTAGGCATCAGGAATGAGGGAAAATAGAAGGGATGCACTAACATGGGTTTTAACTTTTTAACTTTTCAAGTTTGCTACAATGGAATTGTTTGAGATTTCACTCTTCAGCCTAGGCATCAGGAATGAGGGTAAGGGATGGGGCAATAAAGCAGGCTTTAACTTCTGATTTTGCACAAAAGGGTAATCTTACTCAAACACAAGGTTTCCTCAGCAAAAAAATATTTGCTTACAATTTAAAATTTCTAATACCACAATAGTACCTGATCCTGGCTGACATAAAGCTTTTGCCCCATTATGCTGAATTGCAAAGATGGACAAACAGGTTCCTTTCTTAAGTGGCCAGGAATCCTGTCATGTACGGGGGCCCATAATCGAGGAATCTGAAACTCCAGAAAATATTTCAGTTCTTCAACTGGAGGCTTATCTGTAAAAAAATTAATCCATAAATAAATCAACACATTTAGCAGGAATACATTTTCATCAATAGTACAGAACATAGCAGGAAAATGATAGTACCCATTTCGAAGCTTGATTGTCTTACATTCAAGATAAAGATTAATGGCCCGAATAAGAAAATCCTTTCCAACTACCCCATCAAGAAGAGCTGTTATGGGACAAAATGTCATCTCAATGACATCTGGTGATGACCTGATGGTTCTTGCCCATCGGGTGTGGTTTTGTTCCAAATCATCTCCTCCCCTCCTCCGGAAAATGACTGTCACATCCTGCATAAAAAACAGTATCAAGGAATTCTTAGTTGAAGCCCTTCTGGAGATGCAGTGAACTGATTTCAAACTGGGACAACAGTAAGGGTACAAAATCAAAAAAAGGAAATAAACCTAATAAACACTAGAGAATGCTTAACATCATATTGAAGCAACAAATGAACAAATCTTAATTCAGACAGTAAATTATACCTACTTTTCATCCCTAAACTAAAAATAGATAAAATTTTGAAGCAAAAAAAAAATCCCATGGAAAGTTATTGGTTTATTTTGTCACACAAAAATTAATGTCCATTTCAAACTAAAACAATAGCTATCAATTAGCAACAATTCAAGACCAAGAAAAATCTTATAAAGGTATTCAAAAACAGAAGAGTCAAGGAATCCCCCAATTCTTCGAAGGCTTACTTTTTAAATTTCAAATATTGAAAGCTGAATAAGAAACTTCATGCACAAGAGAAGAGTATGACAGTCCAGAGAAAGAAGCAAAAGGTTTGTTTGGTATCATTTTTGTTTATAAAATTTTCTAAACAAATAATGAAAGGGAAAAAAGTGAATTTTTTCCTCAAGACTTTTTTCATTAAGATGTGTACGAGGATCTCAACCAGTCCATCAGTGTAAATATACTAAAAGAAAAGAATAAGAATGATGGAACAAAAACAATACCAAACTAGCTTAATTTTATCTTCTCCTTTTTTTTTCCATTTATTTCTTTCTTTTGGCCAAAAGAAGAATAGTTGCAATACAAAACACAGGCTCGTCAATGATCATGTAGATCAATTGCAAAATAATAAAATATTTTTCTTTTTCCAAGGAACAAAAATAAATAAATAAACATTACAGAGTTGATTTTACGCACAGAAATAAGACTGATTATACATACTTCTTTTCCAGCAGTAAGAAATGAAGCGTTGGTGGGTTGAGGATAGACTCCTTGACTGTTAAATAAACCGGGATCAACACCCTAAAAGACATAAAATTTGGATTAAGAAAAAAACTAAGAAAACTTGGTGAGTTGCTATGAAATTGAGAAAAATCAAGCAACATGAAGGAAACAAAAAATGTGGTACTAGCCTTATCCTTGAGTTTCATTGGACCTGAGCTCGTATGGCCTTCTGCATCAGAGAACCTCTGATTTCCAATATCCTGAACATAGTTTTTTATCTCCAAGGTGGACAAAGTTGAGTGCTGATGTTGTTTCACATAAATCATATCTTTCCCACCAATAGTTACAGATATAATAACATGTGTCCCAAAGTTTTCTATGAAGCTAAATAAAGAGGAAAAAGAAAAGCAATCACAAAGGGATCAAGAATATCTTGTCGTCACATTTCATCTAACATTACAAAATGCATACCTTGCTAAGGCTGCTGGGTCCCAATTACTTGGTACAGCTTGCTTGACATTATCTTTCAACACTAGCGGAGACATAAGCTGAACAATGGAAAGTGGAATGTAGAATCCATCAATAGAAAGGGTCTTCATGGATGCAGCATCAATATGCTTTGTGCCAGTGAAATTGAATGCAGCATTAAAATTACCAAGAGGAAAGGCCCCAGAAAGATTAGCCTTTTGATTGAAATATTCCACCATCTGCAACATTCAATATGAGAAGTATGATACTTTAATAATATCACTTCAAAACACTGATATTTTTTCATTGAACATTTCATCCTTTAGGCAAGAAAATAAAAATTAAGCTATAAAACAAATATTTGTTTCATGTGGAAAGTTGCAATTAAACCCTGAAGGTTATGAAAATATTACACACTGGTTATGGAAACTATTCAACTTAACCCTTTGACCCTAACTCTATTTGTATGAAACACAAAAATATCACAATGTTTATTTTTTATGGTTTACATTCTCAGTTATGTACAAAGTTTTAACATTTTCCAGACAATAAACACTTGTGCACACTGTTACCACGTGCTTTAAGATTCAAGTAAAGGTGAATGTAGCTAAAAATCAGAAAATAAACACTTTGAGATTGTCCAAATTTTGAGTCTCTCTAACTGCCAAAAAATACTAGGAATTGTCAAATTTTTATTAATCAGCTTTTTATATGAGAAAATTGCAATGTGCCGTGGTTTTTGAGGGATAAAACGATGAGTTGTTCTGATCAAATTTCAAGGACATTGTGGTCAAGTAAATGTATACCAGCGAACAAAGCCATTTCAATTAAGTTTGACCACATTTTTTTTTGGGTTCGACTCAATGGCTGTACACGTAAATGGTTTCTGCAAAGGAGTGGCTTTATAATTTTATCAAACATTAGGAGGTCTAGATGTAAATTTTATTTCTTAAAATATATATTGAATAAATATATGTATTAAAAGAAAAACTAAAGTACAAAGATGAACCATTATAAGTAATTCCCTAAAAGAGCAACATATTGTACAGTTATTAATAAATCATTGACTAAATATTTAATTTTTCAACTCACATCTCCTCGCAGCCATTAATGAATCAATTTATCCCCCCTACCTCTCTTACATACTGTGGAAAACATGTCCAGTTATCTTATCACTATACATTTATCCTTGCAAATTAGAAAATTTAATGACTACTTATTCTCTTCATTCTAAGAAAGAAGGCAAAGAAAAATGAGAAACTTTATAATTTCTACTCAACATGCCATCCTTGCACTCCCCTTCTCCGCCTAACTCTCATACCATTTTTCTCATTTGTCACCATTAATATCTAAACTAATACTTTACTTTTAAATTTTAATTTATAAATGTATTAACTTCAGATACACAAGTCCATAAGTTCTCAGAATTATTTATTTCTGTTTACGATGCAAAAAGTTCATCAGTATGCCTACACGATGCAATGCCTAGAGTTCATATATGGTACATGCACGCAAGCATATACTTAACCAAAAGTCACAAAGTTGTTAAGTCATCATATAAATGGAAAACATTCCTTAATTGAATTAATGATCAAAGTAGGTAACCATGAGATGAATGTCAGTTACAGACATCAAGAACTACACAAAGTTATACTTGGATGCCCTTCATAATTGATGTACAGAAGCACCTATACTAGATATACAAGCAAAACCGAGCATAGTTTCATTATTTTAAAGCTATGCACAAACTACGTCCTAGCCGCAGTCAAAAGGGAAGCACAAGTAGGGGGATGGGAAGGTACATAGTGCATTTTACAATGATTAAAATTAAAATTAAAATTTTCTTCATTCAGGTTTTTAGCTACTCTAACTTGTTTATTTATGAACACTTAACCAGGATTTAGCTCAACCACCTTCAACAGGAAAATTGTGGCCTTAACTAATATTAGTTGATGGAAGCATAACAAAAAGCTTCTACAGAAGTACGGATTGTGTTGGGTTGTGCATAAGGTTGATCAACCAAAATTATTTCCAGTTAAGGCTTAATCTGTCAACTGAATAGAAACTTGCACTTGCTGCAGGCAACCGAAATAGCTCAAGGTAGTACCTGATGGGACTGGATCAAAACCATGAGCCATGTGTCTTGTTTATTAATCAAGCTCAAAATACTTTTATCAGGTAGGAACTAGGAATGGGGCAGATAACGAGACAAAAACCAACAAGTTTTCCATACTCTGGTTGAGAAAGAGATATGCTACCTAGAGACAAACACATGATAAACTTTGATTAAGTTACATCACCCTGGATTCTATATGAGGATATCTTTCTCTAACATCAATAGTCAAACATTCATCTAGTTCCTCAATCATCACAAAATAGTAAAGCAAGTTAACTTAGTTATTTCCTCTTAATTGAGACGCTACCACCAAGCTCCATCCCCCAAAACACCCAAACTTTAGATAAAATGAATCTAAAACATGCACCTAATCAGCACATGCAAACACAAACAAGAATTATAGAAAGAGAAAACATCCAAATGAAAACAATTCAAACCTCATGGAAACTACAAACGCCAGAGCTTTGACGGCCATAAGACTCCTGAGAGTTCCTGATGTCCCTTGAGACATTGGGCACAACTACATCATCGTACAGCAAGAGATCCTTGCTATGCTCGCCATCGACCTCGACTATCCGAGACCCAGAAACTCCTTTACAGTAAAGCAACCTTGTATCGAAATTCACGTCGAAGCCCCTTCCTAACGCCTGAACAGAATTCACAGCAGTGTGCAAAGCTGCTGCATTTTCCCCCATTTCTCATCACAAAATCCCCCAAACCCAAACACCCTCTTTCCTGATCAGAACCAAAACCCTACTTTGCGATCAATACCCCAACTTCTGTCTTCAGTCAATTGGACTCAACTAGATAAAAAAACCCATCTCAAATTTTCCAAGAAAATCAGCGAAAACCCGAATAATCACATCATCTCCCTAATTTTGCCCTCTAAGACTTGTCTGATCAACTATTTTTTTTTCAACGAAACCAAGTCTTCACGTTCACCTCTTTGTCTGTCCTCGATAAATTGACCCAGTAAACTAATACATCAATGTATACAATTAAATATACTTATATATTTATTTATATAATATACAAAGTCCGGAATCGAGATTCGAATCAATAATCAAAACAAACTGTTCATGTACCTCAATCCTTATCTCTTCCACTGGATCTCAGAGAAGAAGATTTCCCCAATCTCTTTCTCTGTTGAGTAATCTGTACACAGCTTCTCTCTCTCTCCCTCCTTTCTGTAAAAGTTTCTCTCTCTACAATGTAAGTCTTTAACAAGTGAAAGTTTTTTCTACCTACACTTACGACAATGGCATTGACTTGGGCTTCGTCGTTTTTTTTTTTTTTTTGTGGTTAATGCTTACAAAAAACTTTCTACCTACACTTACGTCAGATCTTGACCTTTCATTTTCTCGCCACGTGCGCATCTGATTAAATCCAACGGCTGAGAAGGAACGAGAATATACTCAATGTTAGACTTTTTGGTTGATTACGTGGGAAGTGAGTGAGTGGTGCGATTGCGATGGGATTTGGGCCTTTAATTCATTTTATCGTTTCTCGACTCGACCAACAAAATATCTTCTCGCAGGTTTATAGTCCTAAGCTTAAAATATCGGATAAAGTTGCCACCGCGAAATTATTTCAAAAACGAAAATAAATAATTTTTGTTGATTTATTTATTAATGTTTGATTGTGACTATTACTTTATTGTCCATTTGGTGATATTTCCCATTATATGTGACACATTTCTTATTTTAATATATTTTGTTCTAGATTTGACAAATGTATAGTATTGAATAACATTATTTTTGCTTTTTGTTTTAATTTTGTGCTTTATTAAGCAAAATTTAAATTCATTCATTAAAAATTAGAACATAGGATTTCTTTGAGGAGGTATTATTTGAATTTTTCATGATAAAACAAATTGTAATTAGAGGATAATAATTTATACAATCTCAAATATAAACTAATAAAATATAATAAACTTATGATAAATTATATTTATGTATTGTTTCTTTATTGAATGGGATTTCAAGAGTTAGGGAGGCTTGAAAAAAAATTATATTATAATTATACTAGAATTAGAATTTAATTGCTGAAAGTGAAATTTTAAAAAAAAAATTAAGACTTAAAATTGTACATTTTAGTAATTTTATTTAAAAATAAATATGTAACAAATTTAAAAAATTATATTAATTAAGGATGCAAATATAACTCCCCTTATATTAATTGAAGGGGCGAATATAATTACATTTTATTTTACAAAATTTACCAAAATTAATTCTTGTAGTAATTTGAACCAATCTTTATAATGATATCATTAGGAAAATATCACTATTTATGCATAATAGTGTATATTATTACACAAAAAATACCGCCCTTATTGTTTATTTCATTTTGATGATAAACATACATCATCTACCCAAAATACCCCTCCCATTTTTCTACCCAAAAAAAATCAACACTCCTAGTTTCTCTCTCTCTCTCTCTCTCTCAAACATAACAAAAACCCCAAAATCCCGAAGAGCCCCAACCCATCGAGCCCCAACCCCCATCGAGCCCAACCTCGTCGATCCCCAAACCCTGTCGAGCCCCATACCTCGTCGAGCCCCATACCTCGTCGAGCCCCAACCCCGGTCGAGAGCATCTCAGGCGACCCACAGCCACACAATCCTTTGGAACCCGACGGTCGACAGACGAAGTCTAAACTCCAATCAAATCAAAGGTTAGATCTCGAATATTCACTCCATATTTAATCGAAAAACCAATCATTCTTAGGAATCTGGGCTTTGTGATCTATAGAAGGGAATGGGTTCGTCGACACTGTGCAATTTTTTTCTGGGTCATACCAGTTGCTCAATAGGTTCGATAGTGGCTCGGTAATAGGCTCGATAGGGGCAGCATGAATGGTTCGATAGGTGCTCGATATGAGCTCGATAGGATGCGTGAAGGGAATGGGTTCGATAGGTGCTTGATATGAGCTCGATAGTATAGCTTGATAGTTTTACAGATGATGTTGCTCGATTGTAGCTCGATGCGTGCTCGATGGTTCTTCATGTAGTCAGAATATGATTTTCTCGATAGGCTTGATATAGTTAGGCTTGATGGAAGCTCGACCTTAGCTCGATATAAGATCGATGGTATACTAAAGATTAGGTTTAATAGTGGCTCGATGGAAGTTCGACAGAGGCTCAATGAATAGATCGATTGAGCTCGATAGGGCTCGATAACAGGCCGATATAAGCTCGATGGCAATGTTTATTTCAGTTTTTGATGATTTTTTTTTTCCATATTCTATTTGACAATTTGTTTTCTTACCAATTTTTTTTCATGTGTTGTTGCAGATGCCTAAGTTGCTTGTTCCATTCAGTTATCACTTTCCTGGTCGAGTGACATATCGGGGTAGTAGCACTTTAAATCACATTAAGACTAGGTTTGTGGAGCTCGGGCTGCTTGAAAGGGCTAAGGAATCCCCTTTCAAGCAGTTCTTTTTTGCTTTGGAGTTTAATTTCTTCGGAGTCTTGATGCATCAACTGTTGCTGAGGAAAATTGCAAGCAACAACGAAGATGAGGTGCATTTTTTCTTGGGGTCGAAGTCTTGTAGATTCGGCATGGGAGAGTTTGCCCTGGTGACAGGGTTGAATTTCAGTACCTTCCCATCACCAGAAAAGTTGGAAGGGTAATCTCAACGACCGGTTGATAAAGGAGTATTTCAACGATGCTGAGAAAGTAAAGCTCTCCCAGGTGGACCATGCTTTCAAGACTTGTATTATTGTGGAAGATGTGTACAAGCTTGGTCTATGTTTGTTGGTTGAGGGGGTTTTGAATGCCATTGAGGACAAGTTGCACATTTGGCGAGATATTCTGAAAATTGTTGAGGACGTAGAGTACTTCTTCAGCTATCCATGGGGGAAGTACTCTTATAGGAGGTTATTGCAGTCTTGTAAGAAGGACATGGTGAAGCAAAATGCCAACTATGATACCAAGAAGGATGCCAAAGTGCAGCAAGAGTCCAAATACAGTATGTATGGTTATTCCCTAGCCTTACAGTACTGGGTATATGAGGCTATCCAGCAGCTTGCGACGGAGTTTGTTGTGAGCTTGGGAAACATGGTCCCGAGGATGCTTAGTTGGTCGCATCGGAGGAACAAGGATTTCACCAAGTCCGTCATCTCACCGATGTTATTGAAGAAGAATGTAAGTTATATATTTTTTTATCTATATGCTTATCTTTTATCATTATTTGAGTTAACCAAATGTCTTATGGTGTTTGCAGTTGATTGTCCTTCCAATGTTGAAGCCTCGACCAGCAGAAAAAGACTATTATTTGTCTTTGATAGAGGGAGATCTTCCCCTTTATCCTAGGCTTGGCCAGGATCCCTCGGAGGCTGATGAGGAGGAGGATGCGACTTTTGAGAAAATCGCGGAGATAGTTTCTCAGGCAGCGTAGGCAGCCAAGATATTTGATGATGCTGCCTCGGGGGAGGAGGTTGCAGGTCCCACCCCTCCTGTTGCCCCAGCCTCAGCCCCAGCCTCAGTCTTCGCCCCAACATCAGCCCCAACCTCAACATCAGCCCCAACACCAACCCCAACACCATCCTCAGCCTCAGCCCCTGAGCTCGCCGACTTGATTGAGCGGTTGGATAGAGTCAAGGGCCGACAAGAGACCCTCCTGAAGAACCAATCAATGATCTTGGATGTAGTCAGTCAGATCCTGACAATTATTAAGGAGAAACCGAGGGGCTCCAATGAAGATTCAGACTCAGAGTCATTGGATATTCCTCTGGACTATGTTGATGATCCAACCACGCCTCCTACCATCATTGTGACACCTGATGCTGGGACTCTGGGAGTCATTATTGTCAACCCTGAGGATGTTGCTGGGGTTCAGTTTCAGAGGACTAGACGCCAAAGATGCAAGCCAGATTGGTTTGAGGACTACAACGATCCCACGAGGAAAAGACCTCGCACTGATGCAGCTGCACCAGAAGAGGAGGCTACACAGGTGCTGGACCCTCTCAAGAAGCCAGATCCCAAACAGTATAAGAAAATGTGCAAGTGGCTGCTTGGAGACATGCCCAACAAGACCCCGAGGGATGTAAAGACTAGGAATCACGGTCCAGCGTGGTTTCTGACGTGGAAGACACCCCAATCGTGGCTCAATGATGGGGTAAGCCATTTATACCTAATGACTTGATAGTGGTAAAATTATGTTTTGTTTTCATTTTTACATGTTCTATTTTTATTGACTCAATGATAGCTCGATATGAGCTCGATAAGAGCTTGATGGAAGTTTCCAGGATCGATGTGAGCTCGATGGAGCTCGATAGTAGTTTGATACGGATGTTAAAATAGGGTTGTTGTTTACTGTTTGAGATTAGCTTGATGTGAGCTCGATGGAGCTCGATAGTAGTTCGATACGGATGTTAAAATAGGGTTGTTGTTTACTGTTTGAGATTAGCTCGATGTGAGCTCGATGGAGCTCGATAGTAGTTCGATACAGCCGTTAAAATAGGGTTGTTGTTTACTGTTTGAGATTAGCTCGATGTGAGCTCGATGGAGCTCGATAGTAGTTCGATACGGATGTTAAAATAGGGTTGTTGTTTACTATTTGAGATTAGCTCGATGGAGCTCGATAGTAGTTCGATGTGAGCTCGATAGTAGTTCAATGTGAGCTCGATGGAGCTCGACAGAAGCAATTTATGATGGTCTTTGTTAACTTTTTATATCGTACTCTCTTTGTATCATATTGATGCGGTAGAACACATGCTTCATATGCGTTGCAAGTATTTTCCCAATATATATTGACATAATGCAGTTGTGATGAACATGTATTTCTCACAAGTGATACTTGCCCGATATGATCAGTACAAGAAAATTGCCGACAAAACAAAGTATACATGGGATTCTGACATTATGTCCATGTTGACCGGCATCGAATAACAGTTTCTGGCATCTTGGGGAGGAGTTGAGGATGGATATTGGTGCTAGAACTATGGACAACAACATTGGTTTGCCATTTAGGCTTCCATTTCTAGTTGGACCCTCATTGTTTATGATTCAGACAACTCGGTGATTAGTGATGCAAAGCTGGATGAAATTATGAATCCATGGTGCTTTTTGCTTCCTTCTCTGTTAATGCAGAGTAAATTGTTTACTGATAGCTTGATGTTGAAGATTTCATCAGCAGGAAAGAGGCCGCATTAGTTCACATGGCGTCACAAACAGAAACACGAGCTCACTCAGTCAAAGAGAAGGTAACAAACATTATCTTCATAATAAATTTGTTTCTAACTAAAATTATAGTAATGTGCACTTAATGTTTACATTTTTTTACAGTGGGGATTGTGGTGTGTATGCTGTCAAGCATATTGAGCATCTAATGGTTGGCCTTCCATTGGAAACTATCTGCGATGAAAATATGGAGGTGTTTAGGAACAAGTGGACCACGGACTTGTGGTATCAAAATTTGTTACTTTGATGATTGTATATATACAAGGTCTTTAATTGTGCAGTTTTTTGTTCCCAATTTTTTTGTAGCTTACATATGTCTGTTATCGAGTTCATATCAAACATTATCGAACTAATCTGTTATCAAACTAATATCGAGCTTCAATAGAGCAATATCATTTTCATAACCATAAGTCTTTTGTTATCGAGCCATATCAAACTACTACCGAGTTATGTCGAATCATTATCAAACTATTATTGAGTTATTTGAATTCAGTTTAGAAGCTAACATACATATTATCGAGTTCATATCGATCTACTATCAAGTTAATGTCAAGCTACAATCGAGCTCATCGAGTTTACATCGAGCTTAACATAACTTTTAAGAAAAATCAAATAAAAAAGAAAGGAAAACAACATAGGTTATTAATACAACAAGACCAAAAGTGAAAAAAGAGTTTATAGCCTAGCTTTGCACTGTAACGACCCAAATTCGCTAATAAGGCTTAAGGGCCTTGATTAGTGTGCCGGGAGGGCATAAATGGGATTTGAGTGAATAGTATTTATTTGAATGGGATATTATGTGATTAATAGTGCTTAAATGATATTATATGATAATTGATGATATTATGTGATAATATGAAATAGACATGTTGTATGTGAGAACCACATTATTATGTGGATAATTCTGCAGTCGGCGACTCAAGGCGATCCTAGGGCTAGATAGCGGGAAAAGTCACAACGGGGCATTATAATTGACTTTGGGCAAGTCAAGGAGTATTTTAGGTATTGGGTAGTGATTTAGACTATCGGGTGATGAAA
Organism: Humulus lupulus; assembly: GCF_963169125.1. Lineage (NCBI taxonomy): Eukaryota > Viridiplantae > Streptophyta > Magnoliopsida > Rosales > Cannabaceae > Humulus > Humulus lupulus. The sequence continues at coordinate 152,610,496 of NC_084801.1, forward strand.
ATAAATAATTGGAGATATATTTGAGGTTAGGATGTCTAGGCGGGATTATTGGGGGATTTTACCGTTTTGCCCTCAGGGACGTTTCCGGCACCCCGAGCTTTGGGATTAGTCTAATAACCTAAGGATAGACTTGGGAGGATTTTAGAAAACAGTAGACACAAAGTTAGAACCGACTCATTCTCAGCTTTTCTCTCTTCTCTCTCTTAAGGAAGAAAAACTACTGAAATTTCAAGGGAAATCAGCTGAAGCTTGGGGAAATTGAAGGGATGAATTAGAGGTCTAGCTCAAGAACCAATCAAGAACTAAAACAAAGCTAAGGTAAGCAATGAATTTTCGTTTCTGTGGTTAGGAATCTTGAGAAAATGGCTGAGTTTTGAATATTTGTGGTTTTGGCATTTAAGGTGGAATTTGAGGCTAAAACTTTGAAGATAGGTCAGGGAACTCTTGGAGAAGCGATTTTACAACTGAGGTAAGGTTCAATTCAAAGTTTGATGGTTGAATTTTAGAGTTTCCATGGCTGGGTTCTATGTTTCTAAGTTAGGAAGTTTCAGTAATTGAAATGGGTCTTTGATGGGTTTCTAGCTTAGGTTTCAGCTGGGTTGAGTTGTTGGAATCTTGTGGGAAGTCTTTGGATAATTGAGTTGTGGATTTGGGGTGGTTTTGAGTGAGTTTGCATGAGGTTTGGGAGTTAAAAATGGTGGTTTTTCTGGGTTCGAAGGGGTCGGGCTGCGGCATAGTTCTTGGTGAGCCGTGGCCCTTGGAAGTTGAGTTGTGCTGAGGAAGGAGGGCGGGTCGCGACATGGTCCAAGCAATGCCGCGGGCCTTACCTATTTTTGTGCCCATGGAGGGTTATGTCTGGGGCCATGCCGCGGCATGGATGGCCCATGCCGGGGCCCTTAAGGGATTTTGGGATTTTGAGATTTTAGGCTTGGGAATTTAACCTAGGGTGCTCGGGGTTGAGTCTTTTACCATATTTGGTGAAGTTCAATGTTTCGAGGACTAGAACTTGGTTTAGAAACTCATTTAAGATTGTTAATGGTATCTTTCATCATGGTTGTGACTAGGTGCTTAGCTAGGGCTCGAGGATCGAATCGCGCTCAAGGAGTATCGCCTGTAATTAATTCATCTAGAAGCTAAAGGTAAGAAAACTGCACCCGGATGAATAATTGAATGGGACTAAGGGCTCCCTGATATATATGACTAAAAGAATGGTATTATGCCATGTAAATTGTGAACCAAAGGCCTAAGCGTGCCACGGTTAACTTGCGCAAATGGCGCGGCTCGGACACTGGTATCCGAGGACAGCTTATTATGCACTGAGCTCGGTTTAAGCGGGCCGGAGTCAGTGGGTTAAACAGAGGGTGCGACCTAAGGTGTCATCCCTAGTTATTGTGTGAATTGAGTATTGTAATGACTATTATGTGATATGAATGTTATAAGTGTTTGAATGCATCCATGACTCTAAAGATATGCTGAGTGGTACTGATGTGGATTATTGGATGAGAGTACATGCTTAATGAATTAACTGTCTGTTATCATTGATTGTATTGTATATGATGTTTTCTTGCTGGGCCTTGGCTCACGGGTGCTACGTGGTGCAGGTAAAGGCAAGGGCAAGATTGATCAACCTTGATTGGAGAGCTCTGTAGGGTGAATGTACATGTCAGGCCGCTCAACCGCCATGGTTGAGGAGATTACAGGGACGAGAGGACCAGAACCTTGTATTTTGCCTTAGTATGGCTAATGTTTACTCTTAACTGTTGAATTTTGTAAACCAACTTTTAAACATTGTTGAGTTTTGGGGATCCCTTCTGTAAATTGTTTATAACTTATAAAATGTATCTTTTGAGGCCAAAATGTCTTTTATCCCTAGAACACTTTAGCTAATGACACGTTTTGATTAAACGACTTGATTAGCAAGTCTCACACCTTTATAAATACACAGTGTAGCGGTCTTGGCTATCCAGGACGTTACATACACGTAGCCCTGTTGTGGCCAAGCCCACCACACATGCTACATTTGCGCTCTTTGCGAATGATTTCGCCACTCGATGGATAGCGGTTTGTCTTTGTAACGCCCTGGATAGCCAAGACCGTTACACCGTGCGTTTATAAAGGTGCAAGACTTGCTAATCAAGTCATTTAATTTGAAACGTGTCACTGAAACTACAGTTGAACTAGGGTTAAAATATTTTGGCCTCAAAAGCTTCATTTCTTATAACAAACATTTTCTTTACATGGGATCCCAAAAGTAGTAAAGTTAAAAGGCTGTTTACAAAAATTTAGCCACTCTAAGGAAAAACAGACAATTAAGCCTTTCTCGTCTCAATCCACTCCTCGGCCATGGCGGCTAATCAGCTGATTATGTACATTCAGCCCCGTAGCTCTCCATCTCAGGATTGGTCCAACTTGCCCTTGCCTTTACCTACACCACGTAGCACCTGTGAGCCAAGGCCCAGCAAGAAAACACAATAGCAGAGCATAATCATTAAGCAAACAACCAGATAACTCATACAGTATAAACATATACTCAACAGTTCAGACATTCATGTTGTTCAAGTATTCAGCATACCAAGTACATCATCTCATATCATTAATCAATTCACATATGATAACTAGGGTTTACGCCCTTAGGCCGCACCCTCTATTTATCCCACTGACTCCGGCCCGCTTAAACCGAGCTCAGTGAATATTAAGCTGTCCTCAGCTACCAGTGGCCGAGCCGCGCCCTGTGCGTAAGTATTATTTACGGCACCCTTAGGCCATTTATCACATATCCCATGGTATAATACCATCTATGAAATCATACAGATATAGGGAGCTCTTAGTCCCATCACAAACACATAACCAGGTGCAGTTTTCTTACCTTTAGATTTGCTAGCTTTGTTCAATTCGATCCTCAAGCACGATCCCGTCTGAGCCCTAGCGTACACCTAATCACGGTCATAAGTTAGAATCAACTCCAATCTTCAATTCCAAAACCTAGCCTTAGGACCATTCCCGAGCCTTCGGGAAGCCCTAATTCCACCAAACGGGGTGGTGGAATCAAACCCCAAGCCCCCGAGCAAAAACCCTAAGAAATAACCCAAAAACCCATTTCTGGGAACAGGGTAGCGTTATAGTGCCCTAAGGTGGGTGCTACAGCACTACAAATAGAGCCTTCATGCTCCCAGACGCCCAAGCCTAGCGATGTAGCGCCCTAAGGCTAGCGCTACAGTGCTAGTCACAGCCAGACACTACCCAGTTTTCTCCTCTTCGAATTTCCTCGAGCCAAACCTTTCCAAAACTCAATCAAACCTCAACCAAAATTCAAAACAAGCCTCACAACATCCTCAACTCATCCCATAAATCCCAACCACACAAAACTCAATCACATGCACCCCAAATCAAGGAAATCACCATAGTTGAACCTAGTGCCCAAAAACTCAACAGGAAGAACAACTGAAACCACATAATTCAAGTGACCAAGATCAAAGCTTCTTACCTTAAACAGAGAAGTTCAACCTTAGGCTATCCTCCACTCTTCCTTAGCTTTCACCCCTCAAAGCTTCAGCCTCAATTCCCTAGAATTCCCACGAAAACTCAGCTAAAAAATCCATATTTACATTAGAACCAGAAACTGAAAAGCAACCTTAAACCTTTCCTCAAATGGATGGACTACTCTTGCTAACTCCTCAAGCTAAACCAAGGACCCTAGCCTCAAGCTCTTTCCCAGACTTTCCCTGAGTTTCAGCTCCAAATTCCTTCAAGAAATGAGGAAGAAACCTAAACTGAGAGAGAGAAACTTCTATCTCTTTCTTCCTTCTTTTTTTTTTCCTTCTTCTTTTCTTTTGCTTCAGCTTCCCTCAAATTCTAGACTTTCCACTAAGGCATAAAGCAGAATTAACTCTTATCCCATTTAAGTCAAATGACCATAATACCCTCCCATTAAATTTAAGTCGTTAATCCTTCCAAGGGCATTCTGGTCATTTATTCTCAATTCCCGCTAATTCCTCGAGTGTCTCTAATATTTACCGCTTACTTCCCGACACCTAACTAATCGCCAACTATATTCCTCAATATCAAAATAAACTCCAATATATTCTCTAAATTCCCAGAAATACCCCCAAGCTCGCCTCGAGCCGGGTATAAATCCCTGCCGTGACTTTTTCGATAAACTGCTCACTAAGATCGCCTCAAGTCACATATTACAAATATATCCACATAATAATGTGGTCTCAACAATTTATCACAAATATATATACAGTTATGCCCTCAACAGGCCAAAATTATGAATATGCCCTTCTAACCTAATCAGGGCCTACATGCATACTAATACACATAGTCATGCATCATAGATATTAAAATAATCATATAACATGCTTTTAATAATTAAATCACATATAATCCAGTTATGCCCTCCCGGCACACTAATCAAGGCCCTTAAGCCTTATTAGTAAATTTGGGTCGTTACAACTATCCCCTCCTAATGAGAATTTCATCCTCGAAATTTACCTGAATAACTCGGGATACTGATCTCGCATCGCTGTCTCTAGCTCCCAGGTCGCCTCCTCGACCCTACTATTTCTCCACAATACTTTAACAAGAGGAATCGTCTTATTCTGTAGTACCTTGTCCTTTCGATCCAAGATCTGAACCGGTTGCTCCTCATAGGCTAGATCCATCTGCAATTCCAAGTCTTCATACCTCAACACATGCGTCGCATTTGAGATGTACTTCCGGAGCATTGAAACATAGAATACATTATGGACTCCTGATAGCAATGGTGAAAAGGCTAACCTGTAAGCCACCTGAATGATCCTTTCCAGGATCTCAAAAGGTCTGATGAACCTAGGGCTTAGCTTGCCCTTCTTTCCAAACCTCCTCACCCCTCGCAAAGATGAAACCCGAAGAAACACATGGTCCCCAACCTGGAACTCCACATCTCTACGCTTGGGATTAGCGTAGCTTTTTTGTCTGCTCTGTGAGGCGAGCATCCTAGCTCGGATCTTCTCTATAGCTTCACTTGTCCTCTGAACCATATCTGGCCCCAAATACTTCCTCTCACCCATCTCATCCCAATGAATGGGTGATCTACATTTCCTCCCATATAACATCTTGTAGGGAGCCACTCAAATCATTGATTGGTAACTATTGTTATATGAAAATTCAATCAACGGGAGATACTTACTCCATGATCCCTCAAAGTCGATCACACACACTCTATGCATATCTTCTAATACCTGAATCGCCCTCTCAGATTGTCCGTCAGTCTGAGGATGAAAGGTTGTACTGAACTTCAACTGAGTCACCATAGCCTTCTGCAAACCACCCCAAAACTTGGAGGTAAAGATAAGATCCTGGTTTGACACGATAGACTTAGGAACCCCATGGAGACGTACGATCTCCCTCACGTACAACTCAGCATACTGATCCACAGTATATGTCGACTTCACTAGAAGAAAATGGGCTGACTTGGTGTATCTGTCCAATATCACCCACACCGAGTCATGAAGCCCTACAGTTCTAGGTAAACCTCCCACAAAATCCATCGTAATATCCTCCCATTTCCACTCGGGAATACCCAAAGGCTGAAGCAACCCTGCTGGTCGCTGATGTTCAGCTTTCACCTGCTGACAGGTTAAGCATCTGGCTACGTACTCCACCACATCCTTCTTCATCTCGGGCCACCAATATAACGTCCGTAGATCCTGGTACATCTTCGTGGTACCCGGATGAAGTGAGTACGGTGTCATATGAGACTCATCCAATATCTCTCGTATGATCCCCTCATCATTCGGAATACAAATCAGACCTTGGTACCGAAGCAGACCAACCTCAGAGATAGAATAGTCCTTAGCTACTCCCGCTAAGACATTCTCTCTAACCTCCTATAATTGAGCGTCTACCAATTGCCCTTCTCTAATCCGCTCTAGCAGGGTCGACTGGAGAGTGATATTGGCCAACCGACCTACCACCAATTCTATCCCCACTTTGACCATCTCATCAGCTAACTCTCTCAAGATCTGGGTGGAACTATATAACTGACCTGGGCCTCTCTGGCTCAATGCATCCGCCACTACGTTGGCTTTCCCCGAATGGTAAAGAATATCCCAATCATAATCTTTCACCAACTCTAGCCAACGCCTCTGTCTCATATTTAGGTTCTTCTGTGTAAAGAAATACTTCAGACTCTTGTGGTCAGTGTATACCTCGCACTTCTCCCCATACAAATAATGTCGCCAAATCTTCAGTGTGAATACCACCGCTGCTAGCTCCAAATCATGGGTAGGATATCGTTGCTCATACTCCTTCAGCTGTGATGATGCATAAGCTATGACCTTCTCATTCTGCATCAACACACAACCTAAACCCAACCTCGATGCATCATAGTAGACAACAAACTTCCCTTCCCCCGAAGGAAGACTCAACACAGGCGCAGTAATAAGTCGTCGCTTCAGCTCTTGGAAACTGTCCTCACACTTGTCTGACCAGATAAACTTCAAATTCTTCCATGTTAATTCTGTCATCGGTGCCGCTATCTTCGAGAAGCCTTCCACAAACCGTCTGTAATAACCCGCTAGACCAAGAAAACTCCGCACCTCCGAGGCGCTCCTTGGCCTCGGCCAATCCCTAACTGCCTCTACCTTAGATGGATCCACCTTAATTCCATCTGCACCCACAATATGTCCAAGGAATGTCATTTCTGGTAACCAAAATTCACATTCCTTAAACTTGGCATACACCTGATGCTCCCTCAATCTCTGCAGAACTTGTCGAAGATGAATCTCATGCTCTGCCTCTGAACTGGAGTACACTAAGATGTCATCGATGAAGACAATGACAAACTGATCCAAAAAGTCCTTGAACACCCTGTTCATTAAGTCCATAAAGGCTACTGGGACATTGGTCAAACCAAACGACATGACCAGAAACTCATAGTGCCCATACCTCGTTCAGAAGGCCGTCTTTGGTATGTCCTCGTCCTTGATCCTCAGCTGGTGATAACCAGATTGAAGATCAATTTTTGAGAACACCGTCTTACCCTACAGCTGATCGAACAAGTCGTCAATCCTTGGTAGGGGGTACTTATTCTTGATAGTTAACTTGTGTCAATTCCCTGTAGTCTATACACATTCTCAAAGTCCCGTCCTTCTTCTTCACAAACAAAACTGGAGCACCCCAAGGCGAGTAACTAGGCCTGATGAACCCCAAATGCAGAAGCTCATGCAACTGTATCTTCAATTATTTCAGTTTTGTCGGTGCCATCCTATACGGTGCCCTCGACACTAGCTCCGTTCCTGGTGCCAACTCAATGACAAATTGAATCTCCCTACCCGGCGGCAACCCAGGCAAGTCCTCAAGAAACACATCCAAGAACTCGCAAACCAATCTGGTCTCTTCCGATCCTATTGGCGAAACCCTGGTGGTATCCACCACACTAGCTAGGAACCTATACATCCTCCCTGTAATAGGTCCCTAGCTCTCAATGCTGAAATTATGGGTATGCGGGGTCCATGCACTGCTCCCACAAAGACAAAGGGATCCTCGCCCTCCGGCTCAAAGGTCACCATCTTTTTCCTGCAGTCAATAGTAGCTCCATATCTAACCAACCAATCCATACCTAAAATCATATCAAAGTCCTCCATACTCAATTCAATCAAATCTACTGACAACTCTCTACCATCAACTATCACTGGTAGTGCTCTAATCCACCTCTTAGATACTACCAGTTCCCTTGTAGGCAAAATAGTCCCAAACCGTGAAGTACAATACTCACTAGTTCTACACAGTCTATCAATCACCTTACTATAAACAAATGAATGTGTAGCACCAGAGTCAATAAATACAGTAAAAGGAGAGCCAGCGCTAGAAAGCTGACTTGTCACTACCGAGGGACTAGACTCGGCCTTGGCCTGCGTCAAGGTGAACACTCGAGCTGGAGTCAAGCTGTCCACCTTCCCCGCATCTCCCTTCTTCACTGTCGGGCAGTCTTTCTTGAGGTGTCCCACCAACCCGCACACATAATAGGCCTTAGCTCGACATTCGCCCGGATGGCGTCTTCTGCACCTCGTGAACTTAGGATAGGTTCTCCATGAATCACCGCCTCCCCGACGGCCACCCTGAGTACCCCGACCTGTCCTATCAGGACCAGGAGCGGTCGAAGCATCAGGGGTCTTTCTCTTCATATCACTGGGGCCTCTGTCCCTACCAGAACCAGAATATGGAGGCACCTCCCTACAGCCATCCCACCTTGCTGCACTCTCCCTCCATATCTTATTCTCCTCCTCAGCTGTAAGAGCCTTCTCTACAGCCAGGGCATAAGTCATCCCTCCAGGAACTGTTGTAATCCTCACATCTCAGGCTATCATAGCATTAAGCCCTCTAATAAATCTGTCTTGCCTAGCTGCATCAGTAGGCACAAGGTCGGGTGCAAACTTCGCAAGTCTGTCAAACTTTAGGGCATATTCTGTAACTGTCATACTGCCCTAAACCAGCTCCACAAACTCATTTACCTTCGTTGCCCTGATGGCAACATTATAGTACTTTTGACTGAATAGGTCTTTGAATCCTTCCCAAGTGTTTAATGCCCAAATTGTGACTACCACTAAGCAGTGGTTGTAGTAAGATCGGGCGGTCGATCCACAAGGAGGTAACCTAAAATCAAAAGATTAGTAGAAAATAACACAAAAAGTTAGTAACAAGAAATAAATAAAATGGTAAATGAAAAGAGGTTTGAGATTTTGGTATTGTCTTTTTGATAAAGTGATAAAATGAGATAAGTGAAATAAATGTAAGATGTAATCAAGAGTTTGAGAAAATGAAAAGTTTCAAGAATCATTCATATGCTTGTTTAGTTACTTGGTTACTTGATTTACAAAAATACACAAGTAAATAGTTCACATCCCAACATTTACTTGGAAAATCTAACATTAAAGTATATATTCTTTTCTAACAAAAGTTCATTTGAGTTATAAAGTTATTTACTTTAAAAGCACAATGTTAATCTTATGAAAAATCTAAAAATGACAAAATACCCAAAGGCAATAATGCAATAGAAGATTAGGCATAAAATTAGGTATCAATATTACTTTTACTAATTAGAAGCACATAGAAAGAGCATGACTAATCCTATATACTATTAGCATAAGTAAATAAAGATAACAAAATAAAGATAGAGATGAAAGAACATAAATAACTCAAATATATTACATTAAGAACATAGTAAATCAAAGTAGCAAAATAATATCACTAGCATATGGAATCATCCCTAACCTTCCTAGGAAGATTAGGCCATTATGCTCATGATTCTCACAAAATTCTAAGAAGAAAGTGAGTAGAAATTTTGCTATAGTTTCTTTACTCTCAAAATTACATACTAAGTGTGAAGAAGGAGTCCCTATTTATAGAGGGAGAAAAAGACTAAAAATAAATTAAACAATAAAATGAGGTTTACAAAATAAATCTGAAATAATAATAATAAAATATGATTTTGAAAAATCAAATCTCATTATTAATATTAACCTACTATTTTGGTGTATGGTCATTTTTCCCTTTTTTTCAAATACCACAAAAACATGAGCTTTAAAGCTCAAAATATCAATTTTCCAAAGCCCAATACCCACAAAATATGGGTTGAAGGTGGCTGGTGGAAGATATGGGTTTTGACACATTCCCAGCCAATGAAAACCTGACACGTAGGTAGGCTGCTGAGTTGTTAGGCAACTGGGCTCTTTGGGCCGAACTGGGCTTGGGCGCTGCCTTTGGGCTGCTGGGAGCTTGGGAGAAGCTTGTTGGATTGGACACGGGGTGAAGCTGCTAGGATCTTTGGGCCGAAATGATGAGGGGTGTGTGATGTTGCTGAGAAGAGAATTGGGCTGGTCACGTTGACTTGCTGAAAGGAAAGGAGCTGAAGGTGTTGGGCCTTTGAATTGGGCCAGCTGGGTCACATTGGAGTGAAGCTTCTTCAGATGTGTTAGTCATTGGAGCTGCTGCTTCAGTGCATGGCTGAAGGGAATTTAAGGTTGGCCTGGACAGGTGGCGCGCAGGGAGGCAACAGGCGGCTGGCTTTGGAGTGCTGCTGGGGCACATGGCACGCTGTGAGAACGCCACTTGGCAGCTGGAGGTGGAGCAGAATATAGGCAGGCCTGGGCTCTTTTGGGCCTGTTTTTGGGCCAACTCTCTTAAAAAATGCCACAATTTCAAGTTTTTTTTTTTTCAATTTTGATTCTTTCTTCTTTCTTTTTCTTTGTGTTCTAAGTGCCAAAAATACCAATTAAATCCTACAAAATAAAAAAAACTAAATTAAAAATAAATATTTTAATTTATAAATTAAATCATATTAATTTCATGAAAATATTAATTAAAAATTAATTTATTTTGACTATTAAAATCAATAAATATGTATTTTTGGGCACTAATAACCAAGTCAAAGCAGTAACATCTCTGGTCTGTGATGCCACTTCCCACCAGATTCGGGCATCCTCTCTCAGCATATATGTGGCACATGCCACTCTGTCATGTCCCTCTACCCTCATAAAATCCAAGATGGTAGTAATCATGGTCATCCACTGTCCAGCCTTCAGTGGATCAGGTCCTCCCTCAAAGATCGGGGGCTGTTGCTTCCTGAACCGCTCATACAATGGCTCCCATCTGTTCCCAACCTCTACTGGCTGTACAACTGGTACCACTGGAGGTGGCACAATGGGGGCAACACTCCCTGATGGAGCCTGCTGTCGCAGAATTTGAATCTGTTCATCCTGGCTCTGAAGCCGTGCTTGCATGTCAGCCATAAGCTGCTGCCAGTTCTCAAGGACTGGCGGAGGGATCTGGCCCTGGTCATCATCTCTAGTCTCAGACCTGGTGCCAGCTAGTCGTGTAGATTTTCTTGGACGCATAATTATCCAAGTCAATCTGCAATCAATGACTCAGCAGTCAGACTATGATGACAGGGTAATAATCCTTCCATGATCCACCATTAGAACCCCAAACATTCATAAACAATCAAAATATAACAGTTCGTCCAATCATCCAAATATCTTCATTCACATGCATAGCAGTTCTGATAAGCACGCCTCAATATCATCATGCAATAGTCAAGGGCTAGGCCCTATCAGTATCTCATGCTCCATATTAATCACGTAGATATCAACAGTCATATTTCATTCAGATCATTTAAACATATAGTCATGTATACACAATTACCAAATCCTGAGTTGAGCTTGTCTTTCGCGGCGAATGTACATGTCCAGCCAGTCTTCAGGAACCCTTAAACCTAGGACGCTCTGATACCAAGTTGTAACGCCCTGGATAGCCAAGACCGTTACACCGTGTGTTTATAAAAGTGCAAGACTTGCTAATCAAGTCATTTAATTTGAAACGTGTCACTGAAACTACAGTTGAACTAGGGTTAAAATATTTTGGCCTTAAAAGTTTCATTTCTTATAACAAACATTTTCTTTACATGGGATCCCAAAAGTAGTAAAGTTAAAAGGTTGTTTACAAAATTTAGGATTAAAATATAGTTGTTAGCCACTCTAAGGCAAACACAAACAATTAAGCTTTTCTCGTCCCGATCCACTCCTCAGCCGTGGCGGCCGATCAGCTGATTATGTAGATTCAGCCCTGCAGCTCTCCATCTCATGATTGGTCCAGCTTGCTCTAAGAAAACACAATAGCAGAGCATAATCATTAAGCAAATAACCAGATAACTCATACAGTATAAAGATATACTCAACAGTTCAGACATTCATGTTGTTCAAGTATTCAACATACCAAGTACATCATATCATATCATTAATCAATTCACATATGATAACTAGGGTTAACGCCCTTAGGCCGCACCCTCTATTTATCCCATTGACTCTGGCCTACTTAAACCGAGCTCAGTGAATATTAAGCTGTCCTCAGCTACCAGTGGCTGAGCTGCGCCCTGTGCGCAAGTATTATTTACGGCACCCTTAGGCCATTTATCACATGTCCCATGGAATAATACCATCTATGACATCATACAGATATAGGGAGCTCTTAGTCCCATCACAAACACATAACCGGGTGCAGTTTTCTTACCTCTATATTCGCTAGCTTTGTTCAATTCGATCCTCAAGCAAGATCCTATTTGAGCCCTAGCGTACACCTAATCACGGTCACAAGTTAGAATCAAATCCAATCTTCAATTCCAAAACCTAGCCTCAGGACCAATCCCAAGCCCTCAGGAAGCCCTATTCCACCAAACGGGGTGGTGGAATCATACCCCGAGCTCCCGGGAAAAAACCCTAAGAAATAACCCAAAAACCCCTTTCTGGGAACAGGGTAGCGCTACAACACCCTAAGGTGGGCGCTACAGCACTAGAAACAGAGCCTTCAGGCTCCCAGATGCCCAAGCCTAGCGATGTAGCGCCCTAAGGCTAGCGCTACAGCACTAGTCACTACCCAGTTTTCTCCTCTTCGAATTTCCTCGAGCCAAACCTTTCCAAAACTCAATCAAACCTCAACCAAAATTCAGAACAAGCTTCACAACATCCTCAACTTATCCCATAAATCCCAACCACACAAAACTCAATCACATGCACCCCAAATCAAGGAAATCACCATAGCTGAACCTAGTGCCCAAAAACTCAACAGGAAGAACAACTGAAACCACATAATTCAAGTGACCAAGATCAAAGCTTCTTACCTTAAACAGAGAAGTTCAACCTTAGGCTATCCTCCACTCTTCCTTAGCTTTCACCCCTCAAAGCTTCAGCCTCAATTCCCTAGAATTCCCACGAAAACTCAGCTAAAAAATCCATATTTACATTAGAACCAGAAACTGAAAAGCAACCTTAAACCTTTCCTCAAATGGATGGACTACTTTTGCTAACTCCTCAAGCTAAACCAAGGACCCTAGCCTCAAGCTCTTTCCTAGACTCTCCCTGAGTTTCAGCTCCAAATTCCTTCAAGAAATGAGGAAGAAACCTAAACTGAGAGAGAGAAACTTCTATCTCCTTCTTCCTTCTTTTTTTTTTCCTTCTTTTTTTCTTTTCCTTCAGCTTCCCTCAAATTCTAGACTTTCCACTAAGGCATAAAGCATAATTAACTCTTATCCCTTATAATCCAAATGACCATAATACCCTCCCATTAAATTGAAGCTCTTAATCCTTCCAAGGGCATTATGGTCATTTATTCTCAATTCCCGCTAATTCCTCGAGTGTCTCTAATATTTACCACTTACTTCCCGACACCTAACTAGTCACCAACTATATTCCTCAATATCAAAATAAACTCCAATATATTCTCTAAATTCACAGAAATACCCCCAGGTTCGCCCTGAGCCGGGTATAAATCCCTGCCGTGACTTTTTCGCTAAACCGCTCACTAAGATCGCCTCGAGTCACATATTACAAATATATCCACATAATAATGTGGTCTATACAATTTATCACAAATATATATACAGTTATGCTCTCAACGGGCCAAAATTACGAATATGCCCTTCTAACCTAATCAGGTCCCACATACATACTAATACACATAGTCATGCATCACAGATATTCAAATAATCATATAACATGCTTTTAATCATTAAATCACATATAATCCAGTTATGCCCTCCCGGCACACTAATCAAGGCCCTTAAGCCTTATTAGTAAATTTTGGTCGTTACAGTCTTCCTTCTTCCCACCTTATTCTTCTTCGGTCGACCGACTTGTTGTTTTTCAACGGGAAACCCCAACTTGAATTTTCTCTATGTTCTCGGGAACTTCCCAATCATCCTCGTTGCCAGTTGGGTAAATTGTTTCTTTGTAAGATTCCCTCCACATCTCAGTAGTGTAATATGGTGAACACAATGAGTATATGTTGACACCGCGCAAGATGGCCGCGGCCACACCATGAACACAAGGGTAACCCATTATTTGAAATTGGCCACAGGAGCATGATTTGGTCATCAAATTCACCTCACCATCACCTTCTGGGTCTACCACATGAAATTCGAACTGTCCAAGAGGATGGACTTTCAAGTACCTTGCATCATCCGCAATGCCTGAGACATCTTTCTCATATATTGTTGCTAATTTGGATGTGCACTTCTCTACCTCCTCATGACGCGCGACAAACCATGGCTGAATTGTGAAACGAATGAATTCCACAAAAGTAGTGACTGGGAAGGTTCTTGTGTCTCTGGTTTTGTTGTTGAAACTTTCAGCATAGTTGCTTGTCATTAAATTGTATCGATTCCCAGGAAAGCAAGCACGAGTCCACTTATCGAAGCCAATACCCTCGAGATATTGAGCTATGGCAGGATCCTTTTGCTTTATATTATTGAAGAACCTATGAAATTTTTACTTCCGAAATGCATATGTCGCATTCCACATCTCCTTGTGACAGTGATCGGTCTTGAACTTAGCGATTACATTCATACTTATGTGATGGTAGCATGCGCTGTGGTATGCATCAGGGAAGACCAACTCAAGAGCATGAATAATGCTAGCATGCCTGTCTGATACAAAAGACAGATTATCAACAACTCCAATGGCTTCCTTCAATTTAATCATGAAAATACTTCCAAGAAGCATGATTCTCACTGTCAACAATCGCGAACGCAATTGGATAAATGTGCTTATTCGCATCCAATGCGACAACACACAACATGTGGCCACCGTACCTTGACTTCAAGAAAGTGCCGTCCACACATATAACATGAAGACATGATGTAAATCCCCTTCTACAAACTCCGAGTGAGAAGAAACAGTAAAGAAAGCGATCGTTATCTGTGACAAAATCAGTTATTGTACCTGGATTCTTTTGCTGCAACATGTACAAGTAAGAAGGTAACTTGGAGTACGATTCTTCAGGTGTCCCCCTGACATAACCGAGTGCCTTCTCTCTGCATCTCCAAGCCTTCATATAATTCATATCGATCCCAAAATTATTCTTCATATCATCCTTTCTGCTGTTTGGTGGGTAGCTAGTGCCATCAGTAGCATATTTGTTCTTGATAAGGTGCCCAATGACAGAAGGTGCTGCTTGACGGTGGTCTTTTTGTCACAATTATAGTGAGAAAGTATGTACACTATTATAAACAGTGATCTCAAACATCTCCAATCGCGCTACTTTTTTCCCTCTTATTCTCCAACCACAATCAGGATCCTTGTAGGTGATATACAACACATCAATACCAGACTTCTTAACCGTAAACTCAACATTATTCTTCATTGCGAAGAGAGCCACTTTGGTTTTCAATTCCATTTTGTTCTCAAAAGTCTTCCCAAGATGTAATTCCCCCAACGCTACACTCGATGAAGGTGATTCAGAACGACTAGAAGCCATGATATCTTCTTTTGTAAACATGGGAGCACTCCATTTTCTGTGATCTTCTGTTGAACATATTGGAATGTTCCCTGTATAGTTATATTCTGTTCCACCAGGACGACTAGAGCTGGTGCCAAGTGTTCGACGTCCTTGACTTGGTGGGGTCGCCCATGCAATATGACGTATTGGTTGTTCTTGTGCTTGTTCTACTTGCAAATGTTTAGCTACTAGATCGTCATTCACTGAATTGTATCCTAAGTCCTCATTATGTTCAGCTATTGGATCGTCATTCACATAGGGGTTGTACTCATACTGGTTGTCCCTCAGGTCACCAATAGGACATCCTAAAGTACTGCCTGCTCCCTCAAGTCTGGGAGTGGAATATGGGTCTGCAATGACAATCTTTTTAACAAGAGTAACACACAAGGCAAACCTTTCTTTAGATGTTACTCCTAAGAATGCACGGACACCAAGATCACTTTCAACATGAACGGGTGTAAACGGTTGGTCGCCGCATGTGTAAGGAACCTCCAATTTCAACCCATACATCTGTTTATCAACTTTAAGTTCCTTGTGCAATATGTCAAGAAGTTGCAAGTACGTTACAGTATCCTCCATCAGTATCACCATGCATTGAGGGTCCTTGAAAATCCACTTATTCCCTTGTAATTCCCAAACACCATTGTAGGATACAAACACGTAGACAATAGAACCTATGTTGAAAAAAAAAACATTGAAATTGTCAAGAAAACCGTTATTTTTTAAGAAATTCATGAAAAAAGAACATTATCGAGCTATCATCAAACTTTATCGAGTTAGAATCAAGCCCATAATCGAGCTCTTATCGAGTTAGTATCGAGCTACCATTTAATAAACCGAGCATAAAATCTAACCAAAACCTTCATCGAACCCTATCGAGCTCCTATCGAGCACATATCGAGAAAACAACTACACTAAATATTCTAGGGTCCAATCGAACCCTTATCAAGTTGCCATCGAGCACAATCGAGCAACAAAACCTAAACCTATCGAGCTCACATCGAGCAACATCGAGCTCATAAAAGACCTTCTTCTACATACCATCGAGCTCATATTGAACTGTTATCGAGCTCCTATCGAGCAAAAAAGTTGTAGAAAACCCAAAAAAACGCAAATCGTGGAATCTTTCTAAAAAACCCCAAAAAACACACCAATATAGGCTCAGATCTGTTCAAAATAGCCAAAAAATGTAAACAAATAATACCCAACACATAAAATGTATAATCTTATTACCCATGGTTTTTCTCCTCCAAAAACCCTCAAAATAGATGTTGCATTTGATATTGACGACTTCACAGAGACAATGGAGATGACTAACAACGATTTTGACAAGAAAATCATACAAATCTGTAGGTTTTAGGGATGATTTTGTGAGAATGAAAGAGAGAGGGAGAGAGAGGGAAGAGAGAGGAAGAGAATGTTTTAGGATTTTTGATATAATGTGAGGGGTATTTTGGGTATGAGAGGAATGTTTAGCATCAAATTGAAAATATTAATAGTGCTAGGATTTTTTAGTAATATTAAGCATTATTAAGTATTATTTGTGAAATTTCCCTATCATTAAGTCATGTTTTAGTTTTAGGTTAAAGAATAATAACATAATGAATCTATTAAAATTAACTAACTATAATAAAATAAGATAATAGCGATTATTTTGAAGAAGAAAAAAAATGACAAAATATGATTTTTATTTTTATTTTTTCCAAAGGTAACCAAAAAGATGATTAAATTTGATCAATTTTATAAAATAAAATATTATTGTAAAAAAATATTCAAAATAAAAAATCAAGTATTATAAACAAAATAGTATCTGTCCTTGAATATTTTCTAAATTTAGAGGTAAATAGAACATATAATATATATTCTTCATTTCAAGAGAGAGAAAGAAAAACAAAAACAAAAACAAATTCGACACAATTCTATATTTATCCAAATGGTCCAAATTGGTGTCAGCTTTGACTGGTGTTGTAGCGTGCCAAAGTTCTCACTGTGAATATATATATGGATTATGTATTAGGAAGCTATACATGTATGTATATATTTAGGAAAATTGGCTTCAAAAAGAGTCTCAATGGGTGGGACTTTTGTGTATTATCTATTTGTGAACAGTGTTTAGCATAATTTTTTTTTGTAATTATGTATTTTATAGTTATTTTAAATATTTTATAAATTTTTAGAAAATTCTAAATAATTTATAATTTACAGTACTGAAAAGTAAGTTCAAACATGTTATTTTTTATGTGTATAAAAAAATTAGTCATGCGTACAACAGCCTGTTTTGAACCTAATTTTTAATATTGTAAATTATTCAGAATTTTCTGAAAATTTGCAGAATACTCTAAATAACTATATTATACACAATCATAAAAAAAATCACGCCAAAAATTATTCAAAAGTACATAATACACAAGAACCCCCGCCCATAGCATTCTATTTGAACCACCTATTGTGGAATTTCCCTCTATACATATACAGATGTGGAATCCAAAGCTACTATGAATAATGAAGACTATCATTGATTTGGATATTAAAAGCAAAACGCAAGTAGTATCTTTGCATTGAATCCATCACCTTGCATAAATTATATAAAAAAAGAAAAAAGAAAAAAAATCACAAGTACTTATATATAAACATGGTAAACTAGATATGATATATATTTAATTTTGTTTATCACCATCTTGACAAGAAAAAAAATTGTTTATCACCATACTTTATTTCAAATGCTAAGAAATTTAATTTTTTGTTATTTTAACAGCAATATTGCCCCTTGAATTATACACAAATTGTCACTTTTGGTCCTTTGGTATTTTAATAAGCAATTAAATCCTTAAATTCATCAAATCATGGCAATTAAGTCCAACTATTAAAATCATAGTTAGTTTTTCAACATAAATTTGAAATAGCAATTTATATTTTAATTAAAATATAATAAAATAAAAACTTAATTAAAAGTATACTTTTATATAAAAAAAACTAAAAAAGAAATAATTTTAATAAAAAATAATAATATTTTCTCTTTCTTCCCTCTTTTTTTATGAATCATTCTTCTTCTTCTTATCTTTCTTCACTCCTCACCATCGCCTCTCCCAAGCTACCACCACCAAACTTTCCTCTGCTCTCATCGTTCTCTCTCTCTGACCCTTCTCCACCTCCTTTGAAAGTAACATCTCGATCTCCATATCTCTATCTCTCTTCTCTACAAACACACACACATATATATATATATCCGGGTTTTGTTCCAAGTTTGTTTGGTTGTAGAGAATTTTTTTTAATTTTTGTTTTGTTAAACTAAAAGAATTATGTGTTTCTTCTTTTATTTTTAGTGGATTTTATGTTTTTTTTTCCTAATTGGTATTTAAAACAAATTCTTTTACTCTGTGTTACACCCAAATTTCGAGATATAAAAAGTAGTCTCAAAATGTAGGCTCACGAGTTCGGAGATCAAATATACAAAAGATGATCAGCATGATTACTTACGCAGATAATTAATTACTTTAAGATGCCACATCATGGACACCTGAGAATGCAATGTGAGCTCGAAGGTAAAACATCCGAAGGATAGACTCGAGAGTCCGATAGATGAGGAGACACGTTATTGTTACACTGAGCTCGAAACATCTCACAGGCTTGAAGACGCGTTAAGGCAACAACGTGTTCACAGTTATAAATATTGGAAACATATTTTCCGAGTGTGCAGCGGAATGTGATTTATGACCCTAGTAGATTACAAAAATTATATATATATATAAAACCATTTTATATATACGATCTTATGATTTATATATATTAATCTAAAGAAGAAGATTTACCTCTTGAAGCGTATCAAGTACCATTGCTCTCTTCTTGTATAATAAGTGATCATCATATCCAAGCTCGCAAGACTCACACCAAAGTCTTCCAGACCGTAATCTCAACACAACAAGACGTGTGTGGGCATGTATAGATTCAATTGGACAATTTCGGACTCTATTGATATTCTCGACACATGAGATAAATGAAGTTTGGGTAAAGAGAAGGGTTGAAACAATTTATTTTCTCCTTTTATTTTTTTCCCTAAGAAAACTCTCTCTTTCAGTTAGTCTGAATATTATGATTTATATCTTCTCTTAAGAGAAATATAATAATATATATTTATATTAGTCATCTAGGGTTTTATTAATAAAAATGATTTTTAATTAATTCAATTAAAATAGATCTTTTATATTATTATATTTAAAATATATTTAATTGAATTTAAAATGATTCAAAATCTATAAGATATATGATTTATTTTAAATAAGTTATCTAAATTTAAATTTCTAAAATTTAAATATTAAATTAATTTATCAAATTAATTCAAAATAAGATGACATAATTAATTCAAAACTAATTATTTAATTTAATTAATTAATAATTATGAAAATTATAATTAATTAAATAATAAATATATTTTTCATGATTATCTCATAATTACGTATTTGCCCAAAAACTTATTTTCTTGACAAATATACCCATACTTGTTCTATTGATGCTCTTACCCTGTACAATGTTTATAGAGTCGATTCGGGGACCTATGGACCTAAAATTCCAAACTCCAATAAATTTAGATTATTAATTAAAACTCTTTAATATAATAATCTTATTTATTGATCCCAATATTATTCCACTAAAAATATGGGATTGCACTCTTGTAATTATAGACTTATATTTACTGAGTACTTTATTAAGTGTCCATTAATTTAATCACTTCATGCAATTCAATCCTCCAATAATTGGTTCATAAATAGAGCTATGTGAAATTACTGTTTACCCCTCTAATTACCTCTTTATCCTTAAGTACCATTAATTCACCAGCGAGCAATTAATTTATAAACCTTTTATAAATTAGAGGCCTCAAACTGTTCAGTTCCAGAATTAACACTTAAGGGAACCATTATTCAATCTTCATATGAAGAAGGCTTGGATTCTATATCTGTAAATCTTGTCCCTCGCCATCTACGTTAATGAGCCCCCAAAACAAAAGTTTTTAGCCTGATCATTATGACAGACCCTAACGAGTGAATCAAAGGACCAAAATAACATAAACATGAGTTCATGATAACTTTAGGATTTAGATCAATTTGCATATGATCATCGAGTGATATGATTATAACTCTTTATAGTAAACAATATTTTAATAAAGAGTTAAATACATATCTGGTCCAGTCCTATAAAATCTTATTGTACAAAGCACCTCCACTAAGATGTCCTATTACACCAGTGATCTGGATTTAGATCACATGTATTCATAATACTAATGGACCGTACTAGCAGTGTTTAATTAAATATTCCAAAACATTAATTTAAATTGCAAACTATTTAATTCATTATCTATAATCTTAATCATCTCGTATCAATACAAGATTATAGCTACATTAATGAATTAAGAATTTTCTAATATTTATCTAAATATTATTCAATAATAATAAACATTAATTATATATAAAAATATTTCTTTTATAAATTTCATGAATAATGAACTACTTTCATTGCTTTAAGGGCACTATATCCAACAGTAAATCCCTATAATTGTGGGCTTAGTTGAAACCGTGTGTAAACAACTCTATTTTTAAGGGATTTTAGTTTAATTATTATATTTTATTGTATTTAATATATTTATTTGTATTTCAAATTCAAATGAGATATCTTGTAACTTCCCTAAAATGAAGGGAAGAATATTCTCTAAAACGGGTCTATAAATAGCCTAGACATAGTCATTTATAAGCAGGCGCAAGAATTGGTACTCAAATCTCTATGAAATTGCTTTCAAGGTTTTAAATGTAGAAGATTTATTCAATAAAAGTGACTCGTGGACGTATGTAGATTTTGTAACGCCCTACTTCCTTAGAGCCGTTACTAAGTGAGTTTTTAAGGCAAAACAGTGCAATGAGCTCGCTAACCGAGGTTTTGAAACAAAAGTGTGACTAATAAAGAAAGTTAAGGCTGTAATCTTTGAAAATGCGTTGACTCAATAAAACTTCTATTATTAAACATTTGGGATCCCAAAATAAGGTTTGAAAACTAATTACATCTTGAAATAAGGTTACAGTTGACAAATCATAAGATCATAGATTATTACAGCCATTTTCGAATAAACCCCCAACCAAAGCAGTCGGGCAGGCCAAACATGTACGCGTCGCTTCACGCTCTCCGTACTCATGGTTGGTTGACTCAGCCATTGCCCTTACCTGCAACACAGAGCACCCGTGAGCCGAAGCCCAGCAAGAAAACTCGTGCAGAACATAACATATGCAAATATACAGTAAATCATAACAGATAATCCACAGAAAAATAAGTCAACCATTAGACTAAGCAAACACAGCCATGCCGCCCCAGAAACCTTACCAAAGCCTGGGGTCTCGGTTCTCACCGTAAGGATAACTCACGTATCCCCTGGGCCCCGCCCTGACCATAAGCATCCCATGTGCTAGGTGTTACTTCCGGCTCCGCTGCCGTACCCGGCCTACGCCGTTCTCGGCCCTTGCCGTTCAATTGACTATAATCACACATATAGCATAACACAACAACATTTCAATAAATATTAATTCATTTAAGTCTACACCCTAACATGTAATGCAATATAAGGCCATGCCCAGCAATCATCTCATCATGCAATATAGGGCTGTGCCCCGCAATCACACTATGGGCCCACGCCCTATCCTACGGGTGTTATAGTTTTCTTACCTTTCCTTTCAATAGCTTAGATCACCAGACTCCTTGAGCACGATCCCACTCGAGCCTTAGCGCACACCTAGGCACAAACATAGGTCAAAGTCATCACCGAACCCCAAGTCCGAAAACCTAGCCTCGGGACCAATCCCGAGCCCCCCGGGAAGTCCTAGATCCACAAAACAAGGTGGCGGAGTCGAACCCCGAACCCTAGGTCAAAATCCCTCACAAATAGCCCAAAAACCCCATTCTGGGCGCAGGGTAGCGCTACAGCGCTCAAAAGAGAGCGCTATAGCGCTACAAGCAGAATCAGCACCACCCCAGAAAGAAGGCCTAGCGCTACAGCGCCCAAAGACTAGCGCTGTAGCGCTAGTTGCAGGCAGCCAAAACCAAAAATCGCATCTTGCGATTTTCTTCTCCCATTTCAACTCCAAACTTGTCCAAGTCTTTCCCAAGCCCAAAAACAAACTTATACACACCTCACACTCATCCCAAGCATCCCAAGAACTCAATCCCAAGCTCAAGCAACCCAACAACTCAAAATCTACCATGAACAACCCTAAACCAGAAATTCATGTAAACCACAAAGATAGAGTCTTAGAAATCATACCATTAATGCAATTTCGACCTTGATTCAACCCTAGGCCTCCTTAGCTTGATCATCATCAAAGCTTGACCTGCTTTTCCCCAAAAGTCCCATCCATTTAGCTCAAAAACACAGCTCAAAACCAGTAAAGCCCTAAAATTGAAATCCTCAAGAACTTACCTCAAGTTTAAGATGTTCTTGCTAATCCTTGCCAAGTCTTCAAGTGTAACCTTAAGATTCTTGATGCTCAGCCTATCCTAGCTCCCCACTGAGCTTGACCTCAAGAAAAAATGAAGAGGAGAGGTGCTAGAACCCCCAAACCGATCCCTTAGAAAACCCATCAGTTTTCTCTCTTTTCTTTCTTTCCTTTTTTTTTTCCTTCTTTTCAGCCTATACTCTTTTCTACAAAATCCACTAAGTGTATAAAGCCTCATTTAACCTATCTCAAAGCCAAATGACAAAAATGCCCTTCCCATAAATTCTAAATCCTTTTGTCCAAGTGGGCCATTTTAGTCATTTTACCCAATTCCCGCTAATCCTCAAGCGTCTCTAATATTTTCCCGTTGCTTTCCAACACCTGATAAATCACCAATTAAACATTCCCCATCATCAAAATAAATCTCAATCTATTCTCTGAATTCCTGTTCATACCCCCAGGCTCGCCCCGAGCCGGGTATAAATTCCCGTCATGACTTTCCGCTAGCCTGCTCACTGGGATCGCCTTGAGTCACAAATCACTGATACACCCACATACCACTGTGGTCTCAACAATCATCACATATCAATGCAGTTATGCCCAACATGGCCAAAATTACAATTATGCCCTTCTAACACGATCCGGGCCTACATGCATACTAACATACATAGTCATATAACATGCTTTAAATCATAACCATGCATTTAAATCATTAAAATCACACATAAATCCCATCATGCCCTCCTGGCACGCTAATCAAGGCCCTCAAGCCTTATTAGCGGATTTGGGTCGTTACAGATTTAACAACTGAACCACGTAAAAAAATCTTGGTTCTTTCTTTTCTTCCTTTATTATAAGTGCTTAATCACTCTTATTCTTAGTTGGCGAAAAACGTCGTCAACAATTTGGTGCTTTCATTGAGAGCATTAAGTATTCTTTCAAATGTCCCATTATATAAAAATGGCTGCTGAAACATCCCCGGATTGGGAAGTGGATGACCACTCCCAAGAATTCCTGAGGAAAACACTCCATGCATTGAAGAACATCCTCGAAGGCCTGGCAAGCAGCAGGTCAATGTTCAAACTCACGATGAAGGGAGTGCATCAACAACACCACAGGATCATAGTCAACCACAAGACCCTTGTCAAAGTTCCAGGCCACCAAATCAGGATTATTACAATCCTGACAGATATGTTCCAATGGTGGAATTGGAAAATAAAAGGTTGTGGGAGAGATTAGCCGAGGCTACTCTATTAAATGAGGAGATGGCAAGACGGGTGGCTGAAGCCTAGGCACCGCCACGGAGGACTAAGGGGCGACCTCGAGGAAGTATGACGACTCGAATGGTCGAGCAGAGAGCCCGATAAAATCAAGCAAGGCCTAGGGAAAATGTTGGGGTTAACCAGTCAAGGGTTTCTTCTAGAAACCTGGCACATACCAACCAAACCAGAGAGATTCCAGTTGACACTAGGAATAATCAAGCTCCCCCAGAGCCTGCAAGGCAAACTACGAACAATGAAAGGCCACCACCATCTCCAATAAAGCATCTGCCCTCCCCAATAAGGTATCCATCACTAGCGTGATATGTGCCACATGCCCTAAGTGGACCTCGAGCTAGAGAGAGGGCACTTTAGAGGCCTGTCCAAAGTGCAAGGAGTGCAAGCTGAGATAGGAACCCTCAGGCTCGGCCTGAGCAAAGGAGTAACCACGAGGCCCCAATAGGAGCAAACCAAGGGCATAGACGGGCAAGACAACCCCAACCATTTAGGAGTTATATGTGGAAGTCACGGGAAATTGGATTAGAGTGCATGGGGACAATCCACCTCGAAACTACACCAAAAAACAATAGCAAATGACTGTTAGTTTTCTCAATGAAAGTCAAGACTATAGTAGGTCGATGAATGTCTATAACACTGAACCAAGATACTATGAGAATTATCCTAACAATGGTCTCGATCTTTGAGACCACCTGAATTAGAGCTGGGGGCAATACAACCAGCAAGATCTGGACTTGAGGGCACATCTAAATGCCTAAAGGGAGCCCTTACAACCTGTATACGAGAATAATTATAACCTGATACTACAACAAGGAGTTGGAGTTCCTTGGAATAATAACTAGCCCACAATACTACTATAACGTCCCAAATTTTCTAACAAGGCTTAGTGCCTTGATTAGCATGCTAGGATGGCAATAAATGATTTAATTACATTATTAGGTGAATTAATTATGATATATGTGTATCATTATTTGATTACTTGAGTTATATTATAATATGAATATATATATATATTTATATCCATGTTTATGTGTATTAAATATGCGTGTGGGCCCTTTTTGATTAATAAGGGCATATTTGTGATTTTGGCCCGTTAATGGCATAAATTTAATTATGTGTGTGTTACGACTGAGACCACACTATTATGTGGGTATATTTGCGATATTGGGCTCGAGGCGGTCCTTGTGAGCGGATTAGCGGAATAGTCACAACGGGGTCAAATACCTGGCTCGGGGTGATAAGTGAATTTTAGATTCACTTATTAGTGTCATTTTATATCTAATTTGTAGGTGTCTAGTTTGTTTTGTTTGGTTTACGCTTGTGTTGTATATGTGTAGGGTCCAAGGAGAAATGGTGCAAAGTTTGTACAAATCGGAAGTGAAGCGGAGAAAAAAATGAAAAAAATGTGAAATAGGGCTATGTCCCCTTGTTCTAGCGTTGTAGCCATGTCTTGAAGAATCAACGTCCCATGAATTCGCCCAGGTGCTGCAGCTCCACCACCAGGGGACACAACACAATTTCTGACTTGAATTGGGGATGTAGCGCCACCATCAGGGGCTGCATTGCCTGACTGTTATAGAGAGCATGTATTTCGCCTTCTAGCAGCGCAGCAATGCCTGTTCGAGGGGCAACAATGCCTGGATTTGTACAAAAAGTTTAAGTGATGAATTTTGAAGGGAAAAAGAGGTCTTTTTGAGGGGGAATAAAAGGAAAAAGTATAATTAGGGTTCTAATTACGTTTTGGAGGGGATTAGACATGAAATTACACACTTGGAAAGGAAAACAAATGCTAGAATGCATCAACATCAACATCACCATCATTACATCTAGTTTCTTTCTTTCTCCTTTTATTTTAGTTTTTAATTATGAACAACTAAATTGCTATTGTGTTTAAGTTTGTAATGGAGAACTAAACCCCTTTTGTGCTAGAGTACTAGATGAATCTATTTTGATTATTATCATTATGAAGTTCTTTTTGTTTGTTCATATCTTCTTGATTCAATTTTCTCATATTAATGTTTGGCCATCATTATTGTGAATTGAGATCTAGGGTTTATGCTTGAGAAAGATAAACTTAGATTGGACATAGGAAGATTTGACATAGAGTGATTGTGAGATTGAGAGATTCCTTGAACTCTATGAATTTAAATAAAACAATTACTTGCTTAATGATTTCTTGAATAATTAATAGCGAATAGAGATATCATATTAATTAATTGAGATTAATTGCATGTATGCTTGAGAGAGATAGATGCATTACATTCTGGAGATTACAAATGAAGAGAACTAATTAGGATAATAAAGAAACCATGGTTCATAATTTAAGATAGTGAAATCGTTACTCCAGTACATTCCTCATTCATCTAATCAATTTCCAAGATCATTATCTTCCATTATTTTGTTATTTCATTTTTTTAATTTTCTTGTTTGAGTTATTTGCTGAATTTTCTAATTAAAATTATAGACTTAAAAATGTGTAGTAATTGGTGAAATTAAATATTTAATCCATGTGGGTTCGACATCCTTAAAATTAAAACTATATTGCAATACATCGTACACTTGCAGTAGAAAAATTTGTACCAAGTTTTTGGCACCATTGCTGGGGATTAAAATTAATTTTACTAATATTGAAACTTTAAGTCTTGATTTTAAATTAGATTTTAATTTGTTTTGTTACTAACGTTATTGTTTGTGCTTATATTCTTGGTATATGCGAAGGAATAGGAGTTCTACACTTATTGAGCCTCTAAATCCTGAAATTGAGCACACACTTCGTCAGTTGAGAACTAAGAAAAGGACTGAAGAGCTTAATATGGACAACAACGGTAACAATGGCATCAATAATAATCAACCAGCAGTCAGTGGGGCTCCATTTAATCCAGCGCAGCGGGCAGTGCGTGACTTTTGCATGCCTGTTGTGAATTAAAATCTCACTGGAATCACAAATCCAGCCATTGGTGCCAACAACTTTGAACTGAAACCTGCACTAATCAACATGGTGTTGCAAAATCAGTTTGGGGGTTTAGCTACTGAAGACCCCAACATTCACTTGGCCATATTTCTGGAGGTATGTGACACAGTGAAGATGAATGGCGTTACTGACGATGCCATCATATTGTGTCTCTTCCCCTTCTCCTTGAGGTATAGAGCCAGGAGTTGGTTACAATATTTGTAGCTTGGAATAATTACAACATGGGATGAGATGGCAAGAAAGTTCGTGATTAAGTTCTTCCCTCCTTCCAAGTCAGCCCAATTACATAGTGATATTGGGCAATTCTGACAGTTTGAGCAAGAACCATTCTACGAGGCTTGGAAAGGTTTAAGGACTTATTACGACGTTGCACACATCATGGTTATCAAAATTGGATGCAAGTTCATATTTTTTTATCAAGGGTTAAATGCTCCAATATGAACAATAGTTGGTGCTGCTGTTGGGGGTGCTCTATTAGCCAAGACAGTTGATGAAGCCTTCACTTTGATGGTGGAAATGGCTACCAACAATTACTAGTGGCCCAATGAGAGGTCAGGCCCAAGGAGAGTTGCTGGTTATATGAAGTTGATCAGATGACAGCCATGCATGCCCAAATTACTGCTATACAAACACAGATGGCTGCTTTGTCAGCGTAGAATAATCCAACTGTTATGGAGAGTGTAGCAGCGGCTGTTGCAATGCGGGGAAAGAAATGAGTCCAGAACAAGCCCAGTTTATGGCAAACCGCTCCTTCACCAATAACTACAGAAGCAACAACATGCCTAATTATTATCATCCAGGATTGCGCATGTAACAACCCAAAATTACTAATAAGGCTTAAGGGCCTTGATTAGTGTGCCGAGAGGGCATAATTGGTTTATGTGTGATTTAAATGATTTAATGCATGATTATGTGATGAGCATGCTTATATGACTATATGGATATATGAGATGCATGACTATGAGTATTAGTATGCATGTCAGCCCTGTTTAGATGACAAGGGCATATTTGTAATTTTGGCCCATTGAGGGCATAATTGTAATTATTGGTGATAAATTATTGAGACCACATTATTATGTGGATATATTTGCAGCTTGTGGCTTGAGGCGATCCTAGTGAGCGGTTTAGCGAAAAAGTCACGGTGGAAATTTATACCCGGCTCGGGGGAGCCTGGGGGGTATTTCTGGGAATTTGGGAAATATATTGGAGACTATTTGACATTTAGGAAAATAGTTGGTGATTAATTTAGTGATGTGGTTTAATGTAACGCCCCACGTCATTATGGTTGCTTCCTGGAATGACGATTGGCCCTACAAACCAACACGAGTCTTTCCAGGAAGCAGCCATAATAACGTGGGGCGTTATAACTTGGTATCAGAGCGAGCCAAGGTTAAGGGTTCTTGAAGATAAGCTGGGCATGTACACTCGTCACTAAAGATAGCTTCACTCAGGGAATGGTAACTATTTCTATAGTTATGTGCTTAACTGCTTAAATAGAATGTAAATGCATTACCTGCACATTGTATTAGGGAGCATGAGATTCTGATAGAGCCTGGCTTTTGATTATATGATTACCTGCTCTGTGATTATATAAATGTATTAATTTCATGCTGGAGTTGGAGGCAAGGTGTGAATGTTGGAAGAGCAGGGATTATGATTGATATATGAATGCCATGTGCATGTTTTTAGCACTGCAATGGTTTGTGAATATAGTGTGGTAAGATTGTTCCTATGGGGAAAGCTCTAGATATGCTCATCATATTTAATGGGTCAAGTTATTGACTGCAGATTCAATCAGCAGGTATGTATCCAAGGCAGATATTGAGTCCTGATGGTGGTTATACCGGGGCTGGGAGTTACAGCCAGGGTTTGAGTTCTTCACCTACCCCTCAGACTTTTTAGCAGGTGCTTACTGATATGCAATTAAGATTGCAAAGGCAAGAGGAAGAGATTAGGTGTTTGAAGAAACAACATAATCTGTCGGGGAACACCTCCTCCTTTGTTATGCCAAGAGTAGCATCAGCTTTGGCTCAGCCTAGGGTTGAGAGCAGATGGGAGTTTCTCTGTGGAAGATTCCAGGAGTATTACCCTCCAGTCTTTGAGGGAGGCCTAGATCCATTTAGAGTAGAGTAATGGATGGGCATGATCAGTTCCATTCTTGACAGTATGGGGCTGGTGGGTCACAATAGGGTGATATGTGCTACATATGTATTGCGGGATGATGCCCGGACATGGTGGGAAGTAGTATCCCAGACACGAGATACATGTGTGATGGACTGGAAATAATTTAGGCAGCTGTTTAATGAAAGGTATTACTGTGATGCGGCCCAGACTACTAAGATGAATGAGTTTATGAACCTGGTTTAGGGCAATGCAATAGTAACGGAGTATGTTAACAAATTTGATGGGTTGGTTGAGTTTGCTTTTGACCTGGTACCCACAGATGTAGCTTGGAAGGAAAAGTTTATCCAAGGATTGAATTCCAGGATAGCTCAGGGCGTTAGAGTTGCCCCAATGCATGAAACCTCCACCTACGCTCAGGTGGTAGGGAAGGCTCTTGCTGTTGAGAGCTTAAGGAATGAGAAGAAGAGTGTCAGAGAGCACGAAGCTCAAACAGTGACACCTCCATTTATTGGAGTGAGCAAGAAAAAGAGCTGGATGACTTATCCAAAATGCGCCCAGTGTAAGAGACATCATCTGGGAGAATGTCGAGCAAAGGCATGTTAATTATGTGGAATGATTGGAAATTTTATGAGGGATTGCCCAAGACAAGGAGCAAATGAGAAAAAAGGGATGGATAGCTCGACTCCAGCTCGAGTGTTCATTCTGAGGCAGTCAGAGTCGGAGATTGAGACTGAGATTGAGGCTGGTTCCTCAGGGATGGCAGGTCAGCTTTCTAGTTCTGATTTTGTATTGTGCTGACTGATTTTGGTGCCATGCTATTTCTTTGTTTGTTGCATATATAGAGGCATAGAGATGATCTGTAGATTGCATGATTATGTTGTGATGAGTTAGGTTATGGTGGAAATGACTCATCAGTTATTTTGGTAAAGTTGGTTATGACTGACTTCAGTATGATCCTGGATATGGATTTGTTAGCCAAGTGTGAGGCAATAATAGATTTCAAGGAAATGATATTAACTCTTGGATTTGAGAGTGGGAAACCTTTGTGGTAGCTGACACGGTGTATGGATTTGGTATGCTGATGACATTTGTATTTAGAGCTAGAGATCTATTGCAGGGGGATGCATGGAACTTTTAGCTAGTGTGGTGGATACCACTTAGGTTGTGCCAGTGGGATCAGGAGAGACTGGATTAGTCTGTGAAGTTCTGAATGTATTTCCAGGGTCAGGATTACCTTTACACAAAAAGGATAGAATGGAGGTTGGATTGGTGCCAGGGATGAGATCAGGTTTATGGCACTGTTTTGAGCGGCTTCAGAAAAGTTGTAAGAACTAAAGGCTTAGTTATTGAGTAAGATGGTATTCTCCAAGGTGGATCTTTGATCTGGTTATTACCAGCTAAAGATCAGGGAAAAAGATATGCAGAAGACTGCTTTTTAAATCAGATAAGGGCACTGAGAGTGCTGAGTTATGTTTTGAGGATTTGATAAATGGTAAGTTGTTTTTATGAATTAGATGAACATAATATTCAAGGATTATTTAAATTGGATTTGTGATCTTCTTGATCGATGGTATTATGGTATACTCTCAGTTGGAGATTTGCCAAGGTCAAGGAACGCCTTAAGGGCAAGAGTTTCCTTGAACGGTCAGGATATTACATGTGTTTTGGGAAAGAATTCTAAGTCTTCTTACAGATCAGAATAGGTTTGTAGGTTGTTATGACACCTCAGTGATAGGGAAAAGTGATTGCCTATGCATCATGATGGTTAAAGGATATGACCAGAACTAGAGTAGAGTTACTGGTGAGCCAGGTGGCCAGCTTTATGCTTGAGATTATTATTTCAGAAAGGATCAAGGAGAACAATTAAGTGAACCACATATGGGAAGAATTGAGAGGAATGTCTTACCTAGATTAGCTAAGGATTATACAGTGTCAGGTATGGGCTTATTGTGGCACAAGGATCAGATTTGGAATCCAATGGACACTGGGATTAAATGGGAGATTCTGGATGAATCTCATATTATCCTCTTATTCTCTTCGTCCAGGCATCATGGAAATGTACAGAGTTTGAAAGCCTCTTATTGATGGCCTGGATGGAGAGGGACATAATGGAATGTGTGGCAAAGTTCTTAACCTGTTAGCAGGTCAAGACAAAGTATCCGAAACCAGTAAGGCTATTGTAGCCTTTGAGTATTTCATAGTGGAAATAAGGAAACATCGCGATGGGTTTCGCGGTGGGGCTGCCCAGGATAGTGGGTCAGCGTGATTTGGATTGGGTCATTATGGACCAGTATTTAAAGTGAGCCCACTTTTATCAATAAGGACAAGTAACACAGTTGATCAGTATTCAGATCTTTGTGTGAGAAAGGTAGTACGCCTTCATAGAATTCGAGGTCCATCTTATCAGATGAGGACTCTATTATTACTTCCAAGTTTTGGAAGGGTTGCAGAAGGTGATGAATATACAGTTGGAATTTAACACAATTTATTACTCTTAGACTGATGGTAAATCAGAGAGAGAGAGGGAGTTATCCAATTATTATTGGAAGGACATCTTGTAAGATGAATGAGATATTATATCGGGATCTTGAGGTAGTTCAGGGGATCATTGTGGTTATTGAAAAGGTTAGAGCTTGGATGCTCACTTCTCAGAGTAAATGGAAAAGTTATATAGGTTTGAGATGTAGGAACATGGAGTTTCAAGTAGAAGATTTTATCTTCTTTAAAGTATCACCATGGAAAGGGGTGAAGAGGTTAAAGCAAGTTGAGCTCTAAAATAGAAAAGACCGTTTGAATCCTGGATAGGACCGGGCAAGTAGCCTTTGGATTGGCCACGTCTTTGGCACTGTCAGCAGTATACAGTGTATTATGTATTTCCATGTTGAAAACATGGGTTAAAAGAAACTTATGAGTTAAGTTATGGGGCTCTAGAGATTGAGGCTAAGTTATCCTGTAAGGAATAGCCAGTCTAGATTTTAACAGAAAGAACAGGGCTCTGAGGAACAAAATTATACCTTGGGTTAAGGTATGTTCCAAAAATAGTGAGGTCGAGGGAACGACCTGGAAACTGGATTCAGTTGTTCGTAATTCTTATTCCGGGCAGTTCAGATAAATTTCGAGGACGAAATTTATGTAAGGAGGGGATAGTTGTAATGCCCCACAATTCCTAATAAGGTTTAGGACCTTGATTAGGAGGCCGGGAGGGCCATAATTGATTTATTATGCCATTAAATGATTATATGCATGTTTATGTGAATTATATTATTATATGATGATAAATGCATGCATATGGGTCCACATTTTATTATAAGGGCATTTTGGTAATTTGGCCTGTTGAGGGCGTAATTGTGTATTTTCATGCATGTTGGTGAATTTTGAATAAGACCACATTATAATGTGGATTTGTTCAATCCATTCGACATGAGACGATCTGTGAATGTAAGTTATCGGTTTGGTCATAACAGGGTTAATTTCGGGGCTCAGGGTGAGTCTCGGGGTGTTTTAAGGATTAGATCATTACCGAGAATTAAAGGGTAATGGAATATGATTTATTAGCATTTGAGAATAATGGGAATTGGAGGGCGTTAATTATGATTAACGAGATAGGTGCGAAAGGACAGTTTTGCCCTTGGTGGCTGTTAAGAATTTTAATTAGGCATGAGGGCATTTAGGTCTTTTCACCCTAAAGGATATGTTTCAGCCATTAAAGCTTAGAAGGTTGTAGAAAAAAAACAGAGCAATCCTCTTCCTTCTCCCGTACATCATTTCTCTCCCATTTCTCTTTGGATTTGAAGCTTCTTTTGAGGAATCAAGCTAGGGAACCAAGCTGTGATAAGCTAGGGTCGGGTTCTACCATTGAAGAGGGTGTGTTGCTGAGGTCGAGGTGAGTTTTTAACCATAGAATCTCTTGTTCTTGATCTATTTTCATTTAGAGTTTTAGTTTGGTTTTTGAGTTGGAAAGTTGAGAGTTTGATGGAAGTTTTGGCTAGAGTTACTTGAGTTGTGATGCCTAGGATATGTGTACATGATATTTGGGTTCATTTGGGGATTTAAATGGAGTTTGGAAGCTTGTTTTTCAGGTTGGAAATGGAGGATTCGAAGGAGGAAGAACCAGGGCCATTTCTGCTTGGTCTTAGCACCATAGCGCCCAAAGGTAGCGCTACAACGCTAGCTAGGGCAAAATGCCCCTGGTTGTAGCGCTGGGGCGCTAGGGGGGGTAGCACTACCCTGTTTTCTCAGATGCATGTTTTGGGTGTTTTAAAGGGTTTTTGGCTCGGGGTTTCAATTCCTAGGTCCTGGGGGTGGGGTTTAGGTCAAGACCCTATTATTGTGGATTTCATTAATCGGAGATTGTATTTGGTTATGAATAAGTGTCCGTTAAAGAATCAAAGGATTGATCATTCTCAGGGGTCGTTCGTTTGTTATTCCTCGCGCGAACCAGAGGTAAGAAAACTGCACCCCATATGTGACATGCATGGTTATTCATGAGGCATGTTGAGTGTTTAAATGTGGACATTGATTGCATATCAAATGCTTAGCAAATCTTGCTCACTTGTGAATGGCACTGACTTATTAGTCAGAATCGACAATGGTGTCAGTATTAACTGTGAAGCTGTGACTTACTAGTCAAGTTCGGCAGTAGTACCGAGCACTGGTCGTATGGCATTGACTTATGAGTCAAGGACGGTTTTAGCGTGTTTAACGCAGGCCAATAAAGATTAGATCTAATCGACATATGCATTGAATGACTCATCATGAGCATTAATGCCAGACCGACCTTAAGTTCGATGAAAACTAAAAGCGCTTGTCTAGTCTAAAGGACAGTTACTTAAAGCCAGAGCCAGAGCCAGAGCCAGAAAGGCTAAGGTGACCTACACGTCACATGGCTAGGTGGGTATGGGACCTCCGAGATGGACTTATCAGTCATCTGACCGGGATAGACTTATCAATCAACTGACTGGGATAGACTTATCAGTCATCTGACCGAGATGGACTTATCAGACATCTGACTGAGGTGGACTTATTAGTCATCTAACAGAGATAGACTTATCAGTCATCTGACTGAGATAGACTTATCAGTCTTCTGACCGGGATAGACTTATTGGTCATCTGACCGAGATGGACTTATCAGTCATCTGACCGATATAGACTCATCAGTCATCTGATCGAGATGG
This sequence comes from Humulus lupulus, assembly GCF_963169125.1. NCBI lineage: Eukaryota > Viridiplantae > Streptophyta > Magnoliopsida > Rosales > Cannabaceae > Humulus > Humulus lupulus. The sequence continues at coordinate 152,644,820 of NC_084801.1, forward strand.
ACTTATCAGTCATCTGACCGAGATGGACTCCTTAGTCATCTGACAGAGATAGACTTACTAGTCATTTATTTGGAAAGTGACTTATTAGTCAATGGTTTAAAGAATGACTTATTAGTCATCTACCTCAGAGAGACATATTAGTCATCTACCTCAGAGCAGGAGACTTATTAGTCATCTACTCAGAGCGCATGACTTCACAAACATTTATTTGTACATGCTTACATGCATGAGTAGGGTTATTACTGCTAGGCATGCTTATTATGACTTAGTAACATGTTATTACTTGTTAATGAGCATATTGAGTTTTCTTGCTGGGCTTCGACTCACGGGTGCTATGTGGTGCAGGTAAAGGTAAAAGAAAGCTAGACCATCCTTAAGTTGGAGAGCTTAGGTGATGATGTGTACATATGTGGTTGCTCAACTGCCACGGCCGAGGGTTTAAAGAGGAACTAGGGTTAAACCCTATTTTACCGCTTAGGTCGGCTAGTTGTAAATATTTTGCTGTAATTAACCTTTAAATTATATTTTTGGGATCCCAATGTATATGGTAAACGTTTTAGTGAAACGTTATATCTTAACCAAAAGTTTTTAACTCTAAACCGCTAATCATATTTAGTTACACGATTATGCCCAAATGACTCGATTAGCGAGTGTAGCACTGTTTAAAAGGCACACTATAATGGTCCCTGGAGATTAGGGTGTTACATTTAAGCAATAATTACTAGGGACACTTGAGGAATTAGCGGGAATTGGGAACAAATGACCAAAATGCCCTTGTAATGTTTAAAGGATTAGGTTTTAATGGGAGGGAAAAATGGTCTTTTGGATGGTTAAAAGAGAATAAGTGTTGTTATGCCATTTAGCCTTAGTGGGATTTGTAGAATGTATGAGAAGCTGAAGGAAAGAAAAGGAAGAAAGAAAGAAAGAAAAAAAAAACAGAGTTCCTAACCTATATCCCATTCTCTCTCACAGTTTCCTCTCCCTTCACCATTTTTTGAGGATTTCTGATGCTGTAACTCAGAGGAGGCTTAGGCTAGAGCTGGAGCCTTGATCATTGAAGTAGTTGAAGAGGGTTAGCTGGGATTAACTATCAAATTAAGGTAAGGTCTGAATTTTTCTGACTTTGATAAGCTGTTTTTGAATTTGAGTTTTTGGATGGGAATTCTAGGATTTGAGCTTGGGGAATTGAGGAGCTAAATGCTAGAAGGGTACTAAGGGCAACCTAGGATCGAATTCTTCATTAAAGGTAAGGATTTCTAGGTAGTTTCTTGTTTTCTGATGAAGTTCTTGAGCTTCAAGCTCAATTCTTGTTTTCTATGTTTGATGGTGCATGTGGCCAAATTTGATGTTGTTGGGCCATGTGGGATGAGATGTAGTGAATGGTAGGCTCCATTTGAAGTATGGTTGAGGTTTGGAGGGGTTTTAGGGAGTTTTGGCTCGGGGAAATTCGAAGGAAAACTCAGGGGTTTTTCTGGTGCTATTAGTAGCGTTGTAGCGCTAGCTTTAGGGTGCTACAACGCTAGGCCTGTCTTTTCTGGGCATTTTTGCTTCTATTTGTAGCGCTGTAGCACCCAATTGGTGGCGTTGTAGCGCTACCCTGCCTTCATAAATGGATTTTTGGGTATTTTCTTAGGGTTTTCGCTCGGGGGCTCGGGGTTTGATTCCACCACCCCGTTTGGTGGAATTGGGGCTTCCCGAGGGCTTGAGATTGGTCCTGAGGTTAGGTTACAGAATTGAATGTTAATGAGGGTTCTATGTTACGTTTGTGACTAGGTGAACGCTAGGGCTCGGACGGGATCGTGCTCGAGGATCGTTTCAATTAACCAAAGCGCTCGGAATCAAAGGTAAGAAACTGCACCCGGTTATGTGATTATATTGGGACTAAGGATTCCCTATATTTGTATGTGATGTCTTGAGATGGTATTATGCCATGGGGACATGTGATAAACGACCTAAGAGTGCCAGAATCAATATTTGCGCACAGGGCGCGACTCAACGACTAGTAGCCTAAGCGAGCCCGAGACAGTGGGATAATCAGAGGGTGCGGCCTAAGGGCGTCGACCCTGGATTTTGGTGTGATATGTTTATTGTTGTTTAAACTGATGATTGTGAAGAGTTTGCTATCTGAATAACTGATTATTGGCTTATAGGTTGGTATCTTCGTTTATGTAAACAATATGACCTGTTGTATATTCGATTGATGATTTGTGAATTATCTGTTTGTTGGTTGACACTTATGCTATGCGTTATAGTTTTCTTGCTGGGCCTTGGCTCACGGGTGCTACATGGTGCAGGTAAAGGCAATGGTAAAGTGGACCAGTCCTGAGTTGGAGAGCTTTGGTGCTGAATGTACATAGTCAGCTGCTCGGCCGCCACAACTGAGGGATGGACAGGGACAGAAGAACCTTAAATGTCTGTTTTGCCTTAGAATGGCTTGTAGTTGTTAAAAAAAAACTCTGATTTAGTTTGTAAATTGTCTTTTGAAATCTGTTTTGGGATCCCAGGTATTAAATGTTTATTTTAATGAGAAATTTCTTTTGAATTTGACCAAAATCTTTTAAATCTAGTACGATATCGGTTTAGTGTCACATTTTCAACTAAATGACTTGATTAGCAAGACTTGCACCTTTATAAACACACATTGTAGCGGCCTTGGTTATCCAGGGTGTTACAGCGCAACCATGAAAATTTCTCTTATGCAAATAACAAAAATGTGATGCAACCTGTAATGCCCATGATAGCCAAGACCGCTACACTGTGTATTTATAAAAGTGTAGGACTTGCTAATCAAGTCGTTTAGTTAAAAACGTGTCACTGAAACCAATAATGAGCTAAGGTTAAAAGGTTTTGGTCTCAAAAGAAATATTTCATATAATTAAACATTTTACACCAGGGATCCCAAAAGAAACCGCGTTTAAAAAGTTAGTTTACAAAATTTCCAGAGTACAAACAACCACTGACCACTCTAAGGGAAAAACAGACATATATGGTTATCTTGTTCCTGTCTCCTCCTCAACCGTGGCGGCTGAGCAGCTGATCATGTACATTATGCTCTCAGAGCTCTCCGAATCAGGGCTGATCAAGCTTGCCCTTGCCTTTACCTGCACCACGTAGCACCCGTGAGCCAAGGCCCAGCAAGAAAACATAACATTGTAGTACAAACAGTGATATCAACTAAACAATCCTTAAAGCATGATCATACACTTAGTATATCACACTAATTACATAGCCCTAATAAGGTCCCAAACCCTGCAGTCCGATACTCACTAGGTCTACATAATCTATCAATCACTTTACTAGAAACAAATGAATGTGTAGCACCAGAGTCAATCAATACAGTAAAAGGAGAGCCAGCACTAGAAAGCTGACCTGTCACCACCGAAGGACTAGCCTTGGCCCTGCCTGTGTTAAAGTGACTACTTGAGCTGGAGTCAAGCTATCCACCTTTCCTTCTTCCCCTCTCTTCACTGTTGGGTAGTCCTTCTTGAGGTGCCCCACTGTTCCACACACATAGCAAGCCTTGGCCTGACATTCGCCCTGATGGCATCTTCTACACCTCAGGCACTCTGGGTAACTTCTCCATGCCTCACTGCCGCCCTGACCACCTCGACCCCTCATATCAGGACTAGCAACGGTCGAAGTATCAGGGGTCTTTCTCTTAATATCACTGGGGCCTCCACCCCTACTGGACCCAGATAAGGAGGCACCACTCTGCGACCCTCTCGCTTTGCTACACTTTCCTTCCAAATCTTGTTCTTCGCTTCCTCAGTGATAAGAGCCTTCTCAACGACCTGGGCATAAGTTGTTCCCCTAGGTATGTTATGATCCTAACATCCCAGGCTATCATAGCATTAAGCCCTCGAATAAACCTGTCTTGCCTGGCTGCATCTGTAGGCACAAGGTCTGGTGCAAATTTTGCAAGTCAATCAAATTTTAGGGCATACTTAGTAACTGTCATGTTGCCCTGCACCAAACCCACAAACTCATTAACCTTTGCTGCCCGGATGGCAACATTATAGTATTTTTGGTTGAACAAATATTTAAATCCTTCCCAACTCAAAGCAGTGATGTCCTTGGTCTGTGATGCCACTTCGCACCAAATGCAGGCATCCTCTCTCAACATATATGTGGCACAGGCCACTCTATCATATCCCTCTATCCTCATGAAGTCCAGGATAGTAGTAATCATAGTCATCCACTGCTCGACCTTCAGTGGGTCAGGTCCTCCTTCAAAAGTTGGGGGATGTTGCTTTCGGAACCGTTCATACAATGACTCCCATCTATTCCCAACCTCTGCTGGCTGAATAACTGGTGCCACTACAGGTGGCACAATAGGTGCAGAACTCCCTGCTGGAGCATGCTGTCGTAGAAGATGAATCTGTTCTTCTTGGATTTGTAATCGCGCTTGCATATCTACCATAAGTTGCTGCCAGTTCTCAGGGACTGGCAGAGGAATCTGGCCCTGGTCATCACCTTCGGTCCCAGACCTAGTGCCGGCTAGTCGCATATATTTTCTTGGACGCATAGCTATCCAAGTCAATCTGCAATCAACGGCTTGGCAATCAGAACATGATGATAGGGTAAAAACTTCTCCAAAATCCACCAAAGGAACATAACCAATCACAAACAGTCAAGATATAGGCATTTATCCACATGCATCGGCATTGCTAATAAGCATGCCCCAACATCACCACACAACCATTAAGATACAACCATCCATCCGTACACAATATGCAGCTAATCATTCAGATATTCATTCACATGCACAACAATGCTAATAAGCAGGCCTCAATATTATCACACAACAGTTAAGGGCCAGTCCCTATCAGTATCTCATGCTTCCTATAAATCCAACAGATACAACAATCATCATTCTTTCCAAGCATACAAGCATATAAGCACATATACACATTACCAAACCCTGAATCGAGCTTGTCTCTAGCAGCGAATGTACATGTCCAGCCGGTCTTCAAGAACCCTTAAACCTAAGACGCTCTGATACCAAGTTATAACGCCCTGGATAGCTAAGACTGCTACACTGTGTATTTATAAAAGTGCAGGACTTGCTAATCAAGTCGTTTAGTTAAAAACGTGTCACTGAAACCATTAATGAGCTAAGGTTAAAAGGTTTTGGTCTCAAAAGAAACATTTCATATAATTAAACATTTCACACCAGGGATCCCAAAAGAAACCGCGTTTAAAAAGTTAGTTTACAAAATTTCCAGAGTACAAACAACCACTAGCCACTCTAAGGGAAAAACATACATATATGGTTATCATGTTCTTGTCTCCTCCTTAACTGTGGTGGCTGAGCAGCTGCTCATGTACATTTTGCTCTTAGAGCTCTCTGAATTAGGGCTGATCAAGCTTGCCCTTGCCTTTACCTGCACCACATAGCACCCGTGAGCCAAGGCCTAGCAAGAAAACATAACATTGTAGTACAAACAGTGATATCAACTAAACAATCCTTAAAGCATGATCATACACTTAGCATATCACACTAATTACATAGCCCATAGACAGAAGCAAAGAATCAACAAACCAACACTTAGCTATTCAACATGACAAGTCCACAAATCAATAATAACAATCAAATCACATAATAATTAGGGTTGACACCCTTAGGTTGTACCCTCTGTTTACCCCACTAACAATGGTCCGCTTAAACCGAGCTCAGTGCATAATAAGTTGTCCTCAGCTACCAGTGGCTAAGCCGCGCCCTGTGCTCTTAGGCCATTTTTTTACTTTTCACATGGCATAATACCACCCTTCAATAAGCATACAGAATAGGAAGCCCTTAGTCCCATTATCAATTCACAACCGGGTCAGTTTTCTTACCTTTAGTTTCCAAGTGTACTGGTTACGCGAGAAGCCTCTTGAGCGCGATCCGTTTCCTGAGCCCCTAGCTTATACCAAGTCACAACCAAGATAAGGGATGCCATTAATTATTGTAAAAGGGCTTCTAGGTAAGGTTCTAGTCTCCGGAATATCGGGTTCCACCAAACACGGTAGTAGAATCGATCCTGAGCACCCTAGGTTAAATTCCCATGCTTAAAATCCCAAAATCCCGAATTTCCTTAAGGGTCGCGGCTCAAGCTTCCTATGCCGTGGCATGGCCCCAAACAGAGGCTCACCCACGCCCAGAACCAGACACGGGCCGCGGCCCTACAAGCCCAATGCCGCGGCCGGACCCCTTCGAACGCAGAAAAACCACCATTTTTTAATCTCAAACCTCACTCAAAACCATCCAAAACTATCCCAATTCCACAACTCAATTATCACAAAACTTCTAACACAAATCCAGCAACACAACCCAACTAAAACTTAGCCTAGAAACTCACCAAAATCCCACTTCAATCTCTGAAACTTAAAAGCTTAAAAACATCAAAACCAGTCAAGAAAACACTAAGATTCAGTCATTAAATCATAAATTCGAGCTTACCTTCTTTGATGAACCAGCTCTCTAAAAGATTTTTGAGCTAACTCCTAGGTTCCAAACTTCAATTCTGTCCTTCAATGTCAAAATCCACAAACACCTCAAAACCCAGCCATAAACACAGAATTTAATCACCATGCATAAAGCTTATGTCTTACCTTAATTCTTGATTGACTCCTCAGCTAAACCTTGAGCTAATCTCCTAAATCTCAGCTTCAATCCTCTGAATTACAGCCAAGTCCTTCTAAGTTTCTTGTGGTTTTCTTTGAGAGAGAAAAGGAAGAGGAGAGAAGGTCGGTTCTTTATGCTTCTACCGAGTTCTGTGTTTTACTTAGTCTATCCTTAGGTAATTAAGTCAATCCCGAGGCTCGGGGTGCCAGAAACGTCCCCGAGGGAAAAATGGTAAAATTCCCCAGTATTCCCACCTAAGCTTTCTAACCTCAAACATATCTCCAATTATTTATTTCCATAACCTGATAACCAAAATAGCCATTCAATACCTGAAATACCCCTTGACTTGCCCCAAGTCAAGTATTAAGCCCCGTTGTAACTTTCTCGCTAACTAGCCCCAAAGGATCGCCTCAAGTCGCATGCTACAGAATTACCCACATAATAATGTGGTCCTCACAATTATAGTATATAATCACATTTACATTCATATAACCATACAAGCATGCGTTAAACTAATAAATTCACACATAAACCAACTATGCCCTCCCGACAAACTAATCAAGGCCCTTAAGCCTTATTATTGATTTTGGGTCGTTACACAACCACCTCCGGGATTCAATTCTCAACAGCAACAAGAGAAAAATCAATCATTGGAAGACATTTTGGGAACTTTTATTATGGAGTCTAACAAGAGGTTTAGAAAAAATGAAGCAAGACTCGACATTATTGAAACCCATATGACTAACATGGGTGCTTCAATGAAGAAAATTGAGACTCAAGTGGGCCAATTAGCTATTGTTGTGAATTATAATCAGAGGGGATGTTTTCCTAGTGACACTGTGGTAAATCCAAAGGAATCATGCCAAGCAGTTTCTTTCAGAAGTGGTAAGGTGCTTGATGAGGATAATGTTCAAGAAGGTTCAAAGGAGAAAGTTGAGCCAGTGGTACGAGAGGTAGACAAGGAAGAGCAAGCCAAAAAGCAGAGTGGAAGTGACAAGACTGACACGAAGAAAGATAGCCTTCCAATGTATCAACCTCCCATTCCTCATCCTCAGCGATTTCAGAAGAAGAAATTAGATGAACAGTTTGCAAAGTCTCTAGAAATCTTCAAATTAATTCACATAAACATTCCATTCGCAGATGCTCTTGAGCAAATGCCAAATGATGTGAAATTCATGAAAGAAGTCATGTCAAAGAAAAGAAGATTAGAAGACTTTGAAACTGTGAAGCTAACAGAAGAATGCAGCGCCATCTTACAAAAAAAGTTGCCTCAAAAGGTGAAAGACCCTGACAGCTTTACTATACCATGGACTATTGGAGGGTCATCCTTTGACAAGACATTATGTGATCTTGGAGCGAGTACTAATTTATTTCCACTTTCAGTTTTTAAGAAGTTGGGGGTAGGAGAGGTGAAGCCCACAACCATTACTCTTCAATTAGTAGATCGGTCGCTTACTTATTCTAGGGGAGTGATTGAAGATGTATTGGTTAAGGTTGACAAATTTATTTTTCCCACTGATTTCGTGGTATTGGATATGGAGGAGGACCATGAAATTCCCATTATTCTTGGTCGTCCATTTTTGGCTACTGGAAGAGCTCTTATTAACGTACATGGTGGTCATCTAACACTGAGGGTTAATAATGAAGATGTTAAATTCAACATATATCAAGCGCTAAAGCAGCATGACAACACAAGAACCTGTCACCGTGTGGATTCTATCGAGGTAGTAGTAGAAGAGACAATGAGAAAAGAATTATTTACTGATCCTCTATAACATTGTCTTAATTCTAGTATTACTCAATCTGATTTGGAGAAGGTGAATGGTGAGTTTGTGGGTGACGAAGTGGCTGAATTTGTGATGGCTCTTAGTGCTATTCCTAGTGCTAGTGGTGTTGATGTTGAAGAAACTCTTTGTCAAGCTAAAGAAGGTGAAGTTGAGAAGGAAGTGGTGGGTAAGCAAGATTTGAAACAACTCCTAGATCATTTGTGCTATGAGTATCTAGGAGAGAATTTCACTTGCCTGGTGATCATTTCATCAAAATTCTCGGAATGTGAAACTGAAAAATTGCTAAGGGTTTTGAAGAAATATAAATCTGTAATAGGATGGAAATTTCAGATCTGAAGGGAATAAGCACAACTGTTTGTATGCACAAGATTTTGTTTGAAGAGAATTACAAGCCCTCCATTGAGCATCAAAGGAGATTGAACCTAACCATGAAAGAAGTGGTGAGGGCAGAAGTTTTGAAGGGATTCTTTATGCTATTTCTGATAGTAGTTGGGTTAGTCCTGTGCAAGTTGTACCAAAGAAAGGGGGGATGACAATGATCAAGAATGAAGCCAATGAATTGATTCCGACAAGAACAGTAATGGGGTGGAGAGTTTGTATTGATTACCGGAAGTTGAACAAGGCTAATAGAAAGGATCATTTTCCATTCCCATTTATTGATCAGATGCTTGGCCGGTTAGCTGGATATTCACATTACTGCTTCTTAGACGAGTATTCAGGCTATAATCAAATATCCATCACCCCTGAAGATCAAGAAAATACAACTTTCACATGTCCTTATGACACTTTTGCTTATAGGAGGATGCCTTTTGGACTTTGCAATACACATGCCACTTTTCAGCGGTGTATGATGGCCATTTTCTCAAATATGGTAGAAGAGATCATGGAGGTATTTATGAATGAATTTTCTGTTTTTGGGTCGTTATTTGACCATTGCTTGCACAAATTGGAATTGGTCCTTTGTAGATGTGAAGGGAAGAACCTTGTGCTGAATTGGGAGAAATGTCACTTCATGGTTCAAGAGGGAAATGTGTTGGGGCGTAGAATTTCAAGGAAGGTCTTGAAGTAGATCGGGCCAAGATAAAAATTATTGAGAAGCTTCCTGCACTAATGAATGTCAAGGGGATAAGAAGTTTTTTGGGGCATGCGGGTTTTTACAGAAGGTTTATCAAAGACTTCTTGAAAATCAACAAGCCACTATGCATTCTCCTAGAAAAAGATACTAATTTTGTCTTTGATGAAGAATGTAGGAAGGCATTTGAGTTGATAAAAAATAAGTTGGTGTCAACCCCTATTATGATTATACAAAATTGGAGTCAAGCATTCGAGATTATGTGCGATGCTAGTGATTATGTAGTGGGGGCTATCTTGGGGCAGCGAAGAGAGAAGACTTTCCGAGCAATTTATTATGCGAGCAAGACTCTTAATGATGCTCAACGAAATTAATCAACCACTGAAAAAGAACTATTAGCGGTGGTGTTTGCATGCGATAAATTCAGACCATATCTCTTGTGTTCCAAAGTTATTATATACACAGACCATGCAACACTCCGTTATTTGTTTGCAAAGAAGGATGCCAAACCAAGGTTGATATGTTGGGTGTTGTTACTTCAAGAATTCGACATCAAGATTGTAGATAAGAAGGGGAGTGAGAGCTTTGTGGCAGATCATTTATCACGATTAGAGAATGAAGAAGCTGAATGTAAAGATCTGATCAAAGAATTATTTCTGGATGAGTTACTACTGACTATATTAACACACTTCCATGGTATGCCGACATCATGAATTACATTGTTAGTGGCAAGCTTCCTCCTGATTTTAATGCACATCAAAAGAGGAAATTGATCCATGACTCTAAATACTACTTCTTTGATGATCCATACTTGTTTGAAATGATTACAGATTGAATGATTCGTCGTTGTGTACCAATGGAAGAGACTCAATCAATAGTAGAGTAGTTGTCACTAGACACCTTACGGTGGGCATTTTGAGCCATCACGTACAACAACAAATGTCTTACAATCCAGTTTTTATTGGCCTTCAATTTTTAAAGATTGCTACACTTTTGTCAAGACTTGTGATAGATGTCAACGAGTCAGAAATATCTCGCAAAGAAACGAGATGGCCATGAATGTGATTTTAGAGGTGGAATTGTTCGATGTGTGGGGCATTGACTTCATGGTGCCCTTTCCACCATCTTCTAGGAAATTGTTTATCTTGCTCATTGTTGATTATGTGTCAAAGTGGGTCGAAGCGATATCCACAACTACAAATGATTCCAAGGTAGTTTCTTCTTTTCTGCAGAAATTTAATTTTAATCGTTTTGGAACTCCTAGAGCGATAATAAGTGACGAAGGAACACATTTATGCAACAAGGTTATTAAACCACTCTTGACGAAGTATGGTGTTTGACATAAGGTGGCTTTGGCCTATTATCCCCAGTCTAATGGCCAAGCTGAGGTATCAAATCGAGAGATCAAGTCCATCTTGGAGAAAATGGTGAATTTAAATAGAAAGGATTGGTCTCAAACGCTTGATGGCTCTCTATGGGATTACAGTATAGTGTACAAAACTCCTCATGGTATGTCTCCTTATCGATTAGTATTCGGCAAAGCTTTCCACTTACTGGTAGATTGGAGCACAAGGCATATTGGGCTATCAAGAAGTTGAATTTTGATTACCAAGTAGCGGGTGAGAAAAGGTTATTGCAGCTGAATGAAATGGAGGAGTTTCAGAATGATGCATATGAGAATGCTCGCATTTACAAGGAGAGGACCAAGAAATATCATGATCAAATGATATTAAAGCAAGAGTTTGTGCCCGGACAACAAGTTTTACTTTTCAATTCTCGTTTGAGGTTATTTCCGGGTAAGCTTAAGTCCTGATGGTCTGGTCGGTTCGTCATCACCAAAGTTTCTCCTTTTGGTTCTGTGGAATTAAAAATATAATGATGGTTTGATTTTTCAAGTGAATGGACAAAGGTTGAAACATTATTTCGGTGAAATTAATAAGAAGGTGGAGACAATGTATCTCCAAGATAGCGAGTGAAGCTTCATCATCGCTTAATGGGGGACAACCCATTGTTTTTAGAATTTTAATTTAGTTTATTAATTGTGGTAGAAATATATATATATTCATTTTAGAAGACTTTATTTATTTATTTTGTAAAATTTTAAGTTTATTTTGAACTGTGGAAATTGTTAAAAAAATAATAATAAATAAATTAAGTTCCAAGGGCTGCAGCGCCACCTTGATGGCGCTGCAGCAGAAATATTTGAATGCAATGGGGACGCAGCCCCATGCCAGGCGCTGAGGTGCCACAACCTTATAGAGAGGCTGCAATCTGGAGGTCCCAGGCGCTGCAGCGCCAGATCTCGGCGCTGCAACGCAAATTTGCAAAAAAAATACTAGAGCATCAGAACCCCAGGCGCTACAGTGCCAGTTAGTAGCACTACAGCACTACTTCGAACAGAGAAAAAATAATAATAAGGGTTTTCACCCTTATTTGTATCCTCCTTATATTCTGTTCCCTAAACACCATCACCAAACCTTCCTCATCTCTCCTCCACTCCGAAAATCATTCCACCAAACACCCATAAATCAACTCTATTTCATTACTACTCAATTTCTAATGACCAAACTTGTAACACCCTAGATAACCAAGACTATTACACTGTGTGTTTATAAAGGTGCAAGACTTGCTAATCAAGTCATTTAGTTGAAAATGTGACACTAAAACCATAATCGAACTAGGGTTAAAAGATTTTGGTCATGAAAGATAAATTTCATTTAAATAAGTGTTTGATAAACGGGATCCCAAAAATAGGTTTAAATAACAGTTTACAAAATTTCAAAGGTTATGTACAACCACAAGCCACTCTAATGGAAAAATAGGCATTTTGGGTTCTCCTGTTCCTGTACCATCCCTCTGCCGTGGAGGCCGAGCAGCCGACCATGTACATTCCGCCCCTAGAGCTCTCCAATTCAGGGTTGGTCCAGCTTACCCTTGCCTTTACCTGCACCACGTAGCACCCATGAGCCAAGGTCCAGTAAGAAAACCATAATATAGAGCATAACAAATAACAGTTATCAAATAATTCATAAATCGTTAATTAGATACTCAGCAGACCACATTGTTCACATAATCAGTGATATTAATAAGCAAATAAGCAATCTATCATCAGAATAACAACAATAAACATATCATACAATATCCAGGGTCAGCGCCCTTAGGCCGCACCCTCTGTCCCACTAACTCTGGCTCACTTAGGCCAAGCTCAGTGATTATATAGTTAACCTCAGCTACCAGTGGCCGAGCTGCGTCCTGTGCACAAATATGAATTTCGACACTCTTAGTCCGTTCATTTCATGCTCACATGGCATAATACAATCATACAACATTGTATACAAGTATAGGGAGCCCTTAGTCCTAACATAGCCACACAAACGGGTGCAGTTTTCTTACCTTTGATTCCAAGCGGAGAAGATGAACTGGTTCCGAGAACGGTCCTTAGCCTCGAGCCTTGGCGATAACCCTAGTCACAAAGGCCATTGATATCTATCAACTTCCAATCAGAAATAAAATACCTAGTGAATAAAAATAGCCTCCGGGACCTCAATTCCCACTAAACTGGGTAGTAGAAATTGTCCTGAGCCCCTAGGTTCGAACCCCCGAGCCCTAACAATACTTAGAACACTTCTAAGCTTAAAACTCCCAGGTGGGTCGTGACTTGGCTCAGCAAGTCGCGACTTGCCCCAAGTCAGAGAGCAACCTCCTAAGCCAAAGGGGAAGCGGGTCACGACTTGGCCAAGCCAATTGCGGCGTGCCCCCAAGTTTGAGAGCTACCTTGGCCAGAAGGGCCACACACGCCGCGGCGCCCCCAGGCTGGGTCGTGGCGCGCCCTGTGAACCCTGAGACAACTTTGGTTTTCTCCTCCTTCTCCCAGCCAAGAACACCTAAGCTCTACCCATAATTTTTTTTCCTCGAAACCCCCCCAAATTCAACACCACACAGTAACAAACTCAGAATTAAACTACACATTAAAATCACCCAACAACTCAGCAGTTATACTTCAATTACCCACTCAATTTAACCAAAATACAACACTCCAAACTCAAGTCTAATTCTACTCAAACCCCATACTAACTCAGTCAAAGTTCTTACACAAATTAAACTATAATCTCAGCAAATTAACAGACCAACACTTACCTCAATTATAGCTTTACTCCACCCAAGTTTTAGCCTTAACTTCTAGCTTGAATCCTCTTCAATTTCTTCTGTTTTCCTTTAAAAATTTCCCCAGCCCCAAGCCTAGCTTCAACTTCAATGAGGGAGAGATGAAACGTGAGGGATGGGAGAGTGAGTGAGTTGAGACTTTTTCCTTCTTTCTTTCCTAGATTATTCTCAATTCTTCTCTGCTTTTGTCCTAACAAAAAGGCTGAGCATATCATTTATTAACAAAATACCATTTTACCCCTCCCAACAAAACTAACCTTTAACTTAATCTAGGGGTATAATAGTCATTTGTTCCTAACTCCCACTAATTCCTCAAGTGTTCCTAATATTTACCACTAAAATCCCGTCATCTAATTAATCCCCAAATATTTACCCGATGTCTAATAATCTCCAATATTTTTCCTAAATTCCCAAAAATACCCCCAGGCTCCCCCGTGCCGGGTATAAATCCTCGCCGTGACTACTTTGCCAAACCGCTCACTAGGACCGTCTTGAGCCATATGCTGCAAATATATCCACATAATAGTGTGGTCTCAACAATTTATCACATATAATCACATTTATGCCCTCAACGGGCCAAAATTACAAATATGCCCCTATAAGCTAAACAGGGCCCACATGCATATTAATACTCATAAACATGCATTTCACATATCCATATAATCATATAAGCATGCATTTAATCATTTAAATCACACATAAACCAATTATGCCCTCCCGGCACGCTAATCAAGGCCCTTAAGCCTTATTAGTGATTTTGGGTCGTTACAAAACTCTTCTCTTCTCATCACCATTCCTAATCTCTCATCCATTTTTCCATTCCACTACCCTAATCCTAGAAATCACCTAAAACTTCAAATTTGCTCAAATTTTCACTCAACTCTCAAGGGGTCCGAATTTGATGAAGGAAGTGGTTCATTGAAGATCAAAAGAAACTCACATCCATCAAGTAAGCCATTTAATAATCTCTTTGGAGCATTTAAGTTCTTGAATATATATGTTAAGCAATAGGATATTTTGTTTTGTGATTTTGATCAGTGTTGTGAGTTTCATTCTTGGAATTGATGATAAATGGACTGTCTTTGAAGTGTTATTGTGATTTTGGGGGATTAAGATTGAATAAAAAGTGGAAGAGAAGAGTGGGAATAGTTTCTGCCCACCAAGTGTTTGAGAAATTGCCTAAGTGATTGTTCTTGGTGATTTTTGCTTAATTGTAACGAGGCAGCGGTGGTGAATTAATTTTGGTGGTATTGTTTGGTTGTGAGGAGGGTTAGTGCGTGATTAATTGGGAAGTGTGGTTAGTGTTTGGTTGCTTGGAGGGTTCTTCATAGTCACCATGGGACCTAAGAGAAATAGTTCAAGACCATCATCCTCAAAGGCACCGCCATTAGATGACACCAAATTTGTAAGTAAGGAGGCGGAATAGCGGTATATTTCTCTTGTTGGGAAATTGATGCTAAAGGAAAGAGGTATAGAATACGCCCCTAAACCTAATTCGTGTCCTATCTTTAAGCCAATTCAAGCCAATATAGAAAGTAGGCAGTGGGAAACCGTTGGGAAGCAACTAGATAAAAGGATGAATATCTCTTGGGTGTATGAGTTTTATGCTAACTTTCCAGAGTTGAATGAGAAGGGTGAATGTTTTGTGAGAGGAAAATGGCTACCTGTGAGGCGTTATAAAGCAGTCGATGATTTTTTGATGACTAAGAGCTTTGATAAAGAGCATGATGAGTACCAAAAGAAAGTTTATACATGGCTAGCATGATTATGTTCTTATAGCAGAAACATTAGGATGTCCCAGAGCTAGAGTTTTCTACGCACACGATGAGCCCAATGGGATGTATTTATGGCAACTTAACAAGAAGGCTCGAGTATGGTTCTACTTTGTGGCAGCCAAATTAATACCTTCTGGTCATGTTAACCATATCACAAATGACCGGATGCGGTTGATATTTGCTATCATGAAGGGGATGACTATTGATGTTGGCAAAATTATTAGTCAAGGTATGCGGTTTTTTCTTCGTGGCACCACTGCTGGGGGATTCCCGTTTGGGTCATTTATCACGGATATGTGCGCAATGTATGAAGTCCCGAAGGAAAAAACTGATATAACGGTGCCGGTCAAAGGGAAACTCACGCAAGCAAGAATTGCACATTATCCGAATGCCTCTTTAGTAGCACCAGTGGCACCCCTATGTAAACAAGGGCAGCGACGAAGGTGGGAGAGTGATGATGAGGACCCCAAGAATCAAGAGGATGACAATGTTCTAGAGAATGAAGAGGGGGCAATGAATGTGGATGTTCCTTTGGCTATTGGTGGTCCAATTGATCCTAATATGCAATACTCGCATGACATGATGTGCTATATTGTCCAAAAAAACACAATAACTCATAACTATTTGGTTGCCCGGGGGGAATATGAGCGTACTCAGGTTGATCGGCTCAATTTGTTGGTGGCTCCGTGAACATTGAAAAGAGGACAAACTGATTATTTCGCTTAGCCTCCTCCATTTGATGGGATGCAAGACCAACCGCCACCACCTCCTTATTAGCGAGCATGGACCGTTTGTAAGTTTCTTTCCTTTTCTTTGTAGTTAAACATTGGGGACAATGTTTGATTTAAGTTTGGGGGACGGACTTTATGAAAGTTTTTTTTTATTTTAATTTTCATTTTGTGAATATGTGTTTAGAGTCGGGATGTTGGGTAGTTAGAGTCGGGTTGTGTGTGAGTCGTGTTTGAATCAAATCAATAATAAAAGTTAAGGATACGCAATGAATGCCATGTACATAAAGTTAGGAAATAAAACCACTTTGCATCCATGTGCTTGATTTTTCTGCTGCCATGATTGACTAATATATGAGAAAGGAATGAACTTTTTTCCATGATTGTTAAATTCATGATAATTGATTGTGTTATGCATGTTAAATGGGATTTGTGAAAAGATTTGGCTGATTTCTCTAGAATTTGTGTTACTTGTTATTTGAGACGAAATCCTAGATAATGTGTGCTTAAGAAGAAGATGTAGCCAATTTTGTTTGGTCCGTTTGAGCCTTTCTAGCCAACCAAAAAAAAAATTGTATCCTTAGTCACCCTATTTGAGCCTAAGCCTATTTGTTGTTTGAAACTCCAAATTGTTGAAACTTAACGAAAATCTTATCAAATATCCTACCCATAATAATATCTTCAACATACAAATATAATTTGGGTTGAGGTTTTGTAATGGAAAGCATTTTGGGTTTTCAAGAGAGGAAAATATGAATGAGAGATTTTCTTTTTGAAAGAAAAAAAAATTATCATGGAGATACACTCCCTTAAGAAAATATATTGTAGACACAAAGTTTGGGGGAGTGAGCTTTGCTAAAAAAAAAAAAGAAAAAAAAAACAAATATAAAATAAATAAAGAAGAAACAAAGAAGAAAAAGAAATGAAATATATATATATCTCATTCATGTCAATGTTATTCAATTTGGGTGTTGGGGAATTATGTGTACATGGGTGTTTGAGAGGTTAGTATGCTTATGGTATTAGTGCCTAAATGACTTTCTTACCTACCTTACCTAAGCCATACATTGTAAGCCATTAAAGTCCTATTGCTTCTTAATCATGCATTGTTTACATTAGTGGAGAATAATGAGTAATGCAAACTTATGGAGTAATATTGATTGTGGTACGACTGTGAGGATTTGATGTGCATAACTACGTCAATTGCTTGAGTTTTAATCATTATGGTGAATAGTTAAAGGATGTGAATGGTGATTAGTTGGTTATGGCAGTGGTTGAGATTGAAAATCTGGATTGTGTTGTTGGAAAATTTCTAAAGGTTTATGTAAGCATGGTATTCAGGAAATTGAAGCTTGAATGTTATTATTGGTTTGATTTGCATTGTGTGAGTATGTTTAGTTGTTGTCTAGTGTATGTTTTGAGCCGTTACTCGGGGCGAGTAAATGTCAAGTCTGGGGGAGTTTGATAAGTGAATTTAGATTCACTTATTAGTGTCATTTTATATCTAATTTGTAGGTGTCTAGGTTGTTTTGTTTGGTTTTACGCTTGTGTTTTGTATGTGTAGGGTCCAAGGAGAAGTGGTGCGAAGTTTGTACAAAACGGGAGTGAAACAGAGAAAAAAATTGAAAAAAAATGTGAAATAGGGCTGCGTCCCCTTGTTCTAGCGCTGCAGCCGTGTCCTGAAGAATCAACATCCCAGGAATTCGCCCAGGTGTTGCAGCGCCACTACCAGGGGATGCAACATAATTTCAGACTTGAATTGGGGAAGCAACACCTGACTGTACAGAGAGCATGTATTTGGCCTTCCAGCAGCGCCCGTTTGAGGGGCAGCAACACCTGGATCCGTACGAAAAGTTTAAGTGATGAATTTTGAAGGGCAAAAGAGGTATTTTTGAGGGGGAATAAAAGGAAAAAAACATAATTAGGGTTCTAATTACGTTTTGGAGTGGATTAGACCTGAAATTACATGCTTGGAAAGGAAAATGGAGGCTAGAATTCATCAACATCACCATCATTACATCTAGTTTCTTTCTTTATCCTTTTATCTTAGTTTTTAATTATGAACAACTACATTGCTATTGTGTTTAAGTTTGTAATGGAGAACTAAACTCCTTTTCTGCTAGAGTACTAGATGGATCTATTTTGATTATTGAATTAAGGTTTCTATTATTATCTTTATGAAGTTCTTTTTGTTTGTTCATATCTTCTTGATTTAATTTTCTCATATTAATGTTTGGCCATCATTATTGTGAATTGAGATCTAGGGTTTATGCTTGAGAAAGATAAAATTAGATTGGACATAGGAAGATTTGACATAGAGTGATTGTGAGATTGAGAGATTCCTTGAACTCTATGAATTTAACTTAAAAGAATTACTTGCTTAATGACTTCTTGAATAATTAATAGCGAATAGAGATATAATATTGATTAATTGAGATTAATTGCATTTATGCTTGAGAGAGATAGATGAATTACATTAGAATTCTGGAGATTACAAATGAAGATAACTAATTAGGATAATAAAGAAACCATGGTTCATAATTTAAGATAGTGGAATCGTTGCTCTAGTACATTCCTCATTCATCTAATCAATTTCCAAGATCATTATCTTCCATTATTTTGTTATTTCATTTTTTTTTATTTTCTTGTTTGAGTTATTTGCTGGATTTTCCAATTAATATTATAGACTTAAAAATGTATAGTAATTGGTGAAATTAAATTTTTAATCCTTGTGGGTTTGACATCCTTTAAATTAAAACTATATTGCAATACACCGTTCACTTGCGGTAGAAAAATCTGTACCACGGGGTGAGCCTAGGGGTATTTTGGGAACGTAGTGTGTATTCGAAGTTGATTGGATAACAGGTAGTTATTTGGCGATTATTTGGGTACGTCGGGATTAATTGGGGATTTATAGGACTACTCGAGGAATTAGCGGGAAACGTGGCTAATGAACATTTAGCCCTGGAGGCATTAAAGGGCTAAGGATAAGACTAGGGGCTTTTTAGTCTTTTGATGCTAAGGATAGACTTAGGCTATAGAACCTTGAGGAAGCAAAAACAGAAGAAATATTTTACACTCAGCTGCCTTCTCTCCCTCTCTCATGATTTCCCTTTCTCTTACTCTCTCTCTTAGTTTTGATTTGAAGCTCTTGAGTCTTGGAGATTTGGGAGCAAGGATTGTTGGGGATTAAAGCTTAGTGGGGAATTAGAAGCACACAATTGGAAGAGGCAGCTAAGAACAAATTAATCAGAGGTAAATTTAAGTTTTAAGCTCTGAATTTAGCTTTCTTTGAGTCTTGGAGTTTGCTGTAAATTTTGAGTTGGGGGAAGGATTTGTGGTTTGTTTTGGGATAATTGGGATGCCCATGTTGTGTTGTTAAGAGTCCTAGACTCAATTCTGGTTGTAGGGCATATTTAAGGTGAATTCTGGAGAGTGTAGCTCGGAGAAAATGCAGGAAAAGCTGGGGAAAACCTGGGTTCGTGGGGTCGCGTCGCGATGCTGTTCTTGAGCACTACGGCCTGCATAGACTCGAAAGGCCTAAGGGAGTTTGCTGAACCCCCTTAGCGCCACGGCGCTGGGTAGGGCGCGTTGCGACATGTGTCCAAGAAAATGCCTAGGTTGCTCTCTGACATGTAGAGGGTCGCGATGCCTCTGAGGAGTGCCACAACTTAAGTAGAAAATGTTTGCCAATTAGGGTTTTTAAGCTCGGGAACTCAAACTTAGGGGCTCTGGAAGGATCCTACTACCCTGTTTAGTAGATTTCGAGGCCCCGAGGACTAGAACTAGGTTCGGAAGTCTTTATTTACCTGAGATGGATGGAGGTTCCATATTATTGTGACTTAGGGCTAATCCAAGCAGTTGATGGGGATCGTATCTAGGTCGCTTATCGGGCTTACAGAGTTCAAGTAAGAAAATTGTTTGTGCACGTAGAGCAAGGCATGGCCCGATTATCTGTGCTTGTATATTGCTTAGTGTTATGTATAGATGTTTGCAACTATTATGTTATATATATGTTGTGACTGAGCGGCAAGGGCTGGGATCGGCAAAGGTTAGAATCGATAATAAGCATGATTGATGCATGCCGCCATGGCATGACCATCTAAGGGTGCCGTACTCACCCCTCGGTTAGGACCGTGAACTTGGTACTTAGTAACGTACCTTGATCGGCTTATGCCACTGTTGTAAACTGTGATGGATGCATGTGAATTGTATGTTGTGTGTATTTAGTTATGCACTTATTGAAGTGAATTGTTATATGATATGTTGGTGAAGTTTTCTTACTGGGCCTTAACTCACATTTGCTCTATGGTGCAGATAAGGGCAAAGGAAAGGCTGACCAAGCATGAGTTGGAGGGCATGGAGCGGTGTGTACATTTTTGGCATACCTAGCCGCCACGACTGAGGTAGTTTTGAGAAACATAGTGCAAATATCTGATTTTGTCGCCTAGGTCGACTGTATAATGACTTTTGAGTTGTAAATATATCTTGGACAACATTTTGGGATCCCACTGTAACTTTTCTATAATTGTAATGAATGTTTAAACCTTTTTATGTAAGTTTTATGAAATGAGTGTCTACTTTAATTTAATCACACATTTGGGTCTAACACCTCGATTAGCGAGTTAAATACACATTTTAAAACCACATGGTAACGACTCTAGGGTAGTAGGGCATTACAACATGGTCTCAGAGCATGACAAGGTTTATGGTTCTTGGAGATTGACCAAACATGTACCCTCGTTGCAAAAGACAAGCTCGACTCAGGGTTGGTCGGTATTAAGTGAAATATTTTTCTAATTGCTTATTTGAATTGCCTATCTGCCTGTTGATATATAGAGCATGATGTGTATATAATGCTTGGGCATGACCCCTTTGATTGTTATATGATTATGTTATGTGAATATTGTGTTGGTTTGTTATTTGTGTTTGCTCAGTTTATTTGGGGGGGGGGGGGGTGGTTTCTTTGGATGTTGTTATCGTGCCTGATGTGCGCTATCATTGATTGCAGGCATATTTAAGTTATGCCTTGGTGATCAAACTGATTCCGCGGCAATATGGCCGAAGATAACAACTAGGGTCAGGACCTTCCACCCGCCCCACAAAACTAGCAATAGATGTTTGCAGAAATGCAAACCAGACTTAAGAGAATTGAAGATGAAGTTCGAGAGCTGAGACAGCAGACTCCTTTGTAGGATGTTGGATTACAGGCCCCACAGGCTGTGGCGCTGGGGCTATCCCAGCCTGTAATGGAGAATAGATGGGATCCTTTGTATGAGAGGTTCATAAAGCAGCACCCTCCCACCTTTAAGGGCAGTCCGGACCCACTGCGGGCAGAGCAATGGATGAACATGATTACTTCTATTCTGCATTTTATGAGGGTGGAAGGAAATGAGAGGGTGGCTTGTGGAAGTTATATATTAAAAGATGACGCCCGCATCTGGTGGGAAGTTGTGTCTCAGAGGAGAGATGTGGCCACTATGACTTGGGATGAGTTTAGGGACGTTTTCAATGAGAAGTATTACAGTGTTGTAGTTCGAGATGCAAAGGCTGATGAATTCACTAATTTAACTCATAATAGAATGACTGCAACAGAGTATGCTCTGAAGTTCGATCGATTAGCTAAATTCACGCCAGATTCGGTGCCCACTGATATGGCAATGAGAGATCGCTTTGTACGGGGGTTGAATGTCTTGATAGCTTAGGATGTCAAGATAACATTGGATCCAAGGACTACTACTTATGCTCAGGTAGTGGAAAAATCCCTTACTGCTGAGGGTGCTGAAGACCAGATATGGAAGGAAGGCACTGTAAGGCATGATGCTCGGATGATGGTGCCTCCCTTCACTACATCTGGCCGAGGTAGTGGCACCAGTGAGCAGAAGAGAAAGGCCCCATATTTTTTTGTTCCTCCTAGTCTAGAAAGGAGGGCACAGAGTGCCTTTGGTGGCCGTCAGGGCGAGGGAGAGAACTGGAGAAGGTACCCAGAGTGTGCATGGTGCAAGCGATGCCATTTGGGGGAGTGTGGATTCAGAGCATGTTTTTTCTGTGGGAATGTCAGTCATTTGAGGAAAGACTGCCCAGAAGTCAAGAAAGAGGAACCAAAGAGGAACGACAACCTTACTCTAGCTAGAGTGTATACCTTGACCCAGACCGAAGCTGAGGCTAGTCCCTTGGTCGTGACAGGTTAGATCTCTAGTGCTGGTTCTTCGTTACTGCATTGGTTGATTCAGGAGCTACTCATTTATTTGTATCTGCTATAGTGATAGACCATTTGTGTAGACCTTGTGATATGTATGCTAGGGGATTTAGAGCTTTGTTGCCGACGGGGGAACTGGTAGTCTCTAGGAGGTGGGTTAGAGCGTTACCAATAGAGATAGACAGTAGGGAGTTGTTTGTTGATCTGATTGAATTGGTGATGGATGATTTTGATATGATTTTGGAGATGGATTGGTTAGAAAAGTATGGGGCGACGATAGACTATAAGCGAAGGATGGTAACTTTTAAGCTTGAAGGAAAGGAACCCTTCGTGTTTGTGGGGATGGTGAGTGGACCATGAGTACCTATGATCTTTGCATTGAGAGATAGAGACCTGTTCCAAGAAGGTTGCATAAGATTCCTAGCAAACATAGTAGATACCTCTAAGGTTGTTTCAGTTGAACCAGGTGAGACCAGGTTGGTGTGTGAGTTTCCTGATGTATTTCCAGTAGACTTGCTAGGATTTCCGCCACATCGAGAGATTGAATTTGTCATAAAATTGGCACCAAGAGTAGAACCAGTATCGAGGGCACCTTATAGAATGGCTCTAGCAAAGTTAAAGGAATTGAAGATTCAATTGTAGGAATTACTAGATCTAGGATTCATTAGACCTAGTTTTTCACTGTGGGGTGCTCAAGTGCTGTTTATGAAGAAGAAGGATGGGTCCTTAAGAGTGTGCATCGATTATCGAGAGCTAAATAAGTTTACTATTAAGAATAAGTACCCACTGCCCAGGATTAATGACTTGTTTTATTAGTTACAAGGAAAGACAATATCTACTAAGATTGACCTTTGGTCTGGCTACCAACAGTTGAGGATTAAGGAATAGGATATACCAAAGACCACATTTCATACGAGGTATGGACATTATGAATTCCTGGTCATGTCTTTTGGGTTAACCAATGCCCCAGTAGCCTTCATGGATTTGATGAATAGGGTATTCAGGGATTATTTGAATAAGTTTGTAATTGTGTTCATTGATGGTATACTGGTGTACTCCCAATCAGAGACAGAACATGAACAACATCTTCGTTTGGTACTACAGAGGTTGATGTAGCAAAGGTTGTACGCTAAGTTTAGTAAGTGTGAATTATGGTTACCCCATGTAACATTTTTGGGCCATATTGTGAGTAAGGAAGGGATTTTGGTGGACCTAACCAAGATAGAGACAATGAAAGATTGGACGAGACCGAGCAGTGTACCAGAGGTTAGAAGCTTCCTAGGATTAGCAGGGTACTATCAGCGATTCGTTGAGGGATTCTTCAGGATAGCAACACCATTGACTGAGCTGACACGTAAAAAGACAAAGTTTGTCTGGACAGATAGATGTGAGAATAGTTTCAAGGAGTTGAAGCGGCAACTGATTACCGCTCTGGTACTGAGTCTTCCATCAGACAAGGAAAAGTTTGTGGTCTACTGTGATGCTTCGAGGCAGGGTTTGGGTTGGGTATTGATGCAAGCTGGAAATGTGATAGCCTATGCATCTAGACAACTGAAGGAGTATGAACAGAGGTATCCCACTCATGATCTGAAACTGGCAGTGGTGGTATTCGCATTGAAGGTATGGAGGCACTACTTGTATGGAGAAAAGTAAGAAATATACACTGACCATAAAAGTTTGAAGTATTTCTTCACTCAAAAGGATTTTAATATGCGCCAAACGCATTGGCTGAAGTTGGTAAAGGACTATGATTGTGAGATTTTGTACCATCCAGGAAAGGCCAACGTGGTGGCTGACACATTGAGTCAGAGGGGTCCAGGGCAGTTGTTCAGTTCAAGACAGATAGAAGAAGAGCTAGCTGAAGAAATGACGAGAGCGGGAATTGAACTGGTAGTTGGTCAGCTAGCATACATTACCCTTCAGTCCACACTTCTTGAGAGAATCAGAGAAGCGCAGAAGGAGGATCCTCAATTGAAGAAACATAGGGAGAATGTCTTAGTTGGATTGACTAGAGACTTTACTATTTTAGAGGTAGAGTTGTTGAGATATAAAAACCGGATTTTCATTCTGGTGGATGCTGGTATCAGGCGAGAGATTCTGGATAAGTCTCATACCACTCCTTATTCTCTACATCTGGGTACGGCGAAGATGTACCAAGATCTAAATGCTCTGTATTGGTGGCTAGGAATGAAGAAGGACATGATTGATTATCTGGCCAAATGCTTAACCTGTCAGCAGGTGAAGGCTGAACACCAAAGGCTAGTAGGGTTGCCACAACCTTTAGGGATAGGGTTGGAAGATATTACCATGGACGTCCCAAATTTGCTAATAAGGCTTAGTGCCTTGATTAGCGTGCTGAGACGGTAATAAATGATTTAATTTCATTATTAGGTGAATTAATTATGATATATGTGTATCGTTATTTGATTACTTAATTTGTATATAATATGGATATATATGCATGTTTATGTGTATTAAATATGTGTGTGGGCCCGTTCTGGTTAATAAGGGCATATTTGTAATTTTGGCTCGTTAAGGGCATAAATGTACTTATGTGTGTGTTACGACTGAGACCACATTATTATGTGGGTATATTTGCGATATTGGGCTTGAGGCGGTCCTAGTGAGTGAATTAACATAATAGTCACTACAGGGTCAAATACCCGACTTGGGGTGAGCCGAGGGGTATTTTGGGAACGTAATGCGTATTTGAGGTTGATTAGGTAACGGGTAGTTATTTGGCAATTATTTTGGTATGCCAGGATTAATTGGGGATTTATAGGACTACTCGAGGAATTAGCGAGAAACATGGCTAATGGCCATTTAGCCCTTAGAGGCATTAAAGGGCTAAGGATAAGACTAGGGATATTTTAGTCTTTTGATGCTAAGGATAGACTTAGGTTGTAGAACCTTGAGGAAGCAAAAAAAAAAAGAAACATTTTACACTCAGTTGCCTACTCTCTCTATCTCTCTCTCGTGAGTTCCCTCTCTCTCACTCTCTCTCTTAGTTTTGATTTGAAGCTTTTGAGCCTTGGAGATTTGGGAGCAGGGATTGTTGGGGATTGAAGATTAGTGGGGAATTGGAAGCACACAACTAGAAGAGGCAGCTAGGAACATATTAATCAGAGGTAAATTTAAGTTTTAAGCTCTAAATTTAACTTTCTTTGAGTCTAGAAGTTTGTGGCAAATTTTGAGTGGGGGGAAGGATTTGTGGTTTGTTTTGGGGTAATTAGGATGGCCATTTTGTTTTGTTAAGAGTCCTAGACTTAATTATGGTTGTGGGGCATATTTAAGTTGAATTTTGGAGAGTGTAGCTCAGAGAAAACGTAGGAAAAGTTGGGGAAAAAATGGGTTTGCGGGGTTGTGGTGCAGTGCTGTTCTTGAGCGCTACGGCCCGCATGAACTTAGAAAGGCCTAAGGGGGTTTGCTGAACCACCTTAGAGTTGCGATGCTGGGTAAGGTGTGGCGCGATGCATGTCTAGGAAAATGCCTAGGTTGCACTCTGACTTGTAGAGGGTCAGAGCGCCGCGACTCAAATAGAAAATGTTGGCTAATTAGGGATTTTAAGCTCGGGAACTCAAACTTAGGGGATCAGGAAGGATCCTACTACCTGGTTTAGTAGAATTCGAGGCCCTGGGGACTAGAACTAGGTTCATAAGTCTTTTCTTACCTGAGATTGATGGAGGTTCCATATTATTGTGACTTAGGGCTAATATGAGCGGTTGACGGGGATCGTATCTAGGCCGCTTACCCAGGGCTTGCGGAGTTCAAGTAAGAAAACTCTCTATGCACGTAGAGCAGGGCATGGCCCGATTATTTGTGCTGATATTGTGCTTAGTGTTATGTAAAGATGTCTGCAACTATTATGTCATATATATGTTGTGACTGAGCGGCAAGGGCCGGAATCAGCAATAAGCATGTTGAATGCATGTTCGCCGTGGCATGGCCATCTAAGGGTGCTATACTCACCTGCTCGGTTAGGGCCGTGAATTTGGTGCCTGGTAACACACCTTGATCGGCTTAGGCCACTGTTGTGAATTGTGATGGATGCATGTGAATTGTAACGTCCTGGATAACCCAGACCGTTACACTATGTGTTTAAAATAGTGCAACACTTGCTAATCAAGTCATTTGAATAAAGATGTGATCCTAAAGTCATAATCAAGTTATGGTTAAAAGATTTTGGTCATAAACGGATAATTTTCATTAAGATAAATGTTTAGTACACGGGATCCCAAAAACAGGGTTTAAAGGACAAATTTACAAACTTCCAAAAGTTATATATAATCAAAGGCTATTCTAATGGAAAAATACACATTTTAGGTTTTTTGTCCCTGCACAATCCCTCGGCCGTGGCGGAAGAGCAGCAGACAATGTACACCCCGCCCCCAGAGCTCTCCAACTCATGGTTGGTCCATCTTACCCTTGCCTTTACCTGCACCACGTAGCACCCGTGAGCCAATGACCATCAAGAAAACCATAACAGCATGGCATAATCAATAATGATAATAAAATAATTCACAAGAAAGATAACCAGATATTAAGCAAGCTATTGCAGACACATAATCAGTGATGACACTCAATGTATCACAAGCCAATCACTCTGGTATTTAACAAGCCATAAGCATCAGATTAACAATAGTAAGCATATTTATACTCAACAGATTATTATATTCATCATACAATACTCAGTGTAACGCCCTACTTCCCTAGAGCCGTTACCAAGTGAGTTTTAAAAGAAAACTTTGTGCAATTAACTCGCTAACCGAGGTTTTTTTTTGAAACGAAAGTGTGACTAATTAAAAGTTAAGGCTGTAATCTAAAAAAATGCAATGTTTCAATAAAAACTTCAAGTAATAAACATTTGGGATCCCAAAATAAAGTTTGAAAGCTATTTACATCTTGAAATAAGTTTACAGTTGATCAGTTCTAAAATCATAGATTATTACAGCCATCTTCGAATAAACCCCCAACCAAAGCAGTCGGGCAGGCCAAACATGTACGCGTCGCTTCATGCTCTCCGTACTCATGGTTGGTTGACTCAGTCATTGCCCTTACCTGCAACACAGAGCACCCGTGAGCCGAAGCCCAGCAAGAAAACTCATGCAGAACATAACATATGCAGTTTATACAGTTTATCATAACAGATAATCCACAGATAAACAAGTCAACCATTAGACTAAGCAAACACGGCCAAGCCGCCCCAGAGCCTTACCGAAGCCTTGGGTATCGGTTCTCACCGCGAGGATAACTCATGTATCCCTTGGGTCCCACCCTGAATATAGCATAACACATGTATCCACCGGGCCCCGCCCTGACTATAGCATCCCATGTGCTAGGTGTTACTTCCGGCCCCGCTGCCGTACCCGGCCTACGCCGCTCTTGGCCCTTGCCGTTCATTCCATTATAATCACACATATAATATAAAACAACAACATGCAATCAAATATTAATTCATTTAAGTCTGCCCCCTAACATGTGATGCAATATAGGGCCGCGCCCCGCAATCATACTATGGGCCCATGCCCTATCCTACGGGTGTTATAGTTCTCTTACCTGTATTCCGAGCCTCCTGATGCACTAAAGCCGCGAGCACGGTCCTCTAGCACGAGCCTCTCCAATAACCTAGTCAGAACACACAAGAAATATCCCTCAACACTAATCAAATCAAAAACCGCTTCCCGGGACCAATCCCACACTCTCGGGACTCCCAAATCCCTAAAACAAGTCATCGGAAACATCCCTCGAACCCCCGGAGCAAACGCTCAAAAATGCAACTTTTGGTACCCTGAAAATGGCCTAGTGCCGTGGCACTCCACTCAAGGGCTGCGGCACCCAGCGGGATGCCCCTCTCCTGATGCAACCTCGCGCCGCGGCGCCCAAGAACAGGGCCGCGGCGCTCCTTCGCGAACCCAGAAAATCTGGGTTTTCTCTAGCGTTTTTCCCGAACTTAAACCTTCCAAATCACACCAAACCAATACCCAAACCCCAAAATCAATTTAAAACCACAAATGAACCACCCAACAACTCATAAACTCTAGATTCAAGCTCAAAACACAAACATACCCAACAATTCACCCTTAGATTGCAAAAATCAGCAACATCAAACTCAAACATTAAAAACTTAACTCAAGCTAAAGATTTCACAATTCAAAACAGAAATCAAACATAAATGCTCATAAAATCCATACCTCAAGTGGAGAATCCACCCTACAAGCTCCCTTGATTCACCTCCTAAGCTCCCACTTTAGCCCATTTTCCTCTTCTTCTTCTTCTTCTTCTCATTGCCCTAACTCTCCTTCTCTTTATTTTTAGCAAAGCCATCATATAACCCAAATGCCCAAACCGTGACCCACTAAAACCCAGCTGAGAATTGCCTATTACCCTTGCCAAATGACCATGCTACCCCTCCAAATGATCCTTTCCCAACTAAGTCCTCAAGGGTACTCTAGTCCTTTCACTAATATTTCAATTCTACCATTTTTCCAACCAAACTTGTTACTCACAGCAGTAACTAATGGTTACCCAGGTTACTAAATCTCCAATAACCATTACCCGCTAAATCTCAACTTAACCATAAAATTCCCGAGGTACCCCTAGGCCCCTCCCGAGCCGGGTATAGAAATCCCGTTGTGACTCTTGAGTTAACTAGCTCTCTAGGACCGTCTCGGCACGTGCATCACAATAATAACACCACCCTCACGTGGTACAAATCACGGAATACAATTATCACATATATGCCCTCAGCGGGCTAAAATTACCAATTTACCCCTATCATGCAAACGGGGTCCACATGCATAATTATTTCCCCTAACATGCATACTAACCACATAGTCATGCATCTCGATGTTCAATTAGTCATATAACATGCTTTAAATCATAATCATGCATTTAACTCATAAAATCACACATAAATCCCATTATGCCCTCCAGGCATGCTAATCAAGGCCCTTAAGCCTTATTAGCGATTTTGGGTCGTTACACTCAGGGTCGGCACCCTTAGGATGCACCCTGTGTTTAACCCAATGACTCTGGCTCGCTTAGGCCGAGTCTAGTGTTTATCTAGCTGACCCCAGCTCTCAGTGGTCGAGCCGCATCCAGTGTGGAAATTTCAGCCCCGACTCTCTCAAGCTGTTTATTTCATGCTCACATGGCATATCATAATCATACAACATTTGTATTAAGATATAGGAAATCTCAGTCCCAACACAGCCACACAAGGGTGTAGTTTTCTTACCTTTGATTCTGAGCAGAGTAAATGAAATGGTTTCAAGCATGATCCTCTGCCCCGAGCCTTGGCGATAAACCTAGTCATAGTGTCCAATGGGTAATTGTTAACTTCCAATCCAAATAAATACTTAGGAGACAGAAACTAGCCTCCGAGACCTCAATTTCTACTAATCTGGGTAGTTGAAATTGTCCCGAGCACCTAGGTTTGAACCCCCGAGCCCCTAGGTTTGAACCCCCGAGCCTTACCAATTCTAGAAATAATTCTATGGCTAAAGTCCCTAGGCGGGTCGTGACTTGCCCCCAAGTCAGAGAGCAAGGTCCCAAGAAAAAGGGGAGGCGGGCCGCGACTTGCCTTAGTGAGTCGCGGCGCGCCCCCATTTCAGAGAACACGCCCAGACCAAAATAGCCACACACACCACGACGCCCCAGGGCTGGGTCATGGCGTGCCCCCTTCGAACCCAGAAAATCTATGTTTTTCACATGCATCTCCCAGCCAAGAACACTAAGATTAAACCCAGAACTTTCCCAACAAATCTCTTCAATTCAACACCAAACCGGCTACGAATTCAAGACTAAATCACATATTTCTAATCACCAAAACCTTAGCAACAATATCAAAATCACTATCCCAATTCCTCAGCTATTATCACCCAAAAGCTCAGTCCAATTCATCATCCAATTTGTTGATGGTGAGAACTCGTCAACGAAGTTAAGTTAGAAAAATTAAAGTATAATGCTTATAAATGAAGAGCTTCAAAATCTAAAAAAAAAACTTAGAAAATAGTTGCAGAAGGAAAATGGAGGAAAGAACTTGTATTTCTCTTTTATGTCCAGCTACAATGTTTTTTCCAACCCCTTTCCATGTGGAAGTGGGGTTCCTTTTATAGTGGGCTCTGATGGCCCCTGATACATTGTGGTCCAAGGGACCAGATGGTACACAAGTACGTTGTCAGGTGAGTGGTCTCAGGGGTAATGATGTTGGCTCCAGTACATGGTCAGGTTCTCTGGGGATGTCTCCACTACTTATTTGGTAAAAGTGTTAGAGGAATGGCACTAGGCGTAGTGGTACTGGTGGTGGTGTCGACTATGACATCTGGTTAGAAGCATACAGGCCATGTCCCCTCTTCTAGTACTCCCACTACTTGTCTGGCATGAGTATTTGGATCAGACATACGAGGTCTTAAAGGTCGTACCCTGTATGAGCTCCGTACATGTACGATATTTTTGAATTGCACTTGTTCCTTTTACCTCTAAACGTTGGAGTTTCTGCAGGTCCTCATAGGATACACCATCTTGAGGTGCCAGGCGCGAGGCTACCTGGGTAGCCACTGGCACGCGAGGACACTTGGGCAGCCATGGGAGCGCGAGGTGCTAGCCTGGGTGCGGTGCGAGCCCACTTTGGTAGCCACGGGCATGCGAGGCGCTGGCCTGGGCGTGGCGTGAGGCCACTTGGGCAGCCACGGGCGCGCGAGGTGCTGGCCTGGGCATGGCACGAGGCCACTTGGGAAGCCACGGGTGCGCAAGGCGCTGGCCTGGGCGTGGCGCGAGGCCACCTAGGCAGCCAGGGGCACGCGAGGCACTAGCTAGGGCATGGCATGAGGCCACTTGGGTAGCCACGGGGTGCGAGGCCACCTGGGCAGCCACGGGCGCGCGAGGCGCTGGCCTAGGCGTGGCGCGAGGCCACTTGGACAGCCACGGGCATGCGAGGCATTGGTTTGGGCGTGGCATGATACCACTTGGATAGCTATGGGCACGCGAGGCGCTAGCCTGGGCATGGCGCGAGGCCACCTGGGCAGTCACGGGCGCGCGAGGCGCTGGCCTGGGCGTGGCGCGAGGCACGGGACGGGGGTCTTGTGTGGCTCACCTACTGGGGTTTCATTCGGCAAGGTTTATCAATACACACCTAGGGGCGTAGGCACATGTATGTACTTAAGCATTTATGGGACCTTAGCACGTGCTTTGGACCTTTTATAAGCATGGAGTTTTGAGCATCCACACTTGCCCCCCAGTCTAGGAGAGTACCTTTAGGCGCTCTGATAGACTTTTCAGTATGGTGTCGTGAAAGCACGAGTGGTGTTAGTGGTGATCCTTGTGATTTCTTGAGATTGATCGTGAGCCTATCGTCTTGCTTCGTGGATCTCAATCTAGATGCCAAGCTCCCTTCTTGGCCACTGATCAGTCTTTAGGTTCGATGGTTGAGATGAGCCTGTGGCTCTTATATATAAGCCTTCACATCTAGCCTATTATTTACACTCCATCTCCTTAGCTTAGTGGTTTTTAGATCCTTGCTCCTTTCAAGAGGTAAGGGGTTTAATCCCCCACAACCTCACTTTTGCTATCTTTTTTTTTTAATATATATTTGAGTTCTTTACTTGTATGTCTATATCCATGCAGGCATTTGAGGACTAAAACACCCTTTTCCTTTTGTTATCCCCAAAATTTGGAGTTCGATGACGTGGCAATCAGAAGTGACAAGTGGCAATACATGGTCCGTAAACGACACATTAATAGTCAATAAATGTATTGGCTCTTCGGAGTTGTGATAAAGTGATCTGACCGACCTGGTAGAGTTTCTGTCAGACCGGTAAGGATTTTTGACTGACCAGTTGTAACGACCTAGATTTGCTAATCAGGCTTAGGGCCTTGATTAGTGTGTCTGGAGGGCAATAAGTGTTTTAATATGCTTATATGTGAATTTATGTGTATATATGATTATGATGCATGTTTAATTGAGTTAAATGTGCATGTGGGCCCCGTCTGTGTAAAGAACGCCCTAGACTAGTACTTACAAAACATTCGTACAACATAGCTTATAAAAGAATACCGTCCATTTCTAAAGTCTCAGGGGACTTATTTAAATTCATGCAAGTTGGCGCCATAAGTTTAAAATAAAACATAGGTTTTTATGCAAAGTTCAAGAAAACCAAATAATTTAAATAACAGAGTCCCACTGATAATTTTAGGAAAAAGTCTCTTAAAACAAAACATAATAAAAATGGCGTTCTACGTTGATCGTTTTATCGTCCATAGGATTGCCCCACGCCATACACCCCATGATGAAGAACTCCCCACGTCACCACGCGTGCCATAGAGAAAACCTATTTGCTACCTGGAAGGAAAGTAAGGAGGTGAGCTAAAAGCCCAGTAAGGAAGTACAAGCAAGTAAGCAAGTAAGAAAAACAACAAACAACCAAACACTAACATTCATCTAAAACATCATGGTCTATCATAACATAATCGTAACATTTCATCTTATCATAACATAAATGTGACATATCAACATATCATAGCATAAATGTGACATATCAACATATCATAACATAAATGTGACATATCATCATATCATAACATAAGTATATCAGCATATCATAACATAAATGTGACATATCATCATATCATAACATAAACGTGACATATCAACATATCATAACATACATGTGACATATCATCATATCACAACATACAGCATACATGATGAGCATGGAACGCTAGTTGTCCATGTCACCCTATGAGGTAAACAGGAGATCACTGGTCCTTGAATAACCTCGGCGCGTCCGCCCTAGGAGTCACGTCTCAATGTCCTTAGTAACTCGGTCGATGTATCTGACATCGAAATCTGTTTGATGTATCTAACATCGTATTCTGTTTGATGTATCTAACATCCATTCACATTTCACATTCAATCATATCATCACATTAAGGCATTCATAATTGCATAACAGTTCATTCATAAAACAGCCTTACCATTCATAGCATAGAAACATAAAATCTATCTAACTTCCTTACCTCAGGTCCAAGCTAAGAATTTCACAATCTTTTCAACGAGCCTATATCATAATCAAAATAACGTTTCTTAGGTTCATAAAATTACTATTTTGCCCTTCCATACAACTCATGTGTGCATGGGCCATGCACTCATGATAACCGTTACACTAAAACATGCAATTATCGCCAAAAAGAATAATGCTCGTTCTACCCATTTTGCTAACATGATTGCTTTATAAAAATTACATATTTGAATAATAATCATGATTTTGGACGTAAAAGTTGATTTGCATGTAACATGCATACGTGGGAACGTTGCGTAATAAAGACGTTTTCAAAAACGATAACCCTACATTTCTTGCTTCTATTGTTTGAAAATCAATGGCCATATTACATGTTTTCTTTAAAATTTCTAAGTTGATTAAATTTCTCAAAACTTTATTTTATTTTAGCTCAAAATAAAATATGTGACATTTTCATTAAATAAATATTAATTTACCAAGAATTAACCAACAAGCTTGGGTTTAATTAAAATACCTATTTTAACATGTTTCTTTAGAAAAATATATTTTATTATTGTGTTACAAAAATGATGTGAAAAATATATTTTAAGTGTGGAAAAATTATATTTTGATTTAATTTATTTAAGACTTAGTTTTTAAGTGGTAAAAACCCATATGTGACAATTTAATAACAATTGTTAACTTTTTAAAACAAACTTTCAGCCACTATTTATTTTATTCAAAAATCATAAATAAATAGAGTCTAAATATTTTTCTCAATCAAAATAAAGAAAATCATTATTTATCAAAATATGCATTCATACCATTAAAATATCAATTTTCAATATTACCATAACTTAGGAAAAATAATTTATTCCAAAAATTAATCAAATCCATTTTTAGTGAAACTTTCTTCACATTTTATTACAAAATTCCAGCAACCATTTTTTATCATTAAAATCACCATATTCAATTTTATAAACTCATTTTTTCTCAAAATTCAATAAAAATTCTGTAGGAAATTAATTGAGTAAAATATCATAATATGAGACTTAAAATCCTCTTTTAATTTCATAAAAATTAACACATTCATCAAGAACATTATTTATGCATGCAACTCATATTTTTATCAACTTTTACCCAATTATCTTGAAAAAAACAGCAAGCTTAATTCTTTGTAAAACTCAACTTTTGTCTCAAAAATTACATAAAATCATTCATGCCTATAATCTCATTATGCTCTTATAATATGCATGATTCCACTAACATAATCACATGAATCCTTTTAAAATCATTTGTTGCAATTCCATGAAAGCCAACAAAACCTTTTCAATAAAATAGCATATAGTAAATTTATACCATGTTCACATGTGCCTTATTTTAACCTAGCATATTTCTATCATTATTTTCATGCATCTCACAATTTAATCATTCAAAACAAAACATGCATCTAACAACATTTCATGATCAAAAATATCAAGATTACCACTTGTCCTCTTACCCATATATCAAAGGTCCTAAAACATGGATCAAATATTTTGGTAAATCACACAACAAATCAAGAACACCCTTGGGTGTACCTAGGCCGAAATCACCTTACATGTGCTCATAGATTATTACAATTTTTCATGCATAGCAAAATCAACATCACAACCCTTAAACACAAGTCATACTCTCACAAAATCCAAATCCTATACATCATTCCTACCCAAAAATCAACCATTAACACCATTAGCAAAACCTCAAATACAACCACCAAAAACAATATAAGGCTAAGGAAAAGACCATTACCTCTCTTGATTGTAGAATCAAGAACACAAAAGATCAATACCACAAACTCCACACCCTTGTTCAAGCCTAGGGTTTTATGGGAAAGCCACCATGAGGAGAAAGAAGAATCCAAACACACACAAAGCATAACACAAATCAATATCATATTATCAAATAAAGAGATTAAACAAAGAGAAAATAAGAAGACATACTCTAGGGGGTTCCTCTTCACTTTCTTCTTCCTTCTTCCTTTCTTTCTTTCTTCCTCTCTCTCTCTCTCTCTCTACACGCCTCTCTCTCTCTCTCTCTCTCTCTAGGTCACGGCAGCCACACACACACACAAGATCAATGGCTCTTCTCTCCTTTCTTAGTCCCTTTATGACAAATCCTCTCATAAAGTCTCCCAAACAAATTAAGGTAAGTTTCCATTTCTCTTTTATTTTCCTTGATTTTTCTTTATTTCAAAAAGATACAAGGAATAAAACATGATCAAGCCTATCCCCAAATGATTATAGTCTTCAATTTTTTTGATCATTTTTACCATTTTAATGATATATTGCATTCCCACTAGGTCACACGCCCACTCCTCCTTTCCCTTTTCTTTTATTCTTTTTTTTTTTTAATAAATAACTCCATTAAATCTAAAATAGGGAAACCTAAAATGTGTAGAAAAATCTACACATGTGCACCATGCTACCATGCACTAGCACACACTAAATTACTAGGGTGCATTACTATCTATCATGCACCTTAGTGCATTCCACCATAGCTCACATAAATACCTCATTTGTCACACTTAAATAAAATGTAACACTAATAGTAAGATAACATGTTACACATTTAATCACTTATTAAATTAATTAACCAAAACATTTCTAACAATTAAATAAAATAACAAACCATCAAATAAATCAAATAAACAATTAAATATAATAACAACACTTAAATAAAACAATTCATCACACTTAACATTTAAATCAAATAAAGCACAAAATTTAAATAATCTAAAAAAAAAAATTTTGGTGCACTACAGTCTGGATATTAGGGGCATAAATGTGATAAATGAGATGTATGTTGTATATGTGTGATATGTCTGTACAGCACGATCCGAGACAGTCCTGGGGAGCGGTTAGCAAGGGAGTCACAACGGGGTTTAGATTCGGACTCGGGGCGAGTCGAGGGGTAATCTGGGTAGTAGATAAGTTATGGGGTTATTGGGACGTGAAAATATATATTTGGAGATATATTTGAGGATAGAATGTCCAGGTGAGAATATTTGGGAAATTTACCATTTTGCCCTCGGGGACGTTTTGGTACCCCGAGCCTTGAGGTAACCATATAGATTTAAGCTGAATAAAAAAAAATGGAGGAATTGTTTAGAAACTTAGGGAACCGACTCATATTTTCCTTGAACTGAAGAATAGCTCTTGTCTCTCTCCCTTTCACTCTCTAAGGCTAAACTTGAAGGGAACTCAAAGGAAATTGGCTAGGAAGTTAGGAGGATTTCAGCTGGGATATTCTAGAGACTTGAAGCTTGAGGATTAAGGTTCAACATCAGGGGTTTAAATTCAGCAAGAGGTAAGCTTTTTCATGGAAGTTATGTTCAAGTTTCAGCTGTGTTTTCAAGATTTGCATGTGGGTAGAATCTAGGTTGTTTTTGGGTGTTCTAGTTGTATTTTTGGAGTAGGTTTCTGTTGGGTTTTGGTGTTGAAATTGAGCTGGAATGATGGTGTTATTAACTAGGATTGTTAGCTTGGTTTTGGTGGGAATTGGCTTGAAGGAAGGATGGAAAACTAGTGTAGAAATCTGGGTTCGCTGTGGAGCGCCGCGGCCCTAGGAGGGGTGCACTGCGGCTCGCGTGCGCGCGCGGCCATGGGAGGCCGAGAGATTCATGCGCGCCGCGGCCCGTGTGGGGGTCAGTGTAGAGCTAGCCTCTGTTTCGAGGCTAGCCGCGACTCTAGTGGGTGGGGCCGCGACCCTTAGTGTCAGATTGGGTTTTAATGGTATTTTAGGCTTGGGAACTTAAGGGGTAAGGCTCGGGATGGATTTTATCATCCGGATTGATAGAATTCAAGGTCCCGGAGGTTAGGGATTGTGGCTCGGAGTTATTTATTGGGTTAGAATTTGATGGACGGATATTGTTATGTGTTGTGACTAGGATTTCGGCGAGGCTCATGTTAGAGGACTGTGCTCGGGGCATCGGTGCTCAGGAAGCTCGGAACTCAGGTAAGAAAACCCCTATTTCCATAGAGCTTGTGTGCCCCTGAGCCCAATGTGCTGAATGGAAATGATATGCAGGGCTGAGCCCTATATGCTAGAATTGCAGAGCGTAGCTCTTTATCTGTTTATACTTGAATTCTGTATTTGTTATTATATCGTGTATGATATTATGTGTGTGATTGGAAAGAGCCAGGAATGGTGTAGACCGAGAACGGCGTGGGGCCGGGAACGGCGTCAGGCACGTTGAGTGCAAGGCCGAGAACAGCAAGGGGCCGGGAGTAGCGTTGAGCATGTGGGGTGCAAGTTGCCAGGGCGAGTCCCCAAAAGGATACCTGGGATATCCTCATGGCGTGGTCTGCGAACCCAGGGCTTGGTAAACGCCTGGGACGGCTAGGTCGTATGTATTTAGCCATTGGTGGCCTGTTTATATGC
This sequence comes from Humulus lupulus, assembly GCF_963169125.1. NCBI lineage: Eukaryota > Viridiplantae > Streptophyta > Magnoliopsida > Rosales > Cannabaceae > Humulus > Humulus lupulus. Next base: position 152,682,571 of record NC_084801.1, read on the forward strand.
TTGACTTGTGTATTGCATATGTTATCTGTTATGGGTTTTCTTGCTGGGCTTCGGCTCACAGATGCTTTGTGGTGCAGGTAAGGGTAAAGAGAAGATCAACCAACCATGAGTACAGTAGGCGTGAGGCGGCGTGTACATGTTCGGCCAGCCTGGCTGCCACAGCTAGGGGATTTTGGGAGATGCTTGTAAATGAACTTAGATTTTGTCATTTAGTCGACTCAGATCAGTTTTGTGTTGTAAATATTTTCTAAACTATGTTCTGGGATCCCAGGTGTAAGCTTTTATGATTTGCTATGAAAAACTACTTTCTCTAATGTTTTCCTTTTAATTATGGCTTAGTTACACGGTTTGAATTAAAACCTCGATTAGCGAGTTGAAAGCACGATTTTAAACACACTTGGTAACGGCTCTAAGGAAGTAGGGCGTTACACCAGTCAAGTGTCATGACCGACCAGTCAGGTGTCATGACTGACCAGTGAGGTACTTGTCTGACCAGTCAGGTGTTTGTCCGACCAGTGAGGTACCTGTCCGACCATTCAGGTGTTTGTCCGACCAGTCAGGTGCTTGGCCGACCCGTCAGGTGTTTGGCCAACCAGTCAGTCTGTTTTGCTAGACCAGAAATGTGTTATGCTAGACCAGAGATGTGTCATGTTAGACCAGAAGTGTGCTAGAGGTGTGTTTTACCAACGAGAGGTGTTTGCCTATGTCCTCAGTAACAGCTTCAACCCGAATCATTCTCAACTGCCGCGGGAATCTCTCATATATCCCGGAATAATAGCCATATTGTTGTAATATTAGATTTATTTATATTTTATTAATTAAAGTCTGTTGGAAGAACCAGGGACTCGGTAAAAGGGAGATATTTATGTACGATCCATGAGCCTATAAATAAATGGCTCATGGAATCATTTTGGGGAATTTGATCTTTTTAGATTGAGAAAAACTCTCTAGATTTGAAACTTTGGGACTGTGATTTGGGGCACTCTTGGGGCATTTTCTGAGAGAGCTTAGAGAGAGGAACTCTGTATTTTTCTACTGACACTTAAGAAACTCAGTTGGCTCAAGTTCATCTAATCTTAAGTGTAGGATATATATCACAACTCCAAGTGGATTAGGCTATTACCAATAAATTGGGGCTGAACCACTATAAAATTATCTGTGTCGTATTTTTCTCTTGAAGGTTCATTGTAGTTTTGACGTCTGCTCGTCGTTGGCCAAAATCGTGGTCAACACCTTTGTTTTTGCAGACGCATACTTTTGACCATTTGCCTCTATTTGACTGTGACGGTGCTTTTGGCCCTTGACCTGCTTTTGACCATGACAGTGCCCAATTTTACTTGCTTGAGGTATACTTTCTTTCTCCCTTATGTTTATTGGGTCCAAATTAGCACCTCTCGGGATGGGGTACTTTGGCCCGAGCTCATCGTGAGTTAACCCATTTGCATGCCCTCCTTCATACCCCGTAGTTGGTTATTTAGAGCACTTGAGCTTAGAGGTTTTGAGCCCATTCCTTGTATTTTATAGAAATCCTCTCATTTATTTGTGAAACCTTTTTGCTTTTGGGATGAGGTCTCATGGCATGTAAAGGTCCATTCGACGCTCCCCCAGGGGTGGAGTTTGTTGACTTGTCTTCAGACCCGGAGTCCCCCAAGGACAATCCTCACCATGACTACGACACCTTAAGGCAGGCCCGTATTCGTCATCTTGAGCGCATGGCTGAACTTAGGCATGAAATCTGGGTGGTAGAGAGCGATATAGATTCAGTTTTGAGGGGAGACGGAGTACGTTTCCCCCATGACCTTGATGACCATGTAGCGAATCTTAGGGTGACCCTTTTAGATTTGCAGATGGAGTTGGAGTTTATGGAGAGAAATCTCCCACTTGAGCCTCCTACCCCGTTTTTCCCTAATAACTGTCATGGGGCCGTCCCGTCTTTTCCTCAACCCTTATTCTCGATCTACCCTTGCTTAGCGCTTTCACACCCAGTGCCTCGGTGGAAGACCTTTGCTAGGAAGAAAAAATGGAGGGTAAAGTGCCCTGTTTCCACCTCACCTTCTTCTTTTGGTTTTGCACATATGTAGAAGAGAGCGCGACGATGGGTGCGGCTGAGGATCAAGACTCTAGCCCCCTGTTGGCATCCATTCTAGTGTCCCATGTGTCTGAAAATAAATTGTTGGAGATAATGGGGAACTACCGTGTTGGCCCGGAATACACGTTATACGTTCCTTCGAACAAGTGCCGGGCTGATCGCCCAAGTCTGGGTTACGTGGCCATGAGCGAGCATATCTTGAAAGCAGGTGGCACAATCCCATTACACCCATTTTTCATCACGGTTCTCAATTATTTTGACCTTGCTCCGCTCCAGTTGGCACCTAACAGCTGGCTGACCTTGAGTTGCCTCTTCATCGCGTATATGGAGCGTTTCAAGCGTGCTCTTACGGCCCAAGAGGTACATTTCATGTACAACCTCACGCCCTCTCCTAAATCCAAGGGCTTTTATTTCCTGCAAAAGCCAATACTTTGATCTCCTAGATAGAGGGCTCTGTATCCAACCCAGGGTCTTGGAAGCAGGACTTCTTCTTTGTGAAGGGTCCTCTTTCTGGTCGTGAGCACTTTCGCTCAGCTCCTAGTAAGTACTTCAAGCTTTTTTTGTTTTGGAACTTACTGTTTTGGAGCTTATGTTTGTGTCGGCAATTGTGTTGATTGTGCAGAGAATTTTGCCACGCCTGAAGTTGTTGGGTCAGAGGCGAATGCAGTGGATAAATTTCTCGAGGCTGACCCTGCCGAAAAAAGGGCCGCATGTCTCTTCACCGTGACCAAACTCAACTTCTATAAGCTGTCCCCAGTTTCTTAGCCTGAGTTGTTGTGGACTACTTCTGGAACAAAGAAGAAAAAGGCTGTTTTGACTGAACATCGCTCGGACGGGGGTGAGGCTGAGCGTGTGCCAAAGGGCGTCTCCTCAAGACATGGGCAACCCCACCGACCATCTTTGTCTCCCAGGGGGTGCCCTCCTTTAGCCCCTACAGACCATGACATTGCCTCCCACTCTTAGGATCAATAGGCCATGCCGATGGATTTTGTCTATCCTTATTCTGAGGAATTTGATGCTTTCCCTCAGGCTTCCCTTGATCTTGGTCCATCGGGGGCTCATTTTTCCGATCTTCCTACGCCCCCTCCTGGTGGCTCATTTTTCTGATCTTCCTGCGCCCCCTCCTCGTTCAGCGAGCAGGTCATCTGTCCTTACCCAGCCAAGTGCCCTTGGCTCGGAAGGGGCACCCTGGGTGGGTCACACGGCGGCCTCTTATGGGCGACGGTATGTCCAGGTCGCCACGGATCTTCCTGAGGCTGATTGGAGTGGTCTTGGGAATTTTTTCATGTCGGAGCTCGAGGAGACTCTTTCGCGTTCCGTCGCTTGGGTGAGTTTATGAATCTTACGTTGGCCTTATCCCTTTTCTCTTTTTTTTTTGTTGCTTATCATTGTTATTGTTATTTTTCTTGTGTAGACCTATATAGTGGCTCAGCGATTTTCCGACTCGGCTCAAGACCTCTCCACGTCGAATGCTGAGAGGGACTGTCTTACGGTCTAGGTCCAAGGGCTCGAGAGGGAACTTGCTGAAACGAAGCTTAAGCTAGAGAAGGCCCTGGTGAAGGCCTCTTCCTCATCAAAAAAAGAAGAAGAGGGCGATTGCCAAGGCCACGATGCTGCAGGAAAAGGTCACTTGCTTAGAGACCGAACTTGAGGGTGCAAAGGCTACCATTGTAGGGTTGCAGGGGAGGGTCGCTTCCTTAGAGGCGGACAAGGCGGATATTGAGTATAGATCCATAGAGCGTGCCTTCTACAGAGTATGGAGGCAGAATCCTAACTTCGATTTCTCCTCCTTAGGTGAGCACGCCATTGCCCGGGCAGCTGAGTGGAACGCCCATGGCAGGAGGCCTTGAGATTATCATTCTGCGATTTTTGCCAGTTAGTCCAATGTGGATGTATGCTCATTTGAGCCCTATTTTTCTTGTAATTTCTCCAAGTCCTATTATGTTATCAAAACACTTTTATATATATATATATACATATGCGATCATTCATCTTTATTCCTCTGTGTTTGAGGTCCTTTTGAGCCCGCACGATGGGGTTCGATAGGTTCTCTTTTTTATTTATCAGACTTGAGGTCCTTTGAAGCCCATGCGAAGGGGTTCAACAGGTCCCTCTTTGGTGCCTATTGATTGTTCCTATAAGAATATATTGACCCCTTGGGTTCTAGTTATCCTTTTATATATTTTTGCGCGCGCTTATTATTTCTTGCGAGAAGCGTCCTTCTCGTCATTATTCACAGTACTATTTTTGCAAGGGTCTCTTTTAGGATCCTTTTTGGCTAGACGGCTTGGTGGCCGCTCTAGGCTTATCGGAGGGTGCTTCCCCTGAGGCACTTCCTCTTGTGGAAGCATTTACTCTTATATAGATGCTTTTCTTGTAGGACCTTTTGGCCTCCTTGATGTTCATACGGGTAGCTAATCCTTGTGAACTCAAGCGATACCTTACAAGGTCTTCTTCTTGATTTATAAGGGGTTTTTATATATATATATAAGGGTCTCGTTTAGGATCCTGAGATAAGGGGTCCTTTTAGGGTCCTCCTGATAAGGGGGTCCTTTTAGGGTCCTCCTGATAAGGAGGTCCTTTTAGGATTCTCCTGATAGGGGGTCCTTTTAGGATCCCTATGATATAAGGGGTCATTTTAGGATCCTCTCCTTTGCTATATAGGTCTCGTTTAGGATCCTGAGATAAGGGGTCCTTTTAGGATCCTTTTGATATGAGGGGTCCTTTTAGGATCCTTTTGATATGAGGGGTCTTTTAGGATCCTCCTGATATAAGGGTCCTTTTAGGATCTCTCTGATATAAGGGGTCCTTTTAGGATCCTTTTGATATCAGGGGTCCTTTTAGGATGCTTTTGATATAAGGGGTCTTTTAGGATCCTCCTGAGGTCCGTACTTGTACGATCTTTTTGAATTATACTTGTTCCTTTTACCTCTAAACGTGGGAGTTTCCGCAGGTCCTCATAGGATACACCATCTTGAGGTGCCAGGCGTGAGGCCACCTGGGCAGCCATAGGCGCGCGAGACGCTGGCCTGGGCGAAGCGCGAGGCCACCTGGGCAGCCACGGGCGTGCGAGACATTGGCCTAGGTGAGGTGCGGGGCCACTTGGGCAGCCACGGGCGCGTGAGGCGCTGGCCAGGGCGAGGCGTGAGGCCACTTGGGCAGCCACGGACGCGCAAGGCGCTGGCCTGGGCATGGCGCAAGGCCACTTGGGCATCCACGGGCGCACGAGCCTCTGGTCTGGGCGTGGCGCGAGGCCACTTTGGCAGCTACGGGGGCGCGAGGCACTGGCCTGGGTGTGGGGCCAGGCCACTTGGGCAGCCACGGGCGCGCGAGGCACTGGCTTGGGCGTGGTGCGAGGTGACCTGGGCAGCCACGAGCGCACGAGGCGCTGGCCTGGGCGTGGCGCGAGGCCACTTGGGCAGCCATGGGCGTGCCAGGCTCTGGCTTGGGCATGGTTCGAGGCCACTTGGGCAGCTACGGGCACGCAAGGCTCTGGCCTAGGCGTGGTGCGAGGCCACCTGGGCAGCCACGGGCGCGCGAGGCACTGGCCTGGGCGTGGCGCGAGGCACGGGATGGGGGTCCTGTGTGGTTCACATGCTGGGGTTTCATTCAGCAAGGTTTATCAATACACACCTAGGGGCGTAGGCACATGTATGTACTTAAGCATTTATGGGACCTTAGCACATGCTTTGGACCTTTTATAAGTGTGGAGTTTTGAGTATCCACACAATTCATACTCAAGAATCCAGAGTTTTACCTAGACAACCTAACAAAAATTCAGAAATGAAAGCTAGAGTTCTTACCTTAATTATGACTAAACCTTCTCTGATTTCCAGCTAAAATCCCCATCTTGAATCCCCAAGTTTCTAAGTTGAATTTCTGACCTCCAAGCGTCAACTCAGCCTTTCCTTCGATTTCCTCCTTCAATTAGCACCAGCTCAAGGGGTAAATTTATTCCCCCTTTGTGTCCTTATCTTCAAAGTTCAATAAGGGAGAGTGATAGAGAGGGAGTACGTGAGGGAGTGTTTGAGAGTTTTGAGTTGCTTGTACACGATTCTGTTTCAGTCTTAGGTGACTCCTAAGTATATCCTTAGATTTATGAAAAGACTATTTTACCCTCCAAGGCTTACTAGTCCTCAAGTTGTCCCTAGGGGTAACTTGGTCATTTCCCCTGGTTCCCGCTAATTCCTCAAATGTTCCTAATATTTGCCAATTAATCCCATCATCTAGGTAATTACCGATTATTTATTCAACGTCCAATAATTTCCTAATTATTCTCTAAATTCCAAAAAATACTACCTAACCGGGTATTAATCCCCGCTGTGGCTATTTCGCCAATCCGCTCACTATGGCCGTCTCGAGCCATATGCTGCAAATATATCCACATAATAATGTGGTCTCAATAATTTATCACATATAACCACATTTATGCCCTCAACGGGCCAAAATTACAAATATGCCCTTATATGCTAGAAAGGGCCCACAAGCATAATTAATACTCATAAACATGCTTATCACATATCCATATAATTATATAATCATGAATGCCACATAATCATGCATTAAACCATTAAATCACACATATACCAATTATGCTCTCCCGACACGCTAATCAAGGTCCTTAAGCCTTATTAGCAATTTTGAGTCGTTACAACTATCCCCTCCTTCTGAGAATTTCGTCCTCAAAATTTACCTGAATAATTTAGGATACTAATCCCACATCGCTGACTCAAGCTCCCAGGTTGCTTCCTCTACCTTGTTATTCCTCCATAACACTTTAACTAGAGGAATCGTCTTGTTCTATAGAACCTTGTCTTCCCTGCCTAAGACCTGAACCGATTGCTCCTCATAAGAAAAATCTATTCGCAGTTCCAAGTCCTCATACATCAACACATGAGTTGTATCTGAGACGTACTTCCAAAGCATAGAAACGTGGAATACGTCATGAACTCCTGACAACAACGGCAACAGAGCTAATCTGTAAGCCACCTGCCCGATCCTCTCCAGGATCTCGAAAGGTCCAATGAATCTAGGGCTCAGATTGCCTTTCTTCCCAAGTCTTCTCACCCCTCGCAGTGGTGAAACTCGCAGAAACACGTGGTCCCCCACCTGGAACTCCATGTCCCTACGCTTAGGATCAACGTAGCTTTTCTGTCTGCTCTGTGAAGCGAGCATTCAAGCTCAGATGTTCTTGATAGCCTCATTAGTCTTCTAAACCATATATGGTCCCAAATACTTCCTCTCACCCATCTCATCCTAATGGATGGGCGATCTACACCTCCTCCCATATAACATCTCGTATGGAGCTACCCCAATCGTTGATTGATAACTGTTGTTGTATGAAAACTCAATCAATGGGAGATACTTACTCCAAGACCCCTCGAAGTCTATCACACATGATCTGAGCATGTCCTTTAGCACCTAAATCATCCTCTCAGACTGTTTATCAGTCTGAGGATGAAAGGTCGTACTGAACTTCAACTGAGTCCCCATAAACTTCTACAATCCACCCCAAAAATTGGAGGTAAAGATAGGATCCCGGTCTGATACTATAGACTTGGAAACCCCATGGAGATGTAGAGTCTCCCTCACATACATCTCTGCATACTGATCCACAGTATAAGTCATCTTCACTGGCAGAAAGTGAGCTGACTTGGTGTATCTATCTACTATCATCCACACCAAGTCATGTAGCCCCACTATCTTGGGTAAACCTCCCACAAAGTCCATTGTAATGTCCTCCCATTTCCACTTAGGGATACCCAAAGGCTGTAGCAACCCCGCTACCCACTGATGCTCAGCCTTCACCTGTTGACAAGTTAAACACGTGGCCACGTACTCCACCACATCCTTCTTCATTCCAGGCCACCAATATAACATCCGTAGATCCTGATACATCTTCATGGTACCTGGATGGAGTGAGTATGGCATAGTATGGTATTCATCCAATATCTCACATCTGATCCCCATATTAGTCGGAACACAGATCTGACCTTTATATCACAATAATCTAGTCTCTGAAATAGAATAGTCCATAGCTACTCTAGCTAAGACCTTTCCTCTCACCTCCTACAACCGTGCATCTATCAACTGACCCTCCTTAATCTGCTCTAACAGAGTCGATTGTAAAGTAATGTTGGCTAACCGCCCCACAACCAACTTTATCCTTGCTCTGGACATCTCCTCAGCCAATTCTCTCAATATATGTGCAGAGCTAAATAGCTGTCCCTGGCCCCTTCGACTTAACGCATCTGCCACTACATTGGCTTTCCCTGGGTGGTAAATGATATCACAATTTTAGTCCTTCACCAACTCTAGCTAGCGCCTCTGCCTCATGTTCAGATCCTTGTGGGTGAAAAAATACTTCAAACTCTTGTGATCAGTGTATATCTTGAACTTCTCTCCATACAGATAATGTCGCCACACTTTTAGTGCGAATACCACCGCAACCAACTCAAGATCATGGGTAGGGTACCGCTGCTCATACTCCTTTAGCTGTCATGATGCATAAGCTATAGCCTTCTCATTCTGCATCAACACGCATCCAAAACCCAACCTCGATGCGTCACAATATACAACAAACTTCCCTCCCTCCAAAGGGAGACTCAACACTGGAGTAGTAATCAATCGCCACTTCAATTCCTGGAAGCTATTCTCACACTTGTCTGACCAGACGAACTTCAGATTCTTCCATGTCAATTCTGTCATCGATGCAGCAATCTTCGAGAACCCTTCCACAAATCGCCTGTAATAACCTGCTAACTCGAGGAAGCCCCTAACCTTTGAGGTGTTCCTTGGCCTCAACCAATCTCTCACTGCCTCCACCTTAGATGGATCCACCTTAATCCCATCTTCACCGACAATATGTCAGAGGAATGTCACTTCAGGTAGCCAAAACTCACACTTCTTAAATTTAGCATACAACCGATGCTCTCTCAACCTCTACATGACCTATCGGAGATGCTGTTCATGCTCTGCCTCTGAAATGGAGTATACTAGGATGTCGTAGATGAAGACAATCACAAACTGATCCAAGAAGTCCTTGAACACCCTATTCATTAGGTCCATGAATGTTGTTGGGGCATTGGTCAAACCAAACGACATGACCAATGCCCATACCTTGTTCATAAAGTCATCTTTGGTATATCCTCATCCTTGATCCTCATCTGGTGATAATTAGAATGAAGATCAATCTTCGAGAACACCATCTTTCCCTACAGCTAATCAAACAAGTCATCGATCCTTGGTAAGGGGTACCTATTCTTGATGGTCAACTTCTTCAACTCCTTGTTGTCTATGAACATCCTCAGAGTCCCATCCTTCTTCTTCACAAACAAAACCGGAGCACCCCATGGTGAGTAGCTAGGTCTGATAAACCCCAAATAAAGAAGTTCTTGTAATTGTATCTTTAATTCTTTCAATTCCGCAGGAGCCATCCTATATGGTGCCCTCGACACTGGTTCTGTCCCCAGTGCTAACTCAATGACGAACTAAATCTCCCTGTGCGGTGGCAGCCCTGGTAAATCCTTAGGGAACACATCCAAGAACTCTCGAACTAATCTGGTCTCTCCCGGCCTTGCTGGAAAAACTCTGGTAGTATCCACCACACTAGCTAGGAAACCTATACAACCTCCCTGTAATAGATCTCAAGCTCTCAATGCTGATATCATGGGTATGCGTGGTCCATGTACCACACCCACGAAAATAAATGGATCCTCTCCCTCAGGCGCAAAAGTCACCATCTTTTTCCTGCAATCAATGGTAGCCCCATATCTGAGCAACCAATCCATCCCAAGAATCATGTCAAAATCTTCCATAACTAACTCAATCAAGTCCACGGATAGCTCCCTATCATCAACCATCACTAACAGTGCTCTAATCCACCTCCTAGACATCACTAGTTCCCTTGTAGGCAATATAGTCCTAAACCCTGCAGTATAATACTCGCTAGGTTTACACAATCTATTAATTACTTTACTAGAAATAAACGAATGTGTAGCACCAGAGTCAATCAATACAGTAAAAGGAGAGCCAACACTAGAAAGCTAACCTGTCAATACCGAGGGACTAGCCTCGACCTCTGCCTGCGTCAAGGTGAACACTCGAGCTGGAGTCAAGCTGTCCCCTTTCCTTGCTTCCTCTTTTACAGTGTTGGTCAGTTCTTCTTGAGGTGTCCCACCACCCCGCACACATAGCAGGCCTTGGCTCAACATTCACCCGGATAGCGTCTCTTGCACCTCGTGCACTCTAGATAGCTTCTCCATGTCTCACCACCTCCCTGGCGGCCACCCTGAGCACCCCGACCCCTCCTATCAGGACCAGAAGCGGTCAAAGTGTCAGGGATCTTCCTCTTCAGATCACTGGGGCCTCCTATTGGGGTTTTATGCCCTACTTAAAACCCAAATTCTTTGTAATATCATTTTATTATCAATAAAAGAATAGAAATCATTTTTTGACTTGGTCAATCACTTTGCTCACATGTTTTATTTTCATGATTATTTGTTTGATATAAACTCCTATTAAATCTCGAGCATATATCTAATCGTATTTATAGTGACGTAATCACAGTGGAATATAAATATGATTATATGTTCAAAATAAGTTAGTCATAAGATTAGTCAGTGCACATGATTTACACTGACTTGTCAATCTACGATATGATCTACTTACACATTGTAGTGTTATGTTCTTTCCATAACATTAGCAAAGTAGATAAGATCGGATGTATTTGTTACATCGGACATGACCAATATTGACAGTTGATAAGATAAGTAAGCATACCGTTATTATCTATTCTAGTCATATCATATAGTTGACCATAGGTCAATTCAATCTCAATTCTGAGTGGTTAGTATTCTAAATGATTGTATTATTTGAGTTCTTTGACTTGTTCGTTACCAGCTTACCCTACGGACTAGCCCATACTTACATCTTGGGAACTCGGTAGTATAATTGAGTGGGAGTGTTAATCATAGATATGAACATCTATAGCTTCTGATGAAGAAGTGAAACGATTGTTTCCTTTTAGTTTGGTTCAAGGTGTTAAATGACAAAGGTCTCATTTCAGTAATTAAATTAGTTTACTAAAATATCATTTACAAGGAACTAAGTGTTCTAAGGATAAAATACAATGAGGGCTAAAACAGTATTTTAGCCCTATCTCATTGTAGACCATTTATAGAGGATTGAATGAAAATTATGGTTGTAACAATGGATAATTAACAGTGTATATATATATTTTTTATAGAGCGTTCTACGAATTCAAGAGTGCAATTCTGAGTCTATAGTGGAGTGACGAGGAATTAATAAGTTAGTAAATTTATTTGTTAGATTTATGATAACTTATTGGAGCTTGATTTCATAGGCCCATGGTCCCCATTGTACCTTGGATAAAATCATCTAGATAGTCTCAATTAATTGATTTAATTATCAATTAGAATTATTAAAGTTGACCAGGTCAATTTTGGATAGTTTCATAGAGTTATGTAATTTTGAGAAGAAAAGATAAATTATGACATATTTATTAATTAAGATAAATTGGTATCTAAATTAATAAATAAGTTTAAATCAATGTTCAAATTATAAATAATTAATTTGATAAATGATTTAAATAATTATTTAATTAATTAAATCAATAGAAAATAATATAGGCCTTGATTTTAAGTCCAATGGGCTTATAATCAAATGGGAAATTTCACGGGCCTAAAGCCCATGATAATTTCGAACCAGGGCTTCAAATTGGCTATTATTTTATTGATTTTTTTAATTAAATTAAATGGCCTAATTGAGTCTATAAAAGGAGTGCTTAGAGAGAAGTCAAGACAGACGTCAGATAAGTTTAATCACTGGTTTTCTGATAGTTTTAGATTCTCTCTAAACATAAGTCATTTTCTAAGCCTCTTATTATTATTTTCTCTTCTTCTCCTGTATCTATCTCATGTGTTGAGAATTGCCCACTCTAGTCTAGGTGATTCTAAGGATACATTGGAAGACTGTGAAGAAATTAGAAGAACGGTTCTGTTTCTTGATAATACTCTGTGATAGAAAGGATACAAGAATTAGAGAAACTGAAGGAATGACTCTTTCATTCCACTGCATATACTGTAAGTATTCTTATCTTTGTTTTTGTTTGAATTCAATTTTAGAAACATGTTTTAGGTTATCTAATATTAATTTGTTTAATATTAGATCTACATGAAAATAAATAAAGATCCTGTATAAGTTTTCCAACACCTCCGCCCCTACCAGACCCTGAATATGGAGGCACTGCCCTACAAACCTCCTGTCTCGCAGCGTTCTCCCTCAAATTCTTATTCTCCGCCTCCTCAATGGTAAGAGCCTTCTCAACAGCCTGGGCATAAGTCGTCCCCCCAGGTACTGTTGTAATCCTCACATCTCAGGCTATCATTGCATTGAGCCCTACAATGAATCTGTCCTATTTAGCCGCGTCAGTAGGCACTGGATCTGGTGCGAACTTCGCAAGCCTATCAAACTTCAGGGCATATTTTGTATCTGTCATATTGCCCTGCACTAACCCCATAAATTCATTTACCTTCGCTTCCCTACCGACAACATTATAGTACTTCTGGCTGAATAAGTCTCTGAACCCATCCCAAGTTAGAGTGGAAACATCCTTGGTCTGTGATGCCACTTCCCACCAAATGTGGGCATCCTCTCTCAGCATATAGGTGGCACAGGCCACCCTATCATTACCTTCTACCCTCATGAAATTCAGGATAAAAGTAATCATACTCATCCACTGTTCGGCCTTCAGTTGATCCGGTCCCCCCTCAAAGGTTGGAGGATGCTGCCTCCTGAATTGTTCATACAAGGGCTCCCGCCTATTTCCAATCTCCGGTGCCTGTACAACTAGTGCCATAACAGGTGGCACAATAGGTGCAGCACTCCCCGACGGAGTCTGTTGTCTTAGTAAGTGAATCTGTTCTTCCTGACTCTACAATCGAGCTTGCATGTCTGCAAGTATCAGTTGCCAGTTCTCAGGGACTGGTGGAGGGTTCTGGCCCTGGTCATCATCTTTAGCCTCAGACTCTGAGCTGGCTAGTCGTATGGACCGCCTTAGATGAATAGCTATCCAAGTTTATCTGCAATCAATGACTCAACGGTCAGATTATGATGACAGGGTAATAATCTTTCCATGATCCACCGTTGAAACTCAACAAACCACAAGCAATCAAGATACAGACAATTAGTCAAATATTCATCCACATGCACAGCAATGCTAACAAGCACGCCTCAATATCATCACACAACAGTCAAGGGCCAGGCCCTATCAGTATCTTATGCTCCCTATTAATCATGTAGTAAAGCATTCATATTCCTTTCACTCATTTAAACATGTAATCACATATATTAAATTACCAAACCCTGAGTTGAGCTTGTCTTTAGCGGCAAGTGTACATGTCCAGCCAGTCTTCAGGAACCGTTAAACCTAGACCGCTCTGAAACCAAGTTGTAACGTCCTGGATAACCCAGACCGTTACACTGTGTGTTTAAAATAGTGCAAGACTTGCTAATAAAGTCATTTGAATAAATATGTGATCCTAAAGTCATAATCAAGTTAGGGTTAAAAGATTTTGGTCGTAAACAAATTATTTTCATTAAGATAAATGTTTAGTACATGGGATCCAAAAATTAGGGTTTAAAGGACAAATTTACAAACTTCCAAAAGTTATATATAATCAAAGGCCACTCTAATGGCAAAATACACATTTTAGGTTTTCTGTCCTTGCACAATCCCTCGGCCGTGGCAGATGAGCAGGTGATAATGTACACCCCGCCCCCAGAGCTCTCCAACTCATGGTTGGTCCATCTTACCCTTGCCTTTACCTGCACCACGTAGCACCCATGAGCCAAGGCCCAACAAGAAAACCATAACAACATGGCATAATAAATAATGATAATCAAATAATTCACAAGACAGATAACCAGATGTTGACGGTGAGAACTCGTCAACCAAGTTAAGTTAGCAAAACAGAAATGTAGAGATTATCAAAAGAAAAGCTTTAGAAATCTAAGTAGAAACTCCAAGAATAATTGCAGAAGAAAAATGGTGAACTCAATTTGTATTGATTATGGTGTAATGCTACAGTGATTTTTCCAACCCCCTTCCATGTTGAAGTGGGGTTCATTTTATAGTGGGCTCTAATGGCCCTGGATACACTGTGGTCCAGGGGACCAGGTGGTACACAAGTACACTTTCAGGAGAGTGGTAGCAGGTGTAGTGGTGTTTGGAGAGTGGTGGTCAGCCCTGGTGCATGTCAGAGATGTGGAGGTGGTGCTGCCAATCCTCGTACTACCCCTAACCACCACTACTTGTTGGGTACAGGTGCCTGGTTTGTCCCTTGATCCTTGCAGGCATGCATGTACCTATTTAGAGGTACCTTGTCCGTATTTTTTGTCTCTTGTGGGCCACCTTGAATGACATATCTGGTTGGCCTTCTTGTAAGTGGTCCTAATTGGCTAATTGAAGAGAGTGCACTTCGTTGGTGGTCCCAATCTCACCAAGTGACGTAGGGCCTTTTCTGCGAGGTGGGTATAGCATGTTATAAGGCTGGTGAGATTTGGTGAGGACGTGGGGAGGTTCTGGCACCGTGTGCACCCACGAGGCGCAGGGTGTCATATACGCCTTCGAAGCAACATGGCTGCGAGGCGCGAGGCTGTGGGAGCACCTACACGCGTTGGCCCCTGAGCGAGGCCCTTTGGGGCGAGGCCATCATGCATGCGAGGTCCTTGGGCGAGGCCTTTATGCATGTGAGGCCCCCTTGAGCGAGGCCCTTTGAGGCGAGGCTGTCATGCACACGAGGCCCTTGGGCGAGGCCTTTATGCATGTGAGGCCCCCTTGAGCGAGGCCCTTTGAGGCGAGGCCATCGTGCGCGCGAGCCCCAGGTGGCATCGCGAGGCTAGCGCGCATAGATCCCAGGCGTCGTGAGGTACGGCCGTGCAGATCCCAGGCGTTGTGTGAAGCACGCGCGCAGATCCCTGGCGTCGCAAGGCACGCGCACGCAGATCCCAGGCGTCGCGAGGGGGGCGCGCGCGCAGATCACAAGTGGGGCGCGAGGGGCTTTTTGCGAGGTGTGGCCTCGCTGGGTGCATGGGTGCTCACCATGCTGAGAAGTTCCGTCGAGGTGCATGGGTGCTGGGCATGCCGAGAATAGCGTCATATGCCTCCTTGCGAGAAGATGATGTCCCATGGGTTTTGTGGCAGAAGTATGTATGTAGGCGTTTGGGGGACCTTAGCATGTGCTTGGGGTCTTTCACAAGCATGGAGTTTTGAGCGTCTACAATTGCCCCCCAGTCTAGGAGAGGACCTTTAGGTGCTCTGGTAGACTCTTCTCTTTAATTCTTATAAATAGGCCCCCAAGTCAAGCCTATTATTTACACTTCATCTCCTTAGCTTAGTGGCATTTAGATCCTTGCTCCTTTCAAGAGGTAAGGGGTTCAATCCCCCACTACCTCACTTTTGTCATAGTTTCCTCTTTTTTATTTTATTTTTTATTTGGGCTAATTTTTGGTATGCCTATACCCCTTCATGTATTTAGAGGCTAACACATCTTTTCTATTTATGTTTGCAGACGCGCACTTTCGACCATTTGGCTCTTTTAGACCGTGACGGTACTTTTGGCCCCCAACCTCCTTTTGACCACGACATCGTCTCATTTTTCCTACTTGAGGTATATTATCTTTTTCCCTTGTTTTCATTGGGTTCACATTAGCACCACTCAGGATGGGGTACTTTGGCCTGAGCCCGTCGTGAGTTAGTCTTGAGGCATGATCCCTTATTCACACCCCGTGGCGGGTCATTTAGAGTGTTTGTGCCTAGAAGTTTTGAGCCCATTCCTTTGTGTTTTGTAGCAATCCTCTCATTTATACGTGAACCCCTTTTTACTTTCGGGACGAGGTCTCATGGCCAGTGACGGTCCATTCGGCATACTTCCGGGGGTTGAGTTTGTTGACTTGTCTTCAGACTCAGAGTCCCCTGAGGAAAACCCTTACCAAGACTATGACTCCTTAAGGCAGGCCCGTATCCGTCATCTTGAGCACATGGCTGAACTTAGGTGTAAAATTTGGGTGGTGGAGAGTGAAATCGACTCGGTGTTGAGAGGAGACAGAGCACATTTCCCCTTGACCTTAGTGACCATGTAGCGAGCCTTAGGGTGACCCTTTTAGATTTGTAGGGGGAGTTGGAGTTTATGGAGGGACATCTTCCGCCTGAGCCCTCTAACCCATCCTCGCCTGATGACTGTCATGGGGCCGCTTCTGCTTCTCGTCAGCCCTTATTTTCGATCTTCCCTAGCTTAGCGCTTCCGCAGCCGGTGCCCCGGTGGAAGACTCTTGCTAGGAAGAGAAAATTGAGGGTCAAGTGTTCTGTCTCTTCCTCACCTTTTTCTTTTGGTTTTGTAGATATGCCGAGGGGATGACGACATGTATCCACCAATGAACAGGAAGATTCCCCTTTATTGGCATCCACCCTGGTGTCCCATGTGTCAGAAAATAAACTGACGAAAATTGTGAAGCACTATCGCATTCCTCCGGAGTACGCCTTATGCACCCCTTCAGAAAACTGCCGGGCTGACTGCCCTAGTCCTGGCTTCGTGGCCCTTAGTGAGCACATCCTGAAGGCAGGTGGTACCATCCCATTACACCCGTTCTTTGTTGCGGTCCTCAACTACTTCGACCTTGCACCACTTTAGCTGGCACCCAACAGTTGGCTGACCTTGAGCTGCCTTTTTATCGCGTTTACCGAACTTGTCAAACGTGCTCCTACGGCGTTGGAGGTGCACTTCCTGTACAATCTCATGCCCTCTCCCAAGTCCAAGGGCTTCTATTACTTGCAAAAATCCAATAACATGGTCCCTTTGATAGAGGGCTCAGTGTCCAACCCGGGGTCCTGGAAGCAGGAATTTTTCTTCGTGAAAGGCCCTCCCTCTGTTCGCGAGCACTTCTGTGCCGCTCCCAGTAAGTACCCTGAGCCACCTTTTCTTCTCTTTTTTCTTTTTGTTGGAACTTATTATTTTATAACTTATGTTTGTGTCGACAATGGTGTGGATCATGCAGAGCAATTTTCCGTACCTGAGGTTGTTGGGTCAAAAGCGGACGCCGTGAAGGATCTTATCAACGCTGACCCCGTCGTGAAAAAGGTTGCGTACCTATTCACTGTGGAAAATCTTAACCTTCACTGGTTGTCCCCGGTTTCCGATCCCAAGTTGCTATGGACGATTCCTGGGTCAAAGAGGATGAAGGCTGCATCGGCTGAACCTTGCCCGGGTGAAGGGGAGGCTGAGGAAGTGCCGGAAGAAGTCCCCCTTGGACACGGGTGACCTTACCAGCTATCCTCGTCTCCTGGGGGGTGTCCTACCTTTGTCCCTTCCGACCCAGACATGGCTTCCCACTCCCAAGGCCAACATGCCATATCGGGGAATTTTGTTTGCCCCGACCCCGCGGATTTTGACGCTTTTACTCAGGCTCCTCTCGACCCTGGTCCATCGGGGGCTTACTTTCCCAATCTTCCTGCACCCCTTTCCAATCTATCAGGGGTCCATTTTTCCAATTTTCCTGCGCCCACTCCTATTTCGGCGAGTGGGTCGTCTATACTTACCCAGCCAGGTGCCCTTGACTCGGAAGGGATGCCTTGGGTGAATCGCATGGCGACCTCCTATGGGCGGCAGTATGTCCAAATCGCCTTAGACCTCCTCGAAACTGATTGGAATGGTCTTGGGAGTTTCGCCCTATCGGACCTTGGGGAGACCTTGACGCGCATTACTGCTTGGGTGAGTTCATGCATCTTGTGTCGACCTTGTTATTATTATGATTTTATTTTTTTGTTACTTATCATTGTTGTTGTTATCTTTCTTGTGCAGGCCTATACTGTGGCTCAGCAGTTTGCCGACTCGGCTCACAATCTTTCCGCGTCGAGTACCGAGAGGGACCATCTAACGGCCCGGGTCCAGGAGCTCGAGAGAGAGCTTGATGAAACCAAGTCTAAGCTAAAAAGGGTGCGAGCCAAATTTTCTGCCTCGTCAAAAAGGAAGAAGAAGGTGGTTGTCAAGGCCACGATGCTGCAGGAAAGGGTTACCAGCCTAGAGGGCGAACTCCAGGGTGCCCAGGCTACTGCAGCTGCGGCGCAGGAGAGGGTCGCTTCCCTAGAGGTCGAACTTGAAGTTGCCAAAGCTGATGTAGCCGCGTTGCAGGAGAGGGTTGCCTCTTTAGAAGCGGACAGGGCAACCATTGAGTATAGGTCTATAGAGCGCGCCCTCTATGGCGTATGGAGGCAGGATCCCAACTTCGATTTCTCTTCCTTTGGCGAGCATGTCGTTGACCGGGCGGCTATGTGGAACGCCCGGGGCAGGAGGCCCTGAGGTTTTTATTTCATAACTTCTGTCAGCTAGCCCGCTGTGGGTGTATGCTCATTTGAGCCTTTGTAATATTATTATGATTAATTTTTTTTTGTAAATTTTGCCATGTTACCAAGACTCCTTTTTTAATATATACATGTGTGGTTATTCATCTCTTATTCCTCTGTGTTTGAGGTCTTTTTGAGCTTGTATGATGGGGTTTGGTAGGTTCCCCTCTTTTATTTATCAGGCTAGAGGTCCTTTGGAGCCCATGTGAAAGGGTTCAATGGGTCCTTTTTTGGTGCCTCTTGATTATTTTTATAAGGATATTTTGACCCCTTGGGTTCTAACTATCCTTTTATATATTTTTGCGCACGCTTATTATTTTTTTGCGAGAAGCATCCTTCTGGTCATTATTCATAGTACTATTTTTGCAAGGGTCTCTTTTAGGACCCTTTTTGGCTAAACGGCTTGGTGGCCGCTCTAGGCTTATCGGCGGGTGCTCTTTCTGGGGCTTCTCCCTTTGAGAGAGTATCTGCCCTTATTTGGGAGCTCATTGTTGTTGTTGTTGTTGTTGTTTTTTTTTTTTTTTTTTTTATATAAGACCTTTTGGCCTCCTTGGTGTTCGTAAGGGTAGCTAATCCTTATGAACGTCGGGAGATGCCTTGCAAGGTCTCCTCCCTGTTTGTTAGGGTTCACCATGCCCCGATACAAGGGGTCCTTTTAAGGATCCTCCTTTTTAGGAGCCATTTTTAGGATCCTCATTATAGAGGGTCCTTTGTAGGATCCTCCTTTTTTAGGAGACCTTTCTGGGATCCTCCTGATAGAGGGTCATTTTTAGGATCCTCCTTTTTAGGAGCCCTTTTTAGGTTCCTCCTGTTAGAGGGTTCTTTTTAGGATCCTTCTGATAGAGGGTCCTTTTTAGGATTCTCTTGTTAGAGGGTCCTTTTTAGGATCCTCTTGCTTGCTGTATGCTTTTGCCTCTTGTCCCCCCCAAGTGTTTGGTGAAATTTATTTCGGCAGGCACTTTCGTTGATGTTCGCATAGAGAAGAAAAATAACACGTGAAGTTGCGAACAGTTTCATTCATAGCATGTGGTTTACAACAGCATATAAAAAAGGGTTACATCTAATTGGGAGGTTACCTAGGTAGCCTATTTTATTCTTACTTACTAAGCTAACACAACAAGGAACAAACTAAACATAGGTCATCTTTGCACCGGGTGCCGAAGCCTCATTGGTAGCATTTCTTGAGGTGTTCCGTAAATCGTGGATCCAACTCGTGTGGGTCGTGCCTTCATACACAACCATTGCCATCGGCACCGATAGTTTTGTGGCTGTGTGGAGGGATATGTTATAGCATTCCCTCGCTTCCTTCTGCTCCCCTTTCATGCATGCTACTCCCCCAGGGGTTGGGAATTTCATAGCTAGGTGATACACAGAAGTTATCGCCTTCAATTCTCTCAGAGAGGGTCTCCCTAATACCGCATTGATGGCTGAGGCGCAATCCACCACGACAAAGTTTGCCATTATGGTGGTTTGCCTGGGTTGTTCCCCCATGGCGAGGGCTAATTCAATTGCACCTAGGGGCTGTATCGAGTCCCCTATGAACCCGTAAAGGGAGGAATTGCATGGTTTCAGGTGTCGGACACTCAGTCCCATCTTCTCCAAAGCGGGGCGATGCAGGATGTCTACAGAGCTTCCATTATCCACTAGGACTCAATGTACTCTCATGTTCGCAAGCTGGACAGTTAGCACCAGGGGGTCATTATGAGGGAAATTTACCCCTTGGCGTCTTCTTCAGTGAAAGTTATTAAGTCATTCTCGCCCTTGAAACTCTTCAGGGGGCGTTGCTCCAAACTTAAGACGCACGGTGGTGGACTTCATCTGGCCTCCTTGGCATATTTGTCTCATCCCTTCCTTGAATTGCCTCCGAATCCTAGGCCTCCAAAGATGGTCCTGACCTCTCCCTGCACTTCTGGGGCCACCCCTCGCGCCCGCAGCGGGGACGCTCCTTCTTCTGGCCTCTGGTTCTCCTTGCACACATATCTGTCCAAATGTCCCCTACGGATGAGCTCCTCGATTTCCACCTTCAAATGGTTGCATTCCGCGATGGTGTGGCTGGTGTCCTTGTGATACTAGCAATACTTGTTGAGGTCTCTTTTAGGCTGGTCTTTTTTCATTGGCGGGGGCCTTTTGAAAGGGACCTGGTTTTCGTTCGTAACGAAAATATGCTCTCTCGCATGGGTGAGGTCAGTGTAAAAGGTGTATGAGCCCTGTAGGCGCTCATCAGAGCGTTGATGCTTCCGGGATCGATCATCTCTCGTTCCCTCATAAACCCCCTTCTTCTTTGCACCGTTTTGGTTTTCTCAGATTGAAGGTTTTAGGGGCGACGTGCCTTTTCCATCTTTGAGGTTCTCGTGACCATCCTCCACGCGAATGTATTTTTGTGCTCGCTCATAGAAATCATCCAAGTCTGTGACCTCCCTCTTGAGCATGTTATCCCATAACTTGCTTCCTGGGCGTACTCTAGCTGTGATGGCCATTTTCAGCTCTCGGCGGGTCAGGCTCCCTACTTTAGCTGCCTCCATATTGAACCTGTGAATGTAGCTCTTCAGACTCTCATTTTCTCCTTGCTTCGCATTTGCGAGGCTGGTTCCTGACATCGTGTAGTCTTGCACGGCGTGGTGCTGCTGGAGGAATTCATCAGAAAACTATTGCCAAGATCTGATGGACCCCGGTCTAAGTCTTTTGAACCATTTGTATGCAGGTCCTTTTAATGTGACAGCGAAGCAATGACATCTCGCCCCGCTACCAATTCCCCTCAGCTTCATCAAGTCGTTAAATGTATCTAGATGGTATTTTGGATCTGTGCTTCCTTCGTAGGGGGTCATATGGGGCTCCTTAAAGTTGCTTGGGAGCCGGATGGCTTGGATCTCCCTGATGAAGGGTGACTCATGATCGAATTCTTCCTCAAAAGCTTGACCTCCGGAGGCGGTGACGATCTTGCTTCGCAGGCTCCTCATTTCTGTGTCCAGGTCCTGCCTCTTCTTGCTTAGGGAGTCTCTCAAAGCGGATGGGTTAAGATCCCCCTTTCCTTTGCCCTCTCGAGGTGCCATAGGGGGCGTAGTCCTTTTACCCACCCTCTTCTTGTTGAGCTCCTCCCGTAAGTCTGAGGGTGCTTTCTTTGAGGTGACCTCGTCATTGTTGCGAGGGGCAGCATTGGTCTTCGGCTCTGGTTTCTGGGCCTGCTTCGGTGGTCTGGGATGTTTGCATTGCTTCGTTCAGGGGGTGTTACTTGTGGAGAGTCGCGTCTTTCCATCGTCTACTGGGACAGTAGTTTCTACCTCCCTCTTGTCTTTCTCTGTGCGCTTAGGGAGTGTCATGTTTGATCTCCCTTGCAACAGCCCATTTAGCACCTCTTGCATGTTTTCCAAGGTGGTCTCTAGCCTCTGGTTCTTGCGGTGAAGTTCTCGTATCTCGTCTTCATAGAATTGAGACTTCGAGCTTGAGCTGACGGAGTGGACCCGAGGGTGCTTGCCAACCCGACGCTTTGATGGGCCTGGATCCTGTCGACCATGGTTTGGCACCTGCGGCAGCTTTGGAGGCAGGAACTCATCGGCGCCCCTTGCCGGGGTAGTCGCCGACTTTGGGCGATCCTCCTCAGGTGGGACTGCCGGGGATGAGGCCTCCCTTTCGTCTCTAGGCGCCTCAGGCTCCCTTGGGGCCTCCATGTTTGCAGGTGGAGGGGGATCCCTCATGGAGGCTTTTAGCTGATCTCTGTCAAGGTGGACTTCCACCTCGTGCGACTCTCTCAACCGTTTCGAACGTTGCGACATTTTTTCTTATCGGAATCGACGGAAGAACAGTGACTTGCAATATATTCTTCCCACAGACGGCGCCAAACTGTTGACTGTGAGAACTCGTCAACCAAGTTAAGTTAGCAAAACATAAATGTAGAGATTATCAAAAGAAAAGCTTTAGAAATCTAAGTAGAATCTCCAAGAATAATTGCAGAAGAAAAATGGTGAACTCAATTTGTATTGATTATGGTGCAATGCTACAGTGATTTTTCCAACCCCCTTCCATGTGGAAGTGGGGTTCATTTTATAGTGGGCTCTAATGGCCCTGGATACACTGTGGTCCAGGGGACCAGGTGGTACACAAGTACATTGTTAGGAGAGTGGTAGCAGGTGTAGTGGTGTTTGGAGAGTGGTGGTCGGTCCTGGTGCATGTTAGAGACGTGGAGGTGGTGCTGCCAATCCTCGTACTACCCCTAACCGCCACTACTTGTTGGGTACAGGTGCCAGGTTTGTCCCTTGATCCTTGGAGGCATGCATGTACCTATTTAGAGGTACCTTGTCCGTATTTTTTGTCTCTTGTGGGCCACCTTGAACGACATATCTGGTTGGCCTTCTTGTAAGTGGTCCCAATTGGCTAATTGAAGAGAGTGCACTTCGTTGGTGGTCCCAATCTCACCAAGTGACGTAGGGCCTTTTCTGTGAGGTGGGTATAGCATGTTATAAGGCTGGTGAGATTTGGCGAGGACGTGGGGAGGTTCTAGCACCATGTGCACCCACGAGGAGTAGGGTGTCATATATGCCTTCGAAGCAACATGGCCGCGAGGCGCGAGGCTGTGGGAGCACCTACACGCATTGGCCCCTGAGCGAGGCCCTTTAGGACAAGGCCATCATGCACGCGAGGTCCTTGGGCGAGGCCCTTTGAGGCGAGGCCATCGTGCGCGCGAGCCCCAGATGGCGTCCCGACGCCAGCGCGCGCAGATCCCAGGCGTCGCGAGGCACGACCGTGCAGATCCCAGGCGTCGCGTGAAGCGCGCGCGTAGATCCCTGGCGTCGCGAGGCACGTATGCGCAGATCCCAGGCGTCGCGAGGCGCGCGTGCGCAGATCACAGGTGGGGTGCGAAGGGCTTTTTGCGAGGTGTGGCCTCGCTGGGTGCATGGGTGCTCACCATGCTGAGAAGTTCCGTCGAGGTGCACAGGTGCTGGGCATGCCGAGAATAGCCTCATATGCCTCCTTGCGAGAAGATGATGTCCCATGGGTTTTGTGGCAGAAGTATGTATGTAGGCGTTTGGGGGACCTTAGCATGTGCTTTGGGTCTTTCACAAGCATGGTGTTTTGAGCGTCTACACCAGATATTCATCGAACCATTGTAGACACATAATCAGTGATGACAGTCAATTTATCAAACGCTAATCACTCTAGTATTTAACAAGCCATAAGCATCATACTAACAATAGTAAGCATATTTATACTCAACAGATTATCACAATCATCATACAATACTCAGGGTCGGTGCCCTTAGGCCACACCCTGTGTTTAACCCACTGACTCCGGCTCGCTTAGGCCAAGTCAAGTGTTTATCTAGTTAACCCTAGCTCTCAGTGGCCGAGCCGCGTCCTGTGCGCAAATTATCAGCCCTGACTCTCTTAGGCCATTTATTTCATGCTCACATGGCATATCATAATCATACAACATTTATATTCAAATATAGGAAATCTTAGTCCTAACACAGCCACACAAGGGTGTAGTTTTATTACCTTTGATTCTGAGCGGAGAAAATGAAATGGTTCCGAGCACGATCCTCAGCCCTGAGCCTTGGCGATAATCTTAGTCACAGTTTCCAATGGATAATTATTAACGTCCAATCCAAATAAATACTTAGGAGACATAAAATAGCCTCCGAGACCTCAATTTCTACTAATCCGGGTAATAGAAATTGTCCCGAGCGCCTAAGTTTGAACCCTTGAGCCTTACCAATTCTAGAAATAACTCTAAGTCAAAAATCCCTAGGTGGGTCGCGACTTGCCCCCAAGTCAGAGAGCAAGGTCCCAAGCAAAAGGGGAGGTGGGTTGCGACTTGCCTTAGTGAGTCCGGCGCACCCCCATCTCAGGAACATGCCCAGGCCAAAATGGCCACACGCGCCGCGATGCCTTAGGGTTGGGTCGCGGCATGCCCCTGTCGAACCCAGAAGATCTGGGTTTTCACATGCATCTCCTAGCCAAGAACACCAAGATTAAACCCAACATTTTCCTAACAAATCTCCTCAATTCAACACCAAACAAGCTACGAATTAAAGATTAAATCACATATTTCTAATCACCAAAACCTTAGCAACAATATCAAAATCACTATCCTAATTCCTCAGCTGTTATCACCCAAAAACTCAGTCCAATTTGTCATCCAGTTCATACTCAAGAATCCAGAGTTTTACCTAGACAACCCAGCAAAAATTCAGAAATGAAAGCTAGAGTTCTTACCTTAATTATGACTAAACCTTCTCTGATTTCCAGCTCAAATCCCCAGCTTGAATCCCCAAGCTTCTAAGCTGAATTTCTGACCTCCAAGCCTCAACTCAGCCTTTCCTTCAATTTCTTCCTTCAATTAGCACCAGCTCAAGGGGTAAACTTATTCCCCCTTTGTGTCCTTAGCTTCAAAGTTCAATAAGGGAGAGTGATAGAGATGGAGTACGTGAGGGAGAGTTTGAGAGTTTTGAGTTG
Source organism: Humulus lupulus (assembly GCF_963169125.1). NCBI lineage: Eukaryota > Viridiplantae > Streptophyta > Magnoliopsida > Rosales > Cannabaceae > Humulus > Humulus lupulus. Next base: position 152,707,529 of record NC_084801.1, read on the forward strand.
CTTCTACACCATTCTGCCTTAGTCTTAGGTGACTCCTAAGTATATCCTTAGATTTATGAAAAGACTATTTTACCCTCCAAGGCTTACTAGTCCTCAAGTTGTCCCTAGGGGTAACTTGGTCATTTCCCCCAGTTCCTGCTTATTCCTCAAATGTTCCTAATATTTGCCAATTAATCTCGTCATCCAGTAAATTACCAATTATTTATTCAGCATCCAATAATTTCCTAATTATTCTCTGTGGATAACAAAAATCCACCATGAAAAAAAAAATCTCTTGTCCCTGTTTGGAACACCAAAGGTCACTTAGTCACGCCATCGGGCTCGAACCTGTAGGCCTTTCAAATACGAGAGATTGTCTCAAGGGAAACAACATGTTATAAGCCATGAGCGTTTGCCCCACTAAGTTAAGGGGTCAAAGTAAATATTGCAGGAGGATGGGTGCACAAGACGCTCACATAGTGTGGTCTGGCATGCCTGCGTGAGGCTGACATGCACATGGGTCAAGATGAACTCACATCTGTAAGAGTTGTCAAAGGCACCTGAGGCATACGCCTACATACGTGAAAGAGGCATCCAATCCGTATATGTCGAGGGCAGCCGTGCGCAAGGCCTCATGACACCCCCTGGCAGCTGCTCGCATGGCCTCGCGACAACCTAGCAGCCGTGCGCATGGCCTCGTGACACCCTAGACGCCGCGCGCATGGCCTCGCGCACCTGGAGCCTCGGTCAGGAGGGCCTCACACCAGTGTCTCAAGCGCCTAGTGCCTCGACTAGGATGGCCTCACGCCAACGTCTCGCGCGCCTAATGCATCAGCCAGGAGGGCCTCGCGCCATCCTCTTGCGCGCCTGGCGACTCGGCCAGGAGGGCCTCGCGCCAGCATCTCGCGCGCCTAGTGTCTCGGCCAGGAGGTCCTCACGCTAGCGTCTCGCGTGCCCAGGCTTATGCCACGCGGTTGGTGCCTCGGCCAGGAGGGCCTCGCACCAGCATGTCGCGCCTAGTAGGTGCGCCCCATGAGGTCATCATCCAACACGTCTCATGCCAAGTGAGGCATTCTTTGCATAGCCTGACAAAGCGAGGCCATGTGTCTCACGCTAAGGGCCCAAGAGCCCCGTCTTGTGCCAACGCACCAAGAGCCTCGTGGCATGGGTCTCATGCGTTGCCTTGCGCACCAGCGACGCCTTTAGAGAACTCGCGAAGGATGACCTCACCATAGCCTCGTGCCTATGACCCTGCGAGAAGGCTTCGCACCCAAGCTCACCCGTGGGTCAGCCTCGTGCCTGGGCACCCCGCGAGACCTCTCACACCTTACCCCTTTTATCCAACCAGCAAAGTTTACCTCCCATATGTATCCTTTCCCATCAATAAGCAATCTGATGCTTAGATAGACATAAAGGGGCTAGATCAACATGCACACCTTCAAAAGGTGAAAACACCCACAAGGTGCAGGGAACACGCACGAGTACGAAATGTACCTACAATCCTGGATGAGTCAGAGTGCGAATACGGTGTCCCTGCCATACAAGTAGTGGCAGTACAAGAATGGTACATGGTAAGGACTCCCTCAGCACACTTGCGAGGTCCGTAATCGACAAGTAGTGGAGGCATAATGTGATACCATGGAAGGAGTACTTTTGTAGACCCCTGGCACGTACTAGAGCAGACCACCACTCTTCCAGCAACACTACCACCTGTGTTGCTACCCTGACAGTGTACTCATGTACTATTTTTTCCCAAGGGACCACCATGTATAAGGGGCCATTAGAGCCCAACTATAAATAGACCTTGACCCCTCAGGTTAAGGGGTTGAAAAATCCATTGTAAGCTGAAGCTATTAATCAATATACAATTTTTACTCCATTTTTTATCTGTGTTTATCCTTCCATAAGTCCATTCTAAGTTCTCATCTGAACATCGCCTGACTTACCTTTGAGTTTTCTGATCTAATTTCGTTGACGAGATTTCACCGTCAACAGTTTGGCGCTGTCTGTGGGAAGAACAAGCATCAAGCCAGCGTTTTTCCATCACTTCAAACAAAGAAAGATGCTAAGACGTTCAAAACGCCTACGAAAAATACAAGATGATGAGGTTCGCTGGGACGAAGTAAGCGGAGGGCTTCCAAGAAAGACCCCCCTCCGCCCAAGCATGGAGGTAGACTAGAAGAACCTCTTCCCCCAAGGGAGGAGAAGGAAGCATCATCCCCGACCATCCGGACCGACGGAGGTCATTTAGAGCCGCCAGTGCATCCACTTCACCAGTCCCCGGTGGCACCACGCTCAGGCCACCAAGACCCAGGTCCATTGACACACGGGCCAAGCAAGGGTCCAGGGGTATGCTCGGTAAGTTCCATCTCAAGGACTCACTTCTACAGGGATGAGATTCAAGAGTTACATAAAAAGACTCGAAGGCTGGAAACCACGATAGAGAACATGTAGGAGGTCTTAAACGACCTACTGCAAAGAAAGTCAAGCATGCCCCTTCCTAGGTGTAAAGAGAAGGAGCATGAAAAAGGGGAAGACATTGTCCCCATAGACGATGGGGAAACTGACTTTCCACCAGTAAAACTCCCCCAACAGGGTCCCATGGGGAACCTAGGACAAAGAAATGCCCCCAAGAGCAAAGGCGTAAGGAAGACAATGGTCGTAAGAACGAAGCAGAACTCACCTCAAAAGAAGCGCCCCCGCGGTTCCCTTGAGGAACACCACCAAAGCAAGGGTTTAATCTGAGGACCCGAGAGACTCCTCAAGAAAAAAGAGGAGGGGACTTGACACTAAAATGCGAAGCCCTCGGGACAAAATTACCACTGCACCTGGGGGGCACAAAGATAACGAAGAATTTGACTGTGATTTGCCTTTCACAAGGGAGATCCAAGCTGGGCAAATGTCCACTGGCTTCAGAGAGCCTCGCATGACTCCGTACAAGGGTACTACAGACCCAAAATATCACTTAGACTCCTTCAATAACTTGATGAGGTTAAGAGGGGTCAACAACAGGGCAAAGTGCCATTGCTTTGTTGTTATGCTTAAAGGAGTGGCGTACAAGTGGTTCAAGAGGTTAAGGCCAGGAACAATCAAATCATGGCAGCAATTCTCTGATGAATTTCTTCAGCAACACCATGCAGCCTGTGATTACGTCCTGCCAATTACCAGCCTCGCTAACATAAAACAAGGTGAGAATGAAAGTCTGAAGAACTATATCCATTGGTTCAATATGGAAGCAACGAAGGTGAGAAGTTTAACCAAAGCAGAGCTCAAGATGGCTATTACAGCCGGAGTATGACCAAGAAGCAGGTTATGGGGTAACAAGCTCAAAAGAGAAGTTTCAAATTTGGATGACTTCGAGAGAGAGCATAGAAGTACATATGTGTGGAAGAGGGCCATAAGAACTCGAATGTTGAAGAAAGTGAACCTTCCTCCAGTCGCTCTACTACCAATACATCTAAAGATTCCATATAGAAGGGTGTTTCGTGCTAGAGGGGTCGCTGACCAAGTTTGAGATTGAACTAAGACCATCTAGCCATGAAAGTCCCGACTCGAGGGGAGATCACCTCAAAAATTGCAAAAAGGGTCTCAAAAGTAGACGCTTGCAAAAAGGGTCTCCAAAAGTAGACGCTTGCAAAAAGGGTCTCAAAAGTAGACGCCGGAAAAAATGGTCTCAAAAGTAGACGTTTGCAAAAAGGGTCTCAAAAGTAGACACCTGCAAAAAGGGTCTCAAAAGTAGATGCTTGCAAAAAGGCTCTCCAAAATAGACACTTGCAAAAAGGGTCTCAAAAGTAGACGCCTGCAAAAAGGGTCTCCAAAGTAGACGCTTGCAAAAAGGGTCTCAAAAGTAGACGCCTGCAAAAAGGGTCTCAAAGTAGACGCTTCCAAAAAGGGTCTCAAAGAAGACGCTTCCAAAAAGGATCTCAAAGAAGACGCTTCCAAAAATTGTACTATGCCTAATGACGAGAAGGACGCTTCTCGCAAGAAATAATAAGAGCGCGCAAAAATATATAAAAGGATAACTAGAACCCAAGGGGTCAATATATCCTTATAGATACGATCAAGGTGCACCAAAGAGAGACCTATCGAACCCCCTTTCGCGTGGGCTCCAAAGGACCTCGAGCATGATAAATACAAAAAAAATGATAATAAAAAAAGAAAAAGAAGAGTCTACAAGAACGCCTAAAGGCCTCTCTATAGACTGGGGGGAAAGTGTGGATACCAAAAATCCACCATGAAAAAAAAAATCTTTTGTCCCTGTTTGGAACACCAAAGGTCACTTAGTCACGCCATCGGGCAATAGCCTGTAGGCCTTTCAAATACGGGAGATTGTCTCAAGGGAAATAACACGTTATAAGTCATGAGGGTTTGCCCCGCTAAGCTAAGGGGTCAAAGTAAATATTGCAGGAGGATGGGTGCCCAAGACCCTCACATAGTGAGGTCCGGCATGCCTGCGTGAGGCTAACATGCACATGGGTCAAGATGCACTCACATCTGTAAGAGTTGTCAAAGGCACTTGAGGCATACGCCTACATACGTGGAAGGGGTATCCAAGCCGTATATGTCGAGGGCAGCCGTGCGCATGGCCTCGTGACACCCCCTGGCAGTCGCTTGCATGGCCTCGTGACCCCCTAGGAGCTGCGCGCATGGCTTCGCGCACCTGGAACCTTGGCCATGAGGGCCTCATGCCAGCGTCTCGTGCGCCTGGTGCCTCGGCTAAGAGGGCTTCGCGCCAGCGTCTCGCGCGCCTAGTGCCTTGGCCAGGAGGACCTCACGCCAGCCACTTGCATGCCTGGTGCCTCGCACAAGGAGGGCCTCGCGCCAGTGTCTCGCGCGCCTGGTGCCTTGGCTAGGAGGGCCTCGCGCCAGCATCTCGCGCGCCTAGTGTCTCGGCCAGGAGGGCCTCGTGCCAGTGTCTCGCCTGCCCAGGCTTATGTCGCGCACCTGGTGCCTCGGCCAGGAGGGCCTCGTGCCAGTGTGTCGCGCCCAGCAGGTGCGCCCCGTGAGGTCATCATCCAACATGTCTCACGCCAAGTTACGCATTCTTTGCATAGCCTCACATAGCGAGGCCATGTGTCTCGCGCCAAGGGCCTAAGAGCCCCGTCTCGTGCCAACGCACCAAGAGCCTCGCGGCATGGGTCTCACGCCTCGCCTTGCGCACCAGCCGCACCCTTAGAGGCCTCGCAAAGGATGACCTCACTATAGCCTCGTGCCTAAGACCCTCCTAGAAGGCTTCGCACCCAAGCTCACTCGCGGGTCGGCCTCGTGCCTGGGCACCCCGCGGAACCTCTCACGTCTTACCCCTTTTATCAAACCAGCAAAGTTTACCTCCCATATGTATCCTTTCCCGTCAATAAGCAATCTGATGCTTAGATAGACATAAAGGGGCTAGATCAACATGCACACCTTCAGAAGGTGAAAACACCCACAAGGTGCAGGGAACACACACGAGTACGGAATGTACCTACAAACCTGGACGAGTCAGAGTGCGAATACGGTGTCCCCGTCATACAGGTAGTGGCAGTACAAGAATGGTACATGGTAAGGACTCCCTCAGCACGCTTGCGAGGACCGTACCCGACAAGTAGTGGAGGCATAATGTGATACCATGGAAGGAGTACTTTTGCAGACCCCTGACACGTACTAGAGCAGACCACCACTCTTCCAGCAACACTACCACCTGTGCTGCTACCCTGACAGTGTACTCACATATTATTTTGTCCTAAGGGACCACCATGTATAAGGGGCCATTAGAGCCCAACTATAAATAGACCTTGACCCCTTAGGGTAAGGGGTTGAAAAATCCATTGTAAGCTGAAGCTATTAGCAATATACAATTTTTACTCCATTGTTGATCTGTGTTTATCCATCCATAAGTCCATTCTAAGTTCTCATTTGAACATCACCTGACTTACCTTTGAGTTTTCCAATCTAATTTTGTTGACGAGATTTCACCGTCAACATTCTCTAAATTCCCAATAATACTACCGAACCGGGTAATAATCCTGTAATGACCCAAATTTCCTAATAAGGTTTAGGACCTTGATTAGGAGGCCGGGAGGGCCATAATTGATTATTTGTGCTATTATATGATTATATGCATGTTTAAGTGGATCATATTATTATATGATGGTGAATGCATGGATATGGGTATATATTTTGTTATGGGTGCATTTTGGTAACTTGGCCGTTGATGGCATAATTGCATAATTATTTGTATATTGGTAGTTATTGTTGAGGCCACATTATAATGTGGATTTGTTTGAGCTTTTGGACACGAGACGATCGTTGAGTATTAGTTAGCGGTTTGGTCATAACGGGGTTAGGTTCGGGGCTCGGAGTGAGTCCCGGGGTAATTTGGTGATTAGAACGTTGCCGGGAGGTAAGTGGTAACGGGATATGAATTATTGGTATTTGAGAATATTGAGAATAACGGGAATTGGAGGGTGTTAATTATGATTAACGAGATAGGTGCGAAAGGACGATTTTGCCCTTGGTGGCTGTTAAAGATTTTAATTAAGCTTGAGGGCATTTAGGTCATTTTACCTTCAAGGATATATATCAATATTTAGGCTGGAAAATAGTAGAAGGTTGTAGGAGAAAAACAGAGCATTATCTTTTGCCTCCACCATTCACAATTTTCTTCATTTCTCTTCTTCAATTTTGAAGCTTCTTTTGAGGAATTAAGCTGGGGAATCAAGTGTTGAGGATCTAGGGTACTGTTCCATCATTGAAGAGGAGTTCATACCGAGCTTGAGGTAAGATTCCAACCACTAGAACTCTGGTTTTCTGCTTTGTTTTGTTACTGAGTTTAGTTAGGATTTTGGGTTTGCAAGTAGAGAATCCAACAGGGTTTTTGGCAAAGGTTGGGTAAGTTATGATGCCTAGGACTAGTATATATGGTATTTGGGTTCATTTGGGGGTTTAAATGGTGTTTGGAAGTTTTTGAAATAAGTTGAAAATGGAGAATTCAAAGGAAGAAGAACCATGGCCATGTCTGCCTGGTCCTAGCGCTATAGTGCCTAGATGGTAGCGCTACAGTGCTAGCCAGGGAAAAATGTCCCTGGTTGTAGCGCTTGGGCGCTAGGGGGTAGCGCTGTAGCGCTACCCTGTTTTCTCAGATGCATATTTTGGGTGTTTTTAAGGGTTTTTGGCTTGGGGTTTCAATCCTTAAGGCTCGGGATCGAATCTACTCACCGTTTGGGTACAATTCGAGGTCCCGGGAGTGAGGTTTAGGTTAAGACTCATTTATTGGTATTTTCATTAATTGGATTCCATATTTGGTTGTGACTAGGTGACCACTAAGGGATTAAAAGATTGATCGCTCTCGAGGGTCATTCGTAAAGTGTTTCTCGCTCGAACAAGAGGTAAGAAAACTGCACCCGAATATGTGGCCGAAGTCAGTGGGTATTACACTGGGGGTGGTCTAAGTGAGCCGAAGACAGTGGGTTAAACAGAGGGAGCGGCCTAAGGGTGCTGACCCTAAATATTGTGTAATGATTGAAATGAATTGTTGATTATGATCATGATAGTTGTTGTCATCTGATAAATATGATATGTTGATTATCTGGATGACAAATTGTTAGTTTGTTGATTGTATTCACTGAATAGGTGAACATTGTGAATTGCTGATTACTTGGTTATGAGTTGTGAAATACCTGGTTGTTGAAGTTAATCATGTTATATATATTATGTTTTCTTGCTGGGCCTCGACTCATGGGTGCTACGTGGTGCATGTAAGAGCATGGGTATGTAGATTCAACCATGAGTTGGAGAGCTCTGGGGGTGAAGTGTACATTGTCAGCTGCTCGACCATCACGGTCGAGGGATTGTACAGGGATGGAAACCTAAAATGAGTATTTTACCATTAGAGTGGCTGGAGTTGCTTATAACTTCTGGAATTTTTGTATATAAGTCATCCAAACCCTATTTTGAGAGTCTATGTATTAAACTTCCATTTTTAACGAAAATAACTTATTTATGACCAAAATCTTTTATTCCTAATCAGTTAATGACTTTAGATTCACAGTTTGTTCAAATGACTTGATTAGCAAGTCTTGCACTATTTTAAACACACAGTGTAACGGTCTTGGTTACCAAGGGTGTTGCAACTTGGTATCAGAGTGGTCTAGGTTTATGGGTTCCTGAGGACTAGCTGGACATGTACACTCGCCGCTAAAGACAAGCTCGACTCAAGGGTTTGTAATGGAATATATGAAATTGTATGCTTAAGTGCTTGAATGAGATATGAGTATATTAATTGGTATGATTAATAGGAAGCATGAGATACTGATAGGGCCTGGCCCTTGACTGTTGTGTGATGATATTAAGGCATGTTGATTAGCATTGCTCTTGCATGTGGATGAATACGTGGATAATGATGGTATATGGATTGCAGGTTATTATATGTTTAAATTGAACTTATATTCTATACCTTTTTATCGGTATGGAAGGCATAATAGGTATGAGTGCATCTAGTGATAATGAAATCTGATAATTTATGCATAATATTGGTGTTTGGTATGCTTTATGTCTGTTTGATTATTATGGCCATTTGGATCTGCCCTTGGGATGGTTTTGGGTATAAACATCAGGGCTGAGGGGTTTAGTTGGTGAGGACAGACTAATTCAGATTGTATTTGCTCATAATGGTTAATTGGACCTGATTTTGTTTTAATAAGGGTTGCAGATAATAGATAGGGTTGGAATCCTTCATCTACTCCTGAGTTTTGCAGTAGGTTTACTGGGGGAAAATAAGTTGCTTTGTATATCATGACCATGCGGGGCACTAGTATTGGTTTGGCCCGAGGGGGAAACATATAGGGATTATTGTATGGAGGGTTTTGGAAGCATTATCCTCTAGTTTTGAGGAAGGTTTGGGCTGGTTCAGGAGTTGGTTAGTAAATGGGTATAGCTAATCCTATTCTTGATAATAGGAGGAGAACAAATTGCACCAGAATAGTTGTATTAAGTATTTGTGGCAGAAGGATGCCGAAAGTGGTAAGATAGTGACAATGTATGTCAATGAGTTTGGTGGGTTGGTTAATCCACTTTGGATTATGTTACAGATTGATGTAGATCAGAGATGATGATTTATTTATGGACTAAACTCTGAAATGATTTGGAGGGTCAAGGCTATGTTATTTAACATATAAGGTGATGATATTCTTGTTCGTGGGATTTAGTAAGAATGGATACTCGGATATCGGAAAAGAAGAACCTTTGATGGTTCTATGGCTCCTGGTTTTGACGGGAAGGGGATCCAGGTTACAGGTTGGTCATCAAGACAGGGATGAGGCCTAATGATGTTATTTAGTATACACCAGAAGCAGAAGATACTACCTGGAAAGATGCCAGGTAGGGGCACGTTCTCTATATGGGATTATTTTGTACGCTAGGGCGGATTTCCCAGGAGTAGAGAAGAGAAGACTAGGATGCCTTGCACATTCAATGCTCAAGGCTGGTTACTCGGAGGGGACCAGTGGATTTGATAGTCTTTGTTCGGTTAGATAACAAGCTTGAAGAGTTCAGAGTTGCGTGTCACCAGGAATGATTTAGATATGAAGTGCATATCACAAAGTCGTTATATGAAGGGCTTGAGATATGAGTACTTGTTGAGAAAAGGTTAGGAGCTCTACAAGGACGAATTGAAATAAGAGTGGTAAAGGGGTTCATAGGAAAGTGGTTGAGTTTGCCATATAAGAGTTTTGGTATGGGCTTGAGGGGAAGCTAATGTGTTACATAAGGGATAACCCTGGACCGTCGAGGACATCTCTCGAAGTATAGTGATTAGACTGAATGGAAATTAAATTGGTCAGTAAGGATGTAGCTGAGTATGCAAGAAGTTGTTGGATACGGTTTGGAACTTGGGAATGGGTGGATTTGGTATCAGAGACGTTATGAAGTATGATACTAGTTTGGCTTAAGGAATTATTGGTTTGCCTGAAGAAGTGTTTGACTTAAGGATGGATTGGACAGAGTATTGTATCATGGGACTCGTGGATATCGTTTGCTAGGGATGAAGAGTTTAAATGCCCCGTTACAAGATAGGATAATGTCTTTGGGAGTTGATCATCGATCTGGTTATTACCAGATAAGGATCAAGGAAAGAGACATTTTAGGAATTTTTACTTGTACTGAGTGGGGTGTGATAGAATAATAGTAAAGGTTCCTAATCATTTTATACTTCAATAACATGGATAAGTCCGACAAGCAGAGAATAGAGAAACGACATGGATGGGTTGCACGCAGGTTCACTAGCGATGTGTTGAACTACTCCTCAGCTAGAATCAGAATATGAGCGACTACTACATTGATGATATTACGACTAAAGCAGCAGGGTCATAGGTAAGGTTTGAGAAGGCATTAACTTCGTTTCTCAAGGGTACTCAAGGTTATAATACAGGAAGGGAAGAGATCAGGTATGAAGGAATTTGATTAGAAGCATGTTAAGACTGGTGAAAATATCAGCTATTACTTGAAGTATCTTTGAAGATAGTTACAACGTAAGGATTTTGAATATGGAAGGGTTAGTCAAGTATGGGCATAATGATGGATTGTAAGGAAGGAACAGTAACTCTTGAGTTTAAGAGGGAGAAACCCTTGCAGTAGTTAGCACTTGTATTTTGAGTGGGAAATCTACTGTAGGGGGATCGTTAGAACCTTAGCTAGTGTGATGGACACTGCTTGAGTTGTACCAGTGGGACAAAGACAGACTGGATTAGTCTGTGAGTTTCTGGAAAAGCTTCCAAGGAATTTGTCAACGAGTTCATCTGCATAAAGAGATGGAATGGTGATTAGGTTTATGTCAGGGATGGAATCAGATCTGGGACGCTGTATTGAACGGTTTTAACAAAGATGCAAGAATTAAAGTCTTAATTGTTGAGTAGGATGATGTTTTTTCAAGGTGGATCTTTGATCTGGTTATTACCAGCTAGAGATCAGGGATAGCTAAGGATCTTTGATCTGGTTATTACCAGCTAGAGATGAGGGACAGTTAAGGATCTTTGATCTGGTTATTACCAGCTAGAGATCGGGGACAATTAGGGATCTTTGATCTGGTTATTACCAGCTAGAGATCGGGGAAAAGGATAGGCAGAAGATTGCTATTATATTAGATAAGGACACTGAGGATGCTGGGTCATGTGTTGTGGATTTGGTCAATGCCAAATTGTTTATGTGAAATGGGCAAATAGAGTATTCAAATATTATCTGAATTAGATTTGTGATTGTCTTGATCGACGGTGTAGTGACGTATTCTGGTTGGAACTTTGCCAAGGTTAAGGAACGCCTTAGGAGTAGAGGTTTCCTTAGGCGACATGGTGGTACGTGCATTTCAGGTTGAGTTTTACGTCTTTTTACAGGCTAGAATCAATTGGTGGGTTGCTATGACACTTCAAAGACAGGAGAAAGTGATTGTCTATGCATGATGTTGGTTAAAGGATCTGATTAGAACTAGAGTGGAGTTTCTAGTGGGCTAGATAGCCAGTTTGATACTTGGAATCATTATCTCATAAAGGATTAAAGAAAGACAGTTAAGTAAACCCCAGATGGAAAGAATTGAAGGCAAGGTCTTAGCTGGATTTTACAGTGTCGGGTATAAGCTTATTAAAATACAAGGATCGGATCTAGAATATGTTAGACCACAGAATTACATGGAAATTTTGGATGAATTTTATACTGCTCTTTTGGACTTTTCATCCAGGCGTCAGATAAAAAAAGTACCAGAGTTTGAAGGTTCTATATTAGTGGCCTGGGATGGAAAGAGACATAATGGAATATATGACAAAGCTCTTAACCTGTTAGCAGGTCAGGACAAGATATCAGAAACTGGTAAGGCTATTGCAACCTTTGAGTATGTTATAATGGAAATAAGGAAATATCGTGAAAGGTATCGTAGTGGGCTACCAAGATGGTTGGTCAGCGTGGGATGGTTGGGTCATTGTGGACCAACATTTGGACTTGCTTTTATTAGTAAGGACAAGTTACACTGCTGATCAGTATTCAGAACTCTATGCGAGATAGATGGTATGCCTTCATGGAATTCAGGGTTTATTTCATCGAATGAGGACTTTGTTTTACTCTCAGGTCTTGGAAGGATTAAGGAAGACGATGAGTAGATAATTGGAATCTGGTGCATTTATTATTTTTTTAGACTGATGGTAAATGAGAGAGGAAGGGAGTTATCCAATTATTGAAAGAACAATTATTGAAAGAACACTTGATGAGATGGAGTATATCATCCATTCGTTAGAATGAGATAAGTGAGATGTTATATTTGGATCCTGAGGTAGTTCAGAGGATCGTTGAGATTATTAAAAGGTTAGAGCTTGGGGGCTCACTTTTCAAGTAAATGGAAAAGTTTTACTGAAATGGAAAACAGGAATATGGAGTTCCAAGTAGAAGATTGTATCTTCCTTAGGATATCACCAAGGATAAAGGGATGAAGAGCTAGTTAGACCCCAGAGTATTAAGACTGTTTGGGTCCGGGAAAGGATCAGTGAGGTTGTTTTTAAGTTGATAACAGTTTTGGCACCGTCGGCCGTACGCGGTGTATTTTGTACTCCATGTTGAGGACACGGGTTGGAGAAACTCATGTGTTGATTTATGGGAATTTACAGTTGAAAAGGGAGTTATTCCATGTCGAGTGACCAGTTTAGTTACGAGGTAGGAAGAATAAGGTTATGAGGAACAAGATTGTACCTTGAGTTAAGGAAATGTTTTAGAAATAGTAAGGTGAAGAAATGACCTGGGAAACTGGAATCAGAAGTGCGGAATTTGTATTCTGGGCGGCTCAGATAAAATTTTGAGGATGAAATTTTTGTAAGGAGGGGATAGTTGTAACGACCCAAATTTCCTAATAAGGTTTAGGACCTTGATTAGGAGGTCGGGAGGGCCATAATTGATTATTTGTGCTATTATATGATTATATGCATGTTTAAGTGGATCATATTATTATATGATGGTGAATGCATGCATATGGGTATATATTTTGTTATGGGTGCATTTTGGTAACTTGGCCGTTAAGGGCATAATTGCAAAATTATTTGTATATTGGTAGTTATTGTTGAGGCCACATTATAATGTGGATTTGTTCGAGATTTTGGACACGAGATGATCGTTGAGTATTAGTTAGTGGTTTGGTCATAACGGGGTTAAGTTCGGGGCTCGGAGTGAGTCCCGGGGTAATTTGGTGATTAGAACGTTGTTGGGAGGTAAGTGGTAACAGGATATGAATTATTGGTATTTGAGAATATTGAGAATAACGGGAATTGGAGGGTGTTAATTATGATTAACGAGATAGGTGCGAAAGGACAATTTTGCCCTTGGTGGCTGTTAAAGATTTTAATTAAGCTTGAGGGCATTTAGGTCATTTTACCTTTAAGGATATATATCAATATTTAGGCTGGAAAATAGTAGAAGGCTGTAGGAGAAAAACAGAGCATTATCTTTTGCCTCCACCGTTCACCATTTTCTTCTTCAATTTTGAAGCTTCTTTTGAGGAATTAAGCTGGGGAATCAAGTGTTGAGGATCTAGGGTATTGTTCCATCATTGAAGAGGAGTTCATACCGAGCTTGAGGTAAGATTCCAACCACTAGAACTCTGGTTTTCTGCTCTATTTTGTTACTGAGTTTAGTTGGGATTTTGGGTTTGAAAGTAGAGAATCCAATGGGGTTTTTGGCAAAGGTTGGGTAAGTTATGATGCCTAGGACTAGTATATATGATATTTTGGTTCATTTGGGGGTTTAAATGGTGTTTGGAAGTTTTTGAAATAGATTGAAAATGGAGAATTCGAAGGAAGAAGAACCAGGGTCGTGTCTGCCTGGTCCTAGCGCTATAACGCTAGAGGGTAGCGCTACAGCGCTAGCCAGGGAAAAATGTCCCTGGTTGTAGCGCTGGGGTGCTAGGGGGGTAGCGCTACCCTGCTTTCTTAGATGCATATTTTGGGTGTTTTTAAGGGTTTTTGGCTTGGGGTTTCAATCCTTAAGGCTCGGGATCGAATCTACTCACCGTTTGGGTACAATTCGAGGTCTCGAGAGTGAGGTTTAGGTTAAGACTCATTTATTGGCATTTTCATTAATTGGATTCCATATTTGGTTGTGACTAGGTGACCGCTAAGGGATTAAAAGATCGATCGCTCTCGAGGGTCATTCGTAAAGTGTTTCTCGCTCGAGCAAGAGGTAAGAAAACTGCACCCGAATATTTGGTTAGGTTATGACTAAGTGTTCCCTATATTTGTATGCATTATTATGTGATTGTGATGGGACTAAGGGCTCCCTATATCTGTATATGATGTCATAGATGGTATTATGCCATGGGACATATAATAAACGGCCTAAGGGTGCCGTAAATAATATTTGCGCACATGGCGTGGCTCGGACACTGGTAGCTGAGGACAGCTTATTAATCACTGAGCTCGGTTAAGCTGGCCGGAGTCAGTGGGTATTACACTGGGGGCGGCCTAAGTGAGCCGAAGACTGTGGGTTAAACAGAGGGAGCGGCCTAAGGTTTCCGACCCTAAATATTGTGTAATGATTGAAATGAATTGTTGATTATGATCATGATAGTTGTTGTAATCTGATAAATATGATATGTTGATTATCTGGATGACAAATTGTTAGTTTGTCGATTGTATTCACTGAACAGGTGAACGCTGTGAATCGTTGATTACTTGGTTATGAGTTGTGAAATACCTGGTTGTTGAAGTTAATCATGCTATATATATATTATGTTTTCTTGCTGGGCCTTGGCTCACGGGTGCTACGTGGTGCAGGTAAGAGCATGGGTATGTAGATTCAACCATGAGTTGGAGAGCTCTGGGGGTGAGGTGTACATTGTCTGCTGCTCGAGCACCACGGTTGAGGGATTGTACAAGGACGGAAACCTAAAATGAGTATTTTTCCATTAGAGTGGCTTAGAGCTGTAATTACGGGTCGGGCTTTTGAGCACGGCACGAAATCGGCACGAGCCCGGGAGGCACGAGCACGATACGACACGAAAAAATATGGGCTTGGGCCGGCACGGCACGAAAAAATATGGGCTTGGGCCAGGCACGGCATGAAAAAATATGGGCTTGGGCTAGGCACGGCACGACATGGGCTTAGCACGGCACGACACGACAAGCCCGAAGGCACGACACGAAAGCACGAACAAACTAGCCCGAAAGCACGACACGATAAAAAACCCTATATTTTGACATTAATAATCATAATAAATTTTTATTTGTCAATAATTAATAAATTAAAATGATAATATACGTCTTATTTTTCTCAATGTTTATATTTGTATAATTATATTAATTTATTTTAAGATTTGTTAGTTAAATTTTTAGCATTTATTAGTAGGTATTAAAATTCTAATAATTATCTTTGATATAATTTTGTGTAAAATATTATTAAAAAGTATATAAAAATATCTAAAATTATAATTTAAACAAAGAAATGTATTTGGTTTGGTGGTAAGTCCATTGATGGTTAAAGAGGAGGTGGAGGGTTCAATTCTCCATCCTCACATTTTTTAGCAAAAAAAAAGTGGGCCTAAAAGTGGGCCCAAATTTGGGCCCGAATATAGAAAGTGGGCCGGCCCGAATAAGGAAAGTAGGCCGGCCCGACTTGGGCCCGACACGGCACGAGCACGGCACGACATGGGCCGGGCCCATGGGCCGTGCTGGGCCTACTCTTTCAAAAATGGGCTGGCCCGGCTCGGCACGAATTGAATATGGGCCGGGCCGGCCCACATTTACAGCTCTAGAGTGGCTGGAGTTGCTTATAACTTCTGGAATTTTTGTATATAAGTCATCCAAACCCTGTTTTGAGAGTCTATGTATTAAACTTCCATTTTTAATGAAAATAACTTATTTATGACCAAAATATTTTATTCCTAATCATTTGATGACTTTAGATTCACAGTTTGTTCAAATGACTTGATTAGCAAGTCTTGCACTATTTTAAACACACAGTGTAACGGTCTTGGTTACCCAGGGCGTTACAAATCCCCGCTGTGACTATTTCGCCAATCCACTCACTAGGACCATCTCGAGCTATATGCTGCAAATATATCCACATAATAATGTGGTCTCAACAATTTATCACATATAACCACATTTATGCCCTTAATGGGCCGAAATTACAAATATGCCCTTATAAGCTGGAAAGGGCCCACATGCATAATTAATACTCATAAACATGCTTATCACATATCCATATAATTATATATTCATGCATGCTACATAATCATGCATTACCATTAAATCACACATATACCAATTATGCCCTCCGGCACGCTAATCAAGGCCCTTAAGCCTTATTAGCAATTTTGGGTCGTTACTTGAATTGTCTGTTGTGTTTATTTAGTTATGCACTTATTGAAGTGAATTGTTATATTCTATGTTGGTGAAGTTTTCTTGTTGGGCCTGGCTCACGGGTGCTCTTTGGTGCATGTAAGGGCAAGGGAAAGGTCGACCAAGCATGAGGTTGAGAGCATGGAGGGCGTGTACATGTTTGGCCTACTTTGTCGCCACGTCTGGGGTAGTTTTTAGACACACAGTGTAAGTGTCTGATTTTGTCGCCTAGGTCGATTGTGTAATGACTTTTGAGTTGTAAGTATATCTTGGACAACATTGTGGGATCCCACTATAACTTTTCTATAATTGTAATGAATGTTTAAACCTTTTTATGGAAGTTTAATTAAATGAGTCTCTACTTTAATTGAATCACACTTTTGGATCTAACACCTCAATTAGCGAGTTAAATACACATTTTAAAACCACATGGTAACGACTCTAGGGTAGTAGGGCGTTACAACTACAAGTTCTGCCCCTTGTAGATCTGGTCCTAAAAAGGATAAATCAGCTCGAGGAGCAGTTCAGGCTTCATCGAGAGGGAAATGATTAATCTAGACTTGAGGGCACATCTAAATACCCAAAGGATTCAGATGAGGAGCTCGAGCCTTTTGCTCCTAATATCTCAAGCACACATTTCCCACATGGGATAAGATACCCACGTGGCACCATATGATGGGAACAACGATCTTGCTAACCACTTGAGCACATTCAGCACAGTGATGAGAGCCAGTAATGTTGGCCTGGAGCTCAGATGCATGCTCTTCCCAACGACATTGACAGGATGTAACATCCCAAAATTCCTAATAAGGCTTAGTGCTTTAAATAGTGGGTTAGAAGGGCCTACTTGGATTTATTTGTGGTTTTATTGAATATTTATGTGATTATGTGAATTACATGAGTTATATTATAATATGACTAATTATGCATGTTTAAATGTATTAAATATGCTTAAAGACCCACTTTTGTTAAAAAGGACGTTTTTGTAATTTTGACCCGTTGAGGGTGTCATTGTAATTATATGTGTTATATGTTTGAGACCACATTATTATGTAGATGTATTTGAGATATTTTGCACGAGTTAGTCCTTTGGAGCAAGTTAGCGGAAAAGTCACAATGGGGATTAATACCCGGCTCGGGGTGAGCCTAGGGGTATTTTGGTAATTTGTTGAACTATCGAGAATTATTAAAATATGAGTTATATTTGGGGGAAAATATTGGTATTTTGAGGATTAATGGAATTAATTTGGTGTTATAAGTGAAGTTTGAGGTTTAGCGGGAAAGTGGTGTCAAATGACCTTTTGCCCTTAGGGGCTTTGAGGAGAGACTTAGTAGGTAGGGGTATTATGGTCTTTGGCCAAAGGAATATCTAAAGACTTAGCTAAAGGCTGAAGCAAGATCTCTCACTCACGTTCTCTCCTTTTTGTTCTCTCTCTCTCACGTTCTACTTTGTCCCAAGAAGAAAACTCTTGAAGTCTTGATCTTAGAATAAACCCTTCATGGAGTTGAAGCTGGTTCTTAAGGATTAGGGGCTGCTAAGCTTGGGGAATCCAATGGAGAACTCGAATCGTAGGAGGTAATCCAAGTTCTTGAGTTTTGGGTTTTTCTTTTTGATGTTCTTGGGAATCATTGAATTTTGGGTTTGGGTGTGTTTTAAGAGGTTTTTGGTGGTTGCATTATGTACATTGTTGGGAATAGTGCCCTTAAAGCAATTGCAGTTGACAAATATTTTAAAAGAAATAAATAATTGAATTGAATTATCATATATATAGACTATGTCTGATATTATATGATAATATTAAGTGAATATCAGAAAATTCCAAAGTTTATCTATGTGGTCTTAATCTCATATTGATATGAGAGGACTAAGATTAAGATAATAAACTTAAAACAGTTCACAGTAAAATAAAGTTAAGGAATCTTTATATTATTACTGCTAGTACGGTTCGCTAGTATTATGAATACAAGCGACCTAGATCCAGGTCACTAGTGTCGTAGGATTCTTTAGTGAAGTACTTTATATATATTGATATATAGAACTGAACCAGATGTGATTTGTTAATACTTGTTTAAACACCGTTTCATAGTATTAATTAAACACATCAAACGATGATCTTAATCCTGAGGTTGCTATGAACTCCAATATATGTCATCTGATCCTTCGGTTCATGCATTAAGGTTTCTCAGAATTATCAGGCTAAGAACAATTGTTTTGGGAACTCAGTGATATATATGGCTGGGGACATAGTTTAACAGATATGGAATCTATACCTTCTTATAGATTGAATAATGGTTCCTTATTGGGTTGACTTTTGAAACTAAAAATGTTATGAGCGCTCACGTCGCAAACTTGTTGTGACAAAACCTTCACTAGTAAAGTCAATGGTACTTTAGGAACAAGATATAGCTAAAAGGGTAAAATGGTAATTTTATTCCCTTTTAATTATGAGCCATTAATAGAGGATTAACATTGTATGTAATGATTATATCAATGGACACTTTATTCTTTAATAAAGTACTCTATAAATATATGTCTATAATTATCAAGAGTTCAATATCATATTTATAGTGGACTAATCACGAGATTAATAAATATGATTATTTAATCAAAGAGCTTTGATCCATAATCTAATATTTATTTGAGCTTGATATTATAGGTCCATAGGTCCCCAAGGTGGCTCTATCAACTCTATATCAAGGTAAGAGTTGATACAAGGTTATAACTATAATTTGGGAATTTGAGAAGAATTTTATTCTTCTGGTAAAGTATACAATTATATGATAATTGAAGTTGAATAATTAATTTGGACTTAATTATTAATTTTTGAAAATATATTTATTAATTTAAATATATAAATTTTCGAAATTCATATATACATATATATAAATAAATTAATTAATTATTTTATTTGTGTGGGAGAAAATAAAATTGGTAAGTAAAAAATAGTTTTTTGATTTATTGAATTTTAAAAGATGATGATAATGATGATTATCATTTTGAATTTACAATTTAAATTTTGAAATATGGTTGTTATATTTTCCTTAAAAAGATAAATACCTTATTTTGTGGGAGATTGATTTTAGTTAAATAAATAAAGAAAAGAAAAATGCAATATCCCTAGAAAGGGATATAGCAGTACACACATGACACAGTCCAAAGACTGTGCCATGCTTATACCAACTGTACTGATATTGTATCAGTGTTGTTTTTATTTTATTTATTTATTTAATTAATAATTTAAAAATAGTTTTTTTCCAGATTTAGTAAGTTAGATATTTACCTAAATCAAATCATATCACCATTATGATGTTATTATTATATTATTATACGACCGTGGTTTGAGTGCTTAAAACTTTGGATAGGAAGATCGATAAATATACGAAAAGATTCAAGGACACTTGATAGGCTTCAAGAGGTAAAAGTTTATGTTCTTGTATGTTTATATGTTATATATAAATATATTGTATATTTATATATATGTTGGATGATTAATAAAATTGTATGTTAATGTTTCTGTGTGGATGTTTTCTTGTTCATATAAACTGTTTATATGAGTAATGAGAAATATTTTTGTTGTTACCAAAATGGGCCCACCACGCTCATTTCGCTGCGTGCTCTGTATGTTTTTCCAACATACATTTGAGTTACTTGAGTTGCTTTGGTGGTCAAAATTGGGTTTGGATGGATTTTGGGAGAGGTTGAGATTTCTAAAAATCGCAGAAATTTTTTGGGTTTCAGGGTGACGTCGCGATGCTTGGTAGTAGCCGCGCAGCCCACTTGAAGGTCCTCTAGGCTGAGGTTTCCTCTAACCGCCTTGGCACTGTGGCGCTTTGTGGGCAGCACCGTGACGAAAAATGAGAAAATATCTTGGGTTGGCTCTCTGCCAAGCAAGGCGCCACGACCCTTAATGGTGGCTGCTGCGGCGCAAAATGCCAAGGAATTTAGATTGGCCTCTCGGCCTAGTGTGGGGTTGCGGCGCATCTGTGAGGCGGCGTGTCGCTGAATGGAATTATTTTAAGTTTGTGGCTTTGGGTTTTGGAAAACCAATTCAGAGGGCTCGGGAATGATTCCACTACCAGATTTAGTGGAATTCAAGGTCCCGAGGGTTAGGGCTTAGACTTTAACCCCTCCGTTGATTCAATTACTGATAAATATTCCTTAATGTGTTCTAACTAAGGGTTTCGGCTAGGCTCGGAAGGAAAGATTCGCACTCGGGGTCGCTATATTGACTTGCTCAGGAATCGAGGTAAGAAAATTGCACCTATGTTGAGATTAGGGTTGAGCCCGGGTTATCGAACGTGGTTATAACCATGCTTGGAATGTTTGTGTAAACATGAACAAATGTATTATGTATAGTTGTGTTATGTATGACATGCATATCTATTGATATATGGTTGGATAGCTCGACTTATAAGTTGGGTTCGGCATTAGCATGCAAAATGGAGGCCGTTATGGCTAGCCCAAATTTGGAAGTGTGATACGCGCTTGTACGACTCTATTGTCGCTTGAAAGAAAGGAGTATGGTATGCACTCGTGTGGCTCTACGGCCGCATGTACGACTCTATAGCTGCTTGAAAGAAAGGAGTGGTATGCGCTTATGTGGCTCTATGGCTCCGTAGAAGGATTGAATGCCTGATTTAGTGCTGGTTATAACTGCTAAGCATGCTATTATTAATTTATAACATGTTCATTATCTGATGCAAGTAATGATTTATAACCTATTGATTATCTATTCTGATGTGTTTGAGTTTTCTTGCTAAGCCTTCGCTCACGGGTGCTATGTGGTGTAGGTAAGGGCAAAGAAAAGCTTGACCAACCATGAGTTGGAGAGCTTGGGGGTGTACATATGTGTCCTGGTCGACTGCCACGATTGAGACTTCTTTTGGAGATCTAGGGTTTTAGTTCATTTTGCTGCTTAGGTCGGCCATGTTGTACCTTGTTTACGGTTGTAACTGTTTATAAACTCTTTTATGGGATCCCATGAATATACTAAAATTTTTTAATGAACAGTGATATTATTTTGGCCAAAATTTTTAATACCTAATCCTTTAATTAACTTTAATTACACGTTTAAGTCCAAATGACTCGTTTAGCGAGTCTATCACTATTTTAAACACACGGTGTAACGGTCCCTGATTAGTAGGACAATACAACTTGGTATCAGAGCTGCCAAGGTTTAATGGTTCCCAAAGATTGGCTAGGCATGTACACTCGTCGCTAAAGATAAGCCCGACTCGCGGTTTGGTAACTAATGATGTGATTATGTGCTTAATTGTGTAATTGACATAAATATGCCTTATCTACATGCTTGAATATGGCGCATGAGTTATATTAATAGGGCCTAGACCTTGACTGCTATGTAAGTATGAAAAGATGTGCTTATCAGCACTACTATTGCTTGTAAATACTAAAAACATGCTTATTAGTACTATAGATGAACATGAATATTAAAAGACATGGTTATTAGCATGATTGTTTTATGTGAAAGCTATTGAAATGCTTATTAGCATTGTCATTGTATGTGAATGATTATTTGTGCGGTTTTGGGATCGTGGGTTGGTGATGGGTACCGTTATCATTACATGATGAGCTGAGTCATTGATTACATGTATACTTGGAAATTATTCTTCCAAGGAAATCAAATAGACTAACTGGCACTGAGATCCAAGCTAAAGATGATGACCAGGGTCAGAACCCTTTGCCAGTCCTTGAGAACTGGCAGCAGATGTTTGTGAAATGCAAGCCAGACTACAGAGATAGGAGGATGAGATTCGCTTGTTGAGACAACAGGTTCTGCCAGGGAACACTACACCAGTTGTGCCACCTGCTGTGGTGCCAGTTCTACACCAGCAGCCAGGGGATAAGAATAGGCGCGAGCCTTTATATGAACGCTTTAGAAAACAACACCCTCCTCCTTTTGAGGGAGGGCCAGACCCACTGTGAGCAGAGCATTGGATGAGTATAACTACCTTCATCCTGGATTTCATGAGGGTGGTAGGTAATGTGAGAGTGGCCTATGTCACGTATATGTTTTGGGAGGATGCTCGCATCTGGTGGGAGGTGGTATCCCAGACTCGGGATGTGACTACATTGCATTGGGAAGAGTTTAGAGGCTTGTTTAATGAGAAATATTACAACGATATAGTCAGAGCTGCAAAAGCAGATGAATTTACCAATCTGATTTAGGGCACCATGATACATAATATGTTCTGAAGTTTAATAGGTTGCCCAAGTTCGCTCCAGACTTGGTGCTCACTGATGTAATAAGGAAGGAAAGGTTTGTTTGAGGGATAAATGCTATGATAGCCTGAAATGTTAGGATCACCTCCGTACTTGGAGTTACGACTTATGTTCAAGTAGTGGAGAAAGCCCTTACTGTTGAAGGCACAAAAAACAAGATTTTGTGTGAGAGCTCCGCCAAGCGATATACTAGGAGGGTGGTGCCTCCATCTGCAGGATCTAGTAGGGGCAGAGGCCCTAGTGACCAGAAGAGGAAGACCCAAACACTTCTATAGTTTCAAGTCCAGACAGGAGGGCTCGAGGCATTTAGGTTGGCCGCTGGGGTTGTAATGAGATTCAGAGGACTTATGTGGAGTGTGCCAGATGTAGGAAATGCCATCTGGGAGAATGTCGAGTGAAGGCATGCTTTTATGTGGATGGTTAGGCATCTCAAGAAGGATTGCTCGAGATCGAAGAAGGAAGAACCAAAGAAGGTAGACAACTTGACTCCAGCTTGAGTGTTCACCTTGACGTAGTCAGAGGCTGAGGCTAGTCCTTCAGTAGTGACATGTGAGATTTCTAGTGCTGGTTCTCCTTACTCTATGCTGATTGATTCTGGTGCTACACATTCTTTTGTATCTATCAAAGTGATAAATAAATTGTGTAGATCATGTGATTATTGTTCTGTGGGGTTTGGGAGTTTATTTCCTACTGGGTAGTTGGTAGTCTCTAGGAGATGGATTAGATCCTTGCCAGTAGAGGTGGATAGTTGAGAGCTATCAATGGAGTTGATTGAGTTAGCCATGGAGGATTTTGATATGACCTTGGGTATGGACTAGTTAGCCAAGTATGAGGCAACCATAGATTATAAGAGAAGGATGGTGACATTTGAGCCTGAGGGTGAGGACCCATTTGTATTTGTGGGTACTATGAACGGTCCTTGCATTCCTATGATATCAGCATTAAGGGGTAGAGACCTATTTCGAGGTGGTTGCATTGGATTCCTAGCTAGTGTGGTGGATACCACTAAGGTTGTACTAGTTGGGCCTGAAGAGACTAGATTGGTTTGTGAGTTTCTGGATGTATTCAGAGAAGATTTACCAGTGTTGCCATCGCACCGGGAGATTGAATTTGTTATTGAGCTGGCACCAGGGACAAAACTAATGTCCAGGGCACCGTATAGAATGGCCCCAGCAGAATTAAAGGTCCAATTACACGAGCTACTTGATTTGAGGTTTATCAGGCCTAGCTTCTCACCGTGGGGTGCGCTAGCCTTGTTTGTGAAGAAGAAGGATGGGTCATTGAGGATGTGTATTGATTACAAAGAGCTGAATAAGCTAACAACAAGTAGCCATTGCTAAGGATCGATGATTTATTTGACCAGCTACAGGGTAAGACTGTGTTACAATGATTGATCTTCAATCTTGTTATCACCAGCTGAGGATCAAAGACGAGGACATCCCAAAGATATCTAGTTGCATGAGGTACGTGCATTATGAGTTCTTAGTCATGTTATTTGGATTGACTAATGCCTCAGAAGCTTTTATGGATTTGATAAACAGAGTGTTTAAGGGTTATTTGGACAAATTGTGATTGTCTTCATCGACGACATCTTGGTTTATTCTCAGTCAGAAACAAAGCATGAACAACCTCTCTGGTTGGTACTACAGAGACTAAGGGAGCACAGATTGTATGCCAAGTTTAAGAAGTGTGAGTTCTGATTACTTCAGGTGACATTCCTCAGTCACATTGTTAGTAAAGATGGGATTAAGGTGAATTCAGCTGAGATTGAGGCAGTTAGGGATTGGCCAAGGCTAAGGAGCGCTTCAGAGATCAGAAGTTTTCTCGAAATGGCAGGGTATTATCACCATTTCGTAGAAGAGTTCTCAAGAATTGCTATGCCATTGATAGAGTTGACACGAAAGAACCTAAAGTTTGTATGGTCAGATAGATGTGAGAACAAATTTCATTAATTGAAGCAACGATTGATCACTGCTCCAGTTTTGAGTCATCCATTGGATCAAGAGAAGTTTGTGGTCTACTGCGATGCGTCTAGACAAATGTTAGGTTGTTTTCTTATGTAGGCTGGGAAGGTGATTGCCTATGCGTCATGATAGTTCAAATAGTATGAACAACGATACCCTACACATGACTTGGAGTTGGTAGCAGTGGTGTTTGCACTGAAGGTGTGGCGACACTATTTATATGGAGAGAAGTGCGAGAATAACAAAATTTTGAAGTGCTTCTTTACTCAGAAGGATCTGAGATGAGACAAAGACATTGGATAGAGTTTGTAAAAGAATATGATTGGGAAATCCTCTACCATCCAGGGAAAGCCAATGTGGTGGCAGATGCCTTGAGTGAGAGAGGTCCGAGACATTTATTCAGTTTGAAGCAGATATCGAGAAAGTTGGCAGAGGATATGACTAGAGTAGGGATAGAATTGGTAGTGGGCCAGTTAGCCAACACCACTCTGCAGCTACTCTTTTGGAGAGAATAAGGGAAGGTCAGATGAATGATCCCCAATTGATGAAGCACAGAGGGGATGTCCTAGATGGAGTGGTTAAGGAGTATACTTTTCAGAGATGGGTTTGCTGAGATACAAGGATCGTATTTGTGTTCCGATAGATGCGGGTATCAGATGAGAGATTCAGGATCAATTCCATACTATACCGTATTCACTGCATCCAGACACCATGAAGATGTATCAGGATCTGAAATCTTTATGTTATGGCATGTGATGAAGAAATATGTGACTGAGTATGTGGCTAAATGTCTAATGTCTCAGCAAGTGAAGGTATCTTTGAGTTGACACTAGAGACAGGCATGGATATTATAGCCTTTGGGTATCTTTGAGTGGAAATTGGAGGACATCACCATGGACTTTGTAGTTGGGTTACCTAGGACAGTGAGTCAGCATGAATCAGTATGGGTGATCGTGGAATGATATACCAAGTCGGCTCACTTTTTTCCTATGACAACAATCTATATAGTAAATCAGTATGCCGAGTTGTATGTGAAAGAGATTGTACGTCTGCATGGGGCTCCGATGTCTATTGTGTCAGATCGAGACCCCACTTTTACTTCCAAGTTTTAGGGAAGTCTGCAGAAGGCTATGGGTACACAGTTGAATTTTAGTACCGCCTATCACCCTCAGACAGATGGACAATTTGGGAGGACAATTTAGATATTGGAATACATGCTTCAGGCGTGTGTATTGGACTTTGAAGGGTCCTGGAGTAAGTACTTACCTTTGATTGAGTTTTCCTACAATAACAACTATCAATCAATGATTAGAGTGGCTCCATATGAGATGTTGTGTGGTAGGAAGTGTAGATCATCCATTCATTGGGATGAAATGGGTGAGAGGAGATATCTGGGTCCTAAAGCAGTTCAGAGGACCAATGAGGCTATAAAGAAGATTAGAGCTCGGATACTCGCCTCACAGAGTAGGCATAAAAGATATGCTGATCCTAAGCGTAAGGGTGTAGAGTTCCAAGTTGAGGACTATGTCTTTCTTAGAGTTTCACCTTTGAAAGGAGTAAGGCGATTTGGGAAGATGGGCAAGTTGATCCCTAAGTTTGTGGGACCTTTGGAGATCTTGGAGAGGATTGGACAAGTAGCCTATAGTTTGTCTTTACCCCCGTCGCTGTCAAGGGTTCATAATGTATTCCGTATTTTGATGATGCAACTCATGTATTAAGTTATGAGGATTTGGAGCTACATATAGATTTATCCTATGAGGAGCGACCAATACAGATTCTGGATAGAAAATATAAAGTCTTGAGAATGAAGACTATTCCTCTGGTTAAGTACTATGGAGGAACATCAAGGTCGAGGAAACGACCTGGGAATTAGAGTCGGACATGCAGGATCAATATCTCGAGTTGTTTAGGTAAATTTTGAGGACGGAATTTATATTTGGAGGGGATAGCTGTAACTTCCCAAAATTCCTAATAAAGCTTAGTGCATTGATTAGTGGGTTAGGCGGGCCTAATTGGATTTATATGTGGTTTTATTGAATATTTATGTGATTATGTGAATTACATGAGTTATATTATAATATGACTGATTATGCATGTTTAAGGGAATTAAACATTCTTAAAGGCCCACTTTTGTCAAAAGGGGCATTTTTCATCATTTTGACCCGTGCAGGGTATAATTGTAATTATATATGCTTATAACAACGCTTCGAATGTTTGTTTAAACATGAAAAAAGGTATTATGTATAGTTGTGTTATGTGTGAAATGCATATCTGTTGGTATCCAGTTGGATAGCTTGACATATAATCCTTGGTCGGCATTAGCATGCAGAATGCATGCCGTTATGGCTAACCCAAATCAAGAAGTGCGATACGCGCTTGTACGAATCTATAGCCACTTGAAAGAAAGGAGTGTGGGATGTGCTTGTGTGGCTCTACGGCAGCATGTATGGCTCTATAGCCGCTTGAAAGAAAGGAGTGTGGTATGTGCTCGTGTGGCTCTATGGCCGCATTGATGGATTGAATGCATGCTTGAGTGTTGGTTATAACTGCTAAGCACACTATTACTGATTTATAACTTGTTGATCATCTGATACTAGTAATGATTTATAACCTATTGATTATCTGTTTTGTTGTGTTGGAGTTTTCTTACTAAGCCTTGGCTCACAGGTGCTATGTGGTGCAGGTAAGGGCAAAGAAAAGCTTGACCGGCCATGAGTTGGAGAGCTTGGGGGGTGTACATATGCGGCCTGCTCGACCGCCACGATTGAGACTTCTTTTGGAGAACTAGGGTTTTAGTTCATTTTGCTGCTTAGGTCGGCCATGTTGTATCTTGCTTACAGTTGTAACTATTTATAAACTCTTTTATGAGATCCCATGTATATACTTAAACTTTTTAATGAACAGTAATATTCTTTTGCCCAAAATTTTTAATACCTGATCCATTAATTAACTTTAATTACACGTTTAAGTCAAAATGACTCGTTTAGCGAGTCTAGCACTATTTTAAACACACAGTGTAACGATCCCTGAATAGTAGGCGTTACACATGAGCTGCAAAAAAGTTGGATTGACAAGTTTCGTAGACATTCAATCTTGTCATGGGAACTATTTTCAAAGGAGTTCAAAAAGAAGTTTCACGCTACAAAAAGTATCAAGCCCGAAGCTTCATCTTTGGAAAATATTCGGCAACATCCAAGGGAGTCACTAAAGAAGTATCTGACCAGATTCAACATCGAGGCAGCCCGAGCTTGAGATGTTGATGATAGTAGCCACCTAATGGTAGTTCAAGCTGGAAACTTTCCAGGAAACCCCTCTAGGATGACATACAATGAAAGCTGGTGCAAACAATCACAGAGTTCACCCTTCGAGCCCAGAGGTTCATCAATGTAGAAGAGGCTATGTTGGTAGTGCAGTTGGCGCCTCTGGCCCCAATAACTACAACGAGGAACATTAGCTCAGCCTTGAGCTGGCCCACACCATCCACAACCCATCCTTCCAGTGACAATTCTTCCAAGTAGAAGAAAAATGAAGGAAATAATCATGAGGCGGACGAGAATAAAAAGAAAAAGGGAGATAAATATATCTACATTTATAATGTATATATCGAGTTCACAGATACTCAGGAAAATATACACTCGGCGAATGAGAATCAAGTTCCATTCAAGCGATCTAAGGCAATGCGCAACCAACACGCCAAATAGGAACAAAATAAATATTGTCAGTTCCACAGAGACATCGGTCACACGACTAAGGAATGCAGATTGTTAAAAGGCGAAATTGAGGGATTGATATCGAGAGGCTTCGTCGACAATATGTCTAAAACAAAAATAACACCTAAGCACAAGCTATACCTAACCAGAGGGCAGCTCAGTCCCAGCCTGTGCAACAACCTCAAGTTATTGTACCCCCTGCGAGGGAGCATAATCGACCTCCCCCAATCGGGGGAAGATGTGATAGCCATCACAGGGGGACCCCATATAGCTAGAACGAACAGAAATGCTCATAAAAAATATGTCCAGGAGTTGAAAACAGGAGATGGATCACCTTATGTCCTAGAACCTCGAGCTCCCAAACAAAAAAGGGTCGTAACCCAACCTATTACTTTCACAGATGAGGATGCCGCTCATATCAAATTTCCCCACAATGACCCATTGGTCATTACCATCCAAATCACCAATAAGAGAGTTCATTGAGTCCTGGTTGATAACGGGAGCTCACTGAACATCCTTTATAAGGGGACTTTAGAGAAAATGGGTTTGTCTGTTTGAGACTTAAAAACCTATGCAACCACCTTGTATAGGTTCTTTGGAGAAGGGATTTCCAACACAGGGGAAATTGATCTCCCAAAAACATTGGAAGAGTATCCAGTCTCGATAACTAAAATGTTTGAGTTAATTGTAGTGGACACCTCATCAGCCTATAATGTTTTGCTTAGGAGACCAACCCTGATTGGGCTGGCGGCATCGACGTCAATAAGACACTTGGCACTAAAATTCCCGATACCAAGTGGAATCAGAACGTTGAAGGGAGATTAATTAGTAGCTTGAGAGTGCTACAACAACTCCATGAGAGGAAAAGATGATTCAAGTGCTCAAACACTAGTTGTGATTGAGGAAATATGAGGGAGAATTTTTGAGGTGGAAGATGAGATCAACCCAAGAACAGGAGAAGACAGGTCTGATCTTGGTCCGATAGAGGAGCTTGAAGACATTTAACTCGAGGAAAAAGACAACACTAAGGTGGAGAAGATAAGGAAGAACCTCACCAAGGAAGCGAGATAGCAGTTAATCCACTTCATGAGGGAGAATCAAGATGTTTTTGCATGGTTTCATTTGGCTATGATCGGGATCGATCCCAATAAAAAAAGCCATGCACTAAACATAGACGAAAACTTCCCCCCAAAGCAACAAAAAAGAAGGCTCCTTGACAATGATATGAAGCAAGCCTTAAAAGAAGAAGTTGATAGATTAAAGGAAAATCGGTTCATCAGAGACGCCTTTTATCCAGATTGGATTTCCAATCCAGTTTTGGTCCCAAAACTGAATGCCAGGTGGCGAACCTACATTGATTACTCAGACCTAAATAAGGCATCCCTAAAGGATTGCTTTTCGTTTCCTCGTATCGATCAGCTTGTAGATGCAACATCAGGTCACGACATCATGTCATTCATGGATGATGACTCTAAATATAGCCAGATAGTAATGCATGCTCCTGACCAAGAACACATGAACTTTATGATGGATAAGAGGCTATATTGCTACAATGTGATGCCATTCGGGCTCAAAAATGCAGGAGCAACGTATCAGAGGTTGGTGAATCGTATGTTCACTAATAAGATTGGAAATAACATGGAAGTTTATGTGGATGATATGCTCGTAAAATCCAAACACAATAATAACCATGTAGATGACCTCGCGGAGTGTTTCATTATACTTCGAAAATTTAACACGAGACTTAACTCATAAAAATGCTTATTTGGGGTATCGTCGAGAAAGTTTCTAGGATTCATAGTGAACGCTCGAGGCATCGAAGCAAACACATATAAGATTAAAGCCTTAATAGATATGCCTTCACCTTGAAAGTATAAATATGTCCAAATTTTAATTGGACAAATGGAGGCCTTAAACAGGTTCATCTCAAAATCCATGGACAAATGCCTACCCTTCTTTAATCTTTTATGACGGGGAAAGAAGTTCGAACGGACGGAGGAGTGCGAGCTTGCATTTCAAGCCCTTAAGAAGCACCTTGTCTAGCCTCCAATTTTATCTAATCCAGTATTGGGAGAAATACTGTACTTATACCTCGCCACAACTGAGCATGCAATCAGTGTCACATTAGTTCGAGAGGACAAAAAAGTGCAAAAACGAGTCTACTATTTCTGTAAACGAATCTTAGGGGCTGAGTCACGGTACTCTACAATGGAAAAGCTTGCATTATGCCTAGTGCATGCGTCTCAAAAGTTGCGACCTCATTTCTAGGCACACCAAATACACGCGCTGACTGATCAAACATTAAGACAAATATTGTCAAAACATGAGGCATCCAGTTGACTATAGAAATGGGTAGTTGAACTCAGACAATTTGAGATCACATACCACCCAAGAACAACAATAAAGGGCCATGCCCTGGCTGATTTCATAACAAAATGCACAGAGATATCCAACAAAAAAGTCACAACCCCAGCTTGAGAACTGTGGAGATTTTATGTTGATGGATCCTCCAATGAAAATGGATTGGGGCAGGTATTATACTAATTGTAACGTCCTCCTAATCAAGGACCTTTACATTGTATAGTTTAATTAGTGCTTAACTCACTAAACGAGTCCTTTGAGTTTAAGTCGTGTAATTAAAACCAACCACAGTTTTAGGTACTAAAATGTTCGGTCAAAAGTCAACGATTTCATTAAAAAGGTTTGACTACAATAAATGGGATCCCATCACAGTTTAAAACGGTTACAAAGACCCAAAAGTGAATACAAAAGGCAACCTAGGTGGAAAAATCAGGGTCCAACCCTAGCATAACTGATAGCCTCGGCCGTGGTGAAAAAGCAGGCCACATATGTACACTCTACCCCTAAAACTCTCCAACTCATGGCTGGTCCAGTTTTCCTTTCCCTTACCTACACCATTTAGCACCTGTGAGCCAAGGCTCAGCAGGAAAACATAAACATGCTTATAAGCAGTACATTATCATATCACAGATTCAAAATTAACATGCCCAGTAGTAATAATCCTACTCATGCATCCAATTAATCCAAATGAGTGGCTATAGAGTCACACTAGGGCGTATTGCCCATTATTCATACAACCGGCCTTAGAGCTGGCCAAGAGGGTCTGATGCTTAACATTTTAGATGAACTAAGGCGTGTTCAAGCGTATATCTCGCTTTTGGGTTGGCTTAACCCTATCAGCCAGTGTTTAGCAGGTTACTGTCGCTCTTCATTCCTGGGTCGAGCCTTTGAACCCTCGACTTATAAGCCGAGTCCATTAACCTTCAACTGAAAAGTTGAATCC
This sequence comes from Humulus lupulus, assembly GCF_963169125.1. NCBI lineage: Eukaryota > Viridiplantae > Streptophyta > Magnoliopsida > Rosales > Cannabaceae > Humulus > Humulus lupulus. The sequence continues at coordinate 152,739,067 of NC_084801.1, forward strand.
TATAAAGTTTGACTAATAAGCCGAGTCTTTTAACTCTTGATTGATAAGTTGAGTTCTTAACCTTTGACTAATAAGTCAAATTTGTGGTCTTTGACTAATAAGTCGAGTTTGTAACCTTCGACTCATAAGCCGAGTCTTTGTTCTTCGACTAATAAGTTAAGTCTTTTAACCTTCAACTGATAAGTCGAGTCTTTGGTCTTCGAAAAATAAATCGAGTCCTTTAACCTTTGATCGTTAAGTTGAGCATGTGATCTTCGACTGATAAGTAGAGTCCCTTAACCTTCGATTGATAAGTCAAGTCTGTAATCTTCGACTGATAAGTTGAGTCTTTTAACCTTTGACTGATAAGTCGAGTCTTTGGTATTCGACTAATGAGTTGATTCCTTTAACCTTCGACTGATAAGTCGAGTCTGTAATCTTAGACTAATAAGTCAAGTCCTTTAACCTTCGACTGATAAGCCGAGTTTGTAATCTTCGATTGATAAGGTGAGTCTTTTAACCTTCGACTGATAAGTCAGGTCTGTAATCTTCGACTGATAAGTCGAGTCTTTTAAACCGACTATACCCTTAACTATTAAGCCAAACTCCTCATCAGATAACATAGATAAATCTTCAACTTATAAGTTGAGCTTCCCCAATCAGATATACAACTCAACATTTATTACATAACATAGGTAACCACAACACATTCAATATGTTTAATAAACCATTCTCAACATAACATTAATTCTGTACTATAATCAGATCGAACCCTAAACGCAGACCGGGTGCAATCTTCTTACCTCAGGTCCGATTATAGCGTAATAATAAGAACGACCCTCGAGCACAATCCCAGTTCCAAGCCCCTAGAGATAACCTAGTCACAATGATAATATAGGATCTTGTCAATAACGAGAAAATAAAGGCTTCTAGATCGAGTCCTAGCCTTCGGGACGTCAAGTTCTACTAAACTAAGTAGTAGAATCGATCATGAGCCCTTAGGTGTGAGTTCCCGCACTAAAAACCCATTCGGGGCTAAAAACCCCTTAAACACCGCAGCCTCAATCACCTGTGCCGCGGCATGCCCAAGTCAGAGGCCCCAACCTCCTTTTTTATTGAACACGCGCCGCGCCGCGCCCTTGCGTCAGAACTCTTCCTTTGCCTCTGGGTTAAAGAGGGCCGCGACACTCCAAGAACAGGGTTGCGGCCTGACCCTACGAACCCATAATTCTCTAGTTTTTCTTTAGCCAAACTCAATCAAAATCACCCCAAATCAATCCTAGAATCTCAATTCAATCCCCATAATAGATTCAACATCTTTCCAGCAACAATACCCAACTTAAAACTTGATGGAAAACTCATCAAAACCCAAAATCCAACACTTGAGCCACAAGTTCAAGAACACCAAAACCTTTAACAAAATTCAATTAAAACAAAGGTTAGAACTTTACATGAGCTATGATTAAGTTCCCCCTAGCTGTAGCTAATCCAATTCTAGAGGTAAGCCTCCAATCTCCCAAGCTTCAGCCAACAATTCCTTAGCTTTTCTTCAATTAACTCCCTTAGAGAAAAGAGAGAGAAAGATGGGGAATGAGAGTCGGTTGGTGCTATTATGAGTGTTTATTTTCTTAAGGCTTAAGTCAATTAAGCTAATCCCGAGGCTCGGGGTACCAAAAACATTCCCAAGGATAAAATGGTCACAGTCCCCGGTATTCCCTCCTAATCTCACTAACTCCAAATATATCATCAATTATTCATTCCCGATACCTGATAACCCGATAACGTTCTAGATACCCAAAATACCCCTTGACTCACCCCGAGTCGGGTATTAGGTCTCGTTGTGACATTCCCGCTAACTTGCTCCCTAGGATGGACTCGTGTCGAGTAACCCAAATAAATCCACATAATAATGTGGTCTCACACATATATCACATATACACAATTATACCCATAACGGGCCAAATTATTAAAATTTCCCTTCTAATAAGTAATGGGCCCACATGCATATTTAATACCCCTAACACATGCATTTCTAGTCATATTAGCATATAACTCACATAATTACACAATTACACACAAATATAATTCATATAAGCATATAATTCCATAAATTTCCATCCTTGCCCCTTAATCAAGGCCCTAAGCCATATTTAGGTAATTTGGGGCGTGACAATAATCCCCTCATAGAAATTTCATCCTCGAAATTTTATCTGTACCGCTCGGGATACTAATCCCGCATTTCTAATTCCAGTTCCCAGATCGCTCCCTTGACCATGTTGTTCCTATGTAATACCTTAACCAGAGGCATAGTTTTGTTCCTCAAAACCTTATTCTTTATGTCTCATATCTGGACTGCATGTTCCTCATAGGAGAGATCTGCTTGAAGTGTCATATCCTCATAACTCAACACATGAATCTCATATAATACATGTTTCCTCAACATGGAAATATGACATACATTATATACAGTCGACAATGCCGAAGGTAAGACCAATCTATAGGCCACCTGACCGATCCTTTTCAAGATTTCAAGTGGTCCTACAATATCTGAATAATCCTCTACCATCAGTCTGAGGATGACAAGTTGTACTAAACTTCAGCTGTGTGCTCATCGCCTTCTATAACCTTCCCCAAAACTTGGAAGTAAAGATAGGGTCCCTATCCGATAAGACATACCTCGAAATCCCATGAAGGTATACTATCTCTCTCACATAGATATCTGCATACTCGTCAACTATATCGTTCGTCCTCACTGATAAAAGTGAGATGACATTGTATACCGGTCCATAATAACCCAAATTGAATCATGTTGACCCACTATCCTGGGCAATCCCACCATGAAATCCATCGTGATGTTCTCCTACTTCCACTCTGGAATACTCAAAGGTCGTAATAGCCTTACAGGAATCTGATACTCTGCCTTGACCTACTAACAGGCCAGGCACTTTGCCACGTACTCACTCGCGTCCCTCTTCATCCCAGGCCACCAATATAAAATTTTCAGATCCTATTACACGTTTATGGTGCTTGGATGTAGAGAATAAAGATTAGTATGAGATTCATTCAGAATCTCCTGTCTAATCCTAGCATCCATTGGAATTAATATCTGATCCTTATACTTTAATAAACTCATGTCTACTACTATATAGTCCTTAGCTATTTTAGCTAGGACATCCCCTCTAATCTTTCCAATTTGCGGGTCACTCAACTGTTTTTTCTTTGATCCTCTCCGAAAGAGTAAACTGAAGCATAATGTTGGCCAAATGTCCCACAAATAACTCTATTCCAGCTCTAGTCATATTCATCAACTGACATGATGCATAGACAATCACCTTTTAAGTTCTTGAAAGTTGTTCCCACACTTATTTGACTAGGCAAACTTTTGATTTTTTTGCGTGTCAGTTTTGTCAATGCGGTAACCATCCTTTAGAATCCTTCCACCAGACACATGTAATACCCTGCCAATCCAAGGAAACTCTTGATCTTTGAGGCGTTCCTTGGCCATGGATAATCTCTGACTGAGAGTATACCAAAATATCGTTGGTAGAGACGATCACAAATCGATTTAAAAATTCCCTGGGCACCTTATTCATAAATTCCATAAGTGCTATTGGGGCATTAGTTAATCCAAATGGCATAATTAAGAACTCATAATACCCATATCTGATGCCAAAATCAGTCTTTGGTATATCCTTCTCCCTGATCCTCAGCTGGTCATAACCAGATCAAAGATCTATCTTGGAGAATACATCTTACTCTATAACTGAACCTTTAATTCCTTCTGCTCTGTTGGAGCCTTTCAATACGATGCCCTAGACACTGGTTCCATCCTTGGTACCGTTTCAATAACAAACTCTTTCTTTCTATGTAGAGGTAACCCTAACAAATCCTCTAGAAACACATCCATAAACTCACCGACAAATCCAGTCTGTCGTGGTCCCACTAGCACGACCTGAGTGATATCCACCACACTAGCTATGACTCTTATGCATCCTCTTTGCAACATGTCACCAGCTCTAAGTACATATATCATAAGTATATGGGGTCCATGCCTAGTGCCAACAAATACAAAGGGGTCCTCACCCTTATGCTAAAAGCTTACCGTCTTCTTCTTGCAACCTATCGTTGCCCCATTCTTGGCTAACCAATCTATACCCAAGGTCATATCAAATTCGGTCTTACCCAAATCTATGAAGTCAACTGACAACTCTCTACCATCCACTCCCACTAGTAATGACCTGACCCATCTCCTGGAAACCACTAACTCCCTAGTAGGCAACAAAGTTGCAAAATCCACTGCATAATATCCCCATGGTCTACACAACTTATCAATCACCCTACTAGATGCAAGGGAATGTGTAGCCCCAGAACCAATCCAAATTGTATATAGGGTCCTAGCACTAGAAAGCTGACCTGTAACCACTGAGGGACTAGTCTCAGCCTCTGCCTGAGTCAGGGTGGACACCCGAGCCGGCATCAGGCTGTCCACCTTCCTTGGTTCTGTTTTTTTTCCTTTATTCTCAGGCAATCTTTCCTCAGGTGTCCCACAATTCCGCAGATGAAGAATTCCTTCACCCGACATTCCCCAATATGGCACTTCATGCACCTAGTACACTCTGGGAAATACTCTCCAGGTCTCACCACCACCTTGGCAGTCTATCTGCACGCCTCGTGGCCTTCTATTTGGCCCTGGAGCTGAAAATGTATCTAGAGTCTTTCTCTTTTGGTCACTAGGGCCTCTACCCCTACAAAGGTCTGCAAAAGGAGGTCCCAGCCTCCTAAAATCCCTTTTGGCTATACTCTTGCACCAGATCTCGTTCTCTATGCTCTCAATTGTGTCTTCTCAACAACCTGTGTATAAGTAGTCACTCCTACAGTGGTGATGCGAACATCCCGGACTATCATAAACTATAGCCCCTAGAGAAACCTCTCCCTTCTGGTCCCATTAGTGGGCACTAGATCCCTGAAAAACTTTGCCAATCTGTCGAACTTCAAAGCATAGTCGGTCACTATCATGTTACCCTGAAGTAACTTGCTGAACTCTTCAACGTTCGCAACTTTAACTGCGTCATTGTCATATTTCTCGTTTAATAGAGTTCCGATTCCTTCTCGTTCCATAGTGTTTACAGCCCTGGTCTGGGATACGACCTCCCACCATATTCGATCACCCCCCTGAAACATGTAAGTGGTGCAGGCCACTCTCTCACTACCACCTAACCTCATAAAATTGCAGAATGGTGGTTATCATAGCCATCCACTGTTCAGCCTTCAGTGGGTCTGAGCTACCCTAAAAAACTGGAGGGTGTTGTTTCTTGAACTCTCCATACAAGGGTTCCCATCTATCTCCCCCTGCCTGGGGCTGTACTGCCGCTGGTACCCCTGGTTGTTTCATTGCTGGTATTGCGGGTGGTAGGTTCCCTGCTGGAACCTGATGCTTCCTCAAGAGGCGGATCTCATCCTCCTACCTCTACAACCTAGCTTGCATATCAGCAAGCAACTGCTGCCAGTTCTCTAGAGCTGGCGGTGGGGCCTGGCCATGGTCATTCTCTTCCCTGGCCTGTATCTCTTGGCCAGCCAACCTCTCTGACCTTCAAGGAAACATACTTACAACAAGCTCACTTTGTAGTGATCAATTCGACCGTTAAGTAAGTGATAACTATACCTCTTGCCACCTAACAGTCCATGGCTGAACAAATAAATAGATGCATGGCTAATAAGCATGCCAACACATAATATATTAAACGATGGTGCTATAAGCACTTCTTGATATTCATCAGCAAATAGCAACGCTAATAAGCATTTCTGGCATTCATAAGCGATAACGATACAAATGAGCATGTTAAAGCATTTTTACATATATAGCAATGCTACCATGCCAGTATTAACAGTGCTAATAAGCATTGCCTGGCCTATATGCAATTAACATCGCAAATAAGCAGTTCAATAACTTTCACATACAACAATCATGCTAATAAGCAAGTCAATATATATTCATGCTCAATCAGGGTACTAATAAGCACATTCTTCTCAGTATTCATAACTGTAATAGTGCTAATAAGCACATCCCTTATCATGCACACAACAGTCAAGGGCCAGACCCTATCAGTATAACTCATGATTCCAAATAAAGCATGAAAATAAGACATTCACATGTCGATTAGGCAGGTAAACACGAATTAACATAAATAGTTACTGAACCCTGAGTCGAGCTTGTCTTCAACTGCGAGTGTACATGCCTAGCCAATCTTTTGGAACCAATAAACCTAAACCACTCTGATACCAAGTTGTAACATCCTCCTAATCAAGGACCATTACACTGTGTAGTTTAATTAGTTCTTAACTCGCTAAACAAGTCATTTGAGTTTAAGTCGTGTAATTAAAACCAACCACAAGTTTAGGTACTAAAAATTTCGGTCAAAAGTCAACGATTTCATTAAAAAGGATTGACTACAATACATAGGATTCCATCCTAGTTTAAAACGGTTACAAAGACCCAAAAGTGGATACAAAAGCTGACCTAGGCGGCAAAATCAGAGTCCAACCCTAGTTCCAATGATAGCCTCGGCTGTGGTGGACGAACATGCCATAATGTACACTTTTCCCCTAAAACTCTCCAACTCATGGTTGGTCTAGCTTTTCCTTCCCTTTACCTATACTGTTTAGCACCCGTGAGTGAATGCTCAACAAGAAAACATAAACATGCTTATAAGCAGTACATTATCATATCACAAATTCATAACTAACATGCCTAATAGTAATAACCCTACTCATGCTTGCAATTAACCAAGATGAGTGGCTATAGAGTCACACTAGGGCGTATTTCCCATCTTTCATACAACCGGCCTTAGAGCTGACCAAAAGGGTCTGATGCTTAACGTTTCAGATGACCCTAGGGGCGTTCAAGCATATATCTTGCTTCTGGGCTGGCTTAACCCTATCGGCTAGCGTTTAGCACGTTACTGCCGCCCTTAACTCCTAAGTTAAGCCTTTAAACCCTCAACTTATAAGCTGAGTCCATTAACCTTCGACTGATTAGTCGAGTCCTTAAAAGTTTGACTGATAAGTCGAGTCTTTTAACTCTCGACTGATAAGTCGAGTTCTTAACCTTCAACTAATAAGTCAAATTTTTCGTCTTTGACTAATAAGTCATGTTCGTAACCTTCGACTGATAAGTCACATCTTTTAACATTCGACTGATAACTCAAGTCTGTTGTCTTTGACTGATAAGTCGAGTTCTTAACCTTTGCCTAATAAGCTGAGTCTTTGGTCTTTGACTAATAAGTCGAGTCTTTTAACCTTTGAATGATAAGTCGAGTCTTTGGTCTTCGACTAATAATTTGAGTCCTTTAACCTTCGACCGATAAGTTGAGTCGGTGATCTTAGACTGATAATTCGAATCCTTTAACCTTCGACTGATAAGTCGAGTCTTTTAACCTTTGACTGATAAGTCGAGTCTTTGGTCTTCAACTAATAAGTAGAGTCCTTTAACCTTCGACTGATAATTCGAGTCTGTGATCTTCGATTAATAAGTCGAGGCCTTTAACCTTCGACTGATAAATTCGAATGCAGATGCTTTGGCTTGTCTCGCAACAACTAGGGGAGTCGACATGCTTAATGTGGTTCTAGTAGTGTTCCTCCCACATACTAGTATAATTGAGCTAAACACAACTGAGGTCAATATGATTGATTCGCGACCTACATGGATGACTCCTATAATCGACTACCTCGAAACTAGAATCCTCCTTAAAGACTGAAATGAGGCTTGGAAGTTGATGTACAAAATTCCAAGATATACTATCCTGGAAGGGAAACTATATTGAAGGGGGTATTCCATGCCCTTATTGCGATATGTAACTCTGCTTGAGGCTAAAAGAATCCTTGGAGAAATTCATGAGTGGTTTTGTGGAGATCACACTAAGGGGCATAGCCTCTCCAAGAAGGTCATCGAGTAAGGATATTTCTGGCCTACACTAAAATAGAAGCATTCGCGTACATAAAACATTGCGAAAAATGTTAGCGATTTGCATCGATACCGAGAGCTCCACCAACCGAGCTCACCATGATGAGCTCCTTATGGCCATTCGCAGTATGGGGCATAGACATCAATTGATCATTACCCATAGGAAAGAGATGAGTTAAATACACAGTAGTGACAGTGGATTATTTCACTAAATGGACCAAGGCTGAACCTATATCCACTATCACTTCGAAAAAGTCCTGGCCTTCATGGTTAAATATATAATATGCCAATATGGGATACTAAGGAAAATAATTTTGGATAATGGAACCTAATTCGACTGCGAGTTGTTTACTCAATTTTGTGAAAAAATGGGATAATAAAAAGCTTCTCTTCAATAGCTCATCTGCAGAAAAATGGCCAGATCGCAGCTGTAAACAAGACCTTAAAGAGTTCGATGAAGAAACATCTTGAAGAGGCCAAAGGAAAATGACCTCAAGAATTATTGCAAGTTTTATGGTCTTATCAAAAGACAGCTCGAATCTTGACTAGACACACGCCATTCTCGTTAGCCTATGGCTGTGAGGCCATGTTGCCAATCAAGGTCAGGTTTCGACACTAAGACGCGAGGCATATACACAAGACTTGAACCAATCATAGCTTGAATAATCCCTAGAACTAATAGAGGAAAAGTGAGTTGAGCTCAACTTAAGAATGTTGCGTGTCAACAACGCGCCACAAGGTACTTTAACAAGAGGGTTCGAGACAGACACTTTGGATTGAGAGGCTTGGTACTTAGAAGAGTATTTTTTGCCACATGAGACACATCAACAAGAGTGCTTGGGCCTAATTGGGACGGGCCCTACCAAATTAAATCTACCATTTGACTTGGAGTCTACAAACTAGCTTGACTAAATGGAGAATTAGTTCCACGAGCTTGGAATGGTGAACATCTACGACCATATTATCAATAAATTATGGAAAGATGTTTATTTAGTTGTAACCAAACTTGTATCTATTTTTTCAGTATTATCAATAAAATACTCTTCATTTTCATTATTTTTATTTTTTATAATTTTTTGCTTGCTATAAATATTCAATAGCCTAAGATTTCACAATCATAGGATTTTAAGGGGGCATAAGTGGTATAAAACCACAAACTCAAAAAAATAAAGCAAAAATAAAAACAATTATCAAGTGCATGGATCATAAACCAAACACAAAACTGATTAAATACGAGCATAGAATAACTAACATTCATTTCAAAATCTTTAAGTTAGGAAATTTTTGCACACATACGATTTCAACCTCGAAACCATTATCATGGATGAGAATGAGAAATGTTTACTAAACAAGAAATAACTAGGCCAATAACACTGCACACCATTAAGTGTTTTTCAAAGAGAAGATACATGGTGTAAGTAGAATTTGACCTTTACAAAAATGAAATCGAACTAAGAGCAAACAAATAAACCATGTATGATTATATCGAAATTTGAGACAAGCTCGAAATATACTTGTGTGGGTAAAAAAGTATGATCAAAGCCATTTCAAAATCTTTAAGTTCGAAATTTTTTGCACACATACGATTTCAACCTCGAAACCATCATCATGGATGATGATGAGAAATGTTTACTAAACAAGAAATAACTAGGCAAACAACACTGCACACCATTAAGTGTTTTTCAAAGAGAAGATACATGGTGTAAGTAGAATTCGACCTTGACTAAAACGAGATCGAACCAAGAGCAGACAAATAAACCATGTATGATTATATCGAAATTTGAGACAAGCTCGAAATATACATGTGTGGGTAAACACGTATGATCAAAGCCATATATTGAAAGCTCAAAATATTTCGATAAAGAAATATGATGCATAGTATAAAGGCCAAAATTATAAGTAGACAATGTGAATAAAATTTTTGAAACAGAAAGTTAAAAGCATAAAACTACTGTTAGAAAAATATTTACATAATTAAAAGATAATGAAATAGCTCAACCATGCGAGCTATAATTTTTTTTGGCCACAAGGACCTTAAATATTTACAATATATATATATATGGGTCACAGCCCAAGAAAAATACTTCATGGTTTGGTGGCTCCGGTATCCACCTCACCTGTTTCTTCTGTGGCATTGACAGTCTCCTTGGATGAAATAGCAACCTTTTCTTCCTCCAATCAAGCCTTCCATCTCTCCAAATATTACTCCTCTTTGCTTGCGAGAAAGCTGGTATCAAGGTCGAGGTTCATAGCCCAAATCCGGTACATGGCCAGGTCAATGGTGCTATCTTTTTTGGCCTAAACTCCTCCAAAAGACGAGCCTTCTCACCCTCCATGACCTAGAAGGTGGTAGTCTTTTCCTCCTCGAGCTTGGCATTAAGCTTTTGAACCCTTTCAAGGTCAGCTGTTTTGGAGGACAACTTTAGCAATTTTGTTTCCAACATCAATGTTCTTGTTTCAAGCTCCTTCTTGGTCTCCTCAAGTAATTTCTTCGCCCATTTAAGGGCATCCTTAGCTCAGGTCTGGGTGGCCTTAGCATCATGAGCATGCTCACGGTTGGTGGCTGTCTCATGATTCAAGATTTGATATTGGCGAATGAAGGTTAAAAGGATCTACATCAAGAGGAAATTGTTAAAGCAAGCAAAGACAGATAAATATAGCTTTGAAATAAACAAGCAACAATACATACTGAGGCGTACAACTCGCCAAATTTATCAAAGAGGGTGGTGGCATTGTCACAACCCCTCAGGAACTCCTAGTGGGGACCTTGAAGGTTGTTGTAGGCGCCCCCCCAGGCGAGTAAGGGCCTCTAAACTAAGCTCGACACCAGTAAGACATATCTAGGATTACTTTACATCCGTCAGACGGGCCAGGGGAAGCTTCGTCTTGAGCCTTATTTCCCGATAAAGAAGGTCTATCAGGGGAAGGGTTGGAGGCTTTCAAGCTCAAACCCCTTTTCCTCTTCTTTGAAAAGGGTTTGAGGGTGGGGATTGGTACATCTTCCTATCTCGAGTACTTTCGAGTCCCAACATCATCTGTAGACTCGCCATTTCCAAGGAGACCACATGAGCAGAGTTTATCCTCTTGAAGGAGATAATGAAGAGACTGTTGGTCGTATGTGAGCTTTAGGATGTTAATTCAACGATCCATCATCTCCTTGGTCGGCTTCCGGAAATCATAATTTGTTGTATAAAAATGAGGCCATTCGTTCAAAAGAATTGGGTCTTGACATTCAGAGGATGGTTAGGAATTTCCTCGAACAATCGCTTCTCTTGAGGCAAGCTCGAGAGATAATAGAATCCATCTCCACCCTTGGCTTGTCTAGGGTTGCTTTTCAAGTAGAAAAGATATAAAATCTCTTAAGGCGAGGGTCCTTTCACCTCATCTTGTGATAAAGTGACCTCAGCACCGCTAAAACTCGGTAGGAGTTGGACTAGTATTGGAAGGAAGCAATACCGATCCAATTAGTGAACTTCCTAAAGTAATCTTTAAAGGGAAGAAGTGCCCCAGCTTGCGTATGCTCGCGACTCCATGGTGCGAGCATGAGTTTCCTTTTCGGGTTGGCTTCACACGAAGCATGGCTACTTTTTTTGTTGGGCTCCGGTACTTGACACATTAATTTGTTGGATAATTTGAGGCCATGACAAGACAGAATGTCCAAAATAAGTCTTGTGGTGGTAATGGAACACTTATAATGGCCAGCCTCGAAAAATGTAGTCTTTGAGGCAGGAAGGGATGTGATTTTTGAGGATGATGGTTTAGAGGATTGGCTCGAAGAACTCTCCATAAGTTTGAAGGAGAGTTCGTGTAAATAGTAGGCGACGCTAACTTTAAGCTTGGGGTCAAAGGATTTGGGTGGATTTCAAGGTTGGGATCAGGGTAAATGGTGAACCACAACTTTTTCCTTTTTCCCTCTTCGACCTCAGCAATTTGACGTCGAAAGTGTGCACGTGTATCTTCAAGCTCGAGACGATCTTCATGCTCTCGAATCAGTCGTTGATTTAGAGTGAAGGGAGAATCAACTCGAGGCAATGGGGGATGGTAAGGAATTTCAAGGTCGAGCCCCCCACCGATTTTTGGAAGACTGCATCATCTAACAAGAAAGAAAAGGGCGAAGGCCCATTGCTTAGAAAGAATTGTGAAGGAAAAATCTTGAAAAATTCGACCTCGAAAGCTCAAAATAGCAAGATGAAATTTTTGAATAATTACGACCTGGTTAGGCTAAAAAAATTGAGAGTGTATCCACTTAAAGTGGGTGAATTGGCTTCCAAATCGGGGCTATCCCGATTTTCTAGGAAGAAATGGGCGGTTACCCAGAATGGGTTATTCTTGGTTTGTGCGCATAAAAACTCTATTCTAAAGCCCCAAGTCTTGTTCAACACGAAACCCAAGTCTACTATATTCAAGACCTAGAAAAGATACAATTTCTAACCATATTTACCATATACAAACCTATTTTTATCCCTAAATATCTTAGAAAACAAATCAAAATACCCATTTTTCCATAAATCCACAAGAAATGAATCAAGAATGCCTAAAAAAAAACCATGCATAATTAAGGGAGATCAGAAACTTACACGTTGGAAGTTGATGATGAAACTGGAGTATCGACTGGTAATATTTATACAAAGAAATTATTGGGAACTCATTTTTGAATGGAGATCGAGTGGGAAATTGAGGGATTTTGGAGATATCTTTCTTTTTTCTTGAAGAAAACACTCTAGTTTTGTTTTGAAATGTTGGGAATGAAAGTGATGAGAGGGAAGGAAAGAGAAGGGTATATATAGGCTGGGAAATGGGAAATCGGTAAGAGGATCTGGGCCTGTAAAGTTAAATTGGCATTTGACCTGAGGGCTATCATTTAACCTAAAAAACTAGCGACAAAAAGGGGCTAGTGAAAAGACATGGGCAGAAGAAGAGTATTTGAATGCTCTCAGTATACATCCATATGTTGACACATGTCCACACTCGAGTGTGGTAGGTGGGTACGTTTACTGAAAAAGAAGTTCAAAAGTTTCCTTTTCATGGGGCTCGAAAAGATACTTTCAGGGGAAAAATGTTACACCCCAAATTTTGAGATATAAAAAGCAATCTCGAAATGTAGGCTCGCAAGTGCGGAGATCAAATATACAAAGAGTGATCTGCATGATTACTTACACAGATAGTTAATTACTTTAAGATGCCACATCATGGAAACCTAAGCATGCAATGTGAACTCGAAGGTAAAGCATCCAAAGGACATACTCGAGAGTCTGATAGATGAGGAGGCGACGTTATTGTTACATTGAGATCAAAACATCTTGTAGGCTCGAAGACGCATTGAGGTAACAGTGTGTTCACGGTTATAAATCCCTACAATTATGGGCTTAGTTGAAACATTGTGTAAACAACCCTATTTTTAAGGGATTTTAGTATAATTAATATATTTGATTGTATTTAATATATTCATTTGTATTTCAAAATTCAAATGAGATATCTTGTAACTTCCCTAAAATTAAGGGAGGAATATCTTCTAAACCGGGTCTATAAATTGTCTGGACATAGTCATTTATAAGCGGGCGCACAAATTGGTACTCAAATCTTTGTGAAATTGCTTTCAAGGCTTTAAATGTAGAAGATTTATTCAATAAAAGTGACTCGTGGACGTAGGTAGATTTAACTAGTGAACCACGTAAAAAATCTTGGTTTTTTCTTTTCTTTCTTTATTATAAGTGCTTAATCGCTCTTATTCTTAGTTGATGAAAAATATCGTCAACACTCTGCATATGGTTGAATACTTGAATTTGGATAATAAATAGAGAGGAAAACATAGACAATTGCTTTTAAGATGTTTGAATAATTTGTTCAATGGTTTTCTGCAGATTTTTTTGGGAAAATGTGACCTTGTTTTTTTACTATGCCCACATGGTACAATATACTCTCTTTTTTGGATGCCATAACAATAGTTCTCAAGAAAGGTGGAGGATGGAAGATAGAGAAAATATTATTTTTTTATTAATTTTTTTTTTAGATTTTTATTATATAAAAGTATACTTATAATTAAGTATTTTATTTTATGTTATTTTAATTCAAATGTAAATTTCTATTTCACATCTCTGTTAGAAAACTAATTATGATTTAATAGTTGGACTTAATTGTCATGGTTTGATGAACTAAGGACTATTGCTTAATAAAATCTAGGGACCAAAGTGACAATATATATAACTCAAGGGGAAATAGTGCTAAAATCCCATTTTTATCGAAAAACTAAGACAACGCATATAAATAGCCTTTACATAAGACTAAAAGCTATTCAAAAGAAATGTGGGACAACTACAACATTTATTTCATTCACATTTTTCCAACATATTAATCCCTTATTTCTTGTGTTAATATTAATTAATTAAAGATTCATTATATTATTTCCCTAACTAATTCATAAACACAAATTAGTATGAGTGAAAGGCTTGTAATTTTTAATTGCATATGTTATTCCTATACGAGATGTACCAATTACGAATGTCAATCTTTGTAGCAACAATAGTGGTGACAGTACAAATCATTGGGGAATAATTAGGATAATCATTCTTATCATAAGAGCAATGTTATATGACACTTGGCGCCCTGCTTATGTTGATGGGTGCATTTTAATATTGTGTTTCACATATTTTATTTTAAATTAAATGTAAATCTCGAGTTTTTGTTTGAAGTATGTGTTAGTATTTATTTTATTCTTTTAATATTTTATTAAGGATAGATATGAGTTGGTTGCATAAGTATGGATTTTCGGTATTTTTTTAATATGATTAATGTTTTGGCAATTTGTAAATTATAAGATTTGTGTCATTTTGAAAACTACTTAAGGGAATTTGAAATCGGTATATTATTGAGTATTATTTAAAAAAATTATAAGGGTATAAATAGTTAAATATAAGAGAGGATATTTGATTAAAGATTTTTATTCAAAAGCTATAAGATATGGTTAGTTACAAAGATATTTATTTGATTTTTCTTATATAGCATGTATAACGCTTAGTTGTTATTCTGTGATTTAATCAAGAAATGGTTGAAGCAAACTATCTTTTGAATCTAAACTATTATAGCCAAAATTTGTATAGCTTAAGTTGTCGTGTTCAAATTCAAATTATGGTTAGGGGGATATAGGAGATATGGTTGGAGAGAATGTAGGGTGTTTTGCTTTTGTATAGCTTAGGTTGTCGTGTTCAATTCCAATTATGGTTGGGAGAGTATAAGAGATATGGTTGGAGAGAATGTAGGGTGTTTTGCTTTTGATTTCTTGGGGAGACCTGTGATTCCCAAGGGTTGCTTAAGTTAACGTGTGATTAAGAAAAAAAATAAAGAAATATTTATTCTTTGTTGGTAGAATTCTAGAGGGAGTGGAACTAGGAGTTGGTTACAAGATATTATCATTTGAATTCAAATAAGAGAGATAGTTATAGTTAGAGTTGATTAAGAAATTAGTTATAAGATATTTTTGTCATTTGAATTCAAACAAGAAGAGATAGTTAGAGTGGAATTAGGAAAGAAGTTAAGATTTGAACTCTATAAATAGCATATGGCCGAAATCTCTAGGGTGTATTAACACTTTGATTTTTGAAATCTATAGAGAAAGGGAGAGTGAGAGTGAGAGACTTGGGGGCTCGATTTCGTCTTTGGTAAAGTTTGGATTCTATACTATCGAAATCTTATAGTGGTTTGACTAGAGCTTTCTAGAAGCTAAGGTGTTTTCATGTAAAATGTATTTTGGAAGCATTATTATTCTACTCTAGGCTTTCAGGGATCTATATTTTGTAATCACTCACGCTCTTTGGTCATCTTTGAGGTAAGGAAATTAAGTAGTTACGATATGCTAGTGTGTTTTTTCTAACGTTTCAGGTACGAAGGGGACATTATGTGAGGTACGTTTGGCTTGGGTTGCCATTTATGTAGTTATCTGTACCCCTGGTCTTGGCCATTACATTATTTATGTGACGTTGTTATGGATTGAACTTATCTTGATAGGTGGTGAATATAAGACTTATTTTGGTAGGTTAATAAAGTATAACAATGTTGTGATATGTTGATAGAATAATATTGTTATGGTTATTTTCTAGTTTTACGAATTTATGTTAACAATTTATAACATTTTCAAATCTTTTATAAGCCTTATGCATTAATATGTTGATTTTGTGTTGATTATGATAGAGTTTTCGTGTTTCCAGTTATGTTTGTTTAATATGATAGCTACGTTGATATGTCATTTGATGCCTCTTAGCATTTTCTTATTGGGCTTATAAGTTCATTCCTTTATTCTATGATTATATGCAGATAAGAGCCAGTAAATGTTAAGATTGAAGTGATGAGAGGTCTTGAACATGTCAACAATTTTTACTTCTTTTCTAAAGAATGGTTGTTTTATTTATTTTATTATTCTTTCAAAACGATTATGTTTTTTTTTTTAGTTTAAAAACTAGAATTCCAATTATTGTAAACATTTTATTTCTTTTGAGTTGTTGACGGTGAGAACTCGTCAACTAAGTTAAGTTGCAAAGAATTGCAAGATCAAGATTATCAATAGAAAAAGCCTTAGAAATTTAAGTATCAACTCTAAGAACAATTGCAGAAGAACAATGGTGAAATCAGTTTTTCATTCACTATGGTGCACTTGCTACAGTAAATTTTCCAACCCCTTTCCATGGGGAATTGGGGTTCATTATATAGTGGGCTCTAATGGCCTTAGATACACTGTGGTCCAAGGGACCAGGTAGTACATAAGTACACTGTCAGGAGAGTTATTTCAGAGGTAGTGGTGTTGCAACCAGGACATGGACAGGTGCCAGGAGGATGTCTCCACTACTTTTCCGTACCAATGTCCGAGGAGTATGCAGGCCATGTCCTTTCTCTCAGTGCTCCCACTACCTGATTAGCATGAGTGCCACGGTCGGACGTACGGGGCCTTACAAGCCATACCCCGTACGAGGTTGTACCATCATGACCCTTCGAAATCATACTTGGGCTTTCACTCCTGGACGGTGGGGTATGCCTAATAGGTGTTAGGTGTCGTTGGCGTGCGACCCATTGCACGCGGCATCTCTTAGGGGTGAGGCGTTCCCCCTAGGCATGAGATGCCTACCCCGGATGCGAGACACCCCTCTTAGGCGCGAGGCGCCGTGGACACGAGGCGCATCCCCCAGGCGCGAGGCACCCCTCCCAGGCGTGTGGTACCGGTAATGCGAGGCTGGAACTTGCGAGACGCACATGCGCCGAGGCAGCGGCCTCGCGAGGGGGGTGTTCGGCTGCGACGCGCGACCCACCTCGCTGGGTGCGCCGAGGGTGATGCGAGGTTGGGCCTCGCAAGACACACATGCGCCGAGGCAGGAGCGAGGCAGGGGAGTCGCGAGGGGGGTGTGCGGCTGCGACGCGGGAGCCGCCTCGTTGGGTTCGCCGAGGGTGGTGTGAAATTGGGCCTCGCGAGACGCACATGCCCAGTGTGATGCCGAGGGCGCGCCGAGGGTGATGCGAGGCTGGGCCTCGCGAGACAGACGTGCCCGGGTGATGCCGAGGGGTGATGCAAGGCCGTTGCAAGAGGACGGTGGCCCGAGCATCCTGCGGCTCAGATATGTATTTAGGCCTTTATGTGACCCTAGCACGCGCCTTGGATCTTTTACAAGCATGGAATATTGAGCATCCACACTTGCCCCCCAGTCTAGGAGAGGACCTTTAGGTGCTCTTGTAGACTATTCTCCTTGATTCTTATAAATAGGCCCTCATGCAAGGCTCATTATTTACACCTTACTTCCTTAGCTTAGTGGTATCTAGACCCTTACTCCTTTCAAGAGGTAAGGGGTTCAATCCCCCACAACTTCACTTTTTCCATAGTTTTCTTTATTTTTTTTTTTCATTTCATTTTAAATTTTTTTTTTTTTTACATATGAGCTAATTTCTTGGTATGTCTATTCGGAGGCTAACACATCCTTTTTGTCTATTTTTGCAGACGTGTATTTTCGACCATTTGGTGCTTTTGGCCCTCGACCTCCTTTTTTGGCCTCGACAGCCTCTAATTTCTACATCTTGAGGTATATTCTCTTTTTCTTTGGTTTTTGTTGGGTCCAAATTAGCGTTACTCGGGATGGGGTACCATGGCCTTAGCTCACAGTGAGTTTGCCCAGTTGCATGCCCCTTTTTTCTATACTCTATAGTTGGTCATTTAGGGCGTTTGCATCTAGAGGTATTAAGCCTATTCCTTTGTGTTTTGTAGCCATCCCCTCATTTATACGTGAACCCCTTTTTGCTTTCGGGACGAGGTCTCATGGCCAGTGACGGCCCGTCCGACATACCTCCGGGGGTTGAATTTATTGACCTGTCCTCAGACTCAGAGTCCCCTGAGGAAAACCCTTACCAGGACTATGACTCCTTAAGGTAGGCCCGTATCCACCATCTTGAGTACATGGATGAACTTAGGCGTAAAGTTTGGGTGGTGGAGAGTGAAATTGACCCGGTGTCGAGAGGAGACGGAGCACCTTTCCCCCCAGACCCTAGTGACCATGTAGCGAGCCTTAGGGTGACCCTCTTAGAGTTGCAGAGGGAGTTGGAGTTTATGGAGGGACACCTTCCGCCTGAGCCCTCCAGCCCATCCTCGCCTGATGACTGTCATGGGGCTGCCTCCGCTTCTCCACAGCCCCTAGTCTCAGTTTTTCCTAGCTCAGCACTTCCGCAATCGCTCCCTCGATGGAAGACTCTTGCTAGGAAGAAAAAATGGAGGGTCAAGTGTTCTGTCTCTTCCTCACATTTTTCTTTTGATTTTGCAAATATGCCGAGGGCACGACGATAGGTGGCTTCCAATGAACCTGACGATGCTCTGTTACTGACAATCGAACTGGTGTCGCGTGTGTCCGAAAAAAAACTGAGGGACATCGTGGATAACTATCGCGTCCCTCCGGAGTACGCGTTATATGCTCCTCAGGAGACATGCCGGGCAGACAGTCCTAGGCCCGGCTTCGTGGCCCTCAGCGAGCACATCCTGAAGGCGGGTGGCACCATCCTGTTACACCCGTTCTTTGTTGTGGTCCTCAACTACTTCGACCTTGCCCCGCTTCAGCTGGCTCCCAATGGCTGGCTGACTTTAAGCTGCCTTTTCATTGCATTTACGAAGCTGTTTAAACGCGCTCCTACGGCAACAGAGGTGCATTTCCTCTACAACCTCATGCCCCTTCCCAAGTCCAAGGGCTTTTACTATTTACAAAAAGCCAACAACGAGGCCTCTTTGATAGAGGGCTCGGTGTCCAACCCGGGGTCCTGGAAGCAGGACTTTTTCTTCGTGGAAGGCCCCCTCTCGGTCCGCGAGGACTTCCGGGCCACTCTCAGTAAGTACCCTGAGCATCACTTTCTCTCTTTTACTTTCTTACACCTTATTGTTTCATGACTTACGTTCATATCAACCATGGCGTGTATTATGAAGAGCAATTCGCCGAACCCACAGTTGTTGGGTTGGAAGCGAGAGACATGAGAACGTTCCTCAGCGCTGACCCCGCTATGAAAAAGGCGGTGTGCCTATTCACCGTGAAGAATCTGAACCACCATAAATTGTCCCCTGTCTCGGACCCCAAGTTGCTGTGGACCTGTAACGTCCTGGATAGCCAAGACCGTTACACTGT
The DNA here is from genome assembly GCF_963169125.1 of Humulus lupulus. NCBI lineage: Eukaryota > Viridiplantae > Streptophyta > Magnoliopsida > Rosales > Cannabaceae > Humulus > Humulus lupulus. The sequence continues at coordinate 152,758,639 of NC_084801.1, forward strand.
GTGTTTATAAAGTGCCAGACTTGCTAAACAAGTCATGTAAATAAAATCGTGTTGATAAAACTATAAAGGAACTAGGGTTAAAAATGTTTTGGTCTCGAAAGCCACATTTTCATTAAAAAGTATCATCCGTTACATGGGATCCCAAAGATGTCAGGTTCAAAAACCGTTTACAGAAGACCCAAGGTTTATTTACAATAACCGGCCATACTAAGGCAAAATAAGTTGTTAGGTGATCACTGTCCTGATCCACTCCTCGACTGTGGTGGTCGAACCGCTGGCTATGTACATTCCACCTCGGAGCTCTCCACCTCAGGCTTGGTCCAGCTTGCCCTTGCCTTTACCTGCACCACGCAGCACCCGTGAGCCAAGGCCCAGCAAGAAAACACAACAACAACAGAGCATGAACAATTAACAGACAAGTCAATAACTCACATTGCATCACATAAACTCAGATATATCATTAGCCAATATAATCAAGTATTCCACATACTAGGCATTTCAGTTCATAACATTCACAATTCACAAACGATAACCAGGGCTAGCGCCCTCAGGCTGCTCCCTCTGTTATCCCGTTGTTCCTGGCTCCCAGTGGCCAATCCGTGCCCTGTGCGCTTAAATCATGTACGGTACTCTTAGACCGTTTTTACATGTCCCATGGCGTAATACCAACAATGACACGATATAACTTTCGGGAGCACTTAGTCCCATCACAATCTTACAACCGGGTGCAGTTTTCTTACCTTTCAATTCACTAGTTTTCGATGCCACGAAGCCACCAGCACGGTCCTCTACCCCGAGCCTCTCCAAAGACCTAGTCACAACACAAATGAAACATCCTTTGTCACTAATCAATCCCAAAACTACTTCCTGAAACCAATCCCACACTCTCGGAATCCCCCAAATCCCTAAACCAATGCCCCGAAGACATCCCCCAAACCCCCGGAGCAAAGGCTCAAAATTGCAAAATCCCATGTTCTGAAATTGGCCTAGCGCCGCGGCGCCCAACAAGTTTGAACCGCAGCGCCCAGCAAGTCAGAGAACTTACTCTGCCTAGAAACAGCCTCGCGCCGCGGCGCGCTAGAACAAAGACGCGACGCTCCTTCGCGAGCCCAGAAATCTGGGTTTTTCCCCTGCGTTTTTCCCGAACCCAAATCACTCCAAATCATCCCAACCTTATACCTAAGCCCCAAAACCAACACAAAACCCCAAATAGGCCATACCCCAACCTATAACCATCATAATCTAACTCAATTACACAATTATTCTCTGAATTCACACTTAAGTTTCAGACTCTAACACTTAAACTAAAACTTAAGAAAAGTACAAACCAGACGTCTAAATCCCTAAACCATAACAGCTACGAGATTGCAAACATCTTTAATACCCTTACCTCAATCAGAAATTCAACTTGAGCTTCCTCCAATCCAAGCTTTGAGCTGAATCCCACCTTAACAAACCAGCTGAATTCCATGCAAGGCAAGCCATGGCTATCTTTTTAATTCTTTCAAAAACCAAATTCAGAACTTAACAAAACAGGGACCAAGTCCTTACCTCAGTATAAACCTTGATATATGCTTGATTCCACACCCTTAAGCCCTTTACTAGCCTCAAAGATCACAGTTCAACTCCTCCTCCACTTTGCTTTCTAGGTTCTTGATTCTCCCTTTCCTTCTTGATCCTTCTAGCCTTCCAAGTCTTAACTTCAGTTATACTTAGCATAAAAGAATCGTATATATCCTTTTCCCTCAGCCAAAGACATCTATACCACTGCCAAAAGACCATTTTAGCCCTCCTCAAATATCCTTTTCTAACTAAACCTCAAGGGCACACTTGTCTTTTACTTACTTTACAATTCTACCACTTTTCCAACAAAACTTGTTACTCTCTATGGTTACTAACAGTTACACAAGTTACCAAATCACCAGTTACCATTATCTAGCTTTCTAGGACCGTCTCGGCACGTGCGTCACATTGATACCACCACACCCACGCGGTACAAACCACATAGCATAATTATCACATAACATAATACACATAGTCATATAACATGCTTTAAATCATAATCATGCATCTAAATCATCAAAATCACACATAATCTCCATTACGCCCTCCAGGCACACTAATCAAGGCCCTTAAGCCTTATTAGTGAATTTGGGTCTATAAAGGACCATCTCTGGGTCCTCGAAGATGAAGGGGGCCTTGGCCGAGCCCTGCCCAGATGACGATGAGGATGAGGAGGAGCCGGAGGAAGCCCCCATTGACCGCGAGGGATCTCACCAGCTGCCTCCATATCCTGGGGGATGCCCTCCATGTGCCTCCTATGATTCAGACATAGCCCTTCATTCTCAAGACCAGCAGGCCGTTCCAGGGTGTTATGTTTGCCCTGACCTCAAGGGCTACGACACCTTCACTCAGGATCCTCTCGACCCTGGACCATCAGGGACTTATTTCGCTGACCTTCCGGAGCCTCCCTCTGATCTACCAGAGCCTCAGTTTTCCACTTTCACCGCGCCCCCTCCTGTTTCAGCGAGCGGGTCGTCTGTCCTCATCCAGCCAGGTGCCCCTGGTGCGGATGGGGAGCCCTGGGTGACTCGGATGGCGACGTCTTACGGGCAGTGATACATCCAACTTGCCTCGAGCCTCCCCGTATCTGACTGGAATTGCCTTGGGAATGTTTCTCAGTCGGACCTTGGGGAAAACCTAAGGCGCATCATGACTTGGGTGAGTTCCCGCACCTCGCGTCGGCCCTATTATGTATAGGTGTTTATGCATATATTTTTTTGTTTTTGTCACTTATTGTTGTTGTTAACTTTCTTGTGCAAGCCTATACTGTGGCTCTGCGGTTTGCCGACACGGCTGGCAATCTCTCCGCGTCGTGCACCGAGAGGGATAGTCTCGCAGCACGGGCTCAGGAGCTTGAGAGAGAGCTTAATGAAACCAAGGCAAAGTTGTCAAGGGTTCGGACCAAACTTGCCAACTCATTACTAAAGAGGAAGAAAGTGGTTGCCAAGGCCACGGAGCTACAGGGCCAAGTTACCAGCTTGGAGAGCAAACTCCAAGGGGCCAAGGCTACCGCGGCTGCTGCACAGGCGAGAGTCTTCTCCCTAGAGATTGATCTTGAAGCTGCTAGAGCTGAGGTTGCTGCGTCGCAGGAGAGGGTTGCCTCTTTAGAAGCGGAGAGGGCGAGTACTGAGCATAGGTCTATAGAGCGCGCCCTCTATGGCGTATGGAGGCAGGACCCCAATTTTGACTTCTCCTCCTTTGGCGAGTATGCCGTGACCTGGGCGGCTGGGTGGAGCGCCCGGGGCAGGAGGCCCTGAGGTTGCTATTTCATTACCTCTGCCAGCCCGTAGTAGATGTATGCTCGCTTGAGTCGTTGTAATATTATCGTTCCTACTATTTTTCTTTTGTAACTCTTGTACTTTCTTCAAAACTTTCTTTTTCAATGTATATATACATGTGTTGCTATTTATCTCTTATTCTACTGCATTTGAGGTCCTTTTGAGCCTGTATGATGGGGTTTGGTTGGTTCCCCTCTTTTATTTACCAGGCTGGAGGTCCTTTGGAGCCCATGTGAAAGGGTTCACTGGGACCTCTTTTGGTGCCTCTTGATTACTTTTATAATGATATTTTGACCCCTTGGGTCTTAGCTATCCTTTTATATATTCTTGCGCGCGCTTATTATTTTTTGCGAGAAGCGTCCTTCTCGTCGTTATTCATAGTACTATTTTTGCAAGGGTCTCTTTTAGGACCCTTTTTGGCTAGACGGCTTGGTGGCCGCTCTAGACTTATTATTGTCGTTACCCTTTATTTTTTTGTAAGTCCCTATGGCCTCCTTGATGTTCACAAGGGTAGCTAATCCTTGTGATCCCAGGGGATGCCTTGTAAGGACTTCGCTTAAGGCCCTGATATAGGTGGTCCCTCTGGGATCCCTCGTTAAAGGGTCCTTTTTAGGGTCATGGTCCCTTTTGGGTCCTCCTGATGGAGGGCCCTTTTTAGGATCATCCTAGTGCATAGGGTCCTTTTTAGGGTCCTCCTGATAGGGGGTCATTTTTAGGGTCTTCCTAATAGATGGCCCTTTTTAAGATCCCCTGTTAAAGGGTCCTTTTTAGGATCCTCTTGGTAGAGGGTCCCTTTTAGGAGGGCAAGGGGTCCTTTTTAGGATCCTCCATTATAGGGTCCTTTTTAGGAGCCTTTTTTAGGTTCCCCTTGCTAGCTGCATGTTTTTGCCTCCTGTCCTGCCCCCCAAGTGTTTGGTGAAATTTATTTCGGCAGGCACTTTGGCTGATGCCCGCGTAGCGAAGAAAAGTAACACATGAAGTTGCAAACAGTTTCATTCATAGCATGCGTTTTACAACCAACCTTGTAAATAAAGGGGTTACATCTAACTAGAAGGTTACCTAGGTAGCCTCTTTGATTCTTACTTACTTAAGCTAAAACAACAAGGAACAAACTAAACATAGGTTCTTTTTGCACTGAGTGCCGAAGCCTCGCTGGTAGCACTTCTGGAGATGATCCGTAACTCGTGGGTCCAACTTGTGTGGGTCTAATTTGTGTGGGTCTCTCCTTCATACACAACCATTGCCATCGGTACAGATGGTTTGGTGGCTGTGCGGAGGGACATGTTATAGCATTCCCTCGCTTCCTTCTACTCCCCTTTCACGCATGATACTCCCTCGGGGGTCGGGAACTTCATAGCTATATGATACACATAAGTTATCGCCTTCAATTCTCTCAGAGAGGGTCTCCCTAATACCGCATTGAAGGCTGAGGCGCAATCCACCACGACAAAGTTAGCCATTATGGTGGTTTGCCTGGGTTGCTCCCCCAGGGGCTGTATCGAATCTCCCGTAAACCCATACGAAGACGTAGTGCAAGGCTTTAGGTGACGGAGGCTCAATCCCATCTTTTCCAGCACTGGTCGATGCAAGATGTCCAATGAGCTCCCGCTATCCACCAAGGCCCGATGTACCCTCATGTTAGCAAGCTGGGCAGTTAGCACCAGGGGGTCATTATGAGGGAAGTGAACTCCCTGCGCATCTTCTTCAGTGAAAGTTATCGAGTCATTCTCGCCCTTGAAGCTCTTCGGGGGGCGTTGCTCCAAACTTAAAACGCAAGGTGGTGGACTTCGTCTAGCCTCCTTAGCGTACTTGCCTCGCCCCTTCCTGGAATCGCCTCTGAATCCCGGTCCTCCAAAGATGGTCCTGACCTCTCCCTGTATTTCTGGGGCCACCTCCCGCGCCCGCGGCAGGGACGCTCCTTCTTCTGGCTTCTGACTCTCCTTGCGCACGTACCTGCCCAAATGTCCCCGACGAATGAGCTCCTCGATTTCCTCCTTCAAATGGTTGCATTCCGCGGTGGTGTGGCCGACATCCTTGTGATACTGGCAATACCTGCTGAGGTCTCTTTTGGACCGGTCTTTTTTCATTGGCGGGGGCCTTTTGAAAGGGACCTGGTTTTCGTTCGCAACGAAAATATGCTCCCTCGCATGGGTGAGGTTAGTGTAAAAGGTGTAGGGGCCCTATAGGCGCTCCTCAAAGCGTTGATGCTTCTAGGGTCGATCATCTCTTGTTCCCTCATAAACCCCCTTCTTCTTTGCACCGCCCGGGTCTTCCCGAGCTGAAGGTTTCGGGGGCGATGGGCCTTTTCTGGCTTTGAGGTTCTCGTGAACATCCTCCACGCGAATGTAATTTTGTGCCCGCTCGTAGAAATTATCTAAGTCTGTGACCTCCCTCTTGAGCATATTATCCCATAACTTGCTTCATGGGCGTACTCCAGCTGTGATGGCCATTTTCAGCTCTCGGCGGGTCAGGCTCCCTACTTTAGCTGCCTCCATATTGAACCTATGAATATAGCTCTTCAGGCTCTCGTTTTCTCCCTGCTTCACATTTGCGAGGCTGGTGCCTGGCATCGTGTAGTCGCGCACGGCGTGCTGCTGCTAGAGGAACTCATTAGAAAGTTGTTGCCAAGACCTAATGGACCCCGGTCTAAGTCGTTTGAACCACTTGTACGCAGGTCCTTTTAAGGTGACGGCGAAGCAATGACTTCTCACCACGCTGCCAATTCCCCTCAGCTTCATCAAGTCGTTAAATGTATCTAGATGGTATTTTGGATCCGTGCTTCCTTTGTAAGGGGTCATGTGGGGCTCTTTAAAGTTGGCAGGGAGCCTGATGGCCTGGATCTCCCTAACGAAGGGTGACTCATGGTCGAACTACTCCTTAAGAATTTGACCTCCAGAGGCGGTGACGATCTTGCTTCGCAGGCTCCTCATTTCTGTGTCCAAGTCCAACCTTCTCTTACTTAGGGATTCCTTTAAAGCGGACAGGTTAGGATCACCCTTTCCCTTGCCCTCTCGGGGCGCCATAGGGGGTGTGGTCCTTTTACCCGCCCTCTTTTTGTTGAGCTCCCCCCGTAAATCTGAGGGTGCTCTCTTAGATGTGACCTCGTCCTCGTTGCGATGGGCCGCGTTGGTCTTCGGCTCTGGCTTCTGGGCCTGCTTCGGTGGCTCAGGATGTTAGTGTTGCTTCGTTCGGGGGGTGTTGCTGGTGGAGTGTCGGGTCCTCCCATCATCTACTGGAACTGTGGACTCTGCCACCTCACGACCTTTCTCTTTTCTCTTGGTCAAGGTCACGTTTGACTTACCTTGCAATAGGCCATTCAGCACCTCTTGCATATTCTCTAGGGTAGTCTCCAACCTTTAGTTCTTACGGTGCAGCTCATGTATTTCTTCTTCATAGAATCGAGATTGAGAACTTGAGCTCACGAAATGGACCCAGGGATGCTTATCGTGCCTACGCGTAGAGGGGCCCGGGTCCTGCCGGCCGGAGTTCGGTACTTGGGGTGGTCTAGGGAGCGGGTACTCGTTAGCATTTCCCGGTGGTGCTCTTGGAGGACTCTCTACAGGCGGGACGCCCGGTGACGAGGCCTCTCTATCACCCTCGTGAACCTCAGGGTTCCTTGGGGGATCCACCTCTCTAGGTGGAGGGGGATCCTTCATGGAGGCCTTCAGCTGGACTCTGTTCAGGTGGACCTCCACCTCTCGTGGCTCCCTGAGTCACTTTGAACGTCTTGGCATTTCTTCTTGCTGGAAGTAATGGTAGAACAGTAGCTTGGAACTTACGTTCCCACAAACGGCGCCAAACTGTTGACGGTTAGAACTCGTCAACTAAGTTAAGTTGCAAAGAATTGCAAGATCAAGATTATCAATAGAAAAAGCCTTAGAAATTTAAGTATCAACTCTAAGAACAATTGCAGAAGAACAATGGTGAAATCAGTTTTTCATTCACTATGGTGCACTTGCTAAAGTAAATTTTCCAACCCCTTTCCATGGGGAATTGAGGTTCATTATATAGTGGGCTCTAATGGCCTTAGATACACTGTGGTCCAAGGGACCAGGTAGTACATAAGTACACTATCAGGAGAGTTGTTTCAGAGGTAGTGGTGTTGCAACCAGTACATGGACAGGTGCCAGGAGGATGTCTCCACTACTTTTTCGTACCAATGTCCGAGGAGTATGCAGGCCATGTCCTTTCTCTTAGTGCTCCCACTACCTGATTAGCATGAGTGCCAAGGTCGGACGTACGGGGCCTTACAAGCCGTACCCCGTACGAGGTTGTACCATCATGACCCTTCGGAATCATACTTGGGCTTTCACTCCTGGACGGTGGGGTATGCCTAATAGGTGTTAGGTGTCGTTGGAGTACGACCCGTTGCACGTGGCATCTCCTAGGGGCGAGGCGCTCCCCCTAGGCACGAGATGCCTACCCCGGATGCGAGACACCCCTCTTAGGCGTGAGGCGCCGTGGACGCGAGGCGCATCCCCCGAGCGCGAGGCGCCCCTCCCAGGCGTGTGGTACCGGTGATGCGAGGCAGGGGCCTCGTAAGAGGTTGTGCGAGGCTGGACCTTGCGAGACGCACATGCGCCGAGGCAGGAGCGAGGTAGGGGCCTCGCGAGGGGGGTGTTCGGCTGCGACGCGCGAGCCGCCTCGCTGGGTGCATCGAGGGTGATGCGAGGTTGGGCCTTGCGAGACACACATGCGTCGAGGCAGGAGCGAGGCAGGCGTGAGGCAGGGGCCTCACGAGGGGGGTGTGCGGTTGCGACGCGTGAGCCGCCTCGCTGGGTGCGCCGAGGGTGGTGCGAAGCTGGGCCTCGCAAGACGCACATGCCTAGTGTGATGCCGAGGGCGCGCCGAGGGTGATGCGAGGCTGGGCCTCGCGAGACGCACATGCCCGGGTGATGCCGAGGGGTGATGCGAGGCCGTTGCAAGAGGACAGTGGCCCGAGCATCCCGCGGCTCAGATATGTATTTAGGCCTTTATGTGACCCTAGCACGCGCCTTGGATCTTTTACAAGCATGGAATATTGAGCATCCACATGAGTCAATAAAGCATCAATTTATTTTTAGCTATGTTTTATATTCGGTTTACTCAAGTTATTGGAAAAGGCTCAACTTTTATTTGAATAAATATTAATCTTTTAAATTCAAATCCAATTTGAACTTATCAGGTTATTATCTCCCACTCAAATAAAGATATTTAATTAATTATACCAATTAATTAAATCTTATATTTTTTAAAATAAATATTTAATTTATTATAATTTCAAAAATTATAATTGATTAATTATTTAATTAAAATTTGAAATTAATTTAATTATTTAATATAATTTCAAAAATTATACAATAATTAAATATTAATTAATTTTATTAACTACAACTAATTTGTAATTAATCACTATTATCATATAATTGCATATTTGGCCTGAAGAACAAATTTCTTCTTAAATATGTCTTTAAACTATTTTTCCCTTCATATCAACTCTTACCTTGAATAGTGTTGATAGAGCCGCTATGGGGACCTATGGACCTATAATTCCAAGCTCCAATAAATTTGAGATTATTAATTAAACTCTTTAATTAAATAATCTTAATTTATTAATCTCATGATTATTCCATTATAAATATGAGACTACACTCTTGTAATTATAGACATTTCATTTACTGAGTACTTTATGATCATAAAGTGTCCATTGATATAATCATTGCATACAACTTGACCCTCTAATAATGGTTCATAATTAATCGGGAATAAAATTACCGTTTTACCCTTTTAATTATCTCTTGTTTCCTTAAGTACCATTGACTTTACTAGTGAAGATTAATTCATAACTAAATTATGAATTTGAGCTCTATAACCTTTCAGTCCTAAAAGTCAACCCTTAAGAGAACCATCATTCAATCTCTTGTGAGAAGGCATAGATTCCATATCTGTATACTATGTCCCCAGCCATCTACATTAATGAGTTCCCAAAACAAAAGTTTCTAGCCCGATCATTCTGACAAACCCTAACAAGTGAATCAAAGAACTCATATAACATAAACAAGAGTTCATAGTAACTTCAAGATTAAGATCTATTTATATATGATCATCAGTTGATATATTTAATTAATACTTCGAAACGGTATTTAACTAAGTATTAATAAACATATCTGGTCCAGTTCTATATATTCTCTAATATATAAAGCACCTCCACTAAAGTGTCCTATTACACTAGTAATCCGGATCTAGATCACATGTATTCATAATACTAGTGGACCGTACTTGCAGTAATTAATCTAAAGAATCCATAACTTTATTTTACTGCGAACTATTCAAGTTCATTTATTTCATACACGATCCTCCCGTAACAATACGTGTTTGAGATCACATATATGAACTTAGGAATTTTCCTGATATTTACATAATATTATCACACAATAATATAGTCCATAAAATATATGCATAATAAATTCAATTTATTTATTTATTTCATAAAACAATGTCTACTACATATGCTTTCAGGGCACATTTCCAACAGCTAAATCCCCTCAAGTGCTCCTTCGGAGTAAGATCAAGGAAGTTCTTGGGATTTATAGTAAACTCGCGAGGAATTGAGGCCAATCCTGAGAAGATCAAAGCCCTAGTCGATATGAAATCGCTAGCAAAGATCAAGGATGTTCAAAGCTTGACCGGAAGAATTGTTGCTCTCAGTAGATTTATTTCCAAATTGACGGACAAATGCGTCCCATTTTTTAATCTTGTAACGACCCAAATTCGCTAATAAGGCTTAAGGGCCTTGATTAGTGTGCCTGGAGGGCATAATGGGAATTATGTATGACTTTAATGATTAAGATGCATGATTATGATTTAAAGCATGTTATATGACTATTTGAATATTTGAGATGCATGACTATGTGTATTAGTATGCATGTAGGCCCTGATTAGGTTAGAAGGGCATAATCGTAATTTTGGCCATTATGGGCATAACTGCTATGATATATGTGATAATTGTCGAGACCACATTATTATGTGGATATATTTGTGATCTGTGACTCAAGACGATCCTAGTGAGCAGAATAGCGAAAAAGTCATGGCGGGGATTTATACCTGGCTCGGGGTGAGCCTGGGGGTATAAATGGGAATTTAGTGAGTATATTGGAATCTATTTTGATATCAAGGAATATAATTGGTGATTAATTAGGTATCAGGAAGTAGCGGGAAATATTAGGGACACTTGAGGAATTAGCGGGAATTGGGTAAAATGACCAGAATGCCCTTAAGTGCATTAAAGGGTTAGAAATAAAGGGGAGGGCATTAAGGTCATTTGGCTTCTTAAAGATGGGAATTACTGAGGCTTTATGTTAGTGGAAGTTGTAGAAAAGTATAGAAGTCTGAGAAAAGGGAGAAAAGAAGGAAAAGAAAGAAAAGAGAAAAGGAAAGGGAGAAAACAGAGCTGGTTTTCTCTAAGGTCAGTTTATGTTTTTTTCATCAATTTCTTGAGAAACTTTGGAGCAAAGCTCAGGGAGGAGAGCTGAGTTAGGCTGAGCATCAAGGATCCTAGGCTAGGCTTGGAGAATTGGCAGAGGTTTAGCAGGAACACCCTAACACTTGAGGTAAAGTTCTGTAGTTTCTTCAGTTTCTGGTTTTGGTTTTTGAACTATGGTGCATAAGCTGAGTTTGATGGGAATTCAGGCCAAAAGTTGAGGGAGAGCAAGCCAAAGAGGTGTAGAGGTTGTCTTGAAGTCGAAACCCCATTAAAGGTATGAATTCTAAGCTTCTAACTCTGATGTTTTGACTGGTTTTGCTGAGTTTCTGAGCTTAGGGTCAGCCATGGTGAATTTTGGGATTAGAGATGCATGTGATTGGGTTTTGAGTTTATGGAGTGCTTGGGATGAGTGGAGTATGTTCATAAGGATTTTTTTGAGTTTGGCAAAGGTTTGGAGAAGTTTTTGTTGAGTTTGGTTCGAGGAAATCGCAGGAAGGGAAATTTGGAGTTGGCCTGTCTGTGACTAGCGCTACAACGCTAGCCTTTGGGCGCTGTAGCGCTAGGCCATGCATGCTGAGGGGATTTTGCTTCTATTTGTAGCACTGTAGCGCCCTCCTAAGAGCGTTGTAGTGCTACCCTATTTTCATAAAGGGATTTTAGGGTTATTTGCAAGGGTTTTTAACCAAGGGTTTGGGGTTTGATTCCACCACCTTGCTTGGTGGAACTAGGACTTCTCGGGGGCTCAAGATTAGCCCCGAGGCTAGGTTTTGGACTTGAGGTTTGATGATGACTTTGACCTATGATTGTGTTTAGGTGAGCGCTAGGGCTCGAGAGGGATCGTGCTCAAGGAGTCAAGTGATCAAAGTTAGTGAATCGAAAGGTAAGAAAACTGCACTCGGTTATATGTTTGTGATGGGACTAAGTGCTCCTGATATTTGTATTATGTCAATGATGGTATCATGCCATGGGAAATGTGATAGCAACCTAAGGGTGCCGTACACAATATTTGCACACAGGGCGCGGCTCGGCCACTGGTAGCCAAGGACAGCTTAATATTCACTGAGCTCGGTTTAAGCGGGCCGGAGTCAGTGGGATAACGGAGGGAGCGGCCTGAGGGCGCTAGCCCTACTTATCATCTGTGAACTGATATATGATATGAGTTGATATGCTTAGTATGTTGAATACTTGATTATACTGAATGATTATATGGTTGAGAATATGTGATGCAATATGAGATGTTGATTTGTCTGTTGATTGTTTATGCTCTGTTGTTGTGTTTTCTTGCTGGGCCATGGCTCACGGGTGCTACGTGGTGCAGGTAAAGGCAAGGGCAAGATGGACCAATCCTGAGATGGAGAACTACGGGGTTGAATGTACATAGCCAGCTGTTCGATCGCCATGGTCGAGGAGTGGATCAGGACAGGGATTGCCTAATTGTTTGTTTTAACTTAATATGGCTTGTTATTGTATTTAAACCTTATGAATTTTGTAAACGGTCTTCAAACTTAATATTTTTGGGATCCCGTGCAAACAGGAAATGTTTCTTATGATAAATGTGGCTTTTAAGACCAAAATGTTTTAACCCTAGTTCCTTTATAGTTCCAATAACACGTTTTTATTATTAAATGACTTGATTAACAAGTCTAGCACTTTATAAACACACAGTGTAACGGTCTTGGCTATCCAGGGCATTACAAATCTACTCAGAGGCAACAAGAAATTCGAATGGACGAAGGAGTGCGAACAAGATTTTCAAGCTTTAAAGACACATATGTTGCAGCCACCGATTCTATCCAAGCCGGTCGATAAAGAGACTCTGTTCATCTTCTTGGAGGTAACAGAGTACGCTGCCAGCGCTGTCCTAGTAAGAGAAGAAGAAGGCATGTAGAAGGTTGTTTATTATGTAAGCAAGATGCTAATAGGAGCGGAGCTGCGGCATCCACTTATTGAAAAATTAGCCTATTGCTTAATCTTAGCCTCTAGGAAGCTGCGGCCCTACTTCCAAGCTCACCCAATCACAGTTTTGATCGACCAACCTCTAGGCAAGTTCTACAGAAGCCAGAGGCCGCAGGTAGATTATTGAAATGGGCAGTCGAACTTGGGCAGTTTGATATCTCTTACTTGCCATGAGCAGCGATAAAAGGGCAAGCTCTGGCAGACTTTGTCGCAGAAATCACTAGGCTTCCAGACAGCGAGTAACCAGAAGGATCTGAAGAATCTGAGTCTCAAAGCCAAAATCCTTCTTGGAGGTCGTTTATAGACGGTTCTTCTAATGAGCACCACGCACAAGAGTGATTTTGATAACGCCTGAGGGGCATCGATTTCACTGCGCAATCAGGTTTGACTTCACTGCTTCTAACAACGAAGCCGAGTATGAAGCACTACTCGCTGGATTACGGTTGGCCAGGAGTATGCACATAAAGTCACTTGACATCTACAGTGACTCTCAGTTAGTAGTCAATCAGATCATGGGAGAGTACAGGCTCGAGGCTTAAAAATGTTTGCTTACTTAAATAAAGCGAAGGATCTATTGGCGTAGTTTGATAAGTACACCCTTCAGCAAGTACCTCGCGACCAAAACTCAAACGCTGATGCTCTAGCCAAGTTAGCAAGTGCCAAGGATGCTGACACCCTAAACATAGTGCCATTTGAGCGACTATTTGCACCAAGCATCCAAGCAGAAGAGACCTCTTTGGTGATCCAGGCAGCAGATACATGGATGGTACCTTACATAGAGTACCTGACGCAAGGCGTGTTACTGACAGACAGAAACAAAGCTAGGACCCTTAAGCGGCAAGCTGCTAGGTATATCCTGGTTGATGGAATCTTGTACCGAAGGGGATACTCAGTGCCACTCCTCAGATGTATTTCGAAAGAGAAGGCCAAGGAATTGATGAAAGAGGTCCACGAAGGCTTTTGTGGGGACCATGCTGGGGGGCAGAGCTTATCAGAAAAGATCCTAAGGCAAGGATACTTCTGGCCATTTATGAATGAAGACTCGATGGAATTCGTGCGGAGATGTGACAAATGCTAGAGGTTCTCAAAAATTCCATGAGCAGCCCCTAATGAGCTAAAATAGATGCAAAGTCCGTGGCCATTCGTAGTCTGGGGTATAGACCTAATCGGATCTTTACCCACAGGAAAGGGCGGCGTCAAGTATGCTGTGGTGGCCGTTGATTACTTTACAAAATGGGTCGAAGCTGAGCCACTTGCAACCATAACGACCAAGAGAGTGCTAGATTTCATGGTTAAAAACATCGTGTGTCGCTATGGATTGCCAAGGAAGATTGTCTCAGACAACGGCACCCAGTTTGATAGTGATCTGTTCACAGATTTTTGCGAGCGACATGGAATTATCAAGAGCTTTTCTTCAATCGCTCATCCTTAAGCAAACGGACAAGTCGAAGTAGTCAATAAAATGCTAAAGGATACTTTGAAGAAAAGACTTAAGGAAGCGAAGGGGGCATGGCCAGAGCAATTTCCTGAAGTCCTTTGGTCGTATAGAACTTCCCATCAAACAGCAACAGGCCATACTCCATTTTCCTTAGCTTATGGATATGAGGCTATGTTGCCTTTTGAGTTATATCCGCTGTCAGATTGAAGAATAACATACGATCAAGGCTCCAATAGCCAGCTATTGATGGAATCTCTTGATTTGGTCGATGAAAAGCGAGAGCAAGCCCAACTCCGAGTAGCAGCTTACCAGCAAAAGGTCGCCCGGTATTTCAATTCAAAAGTACGAGAAAGGAAATTCAATGTCGGAGATCTGGTACTTCAAAGGGTTTTCCTTAACACTCGCGACCAGGCTGCCGGAGTACTCGGACCTAATTGGGAAGGACCATACCAGATTAAAGAAGTCCTCCATCCAGGCACTTACAAACTTGCTTTCTTAAATGGAGATCTCATTCCTCGCTATTTGAATGGAGAACACATGCGCAAGTATTATCAATAAATGATTCTTCTCAAAGAATTGGCTTGTATTAATTTTACTTTTTACAAGTTCTGAAAAAGGGTTGGTCATTTTATGTGACAGATCGCTAATAAGTGTAGGTCATTTTGTTGATCACTCGTACAGAAATGTTTTGTCCATTTATTACGAGAAATAAAAGGGATTGTGCGCAGCTAGTCATTCTTGCCAATTATTGTATTTATTACAAATATTTGCTCATTACGTGTGTTGTTTTGCTGTATTATCGTTTTAAATTCTCTATTGCGAGCAGAAATGTTCGAACAGGTTTTGGTCAAGGCAAGTGACCGAGGACCTAAAGCTCCTCAATCACTTAGGGGGCATATAAGGCATCTAGTAAGCAAAGCATATCGAAAGGTATGTAAATACATGAGCAAAATAAGTGAAAGCATGCTAGGGTACTTAGAGTATATTTCAAAATTTTGTATTTTGTTAAATCAAACCAAAGTACTATGCTAAGTTCGGTCATGCGAACAGATGTTATAATAAATACAAATATTATAAAATAAAAAAGAAATCCTTTTACACTGCGAGCAGTAGCTGCTCGGATGTAATTGTTTGTTAAAAGTAAAAGCTGCCCATGCAGCAATAAAAATAAAAAAAAGTAATTGTCTTTACATCACGACCTGTAGGTCGCGTATTCAAAAGATAACAAAATAAAAAGAAAAATAAAAGACTACAAGGCTGGAGGATCTTGAGGAGTGTTCTGGGTGACAGTAGCGTCAGCTTCATTGTCTGCGCCGTCAATCCCCGTTGCCAAGGAAATTTCTGGGGAAGCAGGAATTTTAGCTCTTTCTTCTTCCTCCAGGCGAAAGGTGCATCGGGTCATTAGAGTTCGTCTCAAGCACTTAGACAGATAGCTGAAGTCGGCCTTTTGATTATGCTTCCAAAACTCGTAGAAGCAAAGGTGGGTATCTTCCCTATACTTCTCCATGTTTTTGGCATTAGTCTCTTCGAGCTCCTTAACGCGCCCCTCCAACTCCTTCGTCGCCTTTTTGCTTGCAGTCAGATCGAGCCCAAGCTGTTTGACTTCTTGAATGTTGAGTTTGGAACTCTCCCTGAATTTTTCTTTATCTTCATTAGATTTGTTCAAGGCAGCCCAGCACTCCAACAGCTCTTCGGTCAGCTGGGCTTTCTGCTCGAGCAGTTCGTCATTCTGCTTGGTCAGTTCTGCGTTTTTCTCGAGCAGGTCAATATTTTTCCCCTCGAGCACCTTCACTGCCTCAGTATGCCTGATGTCAAAGTCTTTGGTCTGGGTGACCAAAGTACCCATGTAGCACCATCCAGCAGTGATAGTCAGCAATCCCTACGATCAGATAAAAGAAATAAGATGATGGCAGAAATTAACAGAGCAAGATGACTCAACAACAAAAAGCCACTTACACTGGCTATCTCGTTCAGCCCTCGGTTTATTATTTGGTTGGCTTCCATGGAGTTGATGCCGACGATGGCCTCTTAATTGCGTTTGTGCTTGGAGAGTTTGTATATTCTCTCACTGGACGAACTGACCACGGTGCTGGCCAGAGTGTCTTCGGGTTGAGTGTGGTGTGGCTAGTCGGTAGGCGCTGGAGGAGTAGAGTGCTGGTCGACCGGTGTAGTTGAAGACGGTTGGTCGAGTGGAGAAGGAGGTGGTGTTGTTTCCTTTGTGGGGGTGGCGTGTTTTCCTTCGAAGGAGCAACTGCTGAAGGACCCTTAATATGGGCCTTCTTTGAAGTAGTTTTGCTACTTTCTCCGCGAACCCTCAGTCCGGACCCTCAGGAGGTGCTCCTTTCTCTTGCTGTCTTTCTTCCTGCTCAAGGGAGTAGCAGCGGTGGTGTAGTAATCAAACACGTCTTCAGACGACATAACTGCATGTAAGGAAACATTGCGAGCAGTGAGACAATATGTCTAGATGGAACTAAAAAGGAAAGCAAGGAAATTATAAGTAAAGTACCCGTGCTATAACTACTGGTCGCTACATTACTTACTGAACTACTGCTACCCTCACTTACTGCCTGGAATAAATCTGAACCTAAGTTTGGAGTATACTTAAAGTTGCTGTCCCCGTCAAATAAGTGACAGGAAATTGGCAAACTATCTAAGAATGAGAAAACAGTACCGTTCTCATCTAAGGACTCATCGATGGGTGCAGGGGGTTCGGAAGCTTTCTTTTTTCCCTTTCCCGTTGGGGCAGGGGGAGAAGCTGCTCGCAAGGTGCTGGAGGGTTCCCTGATTGTCACTCTAGTGGTCCTCCTCCTTTGAGGTTGCGACACATCTGTGTTCTGCTCGGGAATCTCCTCACCGGTGGCACTGCCCGCCGTTGACTCCCTCACATCCTGGTGAGGTGCCAGAAGCCCGACTAGTCTCAAGTTAGCTTCAGTGACCAGCTGTTTGACGCACTTCTCTACGTCAGTCATGTTCGCCAAGAGTGTTGCTCGGACTTCCATTTCTGGAGTGGGAGTCGGTCGCAGCCATGGACCTGAAATATGCTAAATCTCTAAGGGAAGTGCAGATAAAATACAAGGGAAATAAACGACCAGGAGAGCAAAGATATTGTAACGACCCAAAATCACTAATATGGCTTAAGTGCCTTGATTAGGGCGCTAGGAAGGCATAATTGGTTTATGTGTGAGTTTATTGATTTAATGCATGAATATATGATACGCATGCTTGTATGATTATATGAATGTAAATGTGGTTAAATGTTATATCTGTGAGAATTACATTATTATGTGGGTAGATTTGCAGTGTGCGACTTGAGGCGATCCTACGGAGCTAGATAGCGGGAAAAGTCACAACGGGGCTTAATATTTGACTTTGGGCAAGTCAGGGGAATTTTAGGTATCAGGTGGTTATTTAGACTATCGGGTTATGGAAATAAATATATGGAGATATATTTGAGGTTAGGAGGTTTAGGCGAGAATATTGGGGAATTTTACCGTTTTGCCCTCGGGGATGCTTCTGGTACCCTGAGCCTTGGGATTGATCTAATTAGCTAAGATTAGACTAAGTAATCAGAAAGTAGTAGAACAAAAGACCCAAACCGACCCATGTTCTCTCTTCTCCTCTTCTCACTCTCTTCTCTCTTAAGGAACTACATAAACCTAAGGAGAACTCAATTGAGAGGTCTGTGTTTAAGCTGAATTTATGAAGGATTAGCCTAGTTCTGATTAAGGGACACTCAACCAGGATCAAGGTAAGAATTGAGTTTTGTTTTTGGGTGTTAGAACTCTGAGTTTTTGGCTGAATATTAAGGTGCTTATGGTTTTGATGTTTATGGGCTGAATTGAAGCTGAGAGCTTGGGTTTTAGCTCAGATTTGTCAAGGAAGTGGTTCAGCAAAGAAGGTAAGCCTCAATTCGTAATTTAGAGGTTAAAATTTGAGTTTGCATAACTGGTTTTTTGTGTTTTGAGTTGCTGGGTTTTAGGAATCAAAATGGAATTTTAGTAGGTTTTTAAGCTGGATTTCTGTTGGATTATGTTGTTAGAATCATGTTAAAATTTTTGTGATTAATGGGTTTTGAATTAGGGTGCTTTGGGGTGGTTTTGAATAAGGTTAGGATGCTAGAAATGGTGGATTTTTTGGGCATGAAGGGTAGAGTCACGGGTCTGTTCTAGAGCGCTGCAGCCCTACGAAGCAAGGAAGCCAGGGAGGCTCGGCCAAAGGGAAGCGTCGCAGCGCCACAGGGCAGGGCCGCGGCGCGTGTCTGCCTATTGAGGGGCTTGGGTTCTGTTTTAGGGCGGGCCGCAGCTATGTTTCAAGGGCCGCAGCCCTTAGGTGCATTCTTAATCTTTTGGGGATTTTAAGCGCATGAATCTAACCTAGGGTGCTCGGGATCGATTTCACCACCGTGTTTGGTGGAATTCAATGTCCCGAAAGCTAGCATTGTACTCGGAAACTTTTATTTGAATATTGATGGAATCCATTACCTTGGTTGTGACTAGGTGTTAAGCTAGGGCTCGAGAAACGGATCGTGCTCGAGGGACGTCGGTTGTAGTCAGTGAACGTGGAAGCTAAAGGTAAGAAAACTGCACCCGGTTGGGTCTTTGTAATGGGACTAAGGGTTCCCTAATATGTATGTTTTGAAAGGATGGTACTATGCCATGTAAACAGTAAACCAACGGCCTAAGAGTGCTGAGGTTAAACTAGTGCACAGGGCGCGGCTCGGCCACTGGTAGCCGAGGACAGCTTATTATGCACTGAGCTTGGTTTAAGCGGGCCGGAGTCAGTGGGGTAAACAGAGGGTGCGGCCTAAGTTGTCGGCCCTAATTATCATGTAACTTGATTGTTATTAATGCTTACTTGCATCTTTCATTTTGAATACGTGCTATGTGGTTAATATGAGTATTGAGTGTTTGATCGTGTTTGAAGGATTATTCATCTGTTATTGTTTTTTCTGATGCATAATATGTTTTCTTGCTGGGCCTTGGCTCACGGGTGCTACGTGGTGTAGGTAAAGGCAAGGGAAAACTCGATCAACCCTGACTAGGAGAGCTCTGCGAGCTGAATGTACATGACCAGCTGCTCAGCCGCCACGGTTGAGGGGAAAGCAGGAACGGGGGAACCAGAAATGTCAGTTTTGCCTTATAATGGCTGATGGTTGTCTGTATTTTGGAGATTCTGTGAACCAACTTTTAAACACTGTTTCTTTTTGGGATCCCATGTGTAAAACAGTTTAATTATATAAAATGTATCTTTTGAGACTAAAACCCTTTTTAACCCTAGCACATTCATGGTTAGCGGCACATTTTTAATTAAATGACTTGATTAGCAAGTCTTGCACCTTTATAAATACGCAGTGTAGCGGTCTTGGCTATCCAGGGTGTTACAACATTCACTGCTAGAGACAAGCTCGATTTAGGGTTTGGTAATGTGTATATGTGCTTATATGCTTATATGCCTGAAATGAGTTATGAATGTTGTTATTTATTGGATTAATAGGAAGCATGAGATACTGATAGGGCCTGGCCCTTGACTGCTGTATGAAAATATTAAGGCATGCTTATCTGCATCGCAGTGCATGTAAATGAATATTTGAATGATTAACTGTATATTGTGTATTGGTGAATGCTTTTATCTTAGCTGTGGTGTGGTAATGTTGGGGCATGCTTATTAGCAGCCGGTGCATGTGGATGAATGCCTATATTTTGAATGTTTGTGATTGGTTATGTTCCTTTGATGGATTTTGGAGAAGCTTTTACCCTGTCATCATGGTCTGACTGCCGAGTCGTTGATTGTAGATTGACTTGGATAGCTATGCGTCCAAGAAAATCTACACGACTAGCCGGCACTAGGTCTGGGGTCGGGAGTGATGACCAGGGCCAGATTCCTCTACCATTCCCTGAGAACTGGCAGCAACTCATGGCAGATATGCAAGCTCAATTACAGAGCCAAGATGAACAGATTCGTCTATTGCGTCAGTAGGCTCCGTCAGGGAGTGCTGCCCCTATTGTACCACCTACAGTGGTACCGGTTGTACAGCCAGGAGAGGTTGGAAATAGGTGGGAGTCGTTATATGAGCGGTTCAGGAAGTAGCAAACTCCAATCTTTGAAGGGGGACTTGATCCATTGAAGGTCGAGCAATGGTTGACTATGATCACAACTATTCTGGATTTCATGAGAGTAGAGGGGCATGACAGAGTGGCCTGTGTCACATATATGTTGAGAGAGGATGCATGCATCTGGTGGGAGGTGGCTTCACAGACCAGGGATGTCACTACTCTGAGTTGGGAAGGCTTCAGAGACTTGTTTAGCCAGAAATACTACAATGTTGCCGTGAGGGCAGCAAAAGTTAATGAGTTTGTGGGTTTGGTGCAGGGCAATATGACTGTTACAGAGTATGCTCTAAATTTTAACAGGCTTGCGAAGTTTGCACCAAATCTTGTGCCTACTGATGCTGCTAGGTAGGATATATTTATCAGGGGGCTTAATGCTATGATAGTCCGGGATGTTAGGATTACAACGGTACCTGGAGGAACAAATTATGCCCAGGCCGTTGAGAAGGCTTTTACCGCTGAGGAAGCGGAAAACAAGATATGGAGGGAAAGTGTGGTGAGGCGCAAGGGCCGCAAAGTGGTGCCTCCTTATTCTGGGACAAGTAGGGGCGGAGGCTCCAGTGACTTCAAGAGAAAGACTCCTGACACTTCGACTACTGCCGGTCCTGACAGGAGGGGTCGGGGTGGTCAGGGTGGTGGTGAGGCATGGCAGACCTATCCAGAGTGCCTGAGGCGTAGAAGGCGTCACCTGGGCGAATGTCGGGCCAAAGCTTGTTTTGTGTGCGGAACAGTGGGGCATCTCAGGAAGGACTGCCCAATAGTGAAGAAAGGTGAAGCAGGGAAAGTGGATAGCTTGACTCCAGCTCAAGTATTCACTTTGACGTAGGCAGAGGCCGAGGCTAGTCCCTCGGTAGTGACAAGTCAGCTTTCTAGCGCTGGCTCTCCTTTTACTTTATTGATTGATTCTGGTGCTACACATTCCTTTGTTTCTAGTAAAGTGATTGGTAGATTGTGTAGACCTAGTGAATATCAGACTGCGGGGATTGGAACTGTATTGCCTACAGGGGAACTAGTAATTTCTAGGAGATGGATTAGGGCACTGCCAGTGATGGTTGATAGTAGGGAACTTTCGGTGGATTTGATTGAGTTAGTCATGGAGGATTTTGACATGATTCTAGGGATGGACTGGTTGGTCAGATATGGGGCTACTATTGACTGCAGGAAGAAGATGGTGACTTTTGAGCCTGAGGGCGAGGATCCATTTGTCTTTGTGGGTGCGGTATGTGGACCCCGCGTACCCATGATTTCAGCGTTGAGAGCCAGAGACTTGTTGCAGGGGGGATGCATAGGTTTTCTAGCCAGTGTAGTGGATACCACTAGGGTTATGCCAGCAGGGCCGGGAGAGACCAGAATGGTGTGTGAGTTTTGGACGTATTTCCTGAGGATCTACCAGGGTTGCCGCCGCGCAGGGAGATTCAGTTTGAGATTGAGTTAGCACCGGGGACAGAGCCAGTATCAAGGACACCATATAGAATGGCACTAGCAGAGTTGAAGGAACTAAAGATACAATTGCAGGAGCTTCTGGATTTGGGATTTATCAGACCTAGCTACTCTCCATGGGGCGCTCCAGTGTTATTTGTTAAGAAGAAGGACGGGACATTGAGGATGTGTATAAACTACCGAAAATTGAACAAGTTGACTATAAATAATAAGTACTCTACCAAGGATTGATGACTTGTTTGATCAGCTGCAGGGAAAGACGGTGTTCTCAAAGATAGATCTACGATCTATTTATCACCAGCTGAGGATCAAAGATGAGGATATACCGAAGACAGCCTTCCGGACGCGATATGGGCACTATGAGTTCTTGGTCATGTCTTTCGGTTTGACCAATGCCCCGGCAACTTTTATGGATTTGATGAACATGGTGTTCATGGACTTCTTAGATCAGTTTGTCATTGTCTTTATTGACGACATTATAGTATACTCCAGTTCAGAGGCAGAGCATGAGCAACATCTTCGACAGGTTTTACAGAGGTTAAGGGAGCATCAACTCTACACCCAATTTAAGAAGTGTGAGTTTTGGTTGCCAAAGGTGACTTTCCTTGGGCATATAGTTGGTGTAGAAGGGATTAAGGTGGATCCGTCCAAGGTGGAAGCAGTAAAAGATTGGCCAAGGCCAAGGAACACCTCGGAGGTGCGGAGTTTCCTTGGGTTGGCAGGTTATTACAGGCGATTTGTGGAGGGATTCTCAAAGATCGCTTCACCGATGACAAATTTGATAAGAAAGAATCAGAGGTTTGTTTGGTCAGAGAGGTGTGAGAACAATTTCCAAGAATTGAAGCGACGACTTATCTCTGCACCTGTGCTGAGTCTTCCTTCGAAGGAAGGAAAGTTTGTGGTTTATTGTGATGCATCAAGGATGGGTTTAGGCTGCGTGCTGATGCAGAATGAGAAGGTTATAGCCTATGCATCGCGGCAGCTGAAGGAGTATGAGCAGGGGTATCCTACTCATGATTTGGAGCTGGCGGCAGTGGTGTTCGCACTAAAGGTTTGGCGACATTATCTATATGGAGAGAAGTGCGAGATATACACTGACCATAAGAGTTTGAAATATTTCTTCACTCAGAAGGATCTGAACATGAGACAAAGACGCTGGTTGGAGCTGGTTAAGGATTATGATTGCGA
The DNA here is from genome assembly GCF_963169125.1 of Humulus lupulus. Lineage (NCBI taxonomy): Eukaryota > Viridiplantae > Streptophyta > Magnoliopsida > Rosales > Cannabaceae > Humulus > Humulus lupulus. The sequence goes on from NC_084801.1 coordinate 152,781,571, forward strand.
TATCCTTTACCACCCAGGGAAGGCCAATGTAGTGGCAGATTCCTTGAGTAGGAGGGGTCCAGGACAATTGTATAGTTCCACCCAGATCTCGAGAGAGTTAGCTGATGATATGGCCAGGGCAAAGATAGAATTGGTGGTGGGCCAGTTAGCTAATATTACCTTGCAGTCGACCCTGCTAGAGAGGATTAAGGAGGGATAATTGGTGGATGCGCAGTTGCAAGATGTTAGGCAGCATGTCCTAGCTGGGACAACTAAGGATTATTTTGTTTCTGAGACTGGTATACTTCGATATCAGGGACAAATTTGTGTTCAGGCGGATGAGGGGATCAGACGAGAGATACTATATGAGTCTCACACTATGCCATACTCACTTCATCCGGGTACCACGAAGATGTATCAGGATCTACGGACATTATATTGGTGGCCCGGGATAAAGAAGAATGTGGTGGAGTATGTGTCTAGATGTTTGACATGTCAGCAAGTAAAGGCTGAGCATCATCGACCAACGGGGTTGCTTCAGCCTTTGGGTATCCCAGAGTGGAAGTGGGAGGACATCATGATGGATTTTGTGGGAGGACTACCCAGGACAGTGAGACTTTGTGACTCAGTGTGGGTGATAGTAGACAGATACACCAAGTCAGCTCATTTTCTGCCGGTGAAGTTGACCTATATAGTGGAACAGTATGCAGAGTTGTATGTGAGGGAGATAGTTCGTCTCCATGGGGTTCCAAAGTCTATTGTATCTGATCGAGATCCTATCTTTACCTCTAAGTTTTGGGGAGCTCTACAAAGAGCAATGGGGACCCAGTTAAAGTTTAGCACATCTTTTCATCCTCAGACCGATGGACAGTCTGAGAGAACGATTCAGGTGTTGGAGGACATGCTTAGGGCGTGTGTGATTGATTTCAAGGGATCTTGGAGTAAGTATCTACCATTGGTTGAGTTTTCACATAACATCAGTTATCAATCCACGATTGGAGTGGCTCCTTATGAAATGTTATATGGGAGAAAGTGTAGATCACCCATTCATTGGGATGAGATGGGTGAGAGGAGGTACTTAGGGCCAGATATGGTTCAGAAGACTAATGAGGCTATTGAGAAGATCCGAGCCAAAATGCTTGCTTCGCAGAGTAGACAGAAAAGCTACGCTGATCCTAAGCGTAGGAATGTGGAGTTCCAGGTTGGGGAGCACGTGTTTCTGCGTGTCTCACCATTGAGAGGGGTAAGGAGATTTGGAGTAAAGGGCAAGTTGAGCCCTCGGTTTGTTGGACCTTTCAAGATCCTAGAGAGGATTGGACAGGTGGCTTACAGGTTGGCCTTGCCACCGTCGCTGTCAGGAGTTCATGATGTATTGCATGTCTCCATGTTGTGGAAGTATGTCTCAGATACGACGCATGTGCTAAAGTAAGAGGACTTAGAGTTACAGACAGATTTGTCCTATGAAGAGCGACCAGTTCAGATTTTGGATTGAAAGGACAAAGCTCTACGGAATAAGACAATTCTGTTAGTTAAAGTGTTGTGGAGAAATAGCAAGGTCAAGGAAGCGACCTGGGAGTTAGAGACAGCGATGCGGGATCAGTATCCCGAGCTATTTAGGTAAATTTCGTGGACGAAATTCTCAGTAGGAGGGGATAGTTGTAACGACCCAAAATCACTAATATGGCTTAAGGGCCTTGATTAGAGCGCTGGGAAGGCATAATTGGTTTATGTGTGAGTTTATTGATTTAATGCATGATTATATGATACGCATGCTTGTATGATTATATGAACGTAAATGTGGTTAAATGTTATATCTATGAGAACCACATTATTATGTGGGTAGATTTGCAGTGTGCGACTTGAGGCGATCCTACGGAGCTAGATAGCAGGAAAAGTCACAACGGGGCTTAATATTTGACTTTGGACAAGTCAGGGGTATTTTAGGTATCGATTGGTTATTTAGACTATCGGGTTATGGAAATAAATATATGGAGATATATTTGAGGTTAGGAGGTTTAGGCGGGAATATTGGGGAATTTAACCGTTTTGCCCTCGGGGACGCTTCTGGTACCCCGAGCCTCGGGATTGATCTAATTAGCTAAGATTAGACTAAGTAATCAGAAAGTAGTAGAACAAAAGACCCAAACCGACCCATGTTCTCTCTTCTCCTCTTCTCACTCTCTTCTCTCTTAAGGAACTACAGAAACCTAAGGAGAACTCAACTGAGAGGTCTGTGTTTAAGCTGAATTTATGAAGGATTAGCCTAGTTCTGATTAAGGGACACTCAACCAGGATCAAGGTAAGAATTGAGTTTTGTTTTTGGGTGTTAGAACTCTGAGTTTTTGGCTGAATATTAAGGTGCTTATGGTTTTGATGTTTAAGGGCTGAATTGAAGCTGAGAGCTTGGGTTTTAGCTCATATTTGTCAAGGAAGTGGTTCAGCAAAGAAGGTAAGCCTCAATTCGTAATTTAGAGGTTAAAATTTGAGTTTGCATGACTGGTTTTTTGTGTTTTGAGTTGCTGGGTTTTAGGAATCAAAATGGAATTTTAGTAGGTTTTTAAGCTGGATTTCTGTTGGATTATGTTGTTAGAATCATGTTAAAAGTTTTGTGATTAATGGGTTTTGAATTAGGGTGCTTTGGGGTGGTTTTGAATAAGGTTAGGATGCTAGAAATGGTGGATTTTTTGGGCATGAAGGGTAGGGTCGCGGCTCTGTTCTAGAGCGCTGCGGCCCTACGAAGCAAGGAAGCCAGGGAGGCTCGGCCAAAGGGAAGCGCTGCAGCGCCACAGGGCAGGGCCGCGGCGCGTGTCTGCCTATTGAGGGGCTTGGGTTCTGTTTTAGGGGCGGGCCGCAGCTAGGTTTCAAGGGCCGCAGCCCTTAGGTGCATTCTTGATCTTTTGGGGATTTTAGGCGCGGGAATCTAACCTAGGGTGCTCGAGATCAATTTCACCACCGTGTTTGGTGGAATTCGATGTCCCGAAAGCTAGCATTGTACTCGGAAACTTTTATTTGAATATTGATGGAATCCATTACCTTGGTTGTGACTAGGTGTTAAGCTAGGGCTCGGGAAACGGATCGTGCTCGAGGGACGTCGGTTGTAGTCAGTGAATGTGGAAACTAAAGGTAAGAAAACTGCAGCCGGTTGTGTCTTTGTAATGGGACTAAGGGTTCCCTAATATGTATGTTTTGAAAGGATGGTACTATGCCATGTAAACAGTAAACCAACGGCCTAAGAGTGCTGAGGTTAAACTAATGCACAGGGCGCGGCTCGGCCACTGGTAGCCGAGGACAGCTTATTATGCACTGAGCTTGGTTTAAGCGGGCCGGAGTCAGTGGGGTAAACAGAGGGTGCGGCCTAAGTTTTCGGCCCTAATTATCATGTAACTTGATTGTTATTAATGCTTACTTGCATCTTTCATTTTGAATACGTGCTATGTGGTTAATATGAGTATTGAGTGTTTGATCGTGTTTGAAGGATTATTCATCTGTTATTGTTGTTTGTGATGTATATTATGTTTTCTTGCTGGGCCTTGGCTCACGGGTGCTATGTGGTGTAGGTAAAGGCAAGGGCAAACTCGATCAGCCCTGACTAGGAGAGCCCTGCGAGCTGAATGTACATGACCAGCTGCTCAGCTGCCACGGTTGAGGGGAAAGCAGGAATGGGGGAACCAGAAATGTCTGTGTTGCCTTCGACTCTGAAAGGGCGGGAAAAACCCAGTTTTTCAACTACCTTAAAAATTGAATTTTTACTTCGATTTTACGCCCTAAATCTATAACCTCAACTACCAAACTGATTCTTAACTCCTATAAAGCATTATTTCACTACCCTCTCAAACACAGATTAGTATAATCGTCTACCCCGAAGCAATTATTTTTCAAGAACAGTCGAAAATGCTCAAGAACCCAGGATACGAAACAGGTAAAAAATAGTTTTGCATGGCATCTCAAACGGTTGAAAGGGTTGATAAACTTACTTAGATGAAAGAGTGAAGCAAGTCTCTGAGACACTAAGTTGGTTAGCTGGGCAGAAACTCCGTGAAACGATGGAACCGTTTGGGTTTTCTAGGCTCTGAGTGTTGAGTTCTTCAGAGTTCTTGAGGAAGCGAAGATAAGTGAAAAGTAAAAAGTAAAAAAATGATCTTGGGGGATTATTTATATTGATTGTGGCACTGTAAAAGAGGTAATCATGAAATTACTTTTTTCAAAGCATGGGGAAAGGCAATAGCTGCCAGACAATTTTTTGGCAAACCGAAAAGACTTGATTGGACATGATTGATTACCTTTTTTTCGAGAAGGCATGGGCGGCTTTGACAGATTTGGTGGGGTACGCGAAGGGTCAGTTTCCTAAGTTTACTTTATGCTTGTCGCAGTAAAATAAACTTGGGGGGCAAATGTTTACCCAAAAATGGCTCCTGATGACGTGGCAAGAATTTATTACATGTGGTTGCACATGACAGCGTCAAAGTGAAGAGGTGTTGTTCGCCTATCAACCAGCTCCTTGTTGCTTCATCGGATCTCGCAATTAGATGCGACCAGCCTGGTCGCATGCTTTGGTTTATTTCCTCTAAATATATGTAATCTTGTAATAACTGCATTTATTATTTCCTCTTTATTGCCTTGATACGCTGATATTAGGGATAATTAAAGCCCATTGGCTCATGTAACCCCCTTGAGCCTATAAATATGAATGAGATGGCTCAAGGAAGGGGCTTTTTTTTTTTTTTTTGAATACTCATAGAAAGAGCGTATAGTGTGATTATCCTCCGGAAAATTGTAATTCTCCTAAGGCTTGTGAAACTCAAGAACCCTAGTTCTTTGATCACGACATTGGGATTCAACATCAATAATAGTACTAAGTGGACGTAGGTCATTACCATTCATTGGGGCCGAACCACTATAAATCATTTGTGTCAATTCTTTACTATTTGATTCCATTCTTGAATATCATCTCATTTTTTGTTGTAATTCTGACTCCGTGTCGTTGGCCAAATCAAGGGTCAACAAATATATTTATGTTTATTTAATTAATTATAATAGTTTTATTATATATATTTTTTAAAATTATTTTATATTATTTTTGTTTAATAATGTACATTTAATTGATTAATTTTATAAAAGAGTTTTTCTTTTATTAATTTAAATAAATATTTTGAAATCATTTTAAAATAACAAAAATAAAAGAAAATCAAATAAATCATTAAAAATATTGGCAATATAGTCATATTTGAAATATAAGTTGACCACATTTTAGTCGAGGGTACCAATTTTGTAAGAATTGCAAATAAAAGGTAACTAATTATCATTATTATAAACATAAAGTATCAAATGTGTATTTCCATAAAACAAAAAGTATGAAATAAGTATTTACCATAACTATATTTATTTTTTACAAATTCTTGAAAGCGTAGTTACGCATTTTAAAAAAAAATTGTAATATCATAAATATCTCTTCTATATAAAAAGTGTGTAGATAACAATTTTTTTTTGTTTTAACAGTTTGTTTTGTTAACTTTAACAGAATATTCTAAATATTTAATAGAATATACCTTTAAAATTAACTAAAACTAGATATTTATTAATTATATTAATATAAATTCAAATATTATAAAATATCATTATTATAATAATATTTAATATAAAAATACATATATAATATATAATAATTAAATTAATTTAAATTCAAATGTTATAAAATATCATTATTATAATAATATATAATACAAAACTAGATATTTAATAATTATATTAATATAAATTTAAATATTATAAAATATTATTATAATAATAATATATAATCTTAATTTTTTTACTAATTATATTAATATGAAATCAAATATTATCATTATAATAATATTTAATACAAGACAAATATTTAATACTTATATTAATATAAATTTAAATATTATAAAATATCATTATAATAATATATAATACATGATCTTAATTCTTATAAAAAAGTTATCATTTATCTATAAAAAAATTATCATATTATATATATTTAAAAAAATCATAAATAATATTTTGGTTTAAAATACACAATAAAACAAAATAAATTAATGCACAAAATTAATGTGTTTACATTATTTTTATGAATATTATTTATTTATTTAAAATTTATATAACAATAATATAAATTTAATAAAAATAATTAATAAATTCTATAAATAAAACTAAATAAATTTGTATTCTACTTTTATGTAATAAAAATATTAAATGTAAAAGATAGAGAGCGGTTCGTGGTAAACGACAACATGTTTGATTTTATTTCTTTTTGTTGTTGTTTTATAAAACGAAGTCGTTTCTTCTTCACCGACTTCCGATTTTTATTTAGCCTATATAATATAAATAAGTCTGATTTGATATAGCTAAATTAAATTAAATTTACAAAACCCTATCTCTGTTTTGCTTTTCTCTCTACACAATTCAGATTTTGCAGTGGGAGAGAGAGAGAGAGAAGCGGAGGTTTATTAGCAATGGAGGAAGAGAACATACTCAAATTCGTGACAGCTTACCTAAAGAAGAAAGGTTTCAAGGAAGAGCTTCACAATTCCCCTTCTCCAATTTCCTCCACTACCCAATTCGATGCTGATATCGCCAAGCATCTTCTCTCCTTTTCCGAATCGGAGAATGGTCCAGTACGATATCATGATGGGTACACCAGGTTAAGGTCATGGACATATAATGGATCCCTAGATTTGTACAGGCACGAGTTGCTTCGCGTTCTATATCAGGTGTTTGTCCATTGCTTTATGGATCTAGTTGCAAATGGTCATATTCAAGAAGCTCGGACATTCTTCAATGGCTTCCGTGAAGACCATGAAACGATGCACTTACGAGACCTTCAGAAATTTGAAGGAGTTCTCTCTCGATCTCATTTGAAGGAGATGGAGCTTGCTCACTCTCTTAGACAAAGCAAGGTAAATATAAAGATTTGTAAGTATTCCTATGAGCTTCTTCTGCAATTTCTGCATGAGTCTCAATCTGCCACTGTACTTGGTATTATCAATGAACATATCAACTTTGAACTTTCTCCTGGACAGCCCAGCTCAATTTCTGGAGCGAACATTCCAGTAGAGGTTGAGCAGTCTATACTTGATGACTTGAGAAACCGTGTACAGCTGAGCAGTGTTGCTCTGCCATTCGTTAGATTTTATACATTCATCAATGCACATAAGGGTTTAAACTGTTCAACTATATCCTCTGGTGGGTCATTGGTTGCTGCTGGATTTTCAGATTCATCGCTAAAGATTTGGGATATGACAAATGAGTTTGGTTCAAATGGAGGAGAAAGATCCTATACCTTATTTCAGGGTCACTCAGGACCAGTTTATTCAGCTTCTTTTAGTCCTATGGGGGATTTTATACTTTCATCTTCAGCCGATTCAACAATTCGGTTATGGAGCACTGAACTAAATGCCAATCTTGTTTGCTACAAGGGTCATAATTATCCTGTATGGGTTGTACAGTACAGTTCTGTAGGACACTATTTCGCTAGTGCATCACATGACCGGACAGCAAGGATATGGTCTCTGGAAAGACTACAACCTTTGCGAATATTGGCAGGGCATTTATCTGATGTTGATTGTGTGCAATGGCATGCCAACTGCAACTACATTGCCACTGGTTCTAGCGACAAAACAGTTCGATTATAGGATGTCCAGAGTGGGGAATGTGTCAGAATATTCATTGGTCACAGGAGCACGGTCTTGTCATTGGCAATGTCATCTGATGGTCGCTACATGGCTTCTGGTGATGAAGATGGTGCAATCATGATGTGGGATCTTTCGAGTGGCCGATGTGTTGCGCCTTTAATGGGTCACACTTCGTGTGTGTGGACTCTTGCTTTCGGTGGTGAAGGTTCGGTTCTCGCATCTGGGTCAGCTGATTGCACTGTGAAACTATGGGATGTAAGAACAAACACAAATGTCGAGAACAAAAGCGGGAATACAAGTAGACTTCGATCGCTGAAAACTCTACCTACAAAATCTACCCCTGTTAATAGTTTGCGGTTTTCTCAGAGAAATCTTTTGTTCGGAACTGGGGTCCTTCCTACAGCTGTCTGACATTTTTTTTTAAATCATCCCTCTTTAGCTTTGGTACAATCAACAGGTCTAGTTAGCATACAAATTTGGTTGTATTATTATTATTTCATTTACAAGTTAAATGGGAACCTAGCGGCTAGCAGGGGTGATTTGTAAATCTAACCGCCATTTTGAACTTACACCACTACCAATGGGGGCCTAAAAATGGTTCTTCAAAATTTTGAAGAAACTATATAAAACATCCTATATCAGATAACCTATAATTTATTAGAACTCTCCAAGACTCCTCCACACTTAGCTGAGGTTTAGCTATGCTTCAATTTTTTTTATTATTATTATTTTCATTTTCATTCCTTTTTTTAGAAGGGGGCAGCAGAAGAGATACATTTCAAAACTTAAGTACGAGAGCAACACCTTATACGTTCCCGAGGGAAGGCCAACAAAAATGCCAAGGCCAAATGACCAATCTATTACTTTGACTAAAGAAGATGCTGGACACATCCACTTCTCGCACAGTGATCCACTAGTCGTTACTCTCGAACTTGCCAACAAAAGAGTTTATCGAGAATCTTGGTAGATAATGGGAGTTCGATAATTTGCTTTATAAAACAGCTCTAAAAAAGATGAGACTGATAGTGCGGGACTTGCAGCCATGTGACGCTACTTTTTATGGATTCACGGGGGAAGGGTTTGTCTTAACAGGATCTATCTCATTACTTGTCACATTAGGAGAAACACCTCGAATGGTGACAAAGATGTGCTCATTTATAGCGGTGGGCTGTGTTATGATTGGTTAAATACATAGTGAAATTGGTTAGGCACAACAAAGTGTAAAAATTATAACTATTTCACTAAAGTCAACATGAGTGGGTTGATTTTTGGTATAGACATCTATAAATTATCTTTTTGGGTCCAAAGTAATTCTTTGGAGTGTACAAGAGTACCCAAAAAAAAATTTGGAGGCATTTGGAGACGTTTTGGGGCAAGTTTGGGGCGTTAAGTCAGTGGTACCTACGTTGTGTCACCTGTAGGAGGCGACACATCGCTCGGGATTCAAAACTCCAGACAAGCAATGCATTGCCTAGGTGCATGCGACGCAATGCCTAGGCGGTCCGTACGGGACCATACAGTTACTTAATTTTAGCTCCAAAACTTAGTTTAAAATGCTCTAATTGTATTGATTGAGACTAATGAGGGTTCCTATACTATTTAAAGGGTTCATTTGAGAGTTTGGTGAATTGATCACTCACAATTCTTTCCCTCTTTCTAAAACTCTTTCTCTCTAACTCACAAGATTACTAGTTTTCTTCAAGATTTTCATCAAGAAAGTTTGACTTGCATGAAGATTAAGGCTTGTAAATCTCAATCTCATTCCAACTTATAGTAGCTTCAAGCAATCTCTAAGGGGAGCCTAGGAATAAACATTTTTGGACAACAAATTCAATTTGTGTCAAGCTTTTGTCATCTCCATTGATTTTATGTAACTAAGGGTTTCTATTTCCAAAGGTCTATTCTATCACTTGTTCTTATCTGCGTTATTCTCCTATTGTAAACTTGGTTATCTTGGGTTTGTTTATTTGAATTGTAACATTCAAAGTTGTGTGTTTAACCATATCCCCAACAATAAAAAATCTCTAACCCCAAACCCTAGTTTTATCTTCCAAGATTGTTTATTTCCCAAGTCTTGTACTAACTAAACACCATGGAGGAAAGTTTCCCAATCTCAGCCCTCATGTTCATGTTTCAAGATCTAGTGAGACTAGATCGATTCCGTGGCTCTAACTTTGTGCGATGGCAAGACAAGATGAAGTTCATTCTTACAACCTTGAAGGTTCATTACATACTTGACAAAGATTTGAAGACTTTGGGTGCTCCAAAGGATGATGTCTCCCAAGAAGTGATTAAAGAAAGGAAGAAACGGGAAGAAGATGAGCACATATGCCGAGGCCACATTCTCAATGCTCTTTCGGATTGCCTCTATTAACTTTACACAAACACTACATCAACAAAATAAATTTGGGATGCACTTGAGAAGAAGTATAAAACCGAAGAAGAATGCACCAACAAATTCCTCATAACTCAATATATGGAATTTAATTTTTTTTATGGAAAACCCTTACTCCCCCAAGTACATGAATTGCAAGTTATTGGGAATAAGTTGTAACGCCTTGGTTACCCCAGAACAGTTACGGTGAATGGTGAACCACAAATTTAACTCGCTACCCGAGTCCTTTGGTTAAAAACGTGCTTCTAGGTATTATTAACAAGATAAGGTGGAAAACCAATCAAAAGAAAATGATATATTTTATTTAAAACATAAAACTGTTCATAGGCCCATCAAAATATTTACAAGTTATTTACAACTCAAAATGGTCATTACTGTTTAAATTTACAACTCGCCGACCTAAGCGGTAAAAATAGGGTAAACCCCCTAGTTCCTCTGAGAACTCCTTGGCCGTGGTGGTCAAGCGGCCGCATATGTACACATCACCACCTAAGCTCTCCACTCAAGGCTGGGTGAGCTTTTCTTTCCCTTTACCTGCACCACATAGCACCCATGAGCCAAAGCCCAACAAGAAAACACAATATTGCATGAATATAATATCAATAATGATCATAATAATCATTCAGGACTTTCAGTCCAAAACAGATGAGTGATAGTTGAAAAGTCACTAAGGTGGGTTCCGTTCCCTTTAGCCATGTGACGACATGGTCACCTGGGCTTTCAAATGAGTGATCCTTTTACTAGCTAATCAAGATAGGTGTTCGAAGAACTAGTCACCAGTATAACTTACCACATGACCGTAGAGTCACAACCATGGGATTCCGCTCCCTAGCCATGTGACAACCGTCACCTAGGCCTTTGGCCCTGGCTCTGAGTAACTAGTCCTAGGCTAGTCAAGCGCTTATAAGTTTCATCGACCTTAGGGTCGGTCCAACATTAATGATCCTAGAGTCATTCAACGCTGATATCGATTAGATCTAATCTTTTAATTGGCCCTGCGTTCAGGAAGCTTATGTCGTTTCTGACTCTCAGGTCAGTAATATGCGACCAATGCCGTCCCTGACTAATCAGTGCCATACACAAGTAAGCAAGCTATGCTAAGCATTTAATATGCAATCAATGTCCACATTTATCAACCAACATGCCTCAACAACAATCATGCATGTTATATACCCAGGGTGCAGTTTTCTTACCTCTGATTCGAGCGAGAATGAATAAAAGAACGACCCTTGAGAACGATCTGACTTTTAGCCCTTTAGCGGTCACCTAGTCATAACCAAATACGGGACACCATCAATAAAATGAATAACAAAGGTTCTCAAACCAAGATCTAGCCTCCGGGACATCAATCCCCACTAATCCGGGTAGTAGGAACAATCCCGAGGCCTAAAACCAAGTTCCTGAGGTCAAAACACTCAAATGGCCTCAAAACCCTACCTGAGCCGCGACCCTAGCACCTTGAGCCGCGGCCCCCAGCCACACCAGAAGCAAGGGCCGCGGCCCCCAGCACGCCCAAAAGCCTCCAGCTGCTTCTTCGAGCTTGGGCCGCGGCCCCCCACCTAGAACCAGCCATAAACTCGATTTTATTCATCCTAAACCTCCCAAAAACATACCTAAACACTTCCAAAACCAAAAATCAAAGTTCCCAAATATCCCAATGACCCAAAATCATCAAATCCCGAGGCTCAAACAAACAAAAAACTCAACGATTCACCAAATCCAATTCAAAGCTTAGAAACTCTAAAAACTCAAAACTTAAAACTTAGATTACCTTTGATTGTGTTGTTTCTCATTAAATCCTTCGGTCAAGAAGCTTCTAATCATTCCTAGGATCGCTATGCCTCGATTCTCGCTTGATTCCGACTCCTAGAACTCAAGATTCCTTCGAAATTGCCTCGAACAGTAAAATGAACTAACGGGAAGAGAGAAAGGTGTTTTTCTAACGTACGGTTCTATCTGACAAGCTACTTCAAGCTTAAGTAACCTCAAATAAAACCTAGTGCTCGGGGTCCCATAAACACCCCTGGGAACATTATAGTCAAAACTTCCAGAATTTCTTCCTGATCTCAATAACTCCCAATTTATCATCAAATAAACATTCTCATTACTCAATATCCCAATAAAAGACCCCGTTATGACAAAACTGCTAATTTATAATATAAGACCGTCTCACTCCGAATAGCTCGAATATATCTCCATAATAATGGGATCTCATCCATAACTCACAATATGCACCAAAATACACAATTATGCCCTCAACGGGCCAAATTACCAAAACACCCTAATAATCAAATGTGGATCCACATGCATACATATAACATCATATTATAATATAATTCACATAAACATGCACATTATCATTTAATGGCATAATTAAACAATTATGGCCCTCCCGGCCTACTAATCCAACCATTAAACCGCATTAGGGATTTCGGGGCATTACATAAGTTGTCTACTTTTAAGATAACATTGCCAGAGTCCTTCATTGTGGGTGGTATAATAGCCAAGTTGCCTCCATCTTGGAAGGACTATAGAAAGAAGATTCTCCATAAGAATGGATAAATATCATTGGAAGAGATCCTTAATCACCTATAAGGATAGAAGATGAGTCTTGTTTAAGAGACAAGTGTATGGAAGATGTTGGGGAAGAGTGAGATTACACCACCACATAATTATGAATCTACACAAAAATATATTTGATAGAGGCCAACAAAATATTGAGTTAGATGATGCAAACCCTAGTTTGTAAACCAATCTTCTTGGATCTTCTTGAAGCTTGAAAACCTTGCTAGAACACCACTTGAACTTCTTCTTCCTTTGATAAAACACAATCAAGGCTTATACACGAGGAGTATCGCTGTCCTAATTCTCTATTTCCTAGCCCTTGATGGATGCTTGAGGTCTTTCTAAGAGGAAATGAGAATTGAGATTGAGCAAGCCTTTTAAACTCACAAAGACAAGCACTTTCTTTATAAGTTTCTTGGAGAAAACCTGAGATCTTGAAAGCTAAAGAGAGAAAAAATTTAGAGATAGATTTGAGAGAGTGATCTAGTCTATCAAAACTCTATGAGAACCCTTTTATAGAGTAGACACAGTCATTAGTTCTAACCAATAGGAATAGACCTTAAAAACACATGATTTGGAGCTAAAACACGTGTATGTACGGACACATTTGGCTTCACGTCGCCTACGAGGTGATGCATTGCCTGCCGGCATCCCTGAAAGCCTATGGTTTCAGGCAATCCTTCGCCACAAGGGTGGCGAAGCAATGCCACCCCAGCAAGTCAAAATATAAAAAATTGATCCTAAACCCATCCAAATGATCCTTAACTTTTTGGGCATCATTAGATACCTCATTGTATCGCTTTTGACCCCAAAACACAATTTTTAAAGTGCCTACAATTGAAACTAAACTTTCACATCTTCACTATGTGAAATTATTAAGTGTTTTATGTTGAGATTGGTTAAATATAATGGTTAAGATGTTTACACGTTGAGGTGCAAAACACTTAACTGTTTCACTTAAGTTGAAGTGAAAACATGAGAATGTGTAGTAGGCATTTAAAAATGACTTTTATTGGTCTAAAGTGACACATGGAGGTATCTAAGGATATCCAAAAATTTGGTAGCATTTGGAGCAATTTTAGGACCATAGGAAGGGTCAAAAGTCAGAGGAGTGGTGATGTATCACCTCCTAAGAGGCATTGCATCGCCTACATGCAGGCGACGTATCGCCTGGCATATCTGCACAAACACATAAAATAAGCTCCAAATGACGAGTTAATTATCTCTAATACTATTGGTTAGACCTAATGACAGTGCCTACACTATAAAAAAGGTTCTCATAAAGTTTTGGAGGACTTGATCACTCTCTCAAATCTCTCTCTCTAGCTCTCAAAGACCAATGTTTTCTCCAAGAAACTTATCATGCATTGCTTGACTTGCATGAGTTTTAACACTTATTCAATCCCAAATCTCATTCTACTTGGTTGAAACTTCAGGCAACAATGAGAAGGCTTGGAATAGAGATTTTGGACAATGATGTTAATTCATGTATAAGCCTTAGAAGTTCCCCAAGTTTGAAGATTCAAGTTGCTCAATACAAAATGTTGTATCTCTCTAACCGTAATCTTGTATTTTGTCATTCTATTGTGTTTATGTTGTTAAGTATTTATGATTAAATGTTTCTAAGTTCATCATATAATCATTTACTCACTTAATCCTTTGTGTTTCAAGATTTGCATTAAAACTTTCAAAAGCTTCTTGATTAGCAACTAGGGTTTGTAATATTGAACTTTTCCTATTACGCATTGTGGATTAAGAAAGTGTAAAGCCATAAATTATCAACAATCAAAATCTCTATTACTGATTAATTTTTGTTTGTCTTTTTCACAATCAACAATGAAGGAAATTGGTTCATCTTCTACAACATTCAAATCTTTGCTTCAATATTTGGTTTGTGTTGAACACATAACCTTGAAAGATCAAAGAAAGTTCTATTTAGATATGATCTACATGAATGTGGATATAGATTCAATGTCTTCATCAACAAAGGATGAGGCAACTCAATAGGATCACATACTTAAGGAGATTTGTATCATCAAATTTCTAATTTCTAAAATGTGTAAATTTCAAGAATTTGAATGAAATGTGTTTGCTGTCATATTTTTGTGAGTTTGAGTTTATTGCTTATTTTAAGAGTACAATGGTGAATGTTAATAAAAATTCAAGAGTTATTGTTATGCTTCTTTTGTTTATAAAGTTATTGATCATTATGTGAGATATGATCACAATGAGATTAGGGTTAATATAATTGATGATGAGATCTTTGTGACCGTAATTGAATTTAATGCATTAGAATGTATGGTGTAGAGCATTCATGTGTAATTTAATTAAGGTTACCATACATTCCTCATCAAATGCATTAAATTCAATTAAGGTCACAAAGATCTCATCATCAATTATGCTCTACACCATACATTCTAATGACCATAATTGAATTGAGATCTTTGTGACCTTAACTGAACAACATGACATTACACATGAATGCTCTACACCATACACTCCAGAACAAAATGGGATAGTTGAAAGAAAGAATATGACATATCTTGAGATGATTAACTCTATACTTGTACTTGCTAAATTGTGTTATAATTTGTGGAGTTAAACTTTGTTTGTTGCGTGTCATATATTGAATCGAATTCCTATGAAAAATAACAATATGTTTCCATATGAGTTATGGAGAGGAAAGAAGTCTAACCTAGGCTATCTTAAAGTGTGTGGGTGCCTTTCTTATTGCAAGAGCATGGAACCTAAAAGGACCAAGTTGGGTCCAAGGATCGTAAAGTCTACATTTGCTGGCTATGCCTAAAATACCAAGGTCTATAGGCTATTATACTTGGAGTATAATGTGATAATTGAATCAAGATAAGTGTAGTTTTTTAAGAATATGTTATATTGTGATAGCAACTCTCAAGAACCCACATGTGTTGGAAAATCTCGTAAAGAGAAAGATCCAAAGGTTGATAATCACTTAATCCTTTGTTTTCAAGATTTACATTCATATCATGAACATGGTTATTTGATTATCAATATTTGCATTCATACTTCGAATAAGGTTCTTAATTAGCATCTAGGGTTTGTAATATTGAAATTTTCATATTATGCATTGTTGATTAAGAAAGTGTAAAGCCATATAAATTCCCAACATTTTAAACCAAGCTTGTATAACAACACTTAGCATTTGTATTTAACCAATCATAACATTCCTCTACTTGGTTAAATACAAACTTCAACCTCTAGCTGAAAGCAGTATTGGTGCCTAAAGTAAAGTGTCTTTAGACTTGAACTTTACTTTAGTGAAAATACCACAAAGTCTTATCAAAATTATTGGTTGCTTAAGAATTTGAACTAAGTATTCCTTATGATAAACCGGTGGTACCTCACACACCTTTACTAGATATTTCATTTTCCAACTTTTCTCGCTTAGCACTCATATGACCATGTGCTCATCCCTTCATAAACTTTTTGGGGAGAAACTCCAACTCTTATGAGAGGCAACATCACCTCTAAGCTCACATAGGTGAAGTTCTTACAACATCTTTGCCAACTTTATAGATACTTGTTCAACTGAACTTCATTAAAAGCCCTAAGCTTAACCATCACTCGGTAGCAACCAACACTATCTTCGATGGAACTCACAAAATGTTTTAGTGTTGAAATCATATTCACTTATTAATGACTTGTTCTTACCCATTGAACTCTTTGCCTTGATGTTCACAAGTTTGGAGTTAGGTTGCCATCATTGTTGAATCTCTTATTCTAGGAGTTTTAGTCTCATCCCTTTTGAAGTGAAACTTTCTAACCTTCTCACAAGAGGTTTTTGAAAATGGATCTGCTAAGTTCTCACTTGTCTTAACATATGAGATTGATATGATTACATTTTGAATCAATTGTCTCACATATTCATGTCTTAGACTAATATTTCTAGACTTCTCATTGTACACACTATTATATGCTCTAGCAATAATAGATTGACTATCACAATGTATCGAGATCGTCGATACCATATCCACGATAAAATGGATATCCAACATGAGATCTATAAGCCACTCAGCCTCTTTGCTAATTTTTGCTAGAGATATAAATTGTGCTTCTATGGTTGAGTGTGATATACAAGTTTGCATCTTGGAACCCCAAGATATAACACCTCCTCCAAGAGTAAACACCCAACGGTGGTGGAGAGCTTATCTCCCACTCCCGATATCCAACTAGCATCGTAATTTCCTTCAAGTATCCTTAGAAAATTTGAATAGTGAAGGCTATATTCTTTGGTACACTTAAGGTATCCTAGAATCCTTTCAATAGTCCTTCAATGCTTGATACTTGGATTGCTAGTAAACCTACTAAGTTTACTAACTGAATATGCAATGTCTGATCTTGTGCAATGAGCATCGTACATTAGACTCCTTATTGTACTTGCATATTCCAGTTGAGCTATCGCTTTTCCTTCATTCTTTTCAAAATTCATGTTTGAATCAAATTGTGTATCTGCCTCTTTGATTTTGAGATGGCTATATTTGCCAAGCACTTTCTCGACATAATGACTTTGATTCAATACAAATCCCGCACTATTCCTTCTAACTTTGATACCTAGAATGGTATCAACCTCTCCAAGGTCCTTCATCTTGAAGTTAGAAGATAGAAACCTCTTTGATTCTATTATACCTCTCATGTCATTACTCAAAAATAATATATCATCTACATGTAGTGTCCCAGAATTTTACTTAGCTAGATAGTAGTAGTTAGTATTAGTTTGTAGTATACCGTGGATTTTGGTTCAAGCCGGGACTTAGTTGGAAACTGATAGCAATAGTTATGGATTTTATAAGTTTAACCTATAGTTTAGAAATATTAATTATAACATAAGGTTTGATTAATATTTCTGGTCCTAGAAATATTATTTATTATAACCTAAGGTTTAGATAGAATTTATAAGAGCATAACACTTTTCATAATCATGTTTATTAAGGATTTAAGTATTTTTGATTAATTGATTAAATAAAAGAAAGATCTAGAAGCTCTAGAACCTTCCAGCAGCTGTTAGGATTTCGTTTTGACTCAATCAAAGCTATTTAATCAATTCATAATATGCTGAAAAAGTGCAAATAAGTGTTTGATATATCAACGTATGCTGATATATCGCAGCTATAGGGATCGATATATCGCCTACGGAAGATACAGAAAACACGTCGACTTCGCACGAACGAATGAACAGGGCTTGGGAAAATGGTCTAGGAGATATATCACCCAGGGTAGGCTATATATCTCCCCTGGTGCTTTATTTTTGAAAGTTTAGGATTTTAAATTTAAAAACAACCTTAACCACTTAAACCTGCCTTTGAACGATTTTGACTGAGTTCTGGGCATCTGTTGAACGAAAATTCAAATCTTTTTCATTTATATTCATTTATTTATTCAAATCAAAAGGGGTTAGTTTCAATCCTTGAACTCTATAAATAGGACCTAATACTCAGCCATTTTCTTCATTCTTCAAGTATTCTTCAGAGCCTTCAAGTTGCTAAGGTTACTATAGAGAGAAACACTTGGGTTTTGGGATAAAAGCTTTATCATTCTAAGCTTTTCTAAACACTTGGGAAGTGAGATATAGTGTGATTTCGGTATCGAGGTGTAGATCAAAGTCATAGTTCATCAAGGTATTCTTATCCTTAAGTTCAGTTTTCATAGTTCTTTAGTTTTTTTTTTATTTTCTTTCAGATCCTAACTCTTGTTAATGATTCTTGATTAGGTGTTTAAAGTTCTTTTCGGCAAGTTTCTACTCGGATGGTTTAGTTTTCTTTTCATCTCTTTTTCTTTAGAAACTCACCATTCTTAATGTTGGTTTTAGGAGTGTTCCAAATCTCGTTCTTGTCTCCATATCCCGGTTTTTGGTAAGGAAAACATGGTAGATTATATGTGTTTGTATGTTTATGTTATGATATGTTTTATGCTATGATATGCATATGTATAATTATGTTTTTGTAGTCCTTGGGCATATGACTTGCTTATATAGCAAGCCCCAATAACTTTTATCATTTTCATGGTTTAGAGTTATGATTTACCCTACCTCGATTAGTAGACAGAGGGCCTAGATGGGTTATCATATACTACCATGTGATCTAACCTACCTCGATTAGTAGACAGAGGACCTAGATGGTTTTATCACATGCCATGTTAATGAGTTAATGACCATTAATATTGTAGTCCTATATGTTATATGTTTTTATAGTATATGTATATGATATAGTTCTATATGTTTATGATTTATGATATATGTTGTTAGTAGATTTTCCTTGTTGAGCATTAGGCTCATTCCTTTATTTTTAACTTGATGCAGGAAAATGATTATGGAAGGCGGAAAGATTCATGGTAGCTTGGCTTGTGTGTTGAGGATGAATGGATTGAATGGATTGTGTGACGATCAATGATGACGTTGTTTTTAAGTCTTTTTATTCATGTTTTTATGTATTTCCGCACTTAGTTTTTAAACAATTAATTTAAGTTTGTGTTTTATGTTTTTATGTATTAAACAATGGGTACCCATACCGTATTTTATATTTCATATTTTACTTTGTATTTTGCACAATATTTATTTTGGGGTTTTAAATAAAGTTATCTTATTTCTTATTTATGTTTCCCAAAATACTAGCTATGTATAGTAGTTTTAATGGTCCAAGGTCTTAGAAACAGTTGGGTCATTAGACATCACAAGTATTAGAGTATAAGCACTTGCCCGCATTGTTGTGTCTAAATCCATTTGAAATAATGACTTTATCAAACTTATCATGCCATTGTTTTGGAACTTGTTTCAAACCATATAATGATTTGAAAAATCTACACACTTTATGTTCATTTTCTTGAAGAACAAAACATTCTGGATGTTCCATATAGATCACCTCCTCGAGATCCCTATTTAGGAATGCTATTTTGACATCCATTTGGTGAACATAAATGTTATATAAAGATGATAAGGCAAACAACAATCAAATAGAAGTAGCTCTTGCTACCAGTGCATATGTGTCAAATTAATATATTCCCTCTTTTTGTTTGAATCCTTTGACTACTATTCTATCCTTAAAGGTTTTAATGGTGCCATTGGTATGATATTTTCTTCTAAATATCCATTTGCACCCAATTGGTTTAGACCCCTTTAGAAGATCAATCGATTCCCAAGTGTGGTTAGACATAATTGAATCCATTTCGTTATTTATTGCCTCCTTCTAAAAAGTGGAGTTTTTTTTTTAAGACATAGCTTCCTTGAAAGTTTTGGGACCATCCTCTAATTGAAGTACTATTGGATATTTCCAAGTGACTTCCTCATTATTTCCTTCTATAAGGTATAATGTCTTTATTTGAGAACACTTACCACTTGATCTCAAATATTTGAGCCTTTGCCTGTTGTTATACCCAAAAATTGGAGAATGCATCCTAGGAGGCTAAGGAGAATGCATTCTAGGAGAGCTAAGGG
The DNA here is from genome assembly GCF_963169125.1 of Humulus lupulus. NCBI lineage: Eukaryota > Viridiplantae > Streptophyta > Magnoliopsida > Rosales > Cannabaceae > Humulus > Humulus lupulus. The sequence continues at coordinate 152,801,624 of NC_084801.1, forward strand.
GAGTGGTCCTAGGAGACCCCAAGGAGGATGTGGTCCTAGGAGACCCCAAGGGAGTGGTCTTAGGAGACCCCAAGGAGAAAGTGGTCTTAGGAGACCCCAAGGAGAAAGTGGTCTTAGGAGAACCCCAAGGAGAAAGTGGTCTTAGGAGACCCCAAGGAGAAAGTGGTCTTAGGAGACCCCAAGGAGGATGCGGTCCTAAGAGACCCCAAGGGTGTGTAGGAGGCAAGGTTTCCGAAGTGTTGGCTCGAACGTGTCCAAGGTAAGTAGCTAAGGAGGAGGAGTCTCATGCAAGAGGATGGAGACTTAGATTTTGATAAGGAGAGCCTATACAATGTTCGATCGGACATGTTTGGGAGATGCTAAAGGAGAATGCCTTGAACTTGTCCAAGGTGAGATGTCATGGAGGAGGTTGCCTCAATGTTGTCCAAGGTGAGGTGCCAAGGAGGTTGCCTCAATGTTGTCCAAGGTGAAGTGCCAAGGAGGTTGCCTCGGACCACCTTGGTCCGAGGAGAAGCCAAGGAGATTGGTTCAAGGAGGAACATGGCATGCTAGAGGAGAGTGCCATGTTAGAGGAGAGAAGTGCATGTCCTACCACCATGCACGTTCAACCCACGAAAACATGTCCTACCACCATGCATGTCCTACCACCATGCACGTCCAACCAACACTTCATGGGTGGTCAGTAGGAGGTAGATCAACTAGCTAGAGGAGACTAAGTCAAGATTCCCAGAGACAACTTTAACAACATACGCGGGAATCTCTCATTCTTCCCACAAATGGGGAGTTTGTTACATTTCGAATTTTGAATGTTTAAATGTAATAAATATAATAAAATATCCCTATCATAAGGGGATATCAGTTGCGGATCCCAGGCCTATAAATAGAGAGCTTATGGGATGAGAGAAGGGCTTCTTCTGCTTCTTCTTTCTAGAGAGAGAAAATTGGGCCTGTCTATTCTAGAGAGAGAAAGTGCTGAAATTAGAGAGAATTCTTGTATTTTCACAATCTGTACTGAAGAAACTCAGTTAGCTCAGTCCATCTGATCTTGAGTATAGGTCTATAAATCATAACTCTAAGTGGATTAGGCTATTACCGACAATCGGGGCTGAACCACTATAAAAATCTCTTGTGTGTTCTTTATTTTCTTTATTATACCGTCTGTGTCGTTTACATTCTCTTGAAGGCTTGTCGTTATTGACGTTCTCACGTCGTTGGCTAAAAACGCAGTCAACACCTGTTTCTAGGAAATAGAGGTTGCTCACCAACCATGTTATGAGTCTCCTATTGAGGATCTATAATTTAAGTTGGTTTTATTAACTTGTTGTCATCACATGACACGTTCTCAAGGAACTCAACCTCTCTTGATTCAATTATCACATTAGACTCCAAGTCTAATAATCTATAAGCTTTGCTATTTGGGGCATAGCCCACAATTGCACATCTTATAGCCCTTGGACCCAACTGAGCCCTTTTAGGAATTGTGTTCTTGCAATAAGCAAGACACCCGCACACTTTAAGATAACCAATATTTGGTTTCTTTCCTTTCCATAACTCATATAGAGATATATTATTTTTCTTCATGGGAATGCGATTCAAATATGACAAGCGGATAGCAAGGCTTCACCCTCACAATCTAAAACTCAATTTTGAATGTAATAGCATTACATTAATCATCTCAAGAAATGTTCTATTTTTCCTTTTTGGTATACAATTTTGTTGTGGAGTATCAGGGGATGTACATTCATATATTATTCCATGCTCTTCACAAAGCAAGTTGAAATCATTTGAAAAATATTCACCACCCCTATCACTTCTAAATACTTTTATATTCCTTTCTTATTGATTTTCAAATTCCGTTTTATAAGCTTTAAACACATAAAGTGCTTCATCTTTGTTCTTAAGCAAATATATATACATATATATATGGAAGACTTCTCAATGGTTACTACCCATAGATGAGTACTAACAATTATGATGATGTGGCAACATAGTGACTTGGTATAGCAAGTCACCAACAGGTAAATATTTGTTTTCTACATTAATTTCGAATTTTCATATATAATGCTTAAATAAGATTTTTTTAATTATTTAATTTAATAAATATGTGACAGTCATGTAATCATGTAGCTTTTCCAAAAATTTAAAAAAATTAAAATTTATTTTTAGAAATATTAATTGACAACTATAAATATGGACCATTGATCTTTATCTAATGGTTAATATTAAAGTAATCATTCGTGGGTAGTAACCATTAAAAGTGCCCCCATATATATATATGTGAACTTAGAGTAATCATCTACAAAAGTAATAAAATATCTACTTCCTCCTCAAGTCAACATTCCATTTAGTTCACATAAATCACTATGTATCAAATATAACAATTTAGAATTTTTTCTCAACACTAGGAAAATGTTTAGTAACTAGTTTAGATTTAACACATAGTTCACATTTATCATACTCAACATTATCACAATTGATCAATCCACATTCAATTGCTCTTTTTATTGTGCTAAATCCTATATGTGTAAGTCTAATATGTCACAAATTAATAGAATTTGAGTCAAGAATGTAAAAAGAAGAATTAGAAGCTTTATTATTCATATTGTCAATACAAAGTTTGAACATGCCATCACATGCATATCACTTCCCCATAATTTTCCTTTGAGAATGTAAGCTTGTCGAAATCTATCACAACCTTGATTCATGGTTTACCAAGCAAATTTATACTCTCTAGGTTTCTACTCATTTCCGATACATACAAGACATTAGTGAGTAGAACCTTCTTGCTGAATGTGAAGAATAAATCTATTGTTCCATTTCCTTCAACCCTGGACCTTTTTTCATTGCCCATTTGAATCTCATGCCCTTCCTTTGAAGCTTCAAAGGTCTTGAATAAAGATCTACCTTAGGTAACATGGATGGTAGCACAAGTATCATACCACCACCCATTTACCTTTCCATGTATGGCAATGATTTCACTTAGTTTTCCCACTAGATCTTCTTCAGTTGAATTGACTCTTGCTTCATTGTTATGGTTCATCTTGAGCCTATAATATCTTGCAAAGTGGCCATTCTTGCCACATACAAAGCAAGAACCCTTGGAACTTTTGAATTGTACCTCATGTAACGACCCAGATTTTTCAAGACTCGATAATGCGGAAATATAAATGTTTTCATTTAACAAAATGTCTCAAAAACCCATAGAAAAAAAAACTTTTTAAAAAGTCGTATGGCCATACTTAACATTTAGTTACAAACATGTTTTATAAAGAGTAGAGTGAGCCTAGTTTAAGAAAATTACACAACATTTCCAAAAATAAAACGGCTTCCCAAAAGGTCGGTCCACATGTACATTTGCAAGGAAGACTCCAGCGCTCACTGCTCTGTCTTGCCCTTGCTCTTACCTACAACATGAAACAACTAGGTAAGCGAAAACGCTTAGTAAGATCAACTTTCAAAAAAAGCATGTAGAGAATTAGGGTTCCGGACCCATCTGGACCCTACACAATCAATTTCAAGAACGCTAAAGCGTCCTGGCAAACTTATGGTCATGCCTGATAACCAAGGATAAATTAATTCATAACTAGATAAAAATCCTGCACTCAGAAAAATCCCAGAACAAGCATATATATTATATCACAACTATATCTTATCAACAATTATAGCCCTACACTCAGAAAATCCCAGAGCAAGCAGATATATTATATCACAACTATATCTTATCAACAATTATATCCCTGCACTCAGAAAATCGTATAGCAAGGAGATATATTATATCACAACTATATCTTATCAAAAAATATATCCCTACACTCAGAACATCCCAGAGAAAGCAGATATATTAACTGTCCAATGATTAAGTAAGCATGAGGGCCCCTAGGTCCCATTTATTTTGGCGCCCCTAGGTTTAACCAGCTTATCCTCATCTCATGGCCACTCGTCGCGGTAATGAACCGGACATAAATAAAATCAAGCAGTGTGACGGGGATCAGCCGTCTAGGGTATGACGGACATCTACCGTTCATATTTTCTAACTCAGCACCCACTAGATTAACGTCTCTAGGCAACTTTCTACGACAAGGTATATCTGTGCATGTATCCCTATACTAACATACAATACAATAATTGTTTCATGTTGCAGCCATACAATATAAGTTGACTTACTTGGAGTCCTTAGCGCTCAGCAGGTTTTTACCCTTCAACGTTCAGTCCAGTTACGCTTAGCCAATACTGTAGTTATCCATACAGTATACTCGGATTAATTATGGCACTCATAATTCATTATTATTATTTTGGGCAGTTTGGTCATTTTAATAAAAGTCATTTGTAAGGATTTATAATCCTTATTTGGTTTTAAACCTATTAAGGAAAGTCATACAAAATATTCGAGACTAAACCCTAAGTCTCGGGGAGACCTATCCTAAGGTCTCGATACCTAGGCTCGGGTATCACAATGGTATTTTCCCACAATCCGCTAAAAATCTTATTCTTTCAAGATATCGCTATTAACCCGCACTTTCGACTAGTCGGTTAAAATATGTAAGATTTTAGTCGGTATTATATCCAGAAAATACTAATAAATTCCTTAATTATTTTTAAAGAAAATAAACTCTTAAATTTTCCTTTTATTTTTCTTAAGGTTTTAATATCTAAAAACCGTTTTAAGAAAATTGCCTAATTTGTCTTAATTAGGAAAACTGTTAAAAATTTCCCATCTTGACTAATTAATTTTCCAAAATCAAGTAATCAATTTTACTTACTAGAAAAATAATCCATTTAATTATTTTCTCAAAATATAGGGTTTTAAACCCTCTTTCAATTTATTAACTATTAATAAATTAAATCTCTTATTTTTAAAAAGAATAAAAACTCTTTAATAAAAATAATTCATTTAAACTCAAAGGGGTAATTTTAGTGAAAATATGTTTTCAAGACTTACCAATTTATATATTGAAATAAGCAAAATTTTACTTTTTACCTTATGTTCCAAAATCTCATTTTTACACTAAGTGTGAAAAGCCTATTTTTCACATTTTTAACTACATATTTCGTTAGTTCATAACTTGAAATTTACTTACCCAATTGTTACCAAAATTTCCCAATTCCATTTTTGTTATTCCATTTAGGTCTTTGTAAGATCTTAGGTCAAAATGAACATTTTTGATTGGTGAAATCATTTTCCAACAATGAGGTAAAAATTACCTTATTTTCAAATCCTTATTTTTTCCAAACTTTGACAGTTAATAACTTTCAAAACGTTCAATATTTTCTTACCAAATTTTACAGTGGAATAATAGGTTATGCCAGCAATATGTCCACAAAATTTTAGAAAAAACTGGGTTAATTTTCCCTATACAGTGGCTATCCAAACTTGGTTCCGAAAATAAGAATACGAAAAACACAGTTTTTTACCTAAACTTTGAAATAGTATAACTTACTCATTTCTAAACATTTTTTAGTGTTTCAAAAGCTCAATATTATGTACTCAATCTCAACAACATCACAGTAGAATTTAATTTTACAAAATCAATATACAGTGGCTGTTTGACCCCTTGGAAGTCACAGCTCAAAACATGTTTTGTTTTAGGGTATCCTACAAAAACCCTTGGGGGTTTTGGTTCCCATTTTCAAAAATCAATACACAAGCATCATAAAAATTATTAAACAACTACCATAACCTTATTACATCACCAAAAATAAACTTTAAGCATTAAATATACAAAATAATGCTTAAAACTAAAAACCCTACAACAAAATCATCAAAAATAAACTTTTTACCGTTTTGGTGTTCTTGCTTAAGGTTTGGACCTTCCTATTAGCTTTGGCTCCATCAAAACCTTTCAAAAACCCTAACCAACTTCCCCCAAAAACATAGTTAATTAGCTATTTGAAACTCTATGCTTAAAACTTTACAAAAGTCTAGATTAATGAAACTTTACCTTAGGGAAAACCCTTCCTAGACCAAGACTTAGCCTCCAAGTTTCCTTGGTGTTCTTGAGGTTGAATATTGAGAGAAAACTTGAGAGGGTCTTCAAAAATCAGATGAGAGTGATTGAGAGAGTGTGGGGGTCGGTTTTGGGGGTTAGAATAGCTCACAATACTCTTCAAAATATCACAAAACACTTGAGTGCTTTTCTACCCACTTGCCCACTTGACTTCTTAATTAAATGGGATTTAAATTTTATAAAATTGGGTTCACACAACTCTAAACATACTACATGGCCGGCCACCCTTTTCATTTTATCTATGTTATACCTAATTTTTTTTATTTTTTTATAAAGGTTAATAAATGTTTCATAAGAAGAAAAGTCCAAATTGGCTTTTGACACCTTTTTCACTCTTATTAAGTTTTAATCACCAAACTTAACATTAATTAATTAAATTAAATGTCTCTTACATTTAATTTAATTAATCACATAATAAAATTTAACATAAGGTCCATTCATGGAACAAAATTCCCTATTTCGGCAAAATTATGCATTTAACACAAAATGCCTTAAATTTTCCATTTTCTTTAAGGTTTATTATTTTTGACCAAACTTTAACTTTTATGAATGTATTTTATGCCCAAAATATAATTGCCATGATTTTTCATTTTATTTTCCGAGATTTTTACCCGATCAGGGTTTTTGTGTCGGTCCAGGACCGAAAGTCATCTTGACTTTTAAAATCACAAAATTCATATTTTGGCTAGCAATAACTCATGGAATACTTCCAAAAAAAATATAATATTATTTAAAATAATATTCTTAACCCGGGGGAGAAATCCCGACCCGAGTCGTTTAAAGGTACCCGAAAACGCAGGACGTTACACCTTATTCTTCTTAAGCCCTAAGGGTTTTTGACCCTTGCCTCTATTATTTCAAATTCATTTTCCCTTGTTAGGAGGATTGGCCAACACAATGGCATTTGAAGTCTCTCCATTAGACTCTTCCTTGTTCTTATCTTTAGAATGAGATTCCTCATCAATCCTCAAGTGTTTGTGAATTTCCTCGAAGAAAATCTTCTCATTCTTGTGGAGGATTTTCTTCCTATAGGCCCTCCAAGATGGAGGAAACTTGGCTATTAGGACACCAAAAAAGAATTGCTCTGACAATACAATATTTTAGGGTTGATAGCTTATTCAAAATTATTTGCAACTCATGTATTTGGAGAAGAAGGGGATTCATATCATAAAACTTAAATTCCATACATTGAGTGATAATGAATTTCTTTGTACCTTCTTTCGTTTTGTACTTTTTCTCTAAAGCTTCCCATTTCTCATTGGTAGTCTTTGTGTTGGTGTAGAGATCATACAACCAGTCTGATAGCACATTGTGAATGTGACCCCAACAAATCAATTCATCTTCTTCACGTTTCTTCCTTTGTTTGATAACTTCTCGAGTGTCATCCTCCTTAGCGGGTTCTATGGCTTTTACATCCTTATCCAAGACATAGAAAACATTGAGAGTGGTTAGCAAGAATCTAATCTTGTCTTGCTAACTGTTACACCCAAATTTTGAGAATAAAACAAACAATCTCAAAATATAGGATCGAAAAGAGTAAGGTCGAAAATAGCAAATATTTGTCGTATACTTATACGAATTGTCGAATAATTCCAGATTTGTTACTAGCACTCGAGCATGAGTCGTATCGTTCGAGCCTGAGTTGTAGGCTCGGAGACACTGACCTTCTCCAAGGACGTACTCGACCAAATTACTGGAGGAGGAGGAGGAGGAGGTTATAACAGGAATGATGAGCTTAAAGCCTGGCCGGTCTCGAAAGCGTGTTAGCACTACGATCGAGCTCAGCGATGCGTTTGGCACGCAGAAATGCTGTTAGGAAATCTCTATTCCATAGGGATTCATTATTATCATATATTAAATCCCTATTATCATGGGATATTATGTAATAACACATTTATAGTATTTATTTCAAATTTATTTGATTGATTGTAACTTCCTTGAATTAGAGGAGGATATTCTCTCAACCAGGCCTATAAATAGCCTGGAACAGTTCATTGTAGACACACACAGATTGTACTCGAGAATACTCTGCCAAATTGCTTTCCTTCAAAGCTTTGAGAGAGTAGGGAGAATAATATTGACTTGTGGACTAGGTATATTTTAAATGTTGAGCCATGTAAAATACCTATGAGTTCTTCTATTTTTTCTATATTTTTGTCTAGTGCTCTTCATATTAAAGTTGAGGAAAAACAATGTCAACAGTTTGCTGCTTTCGTTGAGAGCATTAAGCAAATCGATGTATTGATTAGTCAAAAACCTCCTGCCTACCATCAATGGCCACTGCGAATAATCTTGGAACTGATGAGCGACCATTACCACAAATCCCCGAGGAGCGAACTCCTCAGACTAAGAACTATCCTTGGAGGCCAGGGAAGCAACCCATGGTAGGTCAGAGTCCCGATGAGGGGAGTACATCATCGGCCTCCAGGGTGCAACTTGCTCAAACCCCCATACCCGATGAGGATCTGTATTATAATCCTAAAAGGTACATTCCAATTGTGGAATTGGAGAATCGGAGATTGCGGGAACAACTGGTCGAAGCTACACGCCGAAATGAGGAATTGGCTAGGCAAGCCGCTGAAGTGTAGGTGCCGCCTCAAAGGATAAGGGGACAACCCTAAAGAAGTACGACCGCTAGGATGGCTGAGAAAATGGCCCAACAAGCCCAACTGAGGCCCAGGAAAAATACCAGTAACGGTCCTCCTGGAGGAAATACTCAAAGCACTGCTAGAGGAAACCCTACGGTAAGTTGTTGAGTCTAGTTTATGTCATGTTTAGGTGGTGTTTTAGGTAGTCTTTTATGTTGTTTTTATTTCATTTAGTGTGGTTTTACACTTTTGTTTGTTTGTTTTTTAGTTTTAGTGCATAAAAAAGAAGATTTGAATACTTGGAGGAAATTGGTTCAAAAAGAGAAGAAAAAAACCCAAGTTTGCTGTTGTTTTCAATAAAGGTGGATTCCAACACAATTTGAAAGCATTGGTGATTTTTCGGGTTTAAATTTGCAAAATTTGAAGAATTTATTAAGGGCCACGACTTGAGCAATTTGGAGTCCCAGCCAGCCCCTTCACAGAAGCGCTGTTTTGGAGTCAAGACACGGGCAGCGACATGGCTTTGAGGGCTGCAGCTTAGAGGAGAAAATTCTTAGGAAATTAGACATGGGCCGCGACATGGTGTAAGTAGGGCCGCGACCCGCCTCTTTTCAAAAAGAAAGAAAACAGGTTTTATAAAAGAGAAAATGGGAAACCGAAAAGGGGTAGAGAGGAATAAAGAGAGACAATTTTTGGGTGGCTAAAAATCTTGGAGAACACTCAAGGAGGCTTCTCAATTGTTTGTTATTCATCTATTTTTTTTTTATGTTTGTTTATGAATTTCTTTGTGTTTAGAATGAGGATTATGAACTAATATTCTGTTTAGGGCTGTTAATTGAATCGCTTGAATCCATATTATGAACTAATGCAATTATCATTCCTTCTTCATCTTCTTTTCAATTCCTTGCAATGTGTGCTTGTTGATTGATTATTGATTGGCCATCTAGTCATTATCTTTATGTTTTTGAATCAAAATCTGAGAAGTGCGATTTGAATTTGATTGGGTTGTTTAGGACACAATTTTAATCTGGAACGAGAGTATCTAGATTAATTGTGTAACTTTCTTTGATTTGATTTGATTATTGCAGTCTATGTGATTAAATTTACCATAGAAATATAGAAAATTTTCACTTAGGTTGAGTTTATAATTCATAGTATGATTATAAACTGCTTTTGTCAACTCGTTAATTAAAATAGGAAGAAAGAAGAAGAAATTGGTAATTTGTATTAGGGATTAATAGGGAGGATAGTTGATGAGATTAAATCCCCTAATTACTCTCTCATTATAATAATTCAAGGCTTTGCTATTACTTATTGTTTTTATTGAGTTCTTAATTATTGTTTTTGCAATTTATATTTTCTTTTGCCTTTTTATAAGAATCAAAGTTTAATTGACCAAATAGAAACAAAAAGATTAATTGATTGGTAATTGGTGATTTAGTCCTTGAGGACGATACTCGGTTTTACCAAGATTATTACTGAATTGCGATACATGCACTTGCGTAGCAATAAATTTCGCAACAAGTTTTTGGCATTGTTGCCTGTGACTGAAAACTATCAACATCAGTCTAATTAATTTTATTTCTAATTTGGTTTTTTTGTCTTGTTTCTAATCCTTTTCAGCTGCGTTTCTTTGTCAATTTCAGGTAGTTTTGTTATATGCGTAGCAAAAGATGAGCAGGTAGTCTTGTTCATGTTAATCCTAAGATTGAGAAGGCTTGCGAAAAAAAAACAAAAGAAACAAGAGGTTGGCTCGTTAGACTGTGGAGATGGCACAAAATGATGGGAATAATGAGGTTCCCGAGGTTATTCAAGGTCAGGCTCAAAATCCTACTGCAAGGAGACTGAGAGACTATGTACTACCCACTGTAATAGGAGTACTAAACTGTATAAGACCACTGGTTGTGGAGGCCAATAATTTTGAGATTAAGCCGGAAATCTTGCAAATGGTGCAGTCCACTGTCCAATTTGGTGGTTTGCCTTCTGAAGAGCCCCATATGCACTTGGCGAATTTCTTGGAGTTGTGTGATAGCTTCAAATACAGTGGGGTCAGTGATGATGCTATAAGGTTGAGACTCTTCCCATTTTCTCTGCTGGAGAGAGCTAAGAGCTGGATGAATTCCCTGGAGGCAAACTCTATTAATACGTGGTAAGACCTTGCTCAGAAATTCTTGGCCAAGTTTTTCCCTCATTCGAAGGCTGCTAAATTGAGGGGAGAAATTAATAACTTCTATCAGATGGATGGGGAGTCATTATATGATGCTTGGGAACGTTTCAAGGAGCTATTGAGAAAATGTCCCCATCATGGTATAGAAAAGTGGATGTTGGTCCACAATTTTTACAACGGGCTGTGTGGTACAACAAGAACAATTATTGATGCTGCAGCTGGTGGGGCATTCATGAGTAAGAGTGCCAACAAAGCTTATGAACTGTTAGAGGATATGGCCACAAACAATCATCAGTGGCCTGATGAGAGGTCATCTGGGGTTAGAAAGGTAGTTGAGGTACATGAACTTGATGCAATTACTGCTCTAACAGCACAAGTGGCCTCGTTGACAAAACAATTGCAGCAGAATACTGTGTCTGCTAATGCGATTTAGATGGCAGCTAGGTGTAAAATTTGTGGTCATTCTCACTCTTTTGATCAGTGTCTTCCTAGTAATAATAATAACATTCCTATGGACCAAGCTCAGGTTTAAGCTGTGGGAAATTTTCAGAGGCCATTCAACAATCCATTCTCCAACACTTATAATGTTGGGATGAGAAATCATCCCAACTTTTCTTGGAGAAACAATCAGGGCCAGCAACCTCTGTTTCAGGGTCAGTTTCAGCAGAATATGCCTCACCAACCAATGAATCAAGCCTCTTCATCACAACAGCCTAGGCCACAAGCTCCACCAGACAGGTAATTAATAACAAAAAGCCTAGGTAATTAATTTCATCAACTTTTCATTCTATTAATTTTACTAATCAGTTCTAAATATCTTCTTCCTATTCTAATAGTAGGTTAACAATAATCTTATTATTTTTCACGATATAAGATCTCAACCTATATGCAAGTTTTCTACCTCTCTGTGATAAACTTAAACACATAGTAGACATTAAGAATGGTAACCTAATTGCTACACAAGTCATACATGTACTATCATCCAATATGTAGCCCATGTCTATATAACGATAGCATATGCAATTCACATCTTTTGAGTTTAGAATTAAAATCATAAATCAAGCAAATAGTGATAAAGTATTTACTAGCATTAGGCAAACATCATATATATTAGAATAAAGAAGAAGAATCAATAGAACATCATAATAAAATTAATTCGAAATTCAAGTGACTACATTAACCCCTAGATAGAGGTTTTAGTTCATATCACACATGACTAAAATCATAAAACAATTATTCATACTCATACAATTCAGAAGCTTTAAGAAGAAATAAAAATATGAAATTGCAGAAAAAATAATGTCTCAGAATAAGAATTGCTCTCAAAATTCATAATAAAAAATCTGACCTTATTCCTTTTCTAAAACCTAAAGTCTGAATTTATATATATAAAAAAATGAATTCCTCTTTGTTGGCAAAGGCGGGTGCTGAATTGGCATTTCTTAGGTTGCAGCTCGTGTCTTTTTTAGGGCGCTTCAGCATTCGTCAAGTCCTTCAGGTGCCGCGGCCCTCTTCACCCAGGTCGCAGCCCGCGTCTCCATGTGCCTCTTGGAATTGCCTCTGTTTTCTCTAGAATTGCGACCTTCTTGACCAAGTCGCGACCCTAAAACTCTCAGCAGGTTAGACAACCTCTGCCTTTGCTGGGCCGCGACTTGCTTGACCAAGTCGCGGTCCTAATTCCTCGTATGCTCAATTTTCATTTTTTTGCTCTTTTCTCCACCTCAAATCATCTCGACTTCCCTTGGATGATAAAAACTAATGCCAAATGATTACAAATATCATAAAATCTCCCATTTTTGTCCACCAACTCCGCTCCTTTTCATTCGATCCCGTGATTCATAGCAAAAACCTAAAACAAAACAAACAAAAGCATAATACCATACAAAACTCACAATTTGACTCGAAAATAAGACTAAAACACATTATAAAACTACCCTAAACTAGACTTATAAAATTCCCCAAACTTACTCTTTGCTCTCCCTCGAACAAATGACTCAACTCACAAAACAACACTAAACAAAACACAACACAACTTTTAACATGAACCTGCATGAACCACAATTTTTAGTGCCTCCAAATCATGAACGTAACTCGCATAATTCTTAGAAAATTACTAAACATTAATCTTAACCCAGATTTTTAGTCAACTGCTACTCTAAAACACTTTAACCTGTCAACATTTAAGACAACCTAATCATACTCAACAAATAACACAGTAAATGCATCAATACTTATCAAAATTCAACCAAGCATACCTCTAACCAATTATGTATTCCATATGCTTACTTATTTGCCAGTCTCCACTAATATACACCAAAACATGCTTAGAAATCAATAGGACTTTATAAGCTTGTAATTAAATGGCTTAGGTAAAGGTAGGTAAGAAAAACATTTTAAGCTCAAAGTTACCACAAGCACATGGCCTTCTTCTTCCACCCCATTAATAAACCCCCCACATAATTTCCTTTTTTTTTCTTGACTAGGAGAGAGATATATGTTTTTATCCTCTATTTTTTTAGACACTAACTACACTCCCCTAAACTTATTTCTTTTATACTTTGGGAGTGTAATTAATATATAAACAAGAAAATTTATTTTTCAATTATTGCACATATACTCTCTCTATTCTTTTTTTTTTCTTTTTCCGAATCCCACTAGCTTTCCCCAAATGATCCCAATACAAATCCCCATCATATTGTCATCATGTGCATCATAATATCTTTAGGGATCGATTTATGTCAAGGTTTCAATTCTTAGGCTATATTAGTGGCTCAGAACAAAAAGGTACAAAATTAGGCTTAACAAGGGTGATTAATGGAAAATAAATTTCAAGGTTGACAAGAAAGGCTCGAACGTTCTAAAAATGGCCTAAATCATTTTTCCAAACAATCATGATGTATTATTTCACCTCAAATAACAAATAAGCAAGTTCTACACTTTACAAATTCCCATTATACAATCCATAAATCCATTCAATATGCATCAAAAAATTCAACTGTACAACTCATAGATCATGAAATGGTTTTCTAAGCATGTTGACACACTTAAATGAAAAACATAAGCAGTTAACCAATTACACAAGTTTTCATGAATTAATTTTCTTTGAATTATACTATCTATCACTCACTATATCTTCATTGGCAATCATGGTTCACAATAAATTCACGTTAGACTCAAACATAAAAAATTAAAACTCAAAATGACATAAAACAAAACAATGACTCACAACCTATTCACAAACACAAATATTCTAAAAACAGACACAAACAACAAACACAAATTTTTAAGTCTCTCCCCCAAACTTAAACTAAACATTGTCCCCAATGTTTTATAAAATTTAAGGAAAGAAAAACTTAACTGATATGAATCATCTCAAAATGGTGGTGGGTCTTGGAAAAGATGCCATGGTAGTGGATAAGGAAAATAGTGCTTATTCTCCTCTTGGTTAGACCACCGGTAAACCAAATAATTTTTTCGGTTTGCTTGGGGTCGATGATAATCATGAAGTTCCCCCAAATAGCTATGGATATGTTGGTTTTGCCAAATAATGTAATCCAATCTTGCCATGTGCGGATCCTGTGGTGCCTCAATTGCCATAAATTGAGGATAAGCTCCCCTCCTCTCCTCCTCTCCTCCTCTGCTGGCCTTGGTTCTTCTTATGTAACATTGGCATTAGCTGGTTCATTATCATGATCTCCCTCTTCTTCAAATCTCTCTTTCCGGGGTTGTGGTGCAGGAGGCTCCAAAGATGGTGCGTTGAAATTGAACACAAAAACTTGAGAAACAAGCCCCATTGCTTTACTATAAATATCACTGGGGTATTTAGGCACCTCCCACACCTCACATAAATCTGTAATCATTGAACCATGCCTCAAACCAACAGTGGTACTCAGTCGGCACAATTTGCAGATACTAGTGCGTATGACTCATCCAATATCCACGGAGATTCCCTTCATAATGGCATACACATGGAGACACCGATCAGTGCCAACTTCAATAGGTGAGTATTTGGCATAAGCCTTGCACTCACAAAAAGAGTCCAAGCCTTAGTCACTCTGTTTATTTGAAACCTTATGAAATTCTTCGGTTTCCCATCTTGCATTACAAAACTAGCTCTGGGAATGCCTAATGTTTCAGCCATATCAGTCCAATTGATCTAACTATAATAGGCCATCTGATAATATTCATCATCCTCCCAAGACAACATCAGTAATCCATAAAAAGCATCGATATTATCAATATGACACTCCACCTATACCCCTCTCACAATGACCTTCCTATTTACTGCTCCTGGACAATTAGCATAGAATTCATAAACCATGGAACAATTGGCCTTGATCATTCGATGGTCCACAAAACTCTGCCAATTTTGACCTTTAATTTTGGCTCGAATGATTTCATATGTTTCCTGAAGATACGGTTGGTCTTGATATTCCATCCCCTGTTCTTGAATTACTTGTCGTTGAGACAACCTTTGATAATGGTCAAAGGCATCTTTGCTAATGAATCTAGCAGGGTCAAACTCCTGAGGTGGGGTTGGCTGTGGTTTTGGTGGTTGGTTGCGGGATGTGGAGGGGCGATTTGCATTTTTAGATGAGGCAACCCTAACGATATTTTTTCTTGGTCTCATAATAACACAATTCACCAAATGCTATTACAAAAATTCTGCAGCACTTCCTCTAAATTTTCTTACTTCCCTCAAGTGAATAACACCCCAACAATAGGCAAATCACAATACCAACTCAAAGTACACAAAATATACTAACAATTTTTCCCAAAATTCCAATGAAATCTCTTGTCTATCTAGCACAAAACTATTTCAAACCTAGAACATGAAGAACATAGAAAATTAGAAACTTACTTGCCTTTGATTTGTTGATATTGCCCATTCTTCAAATACTCCTCTTGTCTTCAATGCCACATATAAAACTATTTAGGGTTTGGATTAGAAGAAGGAATGAAGGGAATATGAATCTATGAAGTTGTGGTTTTGGCTTATGGTGGTTTTAGGGAAGATGAAGATGGGAGAATGGGATTTTTTTTTTAAAAATTGGGTTTGAAGAAGAAAATATTCAGAATGTGGGTTATGGCTTGAGAGAAAGTGGGTTTATAATGAGTTTTCCCTTCTTGATGGAGGCGCGCCACGACCCAGCAATAGCAAGTCGCGGCCCACCTCGTTTTTTCTCGAATTTTTATTGGGTAGGCTCCGCGACTCAGTTGTAGAAAGTCGCGGCCCGCCTCTTCCATTGAAACTCTCATGCTCTCTGACTTCCTAGCACGTCGCGACTTATAAGAGCAAGTCGCGGCCTGCTTCTTCCTTTAATTTCTGAGCTCTTTGACTTCGTTTAAGGACGCGACTTA
Source organism: Humulus lupulus (assembly GCF_963169125.1). NCBI lineage: Eukaryota > Viridiplantae > Streptophyta > Magnoliopsida > Rosales > Cannabaceae > Humulus > Humulus lupulus. The sequence continues at coordinate 152,817,745 of NC_084801.1, forward strand.
TAAGAGCAAGTCACGAATTGACCTCCAATCGAATTTTAAAACTACCTTTTCACGAATTGCATGGTTTCTACATACATCCTACTCGCAAAATAAATAAAAAAAATGAATCTTTACAAATCCAAAACAAAATTAAATAAAATTGTTCAACTAATTAAGAATTAAAACAAAAACAAAAATAAATTATAGGAATGCCTCCTACACTGTCGTTAATGTCATTTAGCAGGACGTTGAACACCCAATTTAGAGGGGTTCCAAGATCACTACAGACTTGCATTTTTCCACCGGGCCTTCCAAATAGTGTTTCAATCTCTGACCATTCACCTTAAAGTGTCTCGTTTTCTTGCTATGAATTTGCACTGCTCCATAAGGCAATGAGACAACAACTGTGGATGGTCTTGACCATCTCGATTTCAATTTTCCCAGAAAATGCTTCAATCAAGAATTAAATATTAGCACCTTGTCTCCCTGTTGGAAATCCTTCCTAAGTATCCTTTTATCACGAAAGGCCTTAGACTTTTCATTATAAATCCTTGCATTCTCATAGGCTTCATTCCAAAATTCATCAAGCTCGTTCAACTCCATAAGCCTATTCTGTCCCGCCATAAATAGATCAACATTCAGCTTTTTACAGCCCAATAAGCTCTGTGCTCAAGTTCCACCGATAAATGACATGCGTTTCTAAACACCCATCGGTACGATGACATATCGATCAAAGTCTTGAAGGCTGTGCGATATGCCCATAGTGAATCATCAAGCTTTTTCGATCAATCCTTCCTTGATGTATTTACAGTCTTCTCCAAGATACTTTTTTCTTATGATTTGACATTTCTGCTTGATCATTTCCAAATGGATCATAAAACAAAGCCTTTCGATGATGTGCTCTATAACGAGTGCATACAACAGTGAATGACTTGTTGTAGAAGTGACTTCCTCTGTCACTAATAATTGTTCTTAGAGTACCGAACCGAGTTAAAATAATTTTATGAAGGAGTTTAAGTACCTATTTACCATCATAAGTAGGAGTTTTTGCATATGCCACCGATTTAGAAACATAGTCCATTGCAAGCATAATGTACTTATTATTATAGGATGACGGGAAAGGTCCCATAAAGTCATCGACATTTGATCTCTTCTTGATATGTTGCTTGTCCTTTGGCAACAATCACAAGTCTTGACAAAGGCACTAGCTTCTTTAAATAACGTAGGCCAATCAAACCCACATTGCAGAACTTTTGCTGTTGTCCTTGTTCCTCCGAAGTGACCGAATGTAAAGTATGGCAATGAGTAAGAAGGGAAATCATCTCCTCTTCCAGGAAAAATCTTCTAATTACTTGATTTTCACAATGACGAAAGAGAATGGGCTCATCCCAATAATAATGCTTGGCTTCCGAATAGAACTTTTTAAGTTGCTGCCTTGACATGTCCGGAGGCACAACTTTAGCTACCAAATAATTTACATAATCAGCGAACCACAATAGCTTTTATTCACTTTTAATGGAAAATAACTATTCATCCGGGAATTTTTCATCAATTTGTACCTCTTTCTAATTAGGATCTTCCTCTTTTTCCAATCTAGACAAATGATCTGCAACTAGATTTTCTGTCCCCTTTTTGTCATTAATTTCCATATCAAACTCTTGCAATAATAGGACCCATCGAATCAAGCGGGGTTTGGCATCCTTCTTGCCCATTAGGTACTTAATAGCATAATGATATATGTAAACAATCACCTTATTACCAATTAAATATGGCCTGAACTTATCGAACACAAAGACAATTGAAAGTAATTCCTTCTCAGTAGTTGCATAATTTAATTGAGCATCATTCAAGGTCTGACTAGCATAATAAATCATTCGGAATACCTTGTCAACTCGCTGTCCCAGAACTGCTCCTACTCCATAATAACTCACATCGCACATCAATTCAAAGGGAAGCTCCCAATTTGGTGGTACCACGATCGGTGCAGTGATCAATTTCTCTTTCAAAGTATTGAAGGCACGTCGACAATCATCATCATAATTAAAATGTACTCCATTCATTAATAATGAAGACATGGATTTAGAAATCTTGGAGAAATCTTTAATAAATCTCCTATAAAATCCAGCATGTCCAAGAAAACTCTGAACACCCATTAGTGAAATTGGAGGTGGCAAGTTCTCAATAGTTGATATCTTTGCACGATCTACCTCTATGCCTTTGCTTGAAATCTTAAGGCCCAAAAAAATTCCTTCACCCACCATGAAGTGACATTTTCCCAATTCAGGACCAAATTAGATTCTTCGCATCTCTTTAATACATTCTCCAATTTTTTTAAACACATATCAAATGAGGAGCCAAAGACCGAGAAATCATCCATAAATATTTCAATGCTCTTCTCCACCATATCATAAAATATTGACATCATGCATCGTTGAAAAGTTGCAGGAGCATTGCATAATCCAAATGGCATTCGACAAAAAGAAAACGTACCATAAGGACAAGGGAAAGTCGTTTTCTCTTGGTCTTCGGGAGCAATATGTATTTGATGATAGCCGGAGTACCCATCAAGGAAGCAATAGAAATGATGTCTTGACAGTCTATTGAGCATTTAATCAACAAAAGTCAATGGGAAGTGGTCTTTCCTTGTTGCCTTGTTTAATTTCTGGTAATCAATACAAATTCTCCACCCTGTCACTGTTTGAGTTGGAATTAACTCATTTTTTTTATTTTTGACTACTATCATTCCACCCTTTTCCGGAACCACTTGTACCGAGCTTACCCAAGAACTATCCGAGATTGGATAAATAACACCAGCATCCAACCACTTCAAAATTTCTTTCTGAACCACCTCTTTCATAGTGGGATTTAGCCTCCTTTGAGCATCAATGCTAGGTTTGTTTTCCTCTTCCATTAGAATACGGTGCATAACAGTAGAGGGACTAATACCCTTTATATCAGCTAAGGTCCAACCAATTGCAAATTTATGAGCTCAAAGCACTCTTAATAATTTTTCCTCTTCAACAATAGATAATGAAGCTAAAATAATAACCGGGAGAGTGTCATTCTTACCCACATAAGCATACTTAAGATATTCTGGTAAAGTCTTCAATTCAAGTACCGGTGGCTTCTCAATAGATGGTAGTGGTCTCTCAGGCCCTTGTCAGAGTTCCTCATATTTCTTCTTATAAATAGGTCCAGTGGAGTTTAACCAATTTACATATTCAATGCCCTCAGTGTCATCACAGTCTTCCATACTTGGCGAAATAAGACTCATCTCAAGCGGATCTTCGATGAATTTTTCCTTTGACAATCATTCCTCAATTACATTCACAGTAAAACAACTATCGCTTGTTCTAGGATACTTCAAAGCCTTAAACACATTAAATACAACCTCATCGCCCTGCACTCTTAGCCTCAACTCTCATTTTTGAACATCTATCAAAGCTTGACTGGTGGCTAAAAATGGTCTCCCCAAAATAATTGGAACATCTTCATCTTCCTCCATATCAAGAACAATAAAATCAGCGGGAAAAATGAACTTTTCGACTTTGACAAGAACGTCTTCAATAATACCTTGGGGGTGTGTTAAAGAACGGTCGGCCAATTGAAGAGTAACAGTAGTGGGTCTAACTTTCCCCAAACCAAGTCATCTAAATATGGACAGCGACATTAAATTAATGCTTGCACCCAAATCACATAAAGCCCTCTCATAATGAAAGTTCCCAATGGTGCAAGGTATAGTGAAGCTACCTGGATCTCAAACTTTTGAGGAAGTTTCTTTTGAATAATTACACTACACTCTTCTGTCAAGGCCACAGTTTCATAATCCTCAATTTTTCTTCCATTAGACAATATCTCTTTCATAAACTTCACATAACTAGGCATTTGTTCAAGAGCCTCAGCAAAAGGAATGTTAATGTTAATTTTCTTAAATACCTCGAGAAATTTGGAGAATTGTTTGTCAAGATTGATCTTTCAGAACTGCTAAGGATAAAGAATCTTTGGTGTAGGCTCAGTGTATTTCAGCTTCTCTTTCTTTGGAAGGTCTTCAAATAACCTCCTGTTGTGCTGGACTACTGACATGTTGATCCTCTATCTTCTTTCCCTTGTCATCCACTATAGGCCCATCATACTTAGTCCCGCTCCTCAAAGTGATAGCTTTACATTGCTCTTTGGGATTCACCACTGTGGATGTAACGCCCTGGATAACCAAGATTGTTACACTGTGTATTTATAAAAGTGCAAGACTTGCTAATCAAGTCATTTAGTAAGAAACATGTTATTGTAACTATAATTGAACTAGGGTTAAAAGATTTTGGTCACAAAAGTTGCATTTCATATATTTAAACATTTTGGTACATGGGATCCCAAAAGAAATAGCGTTTAAAAGACAGGTTAAAAAATTTCAGGTTATAGGTACAACTACTAGCCACTCTAAGGGCAAAACAGACATTTAAGCTTTCCCGTCCTGTACCACTTCTCGGCCGTCGCGGCCGATCAACTGACTATGTACATTCAGCCTCAAAGCTCTCCCACTCAAGACTGATCCACTTTACCCATGCCTATAATTGCACCACGTAGCACCCGTGAGCCAAGGCCCAGCAAGAAAACACAATAACAGAGCCTAATCATCAATCAAACAATCAGATAATTCATACAGTATAGCCATATACTTAACTGTCTAGAACATCCATATAATTAGGCATTCAACATACCAAGCTTATCAATTAACATTAATAACCAATTTACAAATAATAACCAGGGTTGATGCCCATAGGTCGCACCCTTTATTTATCCCACTGACTCTGGTCTGCTTAAACCGAGCTTAGTGAATATCAAGCTGTCCTCAGCTACCAATGGCCAAGCCGCACCCTGTGCGCAAATATTGATTCCGGAACCCTTAGGTTGTTTATCACATGTCCCATGGTATAATACCATCTATGACATCATATAGATATAGGGACCAATCCCGAGCCCTCAGGAACCATTACCAAACTTCAATTCCAAAACTTAACCTCGGGACCAATCCCGAGACCTCAGGAAGCCCTAATTCCACCAAACGGGGTGGTAGAATCAAACCTCGAGCCTCTGGGCAAAATCCCTAAGAAATAATCCAAAAATCCCATTTCGGAGATAGGGTAGCGCTACAGCGCCCTAAAGTGGGCGCTATAGCGCTACAAATAGAGCCAAAATGCACAGACAGCCCAGACCTAGCGCTGTAGCGCCCAAAGACTAGCGCTATAGCGCTAGTTACAACACTCCTCTTCCCAGATTTGTCTCCTTCGAAATTCCTCGAACCAAAACCCACCAAAACTCTTCCAAACAACAAATATACTCCAAAATGAGCCTACCATCATCTATATCTCACCCCACGCAACCCAACCATATATAACTTAGCCACATGCACCCCAAAACAAAGAAAAAGCCATGTTTGAGCATGAAGTTCAAAAACCCAACAAAAGAGAACCAGAACAGACTCGAATTCAAGTGTTCAAGCTCATAATTTCTTACCTCAAGTGGGAAATTCGACCTTATGCTATCTTTAGTATCCTTCCAGCCCTAAGCTCATCAGCTCCTCAAGTTTATCTCCCTTAATTTCCACGAAAACCAAGTTTCAGAAATCCATGCCAATAAAACTCAAAAACTAAAGAAAACCTTGAAACTTACCTCAATTGGACTAAATTTCAGTAGAACTCCTAGTTTCACCAAGAACCTTAAGTGCTAAACTTGACCTAATCCTCCTCTGAACCACATCTCCAAGAATTCACAAGAAATGGTGCAAGAAAATGATAAACCGATAGAGAGAAGAGGGTAAGCCCCAAGTGTTCTGTTTTTCCTTCTTTCCCTTTTTGTCTTTTCCCTTTTTCTTTCAGCTTCCCTTTGTTTCTAAACATTCCACCAAGTCATAAGGCAGTATAACACTTATCCCTTATAAACCAAATGACCATTGTTGATGCGGTTCTTCGCCAACAGGTAATTAAGAAAAGAAGAGAAATGGATTAGTGCTTATGTTGAACCGGAATAGATGAATGATCTTGGAAATGAAATGGTGACACAAAATACGTTTTTTAAGTGGTTCAAAGGTTAAAATCCTTCTACTCCACTAGTCAATATTATTGCTAAATGCTGGGTATTCTTTTACAGGGTACTCCTTACAATATAGAATCCAACCTCTTTTAACTCCCAGGGTCTCCATATTTATAGGAGAAGGCACCTGGGAGTTGGTAAGAAGGTCATCCCGTGACCTTCTTACCTATCATGTCAAATCTGTGACATTCATGATTAATTCCTAAACCTGACACATAGGTGTGGTCAAATCAATAGGTAAGGAGATAATGGGCCGCACGGCCCAACCCAGTCGTGGTTGTCTGAATACGCACGTTCATGCTTCGTGTCCGAGAAGTCAGGGATATGTCAAACACGTGATGTCTGATATATGCACATTTACCTTGCGTAGTTGACTTTATAAAGGGTCATAGCCTCCAACTCTAGCTCGTATCTTGAGCTGGATACTTCGCTCGACCTGCGGCCTTCAGAGTCCGGACTCAGTCCTTAGGCAATCTTGGCGAACCCTTAGGTACCTCGAGCTAAGGAGTAGGATCGTTCGGCGACAGCTCTGGTCTTGGGGATGTCCACGTGGTAGTCATGATTAGGCCGCTTCTTAGCTTGCTAATTAGCCCGTGGGAAAATCAGGGCGTACATCTGCCCCCAAGCCCCTGCTCGTGGCACACGACGTCGCATAAGGCCACAGTAGGGGATTTTAGGCTTCCCCATGAACTCTTCACATTCCACACTTTACGCAGGCGCCGAATACGTGGAACATCATGGTTGGTGACGGTACGTCTTCCGAGAACCGCATTTAATGGCCTAGCCTATACTTAGCCATCGTTTCATATTTCGAGTGGAGGGCCTTGGATCCCACATCAGGGCAATCCAACAGCCCTCTTCACGTGACCCTTCATGTATATAAAAGGGGTGGCCACCCTACGCATGGGCCACCCTTTCATTTGAAATTTCTCAGAAATTCTCTTCTTCTTCTCTCTTCATCTCAAAAGAAAAACCCTTTTCTTTCCGACCGGTACCTCCAGCGTTCAAGAAGTCCAGGCGTAAGGACTCCTTCGAAGCTTTGGGAACAACTACTCTGACGAAGCCCCAACCCAGGCGATACCTTCATCCTCTTCTCAGCCAAACACTCAGTAAGTCTCCTGACCGTGCATGTTTCAAAATTATTTTTCACTGTAGCTTAGGTAAATATTTACTGAAGCCACATGTAAGGGTTTGCTGGTTTTTGTAGGCATGAAGGGTGAAAGCCTTTTAGGTTAGGGTATCTTTGCTGTAGGAAATCATTTAGGAGTATGGTTTACAGGATGCATTTTCTGGGGAAAATTTCTGGGTAGGAGTTTTGGTATTTTGGGTGCAAAACTGGGTAGCTTAGGGGACACGCTTCACAGGCGGTTTTGCCTTCCCTGCCTACTGAAACTTTCCTTCTAAGGAAAATTCTATCCTGACCCTCCTGACACACGAATTTCGAGTAATCGGTGATCTGTTGGGAGCACAGGCGCATGTTCATAGAACCGCGTGGTCTCACTCTCTACGGGCTGGGCTTACCTCAGCTCGTGTCAAGGACACTACTATTGATCCTTCCTTATGCTTAGGTCGCCTTTTCTAAAATCTTTTCTTTTGTTTGCCAGGCGACCAGATGGCACCTAAAAAGAATGCTCCCAAGAAGCCTGTAGGAAGGTCGTCCTCCCGACAAGACAAAGGAAAGGAGGTGATGGCCGAATCCCTGATCCCCAACTTCGGGCCAGCAGTGGAACAGGAGCTCGAGGTGGCCCCTGATGCGTTCTTTGAGGTGGAGAGGATAGTCTCAAAGATTACTGATCAGACGAAGGTGAACAAAATATTCCTCTCCCACAATATCGAGCTGGGGAGAGATTCCGTGATTGCCCAACCTCCCGCGGAAGGCAAGCGGAGCTGCGCGCCGCTTGACGAGTCGTTCTCGGCCTGGAGTGACGAGCATTTCAAGGCGGAGGCCTTCCTCCCATTGGATCAGTACTTCGCTTATTTCCTCAACTTCGTGAGGTTGGCCCCATTCCAGCTCCCCCCCAACTCCTATCGTTTGTTGGCGGGGTTAAGATATTTATTCTTGAAACAGGAGTGGGAGGTCCCCACTCCTGCAGACATTTTGTACTTTTTTTGCCTCAAGGCCAGCCCGGAACAGCGGGGGAGAGGCGATGGGTTTTACTACTTAACCCGGTTCCCCAACACGGCTGCGGTCATCGAACTGCCCAGCCACCCCAATGACTTCAAAGATCAATTCTTTATGTTGACGGGGTTCCGAAACTGCTAGCTCCACTACTTCAATCGTCCTCGTAAGTGCCTCTCAACTTTAGCTCGTAAGTTAAGTACCGCTTAGCTTCCCTTTTATCCGTTTATGATTTAGGATAATTCTGCAGCTATCTTCGCGAGGACAGAGAAATCTGTGACCCTCGTGGCCCAGTATGAGACACTGGCGGGCTTGCCCCCAGTGAAAAAGACTATTGTCAGCTCGTGACAGATGAGACGATGGTGGCCTGTAAACTGATCTCCCCGGACCAGACTCTGAACTTGAGGAGGCCCCGGGCGCTTCCCCCAGCCCGCGATAAGAGGCCTATCATCGTGGAGGAGGTCGTGGGGGATGATGATGAGGAGGACGAGGAGGACGAGGTTCCCCTCATGAAGCGGACGTTGGAGGTCGCCCAGACAGCGGACGAGGAGCGGATTCGGTTTGGAGCAGCCGCGGGTCCTTCTGGCCAAGGTAACCGTTATATGTTTAGGAACTTAGATAGGGCCACCGCAGACCCCCAGCTAGCTAGGTTCAATCCTAGACAGCTCGTCCAACGCCACCGAAGTGATCCGGACCTGGATACAACCCTGCTCCACTGTGTCGAACGGCTTGTGCTGGATTACTAAGATAGCCGTCCTAGGGGTACCGTAGTTGTAAATAACACCCTAGCCTTTAGGTCGATCCTATTCGAGGAGTATGGGACCAAAATTCGGTCATGGCCATCACTCCTGAGGGGTGCCGTAGTTTTGGGACTTAGGCAATATGTAGAAGAATCTAGCCCTAAACCAGCCTCGGACCCAGAACCTGCACCAGCTCGGGAAGTAATTGACTTAGATTCCCCCGCAGGAGCTCCGGGGCCGATGGTCGTAACCATAGATCCTTCTTCTAGCTTGGGGGGTAGGATTCCCTTTAGTATATATATATATATACTTGAATTTATCTTTTTCCCCCTTTGTTTTTGTTTCTGCATGACTACGAACTTTTGTACTAACAATAACTTTGTTTTGACAGAAGAGATGTCTCAGCCCGAAGGGAGTCTGCGAACTGCGTTCGCCGGTGGGAACCCTTCAGCTGGGGCCTCTGGCCCCAGAATGAAGAGGCTCCGGACGTCTAAGAATGTCGCCGAGACCCCCACCAAGTATGCTGCAAAGGAGAAAGACCAGCCCCCAGCCGCCCAGGTCGTGGGAACGGTTCCTCCTGTTGCAGGGGGGAGCAGCATGCCCCCACCCTCTCTGCGAGCTCCAGTCTTCGTCTGGGACGCAGGGACAGAGCCCGGGGCTTCAACGATTGTTCCTTCCGAGGTGTGCATCCCAGTTGACCCCCAGTACATGGAGAAGATTCCAGAGGCCTTCCGGGGGATGGTGTATGAGTCGGCGAACTACGCCGTCAGCCACATCTACAAATTCAACGAGAAGGAGCTATGGGCCATCGAGACAAGGAGCCCGGTGGGCGTGCTGGAATCTTCATTGGGCATGGCTCTAATGGTAAGCTAACTTTACCCTTTTATGGTTGGTTATTTACATGCCTTGCCCTGTGTTTCCTTTCTCCCTTCTCTTTTTTTTCTAAGGCAATTGCCTCTCCGTTATTGCAGAGCGCCGTTGCCCTTCATCGGAGCATTGCCAGGACCAAGGATCAGCTCGAGGAAATGAGGAGCGAGCACCAGGCGGTTGTGGCCACTCACCAGACTTCTCTGCAGACGGCTAAGGATGCCTTGGCGGCCGCACAGGCCGAGCTGGAAGAAACTCGCCCCAAGCTAGAAGAGCTCGAGACCGCCCTCACCACTGTGCGAGCGGACCTAGATACTTCGAAGGCTGAGGCCAAGGCCGCCCTGGAGGCCGAGCGGGCAACTTCAGACATCGCCATGGAAGACATGTTCTACCATTGCTGGGCCTATAACCAAGACGCCGACTTCTCCTTCTTGGCGGCGGCCATCTGGGAGCCCTTGCTGGAGAAGTTCAAAGCTCGCCTCGAGAAAGAAGCGCCCTCCGAGGCCGGGGAAGGCTTTGGCGCAGCCGAGCAGGGCGAGACGGCGACCTCCAAGGGGCCAACTGGCGGAGCTTAGGGCCTTCTTCTTTCGTGTCCTTTCCTTTAATATTCTTAAATTTTTGTGTGTAACCTTTGCAAGAGGTGGTTCCACCTCGAGACAATTTAACTATCTATTTTATCTTTAATTGATTTACTCCCCTTTGCCTCTACGCATTTTAGTTACTATTTTGAAAAACTTAGTTCGCGTTAATTTTTATCAATATCTCGAGCTCTTTAGGAAGAACAACGATCAATAGATTTAAATCAACTTCTAAGTTTTATGACCTGGTTATATCCAGGAACTTAATTTGAAAACTTAGTTCGTGTTAATTTTTATCAATATCTCGAGCTCTTTAAGAAGAACAACGACCATTAGATTTAAATTAACTTCTAAGTTTTATGACCTGGTTATATCCAGGAACTTAATTTGAAAACTTAGTTCGTGTTAATTTTTTTCAATATCTCGAGCTCTTTAAGAAGAACAACGATCAATAGATTTAAATTAACTTCTAAGTTTTATGACCTGGTTATATCCAGGAACTTAATTTGAAAACTTAGTTCGTGTTAATTTTTATCAATATCTCGAGCTCTTTAGGAAGAACAACGATCAATAGATTTAAATTAACTTCTAAGTTTTGAGGCGACCTGGTTAAATCCAGGATAGGACTTAGTTCGCGTTAATCCTAATCAATATCTCGCGTTTTTAAGAAAAACAACGATCAATCGATATGAATAAACTTCTAAGTCATTAAGGTGACTTAGTTATATCCAGGTACGATATTCCCCCCAAGTAACTGGGAAAGAGTCTTTCGTGGTTACTTTAGATTACACTTGAAAACACATACGATCGTAAACGAAAAGTTAATTCTCATTGTGTAATACATAGAAAATGGCCCTTCAGGCCTTACAAGGGAATCATTGATAATATTTCTTTAAATGGATGGCGTTCCAAGTTCGTGGGACTGCCCCTCCATCAAGCCGAGCTAACTTGTAAGTTCCCTCTTTAATGACCTCGATGACTTGATATGGCACCTCCCAGTTCGGTCCCAAGACTCCATCTTTGGGATCTTTACCGGCTAAGAAAACTCTCCTTAGGACCAGGTTGCCAACGCTAAAGGCGCGCTTTTTAACTTTGGAGTTGAAATAGCGAGTGATCTTTTGATGATAATGGGCGAGCTGGAGTTGCGAATCTTCTCGCCTCTCATCAACTACGTCAAGGGAAGTGCAAAGTAGCTCGTGGTTGTGGTCCTGGTCATAAGACTGGACCCTATGTGAAAGCACCTTAATCTCCACAGGGAGGACTGCCTCACTACCAAAGGTCAGGGAGAAAGGAGTATGACCCGGCGAGGTCCGGTATGCCCATAGGACCAGGGGGAGCTGTTCTGGCCAGACCCCCTTCGCTTCATCTAGTCTCTTCTTGAGGCTTGCCTTTAGAGTCTTGTTGGCAGCCTTGACCTGGCCATTCACCTGAGGATAGGCCACGGAGGAGAAACTTTTCACAATTTCGTACCTTTCGCAAAACTCGGTGAACAGGTCGCTGTCAAACTGAGTGCCATTGTCGGAAACGATCTTCTTGGGCAGGCCGAATCGGCAGATAGTGCTCTTAACCACGAAGTCAAGGACTTTTTTGGAAGTTATCGTTGCCAAAGGTTCTGGCTCAGCCCACTTCGTAAAGTAGTCGATGGCCACCACGGCGTAACGGACCCCGCCTTTTCCAGTAGAGAGGGCGCCAACCAAGTCGATCCCCCAAACTGCAAATGGCCATGGGGACGAGATCATCTTCAGCTCGATTGGAGGAGCTCGGGAAACTGTGGCGAATCGCTGGCACTTGTCGCACTTCTTCACGTATGAGATCGAATCCTTGGACAAAGTGGGCCAGTAATATCCTTGCCTCAGGACCTTTAAGGCCAAGCTTTGCCCCCTAGTGTGATCTCCGCAAAAACCCTCATGCACTTCCTCTAGGATGGCCTTTGCTTCACCTAGCAGAACACATCGTAGAAGAGGTAGGGAGTGCCCATGTTGGTATAACACCCCATCTACCATTGTATACCTGGGAGCTTGATAGAGTACTCGCCGCGCATCATTATGCTCTTCAGGTAGCTTTCCCTCGATGAGATACTCAAGGATGGGGGTCATCCAGGTTGGCCTGGTGTCGATCATCTCGACCTCCGTCCTGGCTTCTTCTATACTTGGTTTCTCCAAGAATTCTATTGGCACTAACCCCAAGGTCTCCGTCTCCCCGGAGGTGGCGATCTTGGCAAGAGCGTCTGCGTTAGCGTTCTGCTCCCGAGGTACCTGCTCGATTGAGCCTCGCTCAAACGTGGACAAAATCTCGAACTGACTGAGTTCGATTGCCCAGTTTAACAAGCGTCCCGATGCTTCAGGTTTTTGCAAAACCTGCCTTAAAGGCTGATCGGTCATGACGTGAATCGAGTGGGACTGGAAGTACAGCCTGAGCTTTCGCGAGGCCGTGATAAGGCAGAATGCCAATTTCTCCATCAACGGGTATCGGGACTCAGCTCTAAGAAGTCTCTTGCTGATGTAGTAAACTGGTTTCTGAACCCGGTCTTCTTCCCGGACTAATACGGCACTAGCTGCATCTTCCGTGACAGCTAGGTAGAGAAAAATAGGCTCTCCTGCTTTTGGTTTGGATAATAAGGGCGGCTCAGCCAGATGTGCCTTCAGGTCGAGAAAAGCGCTTTCGCACTCTTCTGTCCATTCGAACTTCTTATTTCCTCGGAGTAGGTTGTAGAATGGCAAGCACTTATCGGTGGACTTCGAAATAAACCGGTTGAAGGCTGCCACCCTTCCTGTTAGGACTTGGACATCCTTGCACGACCTGGGAGAGGGAAGCTCGAGCAATGATCTGATCTTGTTGGGGTTTGCCTCGATTCCTCGGGTATTGACGATGAAACCCAGGAATTTCCCTGATGCGACTCCAAAAGTGCACTTCTGTGGATTAAGCCTCATGCCATACTCCCGTAGTATCTTGAAGCATTCCTCCAGGTCGGAAACATGGTTATCGACAGTTTTTGACTTGACTAGCATGTCATCAACGTACACTTCCATGTTTTTTCCGATCTGGTCTGCGAACATTCTATTTACTAACCTTTGGTAGGTAGCTCCGGCGTTCTTCATCCCAAACGGCATGACCTTGTAACAATAAACGTTAGTCGGGGTCATGAAGTTGGTGTGTTCTTGGTCCGCCGGATTCATGGCGATCTGATTGTAGCCTGAGTACACGTCCATAAAGGACATGAGCTCGTGCCCCGCCGTGGCATCCACCAACTGGTCAATCCTTGGCAATGGAAAAAAATCCTCGGGACAGGCTTTATTCAGGTCGGAGAAGTCGATGCAGGTCCGCCATTTCCCGTTGGGCTTTGGGACCAGCACGGGGTTGGCGCATTTCTTGAGCCGGGCTACTTCTTCTTTTAGGGCTTCAGCCCGGGTTGTTCCTAAAGGTCTTTGTTTCTGGGACTTCGCAGGAACGCTTTTATCCAGATGAAGTGTGTGCATGATGACACTCGGGCTAATTCCCACCATATCTCCGTGTGACCATGCAAACACATCCAGGTTATTCCGCAGAAACTTAGTCAGCTCTGCCTTCCTCTTGCCATAGAGGTTTTTCCCGAGCTTGACCTTCCGTGAAGGGTTCTGCGGATCGATGTTCACTTCCTCGAGCTCCTTAATAGCCTGGAGCTCGGATCTGTCCTCGCCTATTCGGGGGTCAATATCCTCACTTAAGACGATATTTTCCCCTTCGGCGCTTTGAGGTTTTTCAATCTAAGGATTAGCTAAGGGTTCCTGAGATTCCTCTTCATTACCTTGGATGGCCATTGCCAGCTGCCCGTGTTTAGATTTTCCCTTCATGGAAATGCTGTAGCATTCCCTGGCAGCAAGATGATCGCCATGGACAGTGCATATTCCCTTTGAAGTAGGGAATTTCATCGCGAGGTGGCGAATAGAAGTGATGGCCTCAAATGCTATTAATGTGGGTCGTCCCAAAATTGCGTTGTATGCAGCGGAGCAGTCGATGACCACGAATTTGAGGAGTTTGGAGATTTTCCGAGGTCCTTCTCCTAGGGTGATCACCAGCTTGATTGTCCATATTGCTGCTGATCCTTCTCCCGAAAAACCATACAGCATCATGGAGGTCGCCTTCAGCTCGGCGACAGTCAAACCCATCTTCTCCAATGTGGACCGGAATAGGAGGTTCACCGAGCTCCCATTGTCGATCAGCACCCTCATAACCCTCCGATTAGCGAGCTGAATTTCTACGACTAGAGGGTCATTGTGCAGGAACTGGACATGACCCGCATCTTCTTCTGTAAAAATAATCGGTTGTCTCTCCAACCGCTGCTGCTTTGGCTGACGCTGCTCTGGAACGAACTCTACTCCGTTATGCGCCTTGAGTTCGTTCACGTATCTCTTCTGGGCGCCCCTGCTCGTGCCAGCCATATGCGGACCTCTAGAGATGGTGGATATCTCCCCTCCTATCACAGGAGGAGGGACGTCCTGATCTACCCGAGACCCGGGCTGACTGACTGAGACTTCCGGAGCAGGTCGACTTGCTGGAACCCTGTTCCGCGCGTACTGGGCCAAGTGGCCGGCTCGGATGAGAGTCTAGATCTCATCTTTTAGATGCCTACAGTCGTCGGTATTGTGGCCAACATCGTTATGAAAACAGAAAAACTTGGAGGTGTCTCTCTTCCCCTTTTGGTGCTTCAATGGCTCCGGCCTCTTCTAGGGGAGGCGAGTAGAGTTAGCTAGGAAGATACTCTCCCTAGACTGGGTGAGCTCTGTATAAGTCACGAAGACGGGCTTGAACTTGTCTATGGACTTATTCTTCTTTGGGCCGTGCTGGCTGCCCTCGCCATTCCCCTTTCTTTTGCCTCCACCGAGCTGGTTATTTTGTGTGACGTTTTGGGTCACTGCCACGACCTCCGTCCCCACTCCAGCGGGCTGCTCAGGGACCTGGCTGGTGCCTGCAGCTGAGGCTTTGGCCTCCTCCAAGTTGATCCATTCCTGGGCCCTATTAAGGAATTCGTTAACCGAGCTAACTCCCTTCCTTTGTATATCCTTCCAGAGCTCTCCTCCGACGAGGATTCCAGTTCTCATGGCCATGAGTTTGGAGCTGTCATCCGCATCTCTGGCCCGAGAAGCGACGTTCGTGAATCTGCTCAGGTAAGCCTTCAGAGTTTCGCTGGGCTGCTACCTCACGTTAGCCAGAGAGTCGACCTGAACGCGGGCAGCCTGGGAGGCTCGGAATGCCCTTTTGAAGTCAGCCAAGAAAGTTTTCCAGAAGCTGATTGACTGTCTTTTTCCTTGCTTGAACCACTGCGTGGCTGGTCCGGTTAATGTGGAAGGAAAGATCAAACATCTCAGCTCGGGGCCGATGTTGTGGGCCATCATCAGGGTGTTGAACATCCCTAGATGATCCGACGGGTCTCCGTTCCCATTGAACTTTGACAGGTGCGGCATACGGAAACCAGGTGGGTACGCCGTTGCTGCTATGCTGGGGGCGAAGAGCTCCATCTCGTCCCTCGAATCGTACTCATCTTTCTCTTTCTCTGACAGGAGCTTCCTCATCAGCTCCTCCATCTGAGCCAGGCGTTCGAGGGTTTTGTCCTGATCTCCTTTGTTATTCCGGGGCTGTTCAACAGCTCCGAATCCATTGTACATATTTGGTGGGTTATTGCCCCTCCTATCTTGAGATAGGTTATTTGGGGCATTCCCTCCGTTACGTACTTCGGACAGGTCTCCCCCTGAGTGTGCATGGATGTCACCTCCTACTTGCTCCCCTCTATGGGAGTTAAGGCGGTCTCGCAGGTCACCTCCCGGGGTGGTTTGTGGAGTTTGTGCCGAACTTAAATGCTGACGCAGGTCTCCGCCAGAAAGGTCGCTTCGGCGACTGCCGGTCCAGTAGCTCCTGTTAGATAGGCTTGGAGTCCGTCTTTGGTGGTGAGGATTCGGGCTTTCCCTCGGCGCCTTGCTATGTCGGGAAGGTCCGGCTGATGGCGGGTTTCTCCTGCTACTCCCGTAGGCTGGGATATCTCGAACGGGCCAAGGAGGAGATGGATATCTGATTGGAGACGGAGGATGCCTGACCGGAGAGGCGATCCTGGTTCCGTCAGGACGAATTAAGTTAGGTGGGGGCCTTTCGGCCCTGCCAACCTGCGGGTCCTGCGCCTGGCGATCTGGACGAGGCGCAGGACGGCCGTTGGGGATGGGCTGATGCTGCGAGCCCTCCCCGGATCTCCTTCGGGAATTTCCTCGAAATCTCCTGGGCGCGCTCGAGGCTGGTTGGGAGCTAGGAGTCGATGTTCTGACCGAACGGCTGTACTGCTGTTGTTCGGCTCTAGGCATTTCTCTGAAGTTTGCCTCTCGATGGTGCGATGAAGGAATGGAGTTAGCCGTTGGAAGTCTGTCCGAGCGGCTATGCCTGAACCGATTACCCCGGCGAGACTTAGGAGCCTCGCCTTGCCTCTCTCCGGCATTAGCGTCGGTTGTGAGAGGGGGTAGTCGGGCCACCACATCCTTGATCTGCTGGTTAGCTATTGCTAGCTGGCTCCTCAGTTGACCATTCTCCATCTCCACTGCAGTGTAATAACATGGGTTTGGATTAGGTGGCCGGGGTTTGGATTAGGTGGCAGTGTCATCTTGGCCCGTTGGCTGTTTTCCTGGCCGTTGCTGGACTTCAGGAACTTGTTCACCAGGGATGGCAATATGATGAGCCTCCTGCCCATCATGCTATTCCATCTCGTTACCGTGCCTGGATCGAGTAGTCACCATAGTTGGATGTTTGCGATAGCACTAATCTGACTTGCTCTCAACGAAAGCACCAAACTGTTGACGCGGTTCTTCGCCAACAGGTAATTAAGAAAAGAAGAGAAAAGGATTAGTGCTTATGTTGAACCGGAATAGATGAATGATCTTGGAAATGAAATGGTGACACAAAATACGTTTTTTAAGTGGTTCAAAGGTTAAAATCCTTCTACTCCACTAGTCAATATTATTGCTAAATGCTGGGTATTCTTTTACAGGGTACTCCTTACAATATAGAATTCAACCTCTTTTAACTCCCAGGGTCTCTAACTCCCAGGGTCTCCATATTTATAGGAGAAGGCACCTGGGAGTTGGTAAGAAGGTCATCCTGTAATCTTCTTACCTATCATGTCAACTCTGTGACATTCATGATTAATTCCTAAACCTGACACATAAGTGTGGTCAAATCAATAGGAAATGAGATAATGGGCCGCACGGCCCAACCCAGTCGTGGGTGTCTGAATACGCACGTTCACGCTGCGTGTCCGAGAAGTCAGGGATATGTCAAACACGTGATGTCTGATATATGCACGTTTACCTTGCGTGGTTGACTTTATAAAGGGTCATAGCCTCAACCTCCAGCTCGTATCACGAGCTGGATACTTCGCTCGACCTGTGACCTTCAGAGTCCGGACTCAGTCCTTAGGCAATCTTGGCGAACCCTTAGGTTACCTCGAGCTAAGGAGTAGGATCGTTCGGCGGCAGCTCCGGTCTTGGGGATGTCCATGTGGTAGTCATGATTAGGCTGCATCTTAGCTTGCTAATAAGCCCGTGGGAAAATTAGGGCGTACAACCATATTGCCCTCCCAATAATAACTAAACCTTTAAATCATTCTAAGGGTATTTTGGTCATTACTCCCAATTCCCACTAATTGCTCGAGTGTCTCTATTAATTACCGCTTACATCCCGACACCTAACTAATCACCAATTATATTCCTCAATATCAAATAATCTCCAATATATTTTCTAAATTCCCAGAAATACCCCCAGACTCACCCCAAGCCGGGTATAAATTCCCACCGTGAGTTTTTTGCTAGACCGCTCACTAAGATCGCCTTGAGTCTCAAGCTGCAGATATATCCACATAATAATTTGGTCTCAACAATTTATCACAGATATTCACATTTATGCCCTCAACGGGCAAAAATTAAGAATATGCCCTTATAACCTAATCAGGGCCTACATCCATACTAGTACACATAGTCATGCATCACATTTATCTAATTAGTCATATAAGCATGCATTTAATCATTTAAATCACTCATAATCCAGTTATGGCCTCCCGGCACACTAATCCAGGCCCTTAAGCCTTATTAGTAAATTTGGGCCAATACAACTATCCCCTCCTAATGAGAATTTCATCCTCAAAATTTACCTGAATAATTCGGGATACTGATCCCGCATAGCTGACTCAAGCTCCCAGGTCGCCTCCTCGACCCTACTATTCCTCCACAACAATTTAACTAGAGGAATCATCTTATTCCGTAGAACCTTATCCTTTCGATCCAAAATCTGAACCGGTCGTTCCTCATAAGACAGATTGTCTGCAATTCTAGATCTTCATACTTCAATACATGTGTCCTATCTGAGACGTACTTCCAGAGCATGGAAACATGGAATACATCATGGACTCTTGACAACAACGGTGGAAAAGCTAACTTGTAAGCCACCTGACCGATCCTTTCCAAGATCTCAAAAGGTCCGATGAACCTAGGGCTTAACTTGCCCTTCTTTCCAAACCTCCTCCCCCCTCGCAGTGGTGAAATCGAAGAAACACGTGGTCCCCAACCTGGAATTCCACGTCTCTACGCTTGGGATCAATGTAGCTTTTCTGTTTGCTCTGTGAGGCGAGCATCCTAGCTCGGATCTTCTCAATAGCTTCATTTGTCTTCTGAACCATATTCGGCCCCAAATACTTCCTCTCACCCATATCATCCCAATGAATGGGTGATCTACATCTCCTCCCATACAACATCTCATAGGGAGCCACTCCAATTGTCGATTGGTAAATATTGTTATATGAAAACTGAATCAACGGAAGATACTTACTCCAAGATCCCTCAAAGTCAATCACACATGCTCTGAGCATATCCTCCAATACCTGAATCATCCTCTCAGACTGTCCATCAGTCTGAGGATGAAAGGCCGTGTTGAACTTCAACTGAGTTCCCATAGCCTTTTGCAAACTACCCCAAAACTTAGAGGTAAAGATAGGATCTCGATCCGACACTATGGACTTGGGAGCCCCATGGAGATGTATGATCTCTCTCACATATAACTATGCATACTGATCCACAGTATATGTCGCCTTCACGGGAAGAAAATGAGCTGACTTGGTGTATCTGTCCACTATCACCCACACCGAGTCATGAAGCCCTATTGTCCTGGGTAAACCTCCCACAAAATCCATTGTAATATCCTCCCATTTCCACTCAGGAATATCCAAAGGCTGAAGAACCCCTGCCGGTCGCTGATGCTTAGCCTTCACCTGCTGACAGGTTAAACATCTGGCTACGCACTCCATCCTTCTTCATCCTGGGCCACCAATATAACGTCTGTAGATCCTGGTACATTTTCGTGGTACATGGATGAAGTGAGTACGGCGTAGTATACGACTCATCCAATATCTCTCGTCTGATCCCCTCATCAGTTGGAACACAAATCCGTCCATGATACCATAGAAAGCCAACCTTAGAAATAGAATAGTCCTTAGCTACTCCCGCTAAGACATTCTCCCTAACCCCTATAACTGAGCGTCTACCAATTGACCTTCTTTAATCCGCTCTAGCAGGGTCGACTGCAGAGTAATATTGGCCAACAGGCCCACCACCAATTCTATCCTCGCTCTGACCATCTCATCATCTAACTCTCTCGAGATCTGGGTAGAACTATATAACTGACCCGGGCCCCTCCAGCTCAACGAATCCGCAACTACATTGGCTTTCCCTGGATGGTAGAGAATATCACAATCATAGTCCTTTACCAACTTCAGCCAACGTCTCTACCTCATATTTAGGTCCTTCTATGTGAAGAAGTACTTCAAACTCTTATGAACGATGTATATCTCGCACTTCTCCCCATATAGATAATGCCGCCAAACTTTCAGTGCGAATACCACTGCTGCTAACTCCAAATCATGGGTAAGATACCGGTGCTCATACTCCTTCAGCTGCCGGGACACATAAGCAATGACTTTCTCGTTCTGCATCAACACACAACCTAAATCCAACCTCGACGCATCGCAGTAGACAACAAACTTCCCTTCACCCGAAGGAAGACTTAACACAGGCGCGGTAATAAGTCGTCGCTTCAATTCTTGGAAACTGCTCTCACACTTGTCCGAACAGATAAACTTAAAATTCTTTCGTGTCAATTCTGTCATCGGTGCCGCTAACTTCGAGAAGCCTTCCACAAACCGTCTGTAGTAACCCGCTAGACCAAGAAAACTCTGCACCTCCGAGGCGTTCCTTGGCCTCAGCCAATCCCTAACTGCCTCCACCTTAATCCCATTTGCACCAACAATATGTCCAAGGAATGTCACTTCCGGCAGCCAAAACTCACACTTCTTAAATTTTGCGTACAACTGGTGGTCTCTCAACCTCTGTAGAACCTTTCGAAGATGAAACTCGTGCTCTGCCTCTGAACTGGAGTACACTAAGATGTCGTCGATGAAGACAATAATGAACTAATCCAAAAAGTCCTTGAACACCCTGTTCATTAGGTCCATGAAGGCTGCTGGGGCATTGGTCAAACCAAACGACATGACCAGAAAATCATAATGCCCATACCTCATTCGAAAGGCCGTCTTTGGTATGTCCTCGTCCTTGATCCTCAGCTGGTGATAACCAGATCAAAGATCAATCATTGAGAACACCGTCTTACCCTTCAGCTGATCAAACAAGTCGTCAATCCTTGGTAGTGGATACTTATTCTTAATAGTCAACTTATTCAATCTATACACATTCTTAGAGTCCCGTCCTTCTTCTTCACAAACAAAACTGGAGCACCCCATGGCGAGTAACTAGGCCTGATGAACCCCAAATCCAGGAGCTCCTGTAACTGTATCTTCAATTCCTTCATTTCTGCCGGTGCCATTCTATATGGTGCCCTCGACACTGGCTCTGTCCTTGGCGCCAACTCAATAACAAATTGAATCTCCCTACGCGGTGGAAATCCGGGTAAGTCCTCAGGAAACACGTCCAAGAACTCGCAAACCAATCCGGTCTCCTCCGGTCTTGTTGGAAAAACCTAAGTGGTGTCTACCACACTAGCCAAAAAACCTATACATCCTCCCTGTAACAGATCTCTGGCTCTTAGCGCTGATATCATGGGTACGAGGGGTCCATGCACCACTCCCACAAAGACAAAGGGATCCTTGCCCTCTGGCTCAAAGGTCATTATCTTCTTTCTGCAGTCAATAGTATGTAACACCCTGGATAACCAAGACCGTTACACTATGTGTTTACAAATGTGTGAGACTTGCTAATCAAGTCATTTAGTTGGAAACGTGTTATAATAACTAAAGTTGTACTAGGGTTAAAAGATTTCGGTCTCAAAAGTTTCATTTCTTATAATCAAATATTTTTACATGGGATCCCAAAAGTAGTAAAGTTAAAAGACAGTTTACAAAATTTAGAACAAAAGTACAGCTATTAGCCACTCTAAGGGCAAAATAGACATTTAGGTTCTCCCCGTCCTGTATCACTCCTCGGTCGTGTCTTGCCGATTAACTGACTATGTACATTCAGCCCCAAAGGTCTCCAACTCAGGACTGGTCCACTTTTCTCATGCCTTTACCTACACCACGTAGCACCCGTGAGCCAAGGCCCAACAAGAAAACACAATTACAGAGCATAATCATCAAATAAACAACCAGATAACCCATATAGTATACTCATATACTCAACATTCCAGATATTCACATTAATCAAGTATTCAACATACTAACTACATCATTCCATATCAATAATCAAATCACATATGCTAACCAGGGTTAACGCCCTTAGGTCGCACCCTCTGTTTATCCCACTAACTCTGGCCCGCTTAAACCGAGCTAAGTGAATATTAAGCTGTCCTCGGCTACCAGTGGCCGAGCCGTGCCCTGTGCTCAAATATTATTTACGGCACCCTTAGGCCGTTTATCATATGTTCCATGGCATAATACCATCTATGACATTATATAGATATAGGGAGCTCTTAGTCCCATCATTAACACATAACTGGGTGCAGTTTCTTACCTTTGATTCCGCTAGCTTGTTCAATGAAGTCAACTCTCAAGCACAATCTCGTCCGAGCCCTGGCATACACCCAGTCACAGCCACAAATTAAAACCATCACTAAACTTCAATACCAAAACCTAACCTCGGGACCAATCTCGAGCCCTCGGGAAGCCCTAATTCCACCAAGCGGGGTGGTGGAATCAAACACCGAGCCCCCGGACAAAAACCCTAAGAAATAACCCAAAAACCCACTTCTAGAGACAGGGTAGCACTACAACACTTCAAAGAGGGCGCTATAGAGCTACAAGCAGAGCCTTAAGCACCAGGAAACCCAAACCTAGCGCTGTAGCGCTCAAAGCCTAGCGCTAGTCACAGACCAAGAACACCCTGTTTTCCTTCCTTCGATTTTCCTCGAACCAAAACCCCTTGGAACCCTTCCAAACCTCAACTACACACCAAATTGAGTCTACCATCACATATATCTCACCCCACACAACCCAATAGCACAAGACTTCATCACATGCATCATCAAACTAGGAAAACAAACATTGAACCCAAGAACTCAAGAATTCAACCAGAAACTCAGAAACTTAGAACTTTAAAGCCAGAATTTGTTACCTTCCATGGAGAATTTCGACCCTTGGTTATCTCTAGCATCCTTCCAGCTTCAAGCCCTTCAACTCCTCAAGCTTATTTCCATGAATTCCATTCAAAACTCAAGCTTAGAAATCACCTCAATAAAAACTCAGAAAACTCATGAGAAATCTTGAAACTTACCTCAATTGAGTGGCTAATCCCTGCTAACTCTTTTAGTTTCACCAAGGTCTTTAGCCCTAAGCTCCAGCCTAAACTTACTCTGGAATTCCAGCTCCAAAACTCACAAAGAATGGTGAAAAATGGCCAAACCGACAGAGAGAGAGAGAGAGAGAGAGAGTCCCTTGTTTTTTTTCCTTATTTCTTTCCTTCTCTTCTCTTTCTACTTTTCTTTTCCTTTAGTTTCTGAGTCTTTCTACAAGTTCCACTAAGGCCTTAAAGAAGAGTATAACCTATCCCTTAGTAAACCAAATGACCACATTGCCCTCCCAATAATAATTAAACCTTTAAATCACTCCAAGGAAATTTTGGTCATTACTCCCAATTCCCACTAATTCCTCGAGTGTCTATAATATTTACCGCTTACTTCCCGATACCTAACTAATCACCAATTATATTTCTCAATATCAAATAGTCTCCAATATATACTCTAAATTCTCAGAAATACCCCCAGACTCACACCGAGCCGGGTATAAATCCCCGCTGTGAATTTTCCGCTAAACCGCTCACTAGGATCGCCTTGAGCCACAAAATACAAATATATCCACATAATAATGTGGTCCCAATAATTTATCACATATATTTACATTTATGCCCTCAACGGGCCAAAATTACAAATATGCCCTTATAACCTAACCAGGGCCTACATGCATACTAATACACATAGTCATGCATCACATATAAGCATGCTTATCACATAATCATGCATTTTCACCATTAATTCACATAACTTCCAATTGTGCCATCCCGGCACACTAATCAAGGCCCTTAAGCCTTATTAGTAATTTTGGGTCGTTACATAGTAGCTCCGTATCTAACTAGCCAATCCATGCCTAAAATCATATCAAAATCCCCCATACCCAACTCAATCAAGTCTACTGACAATTCCCTACCATCAACCATCACTGGAAGTGCTCTAATCCACCTCCTAGAAACTACCAGTTCTCCTGTAGGCAAAATAGTCATAAATCTCGAAGAATAATACTCACTAGGTCTACACAGTCTATCAATTACCTTACTAGAAACAAATGAATATGTAGCACCAGAGTCAATCAATACAGTAAAAGGAGAGCCAACACTAGAAAGCTGACCTGTCACTACAGAGGGACTAACCTCAGCCTCCACCTGCGTCAGGGTGAACACTCGAGCTGGAGTCAAGCTGTCCACCTTCCTCACATCTCCTTTCTTCATTGTTGGGCAGTCCTTCTTGAGGTGTCCCACTACCCCGCACACATAACAGGCCTTATCCCGACATTCGCCCGGATGGCGTCTTCTGCACCTCGTGCACTCAGGATAGCTCCTCCATGAATCATCGCCTCCCTGATGGCCACCCTGAGTACCCCAACCTCTCCTATCAGGACCAGGAGTGGTCGAAGCATCAGGGGTCTTTCTCTTCAGAGCACTGGGGCCTCCGCCCCAACCAGAACAAGAATATGGAGGCACCGCCCTGCGGCCCTCTCGCCTTGCTTCACACTTTCTCCAGATCTTATTCTCTGCTTCCTCAATGGTAAGAGCCTTCTTAACATCATGGGCATAAGTTGTTCCCCTAGGAACTGTTGTAATCCTCACATCTCGGGCTATCATAGCATTAAGCCCTCTGATAAATCTGTCTTGCCTAGCTGCATCAGTAGGCACAAGATATGGTGCGAACTTCGCAAGTCTGTCAAACTTCAGGGCATATTCTGTAACTGTCATGCTGCCCTGAACTAGCCCCACAAATTCATTTACCTTCGCTGCCTTGATGGCAACGTTATAGTATTTGTGACTGAATAGGTCCTTGAATCCTTCCCAACTCAGAGTGGTAACATCTCTAGTCTGTGATGCCACTTCCCACTAGAGACGGGCATCCTCTCTCAGCATATATGTGGCACAGGCCACTCTGTCATGTTCCTCTACCCTTATGAAATCCAGGATAATAGTAATCATAGTCATCGACTACTCAGCCTTCAGTGGATCAGGTCCTCCCTCAAAGATTGGGGGCTGCTGCTTCCTGAACCGCTCATACAACGGCTCCCATCTGTTCCCAACCTCTATTGGCTATTCAACTGGTACCACTGCAGGTGGCACAATAGAGGCAGCACTCCCTGACGGAGCCTGCTGTCGCAGAATTCAGATATGTTCTTCCTGGCTCTATAGCCGTGCTTGCATGTCTGCCATAAGTTGCTACCAGTTCTCAGGGACTGGCGGAGGGGTCTGGCCCTGGTCATTATCTCTAGTCTCAGACATGGTGTCGGCTAGTCGCTTAGATTTCCTATGACACATAGTTATCCAAGTTAATCTCCAATCAACGACTTGGCGGTCAGACTATGATGACAGGGTAATAATCATTCCATGATCAACCATTAGAACTCAAACATTCACAAACAATCAAGATATAACAGTTTGTTCAAATATTCATTCACATACACATCAATGCTAATAAGCACGCCTCAATATCACCACACATCAGTCAAGGGCCAGACCTTATCAGTATCTCATACTCCCAATTAATCAAGCAAATATCAACATTCATATTCCATTCTAATCATTTAAGCATATAAACACGTATGCACAATTACCAAACCCTAAGTCGAGCTTGTCTTTAAAGGCGAATGTTCATGTCCAGCCAGTCTTCAGGAACCCTTAAAACTGGGATGCTCTGATACCAAGTTGCAATGCCCTGGATAGCCAAGACCGTTACACTGTGTATTTATAAAAGTGAAAGACTTACTAATCAAGTCATTTAGTTAGAAACGTGTTACTAAAACTATAATTGAACTAGGGTTAAAATATTTTGGTCACAAAAGTTGCATTTCATATATTTAAACATTTTAGTACATGGGATCCCAAAAGAAATAACATTTAAAAGACAGTTTACAAAATTTCAGGTTATAGGTACAGTTACTAGCCACTCTAAGGGAAAAATAGACATTTAGGCTTTCCCGTCCTGTACCACTCCTCGGCCGTGGCGGCCGATCAGCTGACTATGTACAATCAGCCTCGAAGCTCTCCCACTCAGGGCTGGTCCACTTTACCCCTGCCTTTACCTGCACCATGTAGCACCCGTGAGCCAAGACCCAACAAGAAAACACAATAACAAAGCACAATCATCAATCAAATAATCAGATAATTCATACAGTATAGCCATATACTTAACAGTCCAGAACATCCATATAATTAGGCATTCAACATACCAAGCTTATCAGTTAATATTAATAACCAATTTACAAATAATAACCAGGGTCGACGCCCTTAAGTCACACCCCTATTTATCCCACTGACTCCGGCCCGCTTAAACCGAGCTCAGTGAATATCAAGCTGTCCTTAGCTACCAGTGGCTGAGCTGCGCCTTGTGCGCAAATATTGATTCCGGCACCCTTAGGCCGTTTATCACATATCCCATGGCATAATACCATCTATGACATCATACAGATATATGGAGCTCTTAGTCCCAACATAATCACGTAACTGGGTGCAGTTTTCTTACCTTTGAATTCCGGTAGCTTTGATTAATGATGACAACCCTCAAGCACAATCCCTTCCGAGCCCTAGCGTACACCTAGTCATGGTCATAAGTTAGAACCATTACCAAACTTCAATTCCAAAACCTAACCTCGGGACAAATCCTGAGCCCTCGGGAAGCCCTAATTCCACCAAACGGGGTGGTGGAATCAAACCCCAAGCCCCCGGGCAAAAACCCTAAGAAATAATCCAAAAATCCCCTCTTGGAGACATGGTAGCGCTACCAGGCCCTAAAGTGGGCGCTATAGTGCTACAAACATAGCCAAAACTCACAAACAGCCCAGGCCTAGTGCGGTAGCACCCAAAGACTAGCGCTACAGCGCTAGTTACAACACTCCTCTTCCCAAATTTGTCTTCTTCGAACTTCCTTGAACCAAAACCCACCGAAACTCTTCCAAACCACAACTATACTCCAAAATGAGCCTACCATCATCTATATCTCACCCCACACAATCCAACCATACATAACTTAGCCACATTCACCCCAAAACAAAGCAAAAGCCATGTTTGAGCATGAAGCTCAAAAACCCAACAAAAGAGAACCAGAACAGTCCATAATTCAAGTGTTTAAGCTCATAATTTCTTACCTCAAGTGGGGAATTTGACCTTATGCTATCTTTAGTATCCTTCCAGCCCTAAGCTCATCAGCTCCTCAAGTTTATCTCCCTTAATTTCCACGAAAACCAAGTTTCAGAAATCCATGCCAATAAAACTCAGAAACTAAAGAAAACCTTGAAACTTACCTTAATTGGACTGAATTTCAGTAGAACTCCTAGTTTCACCAAGAACCTCAAGTGCTAAACTTGACCTAATCCTACTCTTAACCATAACTCCAAGAATTCACAAGAAATGGTGCAAGAAAATGATAAACCGATAGAGAGAAG
Source organism: Humulus lupulus (assembly GCF_963169125.1). Taxonomy (NCBI): domain Eukaryota; kingdom Viridiplantae; phylum Streptophyta; class Magnoliopsida; order Rosales; family Cannabaceae; genus Humulus; species Humulus lupulus. The sequence goes on from NC_084801.1 coordinate 152,845,318, forward strand.
AGGGTAAGCCCCAAGTGTTCTGTTTTTCCTTCTTTCCCTTTTTGTCTTTTCCCTTTTTCTTTCAGCTTCCCTCAGTGTCTAAACATTCCAATAAGTCATAAGGTAGTATAACACTTGTCCCTTATAAACCAAATGACCATATTGCCATCCCAATAATAACTAAACCTTTAATCATTCTAAGGGCATTTTAGTCATTACTCCCAATTCCCACTAATTCCTCGAGTGTCTCTATTAATTACCGCTTACATCCCGACACCTAACTAATCACCAATTATATTCCTCAATATCAAACAATCTCCAATATATTTTCTAAATTCCCAGAAATACCCCCAGACTCACCTATAAATTCCCACCGTGACTTTTTCGCTAGACCGCTCACTAGGATCGCCTTGAGTCTCAAGCTGCTGATATATCCACATAATAATGTGGTCTCAACAATTTATCACAGATATTCACATTTATGCCCTCAACGGGCCAAAATTACGAATATGCCCTTATAACCTAATCATGGCCTACATGCATACTAGTACACATAGTCATGCATCACATTTATCCAATTAGTCATATAAGCATGCATTTAATCATTTAAATCACTCATAATTCAGTTATGCCCTCCTGGCATACTAATAAAGGCCCTTAAGCCTTATTAGTAAATTTGGGTCGTTACAGTGGAACTAGGTAAAGACCCTTGATTACGGTCAACCATTAGATTTGCAAGTTGGCCAACTTGTGTTTCTAAGCTCTGAATGGAGGATCTTGTTTCTATCATAAATTGGCTTAATAAATCAGCGGGTACCTCTAGTTTAGTCACTTGAGGCGGTGGTTGTTGTTGTTGTTGTGGCATTTGTGGCCTTTTATTGTCATAAAAGGGTCTTTGATTGAGCCCATAGGATGGTCTATTTGGAGGATATTGAGGTAGATTTGGATGATACTGTGGTTGGTGCCCTTGATTATTAATCCATGAAAAATTTGGGTGGTTCTTATACGCTGAAGTATAAGTGTTGGGGTATGGGCTGTTATTCGGTTGTCTCGGGTAATTACCAATGGCTAGCACCTTTTCAAGTGGAGTATCATCTACTGAATAAGAACCCATTGCTGGACATTGCTGAAAGTGATGAGGGCTCCACATGTTTCACAAATAATAGGAGCAGGTTGTAGTTGCATTGCTTGAGATGAAATGTTATTTTGTTATTGCATTTGCTTGGTCAACGAAGAAATTTGAGCTGTGAGCATAGCAATTGGATCAACTTCTAGAACTCCCACTACCTTCTTATTTTGTCACTCAGTTGGCTATTGATAGTTATTCATGGCCATCTCCTCCAAGAGCTCATATGCTTCGTTAGCACTTTTTCTCATAAATGCTCCACTCGTGCTGCATCTATCATAGTCCTTGTGTTTCCCCTCAGCCCATTATAAAAAGTGTGCACCAACATCCATTTCACGATACCATGATGTGGGCATTTCCGAAACAACTCTTTAAACCTTTCCCAAGCATCATATAATGATTCCCCCTCAAATTGACATAAATTATTTATTTCACCTCTAATCTGGGCTGCTTTAGCAAGAGGAAAATACTTAGTGAGGAATTTTTGGGCAAGGTTCTCCCATGTCAAAATGGAGTTGGCTTACAGGGAAATCAACCAACTTTCAGCTCGTCTCTCAAGGAAAATAGAATTAGCCTTAAATGGATTGCATCATTACTTACTCCATTCATTTGTATGGAGGTTCAGATCCTCATTAGGTAGCCCCCCAAATTGAATGCAATTCTGAACCATTTGAATGATTGAAGGCTTGATATCGAAATTATTTGCCTCGACAGTAGGTGGGCGAATACTAGAGTGTATCCCTGTAATAGTAGGGAATACATAGTCCCTTAGAGTTGGGTCTGCCTCAACTACAGCATTACCCTCATTACCTTGATTCAGATTGTTGTTGGGAACATTATTAATGTACTGCACCATTCTATCTAGTCTTTTATGTTTTCTTTTTCTTTTGCAGGTCTTCTCAATCTCAGGATCAATAGACATTAGTATATTCGGACCCTGACGTCGAATAAACTAAATTACCTGAAATTGAGAAATTTAAAAGCAACTCAAATTAGAAAACGTTAGAATAAAACCAAAGTAGAACGAAAAACAATTAATTTTAATATTGGTTATTAGTCCCCGGCAACGACACCAAAAACTTGATCGCTAAAATATGCACGCAAATATACGTGGTCGTGTCAAATAATAAATTCCGTAAGAACGGATATCGTCCCACAGAGACTATTAACCAATTACCAATAATTTCTTTTCAATTTCTATTTGGAGATTAAAATTAAGATGAATTATTCTAAACTATGAACAAAATTTAAATAACTGTAAACAGAACAATGAATCAAAGGATAAAAATCAATTAAAAAAGCATAGGGAATTAATTTCATCAACTTTTCATTCTATTAATTTTACTAATCAGTTCTAAATCTCTTCTTCCTATTCTAATAGCGGGTTAACAAAAATCATTTCCTATTATTTTTAAGATATAAGATCTCAACATATATGCAAGTTTTCTATAAATCTGTGATAAACTTAAACACATAGCAGACATTAAGAATGGTAACCTAATTGCTACAAAAGTCATACAGGTACTCTCGTCCAATATGTAACCTATGTCTATATAACGATAGCATATTCAATTCACATCTTTCGAGTTTTGAATCAAAATCATAAATCAAGCAAATAGTGATCAAGTATTTGCTAGCATTAGACAAACATCATATAGATTAGAATAGAGAAGAGAAATCAATAGAACATCATAATAAAGTTAAATCGAAATTAAAGTGACTACATTAACCCCTAGAAAGAGGTTTTAGTCCATATCAGACATGACTAAATTCATAAAACAATTATTCATATTCATACAATTCAAAAGCTTTAAGAAGAAATAAAAATATGAAATTGCAGAAAAAGTACTGTCTCAGAATCTGAATTGCTCTCAAAATTCCTAATAAAAAATATGACCTCATTCCTTTTTAAAACCTTAAGTCTGAATTTATATATATAAAAAATGAATTCCTCTTTGTTGGCAAAGGTGGGCCCCGACTTGGCCTTTCTTAGGTCGCAGTTCGTGTCTTTTTTAAGGCACTTCAGCATTCATCAGGACCATCAGGTGCCGCGATCCTCTTGACCAAGTCGCGGCCCTAAAACTCTCAGCAGGTTAGGCAACCTCTGTCTTTGCTGAGCCGCAACTTGCTTGACCAAGTTGCGATCCTAATTCCTCATATGCTCAATTTTCATTGTTCCGCTCTTTTCTCCACCTCAAATTGTCTTGGATGATAAAAACTAATGCCAAATGATTACAAATATCATAAAATTTCAAATTTTTATCCACCAACTCCGCTCCTTTTCATTTGATCCCGTGATTCATAGCAAAAACCTAAAAACAAAACAAACAAAAGCATAATACTGTACAATACTCACAATTTGACAAAAAATAAGACTAAAACACATTATAAAACTACCCTAAACTAGACTTATCAACCACCTCCTTAGCTTCTTCACAAGCCACTATGTATTCGACTTCCATGGTTGAATCAGCTATGCTGGATTATTTAATGCTTCTTCAGACAACAGATCCTCCACCAAGAGTGAACATTAACCTAGTTGTCGACTTTTGACTGTCTTTGTAGGATTGAAAATCAGAATCAGTGTATCCACAAGGGTTCAACTAACCCCTTGAATATACAAGCATATAATCTCTCGTTCTCCTAAGATACTTGAGAAATTTCTTTACTGCAATCCAGTGTTCCAAACCAGGATTTGATTGATAACGACTTATAATCCCAACTTCATAGCATATGTCGGGCCTAGTACACAACATAGCATACATTAGGCTCTAAACTACTGAAGCATAGGGATACTTTCTCATATCCTCTTCTTCCTGAGGTGTATTAGGACATTTTTCCTTGGAGAGAGCAATTCCATGTTTGGTCAGTAACTGACCTTTCTTGGAATTCTCCATGGAGGATCTTTCAAGCAACTTATCTATATAATTAGCTTGAGAAAGTGCCATGAGATTGTTCTTCCTATCCCTTAGGATTTAGATTCCCACAACATAGCTCGCCTCGCCCAAATCTTTCATTTGATACTTTTTGGCTAACCACTTCTTCACATTCGACAATGTCTTTACATTGTTCCCAATGAGCAAAATGTCATCAACGTAAATAACTAAGAAAACCACCACTTTTCCTTTGATGTATATATATACACATGCTTCTTTGACATTCTATTCGAAGCCATATGTTTTAATTGTTTCATCAAAATGATAATCCAAGATCTAGATGCTTGCTTTATTCCATAAATGGATTTCAACAACTTACACACCTTTTGATCTTCCTCTTTTGTTTATGAACCCTTCTCGTTGTACCATATAGATACTTTAATCAAGATAGCCATTTAGAAAAGTTGTCTTGATGCCCATTTGCCATATCTCATAATCATTAGCAGCCACTATGGATAAGAGGATGCGAATAGATTTAAGCATGGCCACATGAGAAAATGTTTCTTCATAATCAACACCTTTTCTCTGAGTGTAACCTTTGGCTACTGGCCTTACTTTGATAGTCTCTACTTTCCCTTCTACACCTCTTTTCTTCTTGTATATCGACTCACACCCTATGGGCCTGACATCTTCAAGTTGATCCACAAGTTCCCAGACAGAATTGGAATACATCGATTCTATTTCTTGGTTCATGGCTTCTAGCCATTTCTCCTTTTTAGGATCATCCATTTCCTCTTTAAAGGTTAATGGATCGTCCTTGTCTATATCAGAAACAAGGACATGTGCTTCATGTTCGTAGTGAACAAGTTGTCTCACAATCCTCCCACTACGACGTTGCACCGGGGTTTCTTTTCCAGGAGTCATGGTTTCTTCGGTTTGTCATTTATCATTTAATGATGAAGATGATTGTGATGGAATCTTATCTGCTATGAATTCCTCCAATACTACCTTGCTATGAGGTTTATAGTTATTCATATAGTCATGTTCAAGGAAGGTTGCATTTGTGGAAACAAATACCTTTTGATCCTTGGGACTATAGAAATAACCGCCTCTTGTCTTTGGAGCATGGCCAACAAAAATGCACACTTCTGACCTTGATTTAAGTTTTCCTGATTTAGGTCTAAGAACATGAGCAGGACAACCTTAAATGCGAAAATGGTGCAAAATAGGTTTGTTTCCATTCAAAAATTCTAGTGGCGTTTTGCTAATGGTATTAGATGGGACTACATTCAAAATGTAAGTCGCAGTTTGAAGTGCATATCCCTAGAATGAGAGAGGAAGTGAAGAGTAGCTTAACATAGACCTGACCATGTCCAACAAGGTCCTGTTTCTTCTTTCAGAAACACCATTTTGCTGTGGCGTTCCTAGTGCTATGAGTTAGAATAGAATACCATGCTCCAACAAGAAATATTTGAATTCTAAATCCAAATATTCTCCACCTCGATCAGATCGAAGTTTCTTAAGAGTCTTACCTAATTGCTTCTCAGCCTCAACTTTGAATTCTTGAAACTTACCAAAGGTTTCAGATTTCCTAAGCATTAAGTAAGTATGACCGTATCTTGTGTAATCATAAAAAAAGTGACGAAGTACTCATAACCACCGCTTGCTTGTACATTGATTAGACCACAGACATCGTTGTTTACAAGCTCCAAAGGTTCTTTGGCTCTATTGCCTTTCGCTAAGAAAGGATGTTTGGTCATTTTTCCTTCTAGACAAGATTCGCAAATTGTCAACTCTTAGTTCTCTCAAAGGTCCATCTTTTGTTAATCGATTTATTCTATCTAGACCTATATGACCAAGTCTAAGATACCAAAAATATGTGTTATCCTCGTTTGAAACTTTTTGTCTTTTGTTACCTTGCAGTTTTACTACTTTAAATAATTCTGAATTATTGAAAGATTGTTCATTTTGTTTGAGCATATACAATCTATTATTATGTTTTGCTTGACATATTTTAAAACCATTCTTCGAAATAAAAATCACATTATTACTAAAAGAAATATAAAAAAATTGTTCATGCAACATAGATAAAGAAGCTAATTTTCTAGAAAATCAAGGAATAAAATAAACATTGTTCAAAACTAAATAATTGTTCCAAAAAATTAAACAGACTGTTCCCATTGCTCTTGTTGAAACAAGCACTCCACTTCCAACTCGCATGGTCACCTCGCCATTTTCCAGCTCCCTTGATGACTCAAGTATCTGCATAGAAGAACAAACATGGTTAGTGGCTCGTGAATCTAAAACCCAGGATGACATATCGTCTTCCACTACACAAGCTTCAAGTACAAGCAAATCATATTTACCTTTCTTTTTCAGCTCAGAGAGATACTTCTTACAGTTTCCCTTCCAGTGACCTTCAACTCGACAGTGGAAACATTTTCCTTTTGGTTCTTTCTTCTTGGAGTTGTTTTCATTCTTGTTCTCCTTAGCTTTTGGTGCATTCTTGCTTTTCTTGGACTTCTTGCCCTTTTCATTGTCCTTACCATTTTTCTTCTTTCTCTTCTTGGATTTCTTCTTAGAGTTCAAGGGTTTATCCTCTACCGTATTTGCCTCAGTCTCTTTGGCAGTGGATTTTTTTTAAAAGACTCAAATGTTTGCAGTTCATTCAATAGCTGGGTCATGTTGAAATCCAAGTTATTCATAATATAGTTGGTTGTGAACTCATAAAAGGCAAAAGTGAGGATTCCAGTACGATGCTTACTTGTGTACGCTCATCAATGATGGCCCCATGTATTTTTTCTTCATGCATCACGTTAATCATGTGCAAGACATGTTCACTTACAGAAACACCTTTCTTCATCTTAGTAGTCATGTAGGTTCTTGTAGCCTCATGTCTACTTTGATCAAATTGCTGCCCAAACATGGCCTGTAGAGAATCCATTATCTCAAACGCAGTTTCCATGGGTTCATGCTTTGTTCTCAGAACATCATTCATGCTCACAAGCATGTGACACTTTACCTTATTATTGGATTGAATCCAGACATCATACTTGTCCCGAACATTCTTTGGGGCAGTGGCATCGGGCTCTTCAGGAAATTCCTGAGTTAGGAAAAATTTGTGGTTCTCACAGATTAACATAAGATTTAGATTTAATTTCCATCTTATAAAATTATCTCCATTAAGTTTTTCAAGTGATAGTAAATCAGTTATTGGATTGCCACCATTCGACATTACTGAAATAAATAAAATACAATCATATTATCATTTGAAAAAATATCAATATTTTGGAAAGTAAACATGATGCATGAATGCAACAATTAAAACACATAAATTAACATTTACTTTTCCACAGTAAAACTACCCAACAAATAAAGTGTCGCCTTAGGGTCGGTCAAGTTAAATTCAAATAGATTATAAGACAATCTTATCTTTATAATTTAAAACTTAAAATAACTCTTTATTTTCTCTTGTAAATATAAAGTTCCGCTAGTTTTGTCAAGATGCAATTATCCACCGAAAAAGCTTAATTGCATCTTTGTAAGTATAACCCATTATTTAAGAATTTATGACTTAACTTAGAGAGTGTCGCCTTAGGGTGTCAAGCCTAAAATACATCACTCCTTCCTATCTTCGTTAGAAGCCAACCTTGGTATTAATATGTCTAGAAACCTTCCTTAGGGGGAAGGAAACAAAGCCGCCTCAAGGTCCTATTCATATCTCATAATGTTAGGTCTCATTGAGATGTTCACCTTCTCCCACTTACTATTTTTGGTTAAATGTGTTTTATTAAACTAATCAATTTGTTCCAAATTAATTACTAGTTTATTAATAACCCTATGGATGTAATTAATTACAAAATACATTTATAATTATAAAAGAGCATGTTTCTAGAATTAATGTGATCTAAATAATTACCCATTACATTCATCTAACTTTACTAAAACATTTTTTTTCTTCATAAAGTTGGTTATCTTAAAGGCCTATAAAATCTATTGCCATTATTATGGTGTGAGTTGCCAAGTTTTAACTAATTTAATACTTAGTAGTTTACATGCAATTCGTTTCTCCAAAACAATACATATAAACAAATATGACAATCCTAGATAATCATGTTTCTAAATGATGCATGATTAATGAGAAACTGTGTGCGGTTTCATGAATGGCATGTTATAGACTAATCCATGATCATGTTATCAATCAAACATCAATTAACATTTATTTAAATAAATAAAATAAATAAAAAATAATAATGAACTGAGTACTATTGCGTATTTCTAAAATTTATAACCCTTGAAAAATTAGAAATAAAATTGCAATCTAAGCCTATGTAGCTTTCAAGACTCTCCAAGAATGCTCCTCCTCTCCTTTAGGCTTTCTTGCTAATCTTTAGGAATTTTGTTATGCCCAACCTATTAATCAGAAACAAGCATTCTAATTAATTTATTTAATTAAAACTAACTTTTAATTAAATAACCATTTTTGTCATCTTTTTCAATTTAGTTGAATTTAAATAATTAAATAATAAAATTTAAATAATTATGTAAACACAAGATATTAAAATATCTTAATCACCTAAAAGATATTTTATTTTCTAATAAAATAAAATAATATAATTAAACTTTTAAATTGAAATAATTTAAAAAATAATTAAATAAAAGATATTTGTACAAAATTAGGAACTATGGTTTGGCACCAAGATTGGTGCCCTAGCCATCCTAGGGTCGGTGGCACCATTGAGCCTTAGGCTCGAGTGCATGGCTGCAGCAAGGGCTCGATGCTAGGTGCTGGGTGCACTACTGGGACGCGTGCGGCAAAAGACCAGGGCGCAGGGGCACGGCTAGTCGTGTGCGCACTGGAGCAGAGGCTCGAGATCCTAGGCATGCGCGCTAGAGTAGGGTCTTGGGAGCTTAGGCATGCATGCGGAGTGTGTGCAGGGAGCCGCAGCGCTTGTGCACGGCTAGGCCTCGAGCTTGTCCCGAGGTTGGTGCATGTGGCTGGGCTTGGGTCCTTCTCATCTCTTGTGTGCAAAATTTTAAAATACACGTTTCACAAATAAAATTTACAAAAATCCTATGCCCTTTATGGCTTATACAAGATCTAGAAAAGCAATAAAATTCCTAACCCAATAACACAATATAATTAACAATCCATCATTCAACCATACATTAAAAAAACACATCCATCCATTCAATATACATATCAACATATATATAACAAATGCAAGAAACCCACATAGTATTTAATATATATATATGTCTGTGTGTATAGACTGTTGTGGTACCAATTGTTTGTATTAACTGATCAAATCAAAGGTACACAGCAGAATATATAGACCCATTTTAATAAATATTAATACCAGTCAGGATCATATACATATATAAATATTAAATCACATGCAAAACAGATAAGGGATTACCTCTTGTGGCCTATCAAGCGTCATTGAATCTTTTTGTGTAAAATCAACGATCTTCCAATCTAGCAATCTGAAAGCTCACACCCTGATCTTCTAGACCAATTCTCAAACACACAAGGATGTGTGTGGGCACGTATGATTCAAAAGGTTGATTTATGTGACTCTCTAGATGTATTCAACACATGAGATCTAGAGAGGTTTGATTGAGAGAAGGTTTAGAATAGTTTTCAGGTTTTGAGAAAACTATCACTTCAGAGAGAGAGAGTCTATTTTTTATTCTCAAAATAAAAAATAAGGCTTATTCTAAAAGTCATGTACTATCAGACTTATATAAAGATATTTAATCTAATTAAATAATCTTTATTTCATTAAAAATATAATTAAAAATAAAACCGATAAGATATTTATATTTAATTATTTATTTAAATCATATGTAAAAAGAATAATTAAATAATTGATTAAAAAAATTATTTGAAATTAAAAATTCAAATCCAAGGGATAAAAATCATAGAGTTAGGTTCCACACACTGTGCTGCACAGTGTGTGTCGCCCAACCGAATCAGGGTTTCCTTGATTTTCTCTTTTGTTTGTTTAATCCATCTTTAAGACAATATATTTATCCTAACATAAATATCAGTTAATTCAAAATTAACTTTATCTTTAAATATTAGTTTTAAATTAAATAAATAAATATCATATTGCAAATAATATATTTATTATTCTCTCTCTTCATATTAATCCAAACAAGATTAATATAAATTTTAACCTATAGTTTTTCAAAATAAAAACTATATAGTTAAATAATTAATTAATTCACAATTAATCAATTACCCATAGTTATCACATAATTATTTTCTTGCCCTGGAAAATTAATTCCTTTGCAATTTAGTCCTTTATCTTTAAAAATATTTCTTTTGACATCCTTACCCTTGACAGTGTAGGACAGTGGTGATCTGGGGATCATGGACCTATAATACGAAGCTCCAATAAACCAGATTATTAATTAAACCCTTTAATCTAATAATCTTATTTATTAATTCCATTATTACTCCACTATAAATATGGAATTGCACTCTAAGTATTTATAGAATTATATTTACATAGTTTTCTCTTGTAGTCCATTGATATAATCAATATATGTAGTTCTGTCCTCCATTATTGGTTCGTTATTTAGAGCTAGTCAAAATTACCGTTTTACCCTTATAATTACCTCTTCATCCTTAAGTACAATTAATTCACTAGCGAATAATTAATCTATAATATAATTATAGATGTGAGCTCAATAACTATTCAATTATAGAATTAACCCTTAAGGGAACCAATTTTCTATCTGTTAGGAAAGCGTGGATTCCATTATTGTAATTCATGTTCCCAGACATCCATGATATTGAATCTCCAAAACAAAAGTCATTAGCCTCATTATTCTAAGATACCTTAACGAGTGAACCAAAAGATCCAATAAACATAAACATTTGTTCATGAACACTCATGAATTAGACTGATCTGCAAATGATCAACTATTATAATAATAATTAAATCTTTATGTCAAACGACAAGTTTATAAAGATAATTTTTTTTCATCGGTCATGTCATATATAATATCTACTATATACAACGCCTTTACTAAGATGTCTATCCACATCACTAATCTGAATCTAGATTACTCGCATCTTGTATGCTTAGCAAACCTTACTAGTAACCATTCATTAAAGATTTCATACTTTAATATGTTACTGACTTTTCTATTCATTATATATGATCTTAATTCTCTCGTACTAATATAAGATCATATTCTCATAAATGAATAAGGAATTTTCTTGATATTATTATATAATTTATTCAAACAATAATTATAACATTCAAATATAATAAAATTGTACTTTTATTTAAAACTAATAAAATGTCTTTACATGCTTTTAGGGCGTCTATCCTAACACAGAAAGGGTCTTGGAGGTGGTCGGTTGGTTCGAAACATTTTTCATGAGACTGAATGAAAGCTCACCTAGGGAAAAGGCTTTGGTAAACCTACAATTTGGATCTAAAGGAATTGGGCAGATCTCGCGGTCAGGATCCGGATACATGGCAAACTGAAGCCTCTTCCTTTTTCTCTCTTCGACCTCGTTGATCTGGCGTCGAAAGTGGGCTTGGATGTCCTCTCGTTCGAGCTTTTCCTTGTACTCGCGGATTAGCCGTTGGTTTTGGGTGAACGACGATTTAGGTCAAGGAGATGGTGGGTGGTAAGGCCCCCACTGATTCTCTGAAGGCTGCGACATCTAACAAGAAAGAAAAATGTGAGGGCCCATTTTTTAAAAAGAATGGAAAAGATTAAGATCTTGATAGCTTGAGTTTGCAAGTTTGAGATAATTAGATTGCCTTAATCGAGCCTAAAGGCTCGACACAACGAGATTAAATCAAATGCTCACCCCAAACTATTAGAAAAGTTCGGGGCATGGAGAGTGTGCCCATGGGGGAGTGGGGTGGTTAGTGTTAGTTTGGAGTCTCGCGAGTTTCCAGGGAAAAATAGACAGTTACCCGTAAAAGAGATACTATTGGGATGTGTGACCCTAATCCAAAAACCCTTTTTCTTAAGCTACATGAAACTTATAACCTACCATTCTATCACCTAAAAAGGTCCCATTTTTATAAGTTTTTACTAGAATTTTTTGCCTAAAATGTATTTATGATCTATACAAACCTATTCATATTTAAAGTTATCTTTTGCAAAGAAAGATTCAAAAGTAAGGCAATATCCAGAAAGGTTTTTTCACACACAGAGGAAACATATAGACATATATATATATAGTGATCAGAAAGCTTACACAAGGCTATTTGTGGGAATGGGGAGATCGTCGATTGTAGAAAGGGAAGCAAAAATGAACTCACGGAGCTGAAGGTGGTATGGTTACTTTGCTTCTTCGGTTTGGAGAACATGCAAAGAAAAAAGGACTCTGGTTCGTTCTTTTGAAAGTTAAAATGCAAAAGTGAATGGAGTGGAGAAGAAGAAAGGGTATATATAGGTAAAAGGAATGGTAAAAGTTGAAGGGATCTGAACCATTGCATGATGAATTGAAAAAAATCTGGCGCATCTTATTCAAACTACAAATTGCGAAAAAAAAGGGAAAAAGAAAGGACGTGCACATGTAAAAGGGTACTAAAGTACTCTTAGTAAGCAATTGCTCAACAACATGTGTACACACTCGAGTGTGGCAGATAGACACGTTTTCCGAAAGTGAAGTTCAAAAGTTTCCTTCTCAAAGGATTCGAACCAACACTTTTGAGGGGGCAAAATGTTACACCCAAATTTTGAGAATAAAATAAACAACCTTGAAATATAGACTCGAAAAGAGTAAGCTCGAAAGTAGCAAGTATTTGCTGTATACTTATACGAATTGTCGAATAATTCCAGATCAGTTACTGGCACTCGAGAATGAGTCGCATCGTTCGAGCTTGAGTTGTAAGCTTGAAGACACCTACCTTCTCCAAGGATGTACTCGACCAAATTAGTGGAGGAGGAGGAGGTTATAACTGGAATAATGAGCTCAAAGCCTGGCCAGTCTCGAAAGCGCGTCGACAATACAATCGAGCTCAGCGACGTGTTTCGAATGAAGAAATGTTGTTATGAAATCCCTATTCCATAGGGATTCGTTATTATCATATATTAAATCCCTATGGAATTAACGCAGAAATGTAATTAACACATTTATAGTATTTATTTTAAATTTATTTGATTGATTGTAACTTCCTTGAATTAGAGGAAGATATTCTCTCGACCAAGTCTATAAATAGCCTGGAATAGTTCATTCGTAGACACACAAAGATTGTACTAGAGAATACTCTGCCAAATTGCTTTCCTTCAAAGCTTTGAGATAGTAGGGAGAATAATATTAACTCGTGGATTAGACAAATTTTAACTGGTGCACCATGTAAAAATCCTCTGAATTCTTCTATTTTTTCTATATTTTTGTTTAGTGGTATTCATATTCAAGTTGATGAAAAATGACATCAACACTAATGAACAAAGTTAGTCTCATTGAATTTATAAAATCTAACTGTAACGACCCAAAAATCACTATTAAGGCTTAAGAGCCTTGATTAGTATGCCGGGAGGGAATAATTGGTTTATGTGTGAATTAAATAATTTAATGCATGATTCTGTGATAAGCATGCTTATATGATTATATGGATACATGAGATGCATGTCTAAGAGTATTAGTATGCATGTAGGCCCTGTTTAGCTTAGAGGGGCATATCTGTAATTTTAGCCTGTTGAGGGCATAAATGTGATTATATGCTATAATTGTGAAGACCACATTATTATGTGGATATTTATTTGTAGTGAGTAGCTTGAGGTGATCCTAGGGAGCCAGTTAACGGGAAAGTCACAACGGGACCCAATACTTGACTTGGGGCGAGTCAAGGGGTATTTTGGGTATTAGACAGGTATTTGGGTTATCAGGTTATGGAAATAAATAATTGGAGATATATTTGAGGTTAGGAAGCTTATGAGGGAATACTGGGGTAGTTTACCATTTTTCCCTCGGGGAGATTTTTGGTACCTCGAGCTTTGGAATTAACTCAAGTAACCTAAGTAAGACAAAAAAAAAGAAGGAATTAGCTAGAAACACCTAAACCGACCTCTCTCTCCCTTCTCTTAGCTCACTCAACTCCCTCTCAAGGAAACCACTGAAACAACAGGGGAATTTGGCTGGGAACTCAGAGATTTGAGTTGGAGATTAACTCAGTATTATCTAAGGAATTCCATAATGAGTTGAGGTAAGTCTTGAATCACATTCTTGGTCATTAAATTTTTTAGTTTTGGTTGAGTTCTAAGAGGTTTTTGGGTTTTGAAATTGAATAATTATTTGAGGCTAAGGATTTGGGAATTAGCTCAACAACTAATTGGTGGATTGGTTCTTCAGTGAAGGTAAGATTTAATTTAAAGTTTAGCATCTGAATTCTGGAACTTCTGGTTGTTCTAAGGGGTTTATGAGCTTATGGTCTCAAGGATTGAAGTGTGATTTTGATGAGTTTCTAAGTTAGGTTTTTGTTGGGTTATGCTGCTGGAAACATGTTAGGATGTTTATGATAGTTGAATTGTATAATTAGGATGGTTTTCGGTTGATTTAAGTGAGGTCTGATTGTTAAAAATGGTGGGTTTTCTGGGTTCGAAGGGGTCAGGCCGTGGCTCAGTTCTTGGTGTGCTGTGACTCTCTGGAACAGATGGGAGCTGCGGAAGAGGAGCGGGCTGCGGCATGGGGAGTGTTGGGCCGCGGCCCGTGTTTGTTTTTGGTGAGGCTAGGCCTCTGAATAGGGGCGGGCCGCGACATAGAGAGCTTGGGCTGTGGCTCTTAAGGGAATTTTTGGCCTTAAGGAGGTTTTAGGTGCGGGAACCTAACCTAGGGTGCTCAGCATCGATTCCACTACCGTGTTTGGTGGAATTCGATGTTCCGGAGGCTATAACTTGGACCGAAAACCTTTATACAATTATTATTGATGGAATCCCTTATCTTGGTTGTAACTAGGTGTAAGCTAGGGCTCGAGAAACGGATCATGCTCAAGGGTCATCTCTCGTAATTAGAACACTTAGCATTAAAGGTAAGAAAACTGCACCTGATTGTGAGTTTATGACGAGACTAAGGGTTCCCTACTCTTGTATGCATTATGTAAGGTGGTATTATGCCATGTGAATGTTAAACAAACGACCTAAGAGTGCCGGAGTTTACATTGGCGCACAGGGCGAAGCTCAGCCACTTGTAGCTGAGGACACACTGAGCTCGGTTTAAGCGGACCGAAGTTAGTGGGGCAAACAGAGGGTGCGACCTAAGGGCGTTGACCTTGATTGTTATGTGATTTGGTTATTGTTGTTAACTGATGAGTATGACATGCTGAATATTTGAGTGCTCGTTTGTGGATTTCCTGGTTATGTTTATTGATTGTGTGAATAATATGGACTGCTAAGTATATGAACATGCTAAAAGAGTTATTTGATTATTATTATTGTTTGTGCTATGATGTTATGGTTTTCTTGTTGGGCCTTGGCTCACGGGTGCTACGTGGTGCAGGTAAAGGCAAGGGTAAGCTTGATCAGCCTTGACTTGGAGAGCTCTAGAGGCGGAATGTACATAGTCAGCTGCCCGATCGCCACGGTCGTGGGTTGGATAGGAACGGGGGAACCTTACAAGTCTGTTTTGCCCTTAGAGTAGCTAGTGGTTGTATAGACCTTGGAATTTTTGTAAATTGTCTTTTTAAACTCTATTTTCTTTTGGGATCCCATGTTTGAAACATTTAATTAAATGAATGGTATCTTTTATGACCAAAACCTTTTAATCCTAGTTCATTAAGTAACACGTTTTCATCTGAAATATTTGATTAGCAAGTCCTACACCTTTATAAATATACAGTGTAACGGTCTTGGCTACCCAGGGCATTACACTATCAAAGTTTTGAGTCATGTATTTCAAGGCCGAAAATGAAGAATATTCTTCCATCATGATGTATCTCACATAATAAAGTATTAGAATGTTGGGGGAGAGTGATATTACACCACCACAACGTATTGAATCAACATAAAAATATCATTGGCAGAGGCCAACAAAAGATTGAGTTAGATGATGAAAACCCTAGTTTATAGACCAAACTTCTTGGACCTTCTTGAAGCTTGAAAACATTGCTAGAACACCACTTGAACTTTTTCTTCCTTTGACAAAACACAACCAAGGCTTATACTTGAGGAGTATCACTATCCTAATTCTCTATTTCCTAGCCCTTGATGGATGCTTGAGGCATTTCTTAGAGGAAACTAAAATTGAGATTGAACAAACTTTTTAAACTCACAAAGACATGCACTTTCTTTGTAAGTTTCTTGGAGAAAACTTGAGATATGGAAAGCTAGAGAGAGAGAGATAGGTTAGAGAGATAATTGAGAGAGTGATCAAGTCTATCAAAACTCTATGACAACCCTTTTATAGAGTAGGAACAATCATTAGTTCTAACCAATAGGATTAGAGCGTCAAAAACACATCATTTGGAGCTAAAACACGTGTTAGTAAAGATACGTTAGGTATAGGCCGCCTTCGAGCAGGCGATGCATCGCCTGTCGGCATCCCTGAAACCCCAGAGTTTCATGCAAGGCTACGCCACAAGGGTGGCGACGCAATGCCACCCCAGCAGGTCAGAACATCTGAAATCTACCCTAAACCCCTCCAAATGCTCCCAAACTTCTGGGGCATCCTTAGATACCTCATTGTATCACGTTTGACACAAAAACACAATTTTTAAGTGCCTACAATTGAAACTCAAATTTCACATCTTCACTATGTGAAATTATTAATTTTTTTACTCTTTCTTGTATAACAACACTTAGCCTTTGTATTTAACCAATCATAAAGAGTGTTGGGGTTTTATGCCCTAATTAAAACCCAAATTCTTTGTAATCTCATTTAATATCAATAAAAGAATAGAAATCATTTTTTGACTTGGTCAATCACTTTGCTCACATGTTTTATTTTCATGATTATTTATTTAATATAATCCCAAGCATATAGCTAATCGTATTTATAGTGACGTAATCACAGTTGAGTATAAATATGCTTATATGTTCAAAATAAGTTAGTCCTAAGATTAGTCAGTGCACAGGATTTACACTGACTTGCCAATCTACGATAAGATCTACTTACACATTGTAGTGTTATGCTCTTTCCAGAACATTAGCAAAGTAGATAAGATCGGATGTATTTGTTACATTGGACAGGACTGATATTGACAGTTGA
This sequence comes from Humulus lupulus, assembly GCF_963169125.1. Classification (NCBI taxonomy): domain Eukaryota; kingdom Viridiplantae; phylum Streptophyta; class Magnoliopsida; order Rosales; family Cannabaceae; genus Humulus; species Humulus lupulus. The sequence continues at coordinate 152,862,485 of NC_084801.1, forward strand.
TAAGATTAGTAAACATACCGTTATTATCTATTCTAGTCATATCATATAGTTTACCATAGGTCAATTCAATCTCATTTCTGAGTGGTTAGTAGTCTAACTGATTGTATTATTTGAGTTCTTTGACTTGTTCGTTACCAGCTTACCTTAAGGACTAGCCCATATTTACATCTTGGGAACTCGGTAGTATAATTGAGTGGGAGTGTTCATCATAGATATGAACATCTATAGCTTTTGATGAAGAAGTGAAACAATGGTTTCCTTTTAGTTTGGTTCAAGGTGTTAAATGATAGAGATCTCATTTCAGTAATTAAATTAGTTTACTAAAATATCATTTACAAGGAACTAAGTGTTTTAAGGATAAAATACAATGAGGGGTGTTGACCCTTGATTTGGCCAACGACACAGAGTCAGAATTACGACAAGAAGTGAGATGATAGTCAAGAATGGAATCAAATAGTAAAGAAATGACACAAATGATTTATAGTGGTACGACCCTAACGAATGGTAATGACCTACGTCCACTTAGTGTTTTTATTGTTATTGAAACTCAAAACCATGATCAAAGAACTAGGGTTCTTGAGTTTCACAAGCTTTGAGAGGATTACAATTTCGGTGGACAATCACACTCTATTTTTCTCTCTGAATACCAAAAATGTCTAAGGTTTCTAGTCTCCAACCCCTTCCCCTGAGCCCTATCATCACTATTTATAGGTTTAGGTGGGTTACATGGGCCAATGGGCCGTAATTACAATTAATGATAGCATATCAAGATAGATAAAGGAAAATATCTCAATGTTATTATTACAAGATTGCGTATCTTCAAGAAAATAACTAAGAGCATGCGACCAAACTGGTCGTATCTAATCACGAGGTCTGATGGTGTAAGGAACACCTAGTTGATGGTCGAACAGGATCTTTTCATTTGAAATCACCACGTGCCAGACACGTGCAAGGAAAGTTTGCCACGTCATCAGAGGCCATTTTTGGGTAAACAAGGGGTAAATCAATATTTTAGTCATATCTCATTATAGACCATCTATAGAGGATTGAGTGACAATTATGGTTGTAACAATGGATAATTAATAGCGTATCTATATTTTTTATAGAGTGTTCTATGAATTCAAGAGTGCAATTCCGAGTCTATAGTGGAGTCACGAGGAATTAATAATTTAGTAAATTTATTTGTTAGATTTATGATAACTTATTGGAACTTGATTTCATAGGCCCATGGTCCCCATTGTAACTTGGGTAAAATCATCTAGATAGTCTCAATTAATTGATTTAATTATCAAAGTTGACCATGTCAATTTTGGATAGTTTCACAGAGTTATGTATTTTTTAGAAGAAAAGAGAAATTAGGGAAGATTTATTAATTAAGATAAATTGGTATCTAAATTAATAAATAAGTTTAAATCAAGGTTCAGATTATAAATAATTAATTCGATAAATGATTTAAATAAATATTTAATTAATTAAGTCAATAGAAAATAATACAGGCCTTGATTTTAAGTCCAATGGGCTTATAATCAAATGAGAAATTTTATGGGATTAAAGCCCATGATAATTTCGACCTAGGGCTTCAAATTGGCTATTATTTTATTGATTTTTAATTAAATTAAATGGCCTAATTGAGTCTATAAAAGGAGTTCTTAGAGAGAGAGTTGAAAACAGAAGTCTAAACAGAAGTTTGACAAGTCACAAGTCAGATTTTCTGATAGGTTTTAGATTCTCTCTAAACACAAGTCCTTTTCTAAGCCTCTTTATTATTTCCTCTTCTTCTCTCTGTATCTATCTCATGTGTTGAGAATTGCCCACTCTAGTCTAGGTGATTCTATGGATACTTTGGAAGACTGTGAAGAAATCAGAAGAACGATTCAGTTTCTTGATAATACTCTGCGACAGAAACAAGGGTTAGAGAATCTGAAGGAAGGACTCATTCATTATGCTGCCTATACTGTAAGTATTCTTATCATTGTTTCTCTTTGAATTCAATTTTAGAAACATGTTCTAGGTTATCTCATATTAATTTTTTTGATATTAGATTTACATGAAAATAAATAAAGATCCTGTATAAGTATTCCAAACAAAGAGTCCAATGGTGGGACTTCCAAGGCTAACGCCATAGAGAAAACCTCTCAATATAAATGGAAGACCCACAAGAAGCCCCAATTAAAGAAGGAAAATTGCCTAGCCCCAAGGAAGAATGAATGGAAATTCAATGGTGTGAAAGGTCATCGTTTTATTTTTGGCAAGAGTGGTCAAGTGGCTAGGGAATGCAAGTTCCAAAAACATACAAACTTTGGAACCAAGGTCAACACAATCAAAGAGGAGGTGGTTGCAACCTTGAGTGAGGTTAATGCTATCCAAGGCCAAGTGCAAGAATTGAGGTATGATACTTTTGTCACCATTCATGTAACTTATGATAGAGAGATCTTCAAGAATTTTTAAGAATCAAAGGATGGCCATGAAATCCAAATGGGGAATGAGCATAGATCCATAGTAATAGGCAAATGGAATGTTAATCTCTACATCACATCCAGAAAGAAAGTTCTTCTAACAAATTGTGTTGTATGTTCTAGACATGAGTTGAAATCTTGTAAGTGGGAACTTGTTGAGCAAACCGGGCATCAAAGCGGTGTTTGAGTCTGGAAAGCTAATTTTGTCAAAGGGGAATTACTTTGTGAGGAAAGGTATGTGTGTGATGAGATCATTAAATTATATATTAAAGACGCAAGTTTTGATAATAGTGCATCCACGTCTTCTATATGTTTGGCTTTGATTCTATTACTTTGTGACACAATAGACTTGCTCAATTAAAAGAGTTATTAAATGTTGTTTAATTGTATGCAATGATTTTGAGCACGATAAATGTGAATTATGTGTAAAATCTGAAATGATATAGAATCCTTATCCAAGTGTTGAAAGAGAAACTAACTTGTTAGATTTGATACATAGTGATTTATGTGAATTGAATGTAATAATTACTAGGGGTGGACATAGGTACTTTATTACCTTTATTGATGATTGTTCTAGATTCAACATATGTGTACTTGGTTAAGAATAAGGGTGAAGCATTTAGCATGTTTAAAATCTAATAGCTGAAGTTGAAAATCAATTGGAAAAGAAAATCAAAATAATAAGAAGTGATAGAGGCGGTGAATATTTTTCCAATGAATTCAATGTATTTTGTGAAATGCATGGTAAAATACATGAATGTACAACTTCTTATACATCGCAACAAAATGGTATAGTGAAAAAAATAGAACAATTTTTAAAATGATAAATGCTATGCTATTACATGCAAATTTGAGTTTTACGTTATAGAGAGAAGTCTTGCTATCCATGTAACACCCTAATTTGACATCTCTTAATACAACAAGTATTTTGAAAAAAAACTTACTTTAAACTTGAAAATGGAACATTTATTGTTAAAGATACATAAAAACATGCAATAACATCTGGATGTCTTAGTTAAAATAAAATAAAACATAATTTCATGCAATAAGTATTTGTCCCATAATAAAATAGCTAATAAAAATAACACTAACAGATCCTATGGTGTTCTTGATTGCTTTTGTTCATAAGGTCCCTGACAGCGTTCATACGTCCCTTTGGAAAGGAGCTCAACCTGCCATTCATTACAAAACATGCATTCACTTATTACCTGTAGGAGAAAAGGTAAAGCGGTGAGCTAACAACATAGAAGGAGAATTAAACCAAACAAGTAACATATATGCAAACCTTATATAGAAAACCATAAGGCCATATCACAACAAAACATAGAATCATCATACAAAAAACCTATGTGTGCACTACGCATGGAAATGGGAGAGTACTACGAGGAAGCACTGTGGTCCTCTATGTGACCACTATGGTCAAAACTGTGGCTACCTTTGTCAAACTTTTAACTTCCCAAGTACATGCCCTGAAACATTTAGCATACAACATGCATAAATAAACATTAGCAATCAAGCAAACATGTTTAACTTCCTTACCTTGGCACATGTGTGGAGTCTTTGAAAAAGAAGAAAGTGATCTCGTTTAATGATCAAAGCCTATCCATAAAATAACAATAACCTTATTTAGACAATATCCTACTTAATTAGCTGAGTTACATGCCTGAAACCTCTTTGTATGAGCCATGGAACACGTAGCTTTATTCCATAAATCAATAGCATACCATTCTCATAAAGCAAACTTAACCTAATACAACCACTAAACAAACTTCAAAAATAGCCAAAACTACCTTAAGTTGATGTGTAGGCCGAACCACTATGAACCACCGCAACCTTAAAATTTTCAAACACTAGCCATAAGATCCACGTCTCTCCAATAACCATCAAAAGAAAAAGAAGACGATAAACTTGAGGACTAAACCATAAAACCAACATTTTATCTTAAACCTTGCGTCAAAACCTGAGCCCTAGATCTTTGAGCTCCAACTTTCAGTTCCCAATCTCTCTTCTCTTTTTTTCTCTCATGCTCACCTCTTCTCTATTCTCCTCTCGCCCACCTCTCTTTCTCTTTCTCTCTCTCTCTCTCTCTCTCTCTCTTGTGTTGTGTGAAAATGAGAGCTTCACCTCTCTATTTATAGGCTCCAAGGCTACCTATCTACACTCTCATCAAACCCCCTCAAAAAATGTTGATTAATTCAAATCTTCCATCAAATAACCTAATTGTTTCCCAATTCCAATCAAATATTAATCACTTAATCTCTCTCCATAACCCTTTAAATGCTAATTGATCTTAATTTCTAATTATTATTCATACACTTGATTCCATTCTCATTTGCTATCATAAAAATTCACGAACCTAGCCTATTCCTTGTACCAAGTTCATGATTTTATATTAAATCACCATGGTTAGCAAAAATCCTCTCCCTTATCCCCTTAATTTTTAAAAATCACTTGTAAATGGAAATAACAATCACTCTTTGACCATCCTTCATTGTCTTAATATCAATCACACTTAATGAGTAGCAATGCCTTAGTAATTTTGAAATTAGCTTAGGAAGATACCTTGAGTTACCAAATTAAGCTCTAAATCAACTAGAATAATTCACAATAAAATCATAATCACCTTAATTCCAATCATAATCACCAAGATTGCCATCCTTGCTTCTCACTGGTTATCAATCAAATCAATGTTATCACCTCTTGATCCATTCATACCACACGCCCAAGGCATTACCATACACACCCATGTGCACACATTTATCACATATAATTAATTCAAAGCATAAATAAATAAATAAAATAAATAAAAAGAATAACCAAAATAGTAAATAAGATAGAAATAAATTAAAATAAGTAAATAAAACAATAAATAATAAAATTAAAATTGTGTGTTTGGATATTACAATCCACTTGTCATATTCTAAATCGAATTCTTCTAAAGAAGAATCAAATTTCACCATATGAGATATGGAACGGAAAGAGACCCAACCTAGGGTATCTCAAAGTGTGGGGGTGTCTTGTCTATTTCAAGAGCGCGGAGCCTAAAAGGACCAAGTTGGGTCCAAGGGCCATTAAATATGTATTTGTAGGCTATGCCTCAAATAGTAAGGCCTATAGTCTATTAGACTTGGAGTCTAATGTTATAATTGAATCAAAAGAAGTTGAGTTCCTTGAGAATTTGTTGTATAGTGACAACATGCCTCAAGAACTGATCTCATCAGAAAGAACTCAAGAGGAGTTACCTTCAAGGGTTGTAGAGCAACTGCTATTGCCTAGAAGAAGCCAAAGGCTTAATGAAATTGGATCACAAGATAAAAAATCATAAGTTGAGACCCTTTAATCAGTAGAAGGAAATCATGAGGCACTTGTAAGTATCCAATGGTACTAAAAGAAATATCCAATGGTACTTCAAGTAGAGGATGATCCTAAAATCTTCCAAGAAGCTATGTCCTCAAGGGACTCAAAACTTTTGGAAGGAGGTAATAACTGATGAGATAGATTCAATTATCTTTAACTACACTTGGGAGATTGTTGATCTACCACAAGGATCAAAGCCAATAGGTTGTAAGTGGTTATTTCAAATAAAATATCACACTAATGGGACCACTCAAGCCTTTAAAGAAAGGTTGGTGGCCAAAGGTGATATACCCATTTTTTGGGCACTTATGAAATTTAAAAAATAACAATTTTGAAGGGAGTATGGCCGGAACATTTTGCCTTCCTGTTCTCACGCAATGCAAAATGGTTCATGTTCTCACGTAGTGCAAATTGGTTCCTGTTCGCACGCAGTGAAAATTGGTTCCTGTTCTCACACTGTGCAAAATGGTTCATGTTCTCATAGAGTACAAGGCAAACCATTACACGCTAATAGGAGGAACTTGTTAGTTCAACACACAACATCCACACTAATAGAGTTAGCAAAGGAGTATAGAGTTGTCATTTATCAAAATATAACTATATTTCTATTGTAAAGTATTATTTGCGGGCCAAGCCCAATAACTTAGGCCCATGATCTAATTGTAACCCTAAACTCCTCACTATAAGTAAGAGGAGATGGGATAGAATTAGGGGGAGGCAATTCAAAATGCTGAATGACCATTCTTGTATAAATAGTCCTTATGTAATATAAAGCGAAGGAGGACTATAGAACAACCGGCGATGCAAGTTTGCCAGAAACTATGGTTCTTCAAGATAAAATATTAATAAAAGTGACTAAGTGGATGTAGGTCATCTTTTTTGGGTCGAACCACTATAAAATATGGTGTTATTCATTTGATTATATATCTATTCTTGAATCCATGCTCTTATGTTCTCAAGTTGACGAAAAACAGCGTCAACAATTTGGTGCTTTCATTGAGAGAGAAAATTCAAGATAAAGAGGTTCAATCTAACGAAATCTATGAATAAAGACTTTGATGAAATCATCCCCAGAAGACTCCATACGTCGTCAAGGGCCAGATCAGTCAGGCCATCTGTGGAGCGATTGCAAGTTGTAAGAAAACACCATATTCGTCGAGACAAATCATAGATCTATGTGAAAAATAATTTCACTTATTTGCGTCCAAATTAGGGCACAATGTTGAAATTAAAAATCCAGTGATTCCGAGTTACAAGGTGGAACAATCACGGCGACTCAAGGATAGATCCACTTATGGCTACGGCTTGTTCAAGTTATGAACAGTGATGAAACCATTGCTTGTAACCCTAATTGCATTTATGGAATCGATGGATACCACAATGAAGCATGAAAACCTAGAAAAGATCTCTTGTTCATTCACTTGTATACAACACAGAAGAATAGAAGGTGCAACCTGATCGCCTATGAGTATAAACCACAAATCCTCAAAAAATAGATGTGCACTCATGCATACATTCCAAAGGTGAACAAGGAGTAAGCAATCCCAACTATCCAAAAAAGGAAACATGTTCTCCCATAATGGTCTATACTAGGCGAATAGGAAGTTAGGAGGGCTCGGAAACCTTGCAAGGTTAGTGTGGAATTTTACTTGCTTATATGTCTTTATTAGGGGCAAGAGCAACCAAAAGCGGACTGGAATAGCATGCCAAAAACATGTGAAGAACATGTTCGTTTCCATGTTTCCACATGGAAAAAGAACCTGTTCGCCCATTGTAGCCTATACTAGGTGAACAAGAATGTAAAGATATGTTTAAGATTCTTCCAAGCTGTTAAGAGAATCTTGTTCTCGTGCCTAAGATAATCATGTTCTCATGCCTATGTACAAGAGTTTCTCGCCCTATATCACAGTCAATTCCAAGATGACGAATACGAGCTATCAAGGACATTAACTCGTAAGCTTCATAACACCCGAGGTCAAATTTGCGCTCTCATGGCAAAGAGGGCCTATCAACTCACTTATAAGCCTTTAAAACTATTAGGAGTGAACAAAGCTTCGAAACCATTAGTGAAAATTTTGAGGTCGGAGACATTCGAGCTATAGTCGTCCGAGCTAATCACCTCTCTGTGCAAGTTGTGTGAACGGTATTCAGTACTCACACCTGAGCTGGTCATCACTCTACAAAAGTCATTTGAGCCATAAACAGAGTTTGTCTCCGAGCTAAACCACTGTTTGCAACCAAGTTAGGGACAGAGTTCATCTCCGAGACAGTAATAACACGAGCTAAAACTACAACATAAATTTTTGTGATCAACCGTACTTGTTTTCGAGACAGTGATCAGACTAGAATTTCTGTGGTTTATTTGAGATGACTTGGATTTCGAGGTCCTATCCGTTCATTAAAAGCTCATGTTGCGCGACCATAAGGGAACTGAGCTCGAAGTATAAGGCTCGAGACCATTTCAAGGTCACTACAAAACCCTGCTTGTACACACAAGGGACAACTTGACATAACCCTTTAATGAAACTTGTTTGCCCATGCATTCTTAGAAGGGGTGAACAGGAATAAGGGAGCACATCTGGAAAGATTATGCTCGATCCATTTCGAGGTCATCTTTGGATGGTTAGACCGAAGATTTACGCACACAAAGATTATGCTCGAACTAGTTCGAGGTCAAAAAAGAGTTGGAGACATCTCAAAGTTTTTCCTGTTCGTTTGATCCTTGAATTAAACCTGTTCGCCCATGCATCCACACATGGGGCGAACAGGATATATCGAAGGCATTTTGAGAAAAAGCATGTGATATTTTTTGATGAGTTTTAGAGCTTAGCGATACACATTATCAAGATAACTTCCGAGATGACTTGAACAAGTTATATTCGAATAACTTTTACATGATGCTAACATGTGAAACAAACAGGACGAGCCTATTAGTACGAGCTTGACTATATAACGAATCTGGATTAACTAACTAAAATAAATCGATATAAGGATAAAGTTGGAATTCTAGATTAACCAACGATATTCATAAATCGATACAGTTGGAATTTTTTGCAAAATAGTTTCGACCTCACAACCTTGAGAGCATACTCGAGGATGAGGAAAAGTTACTATCACTAAGTAAGAAATAACTAGATTAATGAGACTACACGAATCGAACACTAATTGTTCGCACACAAGTAGGTGGGAGCAAGGAGCAAGGATTTTAGGGCTCACCTCAGAGTCATGACCACACCAACCCAAAGACGAGCATGTTCGCCTAACTATATATATTCCATCTATGATACAAAGAGAATGAACAGGAATGAAGATTAATCCTGCTCACTTATGGTATGGGGACATTCTATTCAACAGCCACAAACAAAGTTTATTCGCTCATGTGCCTTAGCAAGAAACCAACTAATAGTTTAGCTCTATTCGTTTACCCTTGGCACTAACAAACTAGTGGAGTAAGGGAAATAAGGAACTTGTTTGCCTGAGATTATTCCACGATACGAAAAAGGATCAAAAATGGAAAAGCATGCTTTAAAAACTTTGTTAGCGTTATCTCTATATAGCTCGGTAAACCATGAGTTCGAGAAAGGTACTAGATGGAAGATGTTAAGAGAATAAATGGAGATGTCCCTCAGAGATCAATTGGCGAGCCAAACATTGAAGACAGGCCTTAAGCATTGTTTTGGTCACCTACCCAGTGTAACCAAACCTGCTAAGGGTATGAATAAAGATTCTTCTCAGAGGAATTGCTGTTAAAGATTGCTTTATAAAGTGATCGTGACCATGAAAGAAGATAACCTCGAATTCAGATTAATCATGAAAGAGGACAATTTTGAATTCTGATCATTATCAGTAAGGAAGATAACCTCGAATTCGGATTAATCATGAAAGAGGAAAACTTTGAATTCTGACCGTTATCAGAAAAGAAGACAACCTCGAAAGAGGATAACTTCGAATTTCGCACTACAAAACCAGCCCGAACCCGAGGAGAAAGTAATCCAAGACTTGTAACTTAGTACTTGGGGGGGGGGGGGCATATAGGTGTTGGATATAATCACACCACGAGTAAAAGTTGTCTTAAGATTTTGGAAAAAGGTTAAAGTATAGAGATGACTGAGCATAAAAGGAAAAATATTACAATTTTTTTGTGCAACAAAATTTTGAGTAATATTCTAACCTATCAGGCTTCTATGAATAAATGAGTATGAGTTTCATGCAGTTATAAGCTCATCGTACTTATATGTTTAAATAAGTATACACAGTGATTGTGACAATAAACAAAGAAGTAGACGTACTTGAAAGTTTAAATAACGCAATCGAGCTTTGAAAAATTTAGGTTAGTATAAAAGTGAAATTTGGACATAAAAACCGAGCTGGAACTTTAGCTCGGATTGTCAATGATGATTCCAAATGAAACTTAACTAACATGAAAAAAAATCAAAGCTATAAAATCATGGTCCTAACCAGGTACGAGGCCTGAATGATAATAGGTAAGCTATTAAGCTATAAAACCCTGTTCTTAACCAGGTACAAGACTTGAATGATAACAGGTAGGCTATTAAGCAATAAAAACCTGGTCCTAACAAGGTACACGACCTGAATACTAACAGGTAACTATTATGCAAAAAATTAAACCTGGCTGAATCGGGTTCTAACCGAGTGATGCACGAACTCAGAAACATTTTCAGAAAAGAAGATAACCTTGAACTTTGATCAAGGGTAACTTCAAATTCTTGTAGTTTGAAAGATAACCTCAAAACATAATCGTTGTTAGGAAAGAGGACAACTTTTAAACCACGATCGATCAATATTAAAGGACAACCTCCAATTCTGGTCGCCTACTAGTTTGAAGAATAACCTTTAGTGACCTGTTCGCACATCTTAGTGTGTTCTTCTATGTTTGTATACATGAAACAAACAGAATGATTCTGTTAGCCTATGGTGACGAGAATTGAATTTTACTATCAAGTGATCAAGGACTGAGACTCCTCGATCACTTGGGGGGCATATGGGGTGTAAGAACACACAAGTTAAGAAACCTTCTGTAAATTTTCCAAAAAAGTGTTCTGTTCGTTCTACCCACAAAGATGAAATTGTGTCTACTCTCCTGTGCCTAAGGGTGAGACAAACACAAGCCATGAAAATAGAGAAAGCAGATATAAAAATACATAAGTTGTTCGTACCATTCACAAAAGGAAAACTAGTCTGTTCATAACAAGCACTTAAGGTGACTAATCTGTTTGCACTAAGAACAAAGGGAAAAACGGTTTGTTCATTGACATGCAAGTATAGACTACAAAAGAAAACACAGAGCCAAGAGTATGCAAGTAAAAAATACTCCAACATAAGGCGCGCTAGAAACCAAGCAATCAGGACTCTGGCTCAAGGGTCTGGTCTCCCGAGGCAGCTAAGGGGTCAGTAGAAGCGCGGGTAGTGAGGTCTTCTGGCCTTGAAACATCACCATTCCTTGACTGTGCTAAGGAGGTACGAACAGAGGAGTTTTCTTCATCAACAAGTCTCTATTCGCAAGCCTCTAGTAGGGAAATCTCTCCACCATTTAGAAATGTTAAATCAATACTGCGGTTGTGTTTCCAGACTTGAAAAACGTGTTATTTAGGATCTCTCCTTCACCTTCAAGGGCTTGAAGACAATAAGATTCCGCATCAGCTTTAAACTTCTCAACATCAACAGCATGAGACTTCTGAAGACTGTCAATCTCAACCTTTAGTTGATTGATCTCGGTACGAGAACTTTTGAGTTTCTTGAGCTCAGTCTTACAACTGTTCTTCTCACAACGAACAGTGTCTATCTCAGACATGAGGGCACGGCATGTATCTTCTTTATCCTTCTTCAACTGCTCGATAGATTTAGTGTTACTCCCTGGATAGCCAGGACCACTACATTGTGTACTTATAAAGGTGCAAGACTTGCTAATCAAGCCATTAATTTAAAAACGTGTCACTAAACATGTATGAACTAGGGTTAAAAAGGTTTTGGTCTCAAAATTTTCACATTGAATAATTAAACGGATTTATACATGGGATCCCAAAAAGAAATAGTGTTTAAAAGTTGATTTACATAATCTCCAAAATATAGACAACCACCAGCCATATTAAGGCAAAATAGACATTTCTGGTTCTTGCGTCCCTGCCTAACCCCCAACCGTGGTGGCTGAGCAGCTGGTCATGTACATTCAGCTGGCAGGGCTCTCCAAGTCAGGGTTGATCAAGCTTGCCCTTGCCTTTACCTGCACCATGTAGCACCCGTGAGCCCAGGGCCCAGCAAGAAAACATAATGCTCAACACAAACATCAATAACAGGAAGTCAATTCTTTAAGCATGTTCAATTATTGAATATTCCACATTAACCATTCAGCACATACTCAGAATCAAAGATGCAACTAATTACAAATAACGTTCAGGTCTCACAATTATCAGGTCACATAATGGTCAGGGCCGATACTTAGTCCGCACCCTCTGTTTATCCCACTGAATCCGGCCCGCTTAAACCGAGCTCAGCACATAATAAGTTGTCCTCGGCTACCAGTGGCCAAGTAGAGCCCTATGCGCTAGTGTGACCCTTGGCACTCTTAGGCTGTTGGTTCATCGATTACATGGCATAATACCATCTTTTTAAGCATACACATTAGGGAACCCTTAGTCCCGTTACAAATATACAACCAGGTGCAGTTTTCTTACCTTTAGTTTTTTGCGTTCACTGATTACGAGCGACGCTCCTCGAGCACGATTCGTTCTCGAGCCCTAGCCTTAACACCTAGTCATAACCAAGGTATTGGATTACATTAATATTCAAATAAGGGTTTCCGGATACAATACTAGCTTCCAGGACGTCGAATTCCACCAAGCACGGTGGGGAAATCGACCCCGAGCACCCTAGACTAGATTCCCGTGCCTAAAATCCCCAAATGTTCAAGAGTGCACCTAAGGGCTGTGGCCCTTGAAGCCTAGCTACAACCCGCCCCTAAAACAGAGCCAAGCCCCCTCCCAGAGAGCAGACACGCACCGCGGTCCTGCCCTTGGGCACTGCGACGCTTCCCTTTGGCCGAGCCTCCCTGGCTCCTTTGTATCCTAGGGCCGCAGCGCTCTAGAACAGAGCCGCGACCCTTCCCTTCGTGCCCAGAAAATTCACCATTTTCAACATTTAAACCTCATCCAAAACCGTTCCAAAGCTCCCTAATTCAAAACCCATTATTCACAAAACTTTTAACATGACTAACAACATAATCCAATAGAAAACCTAGGTTAAAACTCATTAAAATCCCATTTTTAATTTATGAAACTCAAGAACTTAAGAACACAAAAACTAGTAATGGAACACCAGAATTCAGTCATTAACTTATGGATTCAAGCTTACCTCCACAGCGGGATCACTTCTCTAAGCAAAATCCAAGCCAACTCCCAAGCTTTCCACCTTAATTCAACCTTGAGATTAAGAACCTAGAAATCCTTAGTTTTCAACCCATGAACCTTATAATCAATTAGTCAAAATGAAATTCAGTGCTTACCTTAGTTAATGTTTGAATTCCCTAGCTGAAACTGAGCTATTTCCTTAAAGCTCTATCCTCAAATCACTGAATTCACCTTGGTTTTCACTAGTTTTCTTGAGAGAGAAGAGGGCTGAAAAATAAAGGGTCGGTATATTTTTGTTCCACTAGCTTCTGTTTTGGCTAAGTCTAACTTTGGCTAATTAAGTCAATCTCGAGGGTCGGGGTGCCGGAAATGTCCCCGAAGGCAAAACGGTAAAATTCCCCAACATTCCCGCCTAGACCTCCTAACCTTAAATATATCTCCATATATTTATTTCCATAACCCGACAGTCTAGATAACCACCTGATACCTAAAATACTCCTGACTTATCCAAAGTCAAATATTAAGCCCCGTTGTGACTTTTCCCGCTATCTAGCTCCCTAGGATCGCCTCAAGTCGTTCTCTGCTAACCTGCCCAAATAATAATGTGGTTCTCGCAAATACTATATATATCACATTTACATTCATATAATCATATGAGTATTTTTATCATATAGTTATGCATTTAAATCAATAAATTCATTCATAAGTCAATTATGCCCTCTCGGCACGCTGATCAGGGCCCTTAAGCCATATTAGCGATTTTGGGTCGTTACATTTAGATAGGTTGGTCAAGGTCATCATTGTCTGGAAAGATAAAAATAGATCAATACGAAAAGTCAAGCGGAGAGATAACAAGTACAATAGTAAGAGAAGAACCATACCTGAACAATGTTGGCAATAGAATGGCGAACAATCTCGTTGAGGACGCAAACTCCGGAGAAAGACCATTATGTTTGTATTTGGTCACTCTGGATGACCTCTTCAACTCAAGGTACCACCATTTGAACACAAGAAGGTAATATAGGAGATAAGGGTTGGGGCATGGGTACCACACTAGCAGTCGTCGTAGGGGCTGGCAGTATAACCCCACCTGGAAGCCGACTCTAGCCTGAATGAACAGAAGAAGACTCTACGTGGGTCCCCTTATTCTTATTCGCTAATTGTTTCCTCCTCTTGTTTGCCCTTGTACCTACAGCCTCAGGGCCACCAGAAAAAGCTCGAGCATTCATGTCTCCTGCCAAGAGAAAAATGGTCAGATAAGATGCAAAGAATATATATCTCATAATGCGGTCAAGAAAAATAAATACACCAAAAGGGTTGTAAGTACAAGTTTCCTCTGGAAAGTATTCATTTAACCAATGAGGAAGGAATATTTCCTCTGTTCTAGGGAATAAACCAAGGCCTTCTATGTCACTATAAGTTTCAGAAGGGAGAGTCACTTGCGATAAGTCAAACTCTGAACAGTTGGGCAACCTAGAACAAAGACTGCTTGGGGAAGAGCAAGCAGATGAAACTTCAAAGTGAACTGACTCAGGCTCGTCACGAACAACAAAAAACTCTTCTGATTGCATCTCACGTATAGACTTTCGAACCTCAGAAAAAGGAACGTAGTCAAACTCCAGAGGCGTCGATAGATGACCTAATGACTGGTGTGCCATCCAACCAACGAAATTGAGAAAGACGCTCTCGCATCTCAGAGGTTGGAATCGATCGCCTATAACGACCTAAAACAATAAGTTAGGCGAGCAGTATACGCTTAACATGAAGGAGGCAAACAGAAAACTATTGAAAGGGAAACGGTTTGATACTTACCAATATCACGGAATGACCTATGCTCAGATTGGAGGGCATTGGTAAAAAAGTATTGACTAAAGTAGCGATCAGGGTTGGAAACAACACTCCTAAGGACTTCCCCACTAGAATAGTTACACAAGTGGTAGAATCCTTCATAACCCGATACACAGTTATACTTGAGATTGAACAAGAAGTGAACCTCCAAAGCATTAAGGGGAGGCCAATCTAACACTCTATATAGAATATGTAGCATTACCAATAGTCTGTAGCTGTTCAGCGTTAGTTGGAATGGGGCTATTTCAAAATAGTTGCATATTTCCACAAAATATGGATGAAGTGGAAGGAAGGCCCTTGCTTGGCAATGCAAGGGACTCCAAGCGGTATACCCGCCGGGTGGAGAGCCTGCTTGCTCTTCATTAATAGGGACTCTAAGCCCGAGCTCGCCAATAAGTACATATTTATCTATTTAATGGGACAAGTCACTTGTAGAAAAGACAGATCTCGGTGTCACAAAACCATCCGAGCTAAAGATTTCTCCAAGCTCTTTTTCGGTATAGTCGACTTTTTTCCTATTCCTTACCACTCTTGATTCTTGGGAGGCATGGACTTGGTCTTAGATCAGAAGCCAATAGGGATGAAAAAATCCCTATACACTTTGAAGAACAAGGCCTAACCAGATTGTAAAAGAAACCGGCTCCTCAAAGATCAAGCCAAACCCAGTACCTGAAAAGGAGAAGAAAGAGTAAGATTTTGTTCGCACATACACAATATAAGGCTTGTTCACCCATAAGTGTATGGCTATGGAGAATAGAACCGAAAAGCTACTAAAACACATGAATAAGCTAGCTTGAAAAAGAATCTATACTTGGGGAGAACAAGGAAACTCGCTCATAAAAGGAGTTCAAGCAACTTGTTCGGTCAATGGGTTAGTTCAAGCAACCTGTTCGTTTAATGAGTTAGTTCCAGCAACAAATTGGATGGGTTATGAGGACCTATTTGCCTAAGGTAATGTGGAGTTACTTAGGTTCCTGTTCGCGCAAGGCCTATATATGTATTCCAAATGAGAATAGAATAAAAAAAAGGCCTTGCATATGAGAGGCACGAACAAAGACTAACTGTTCAATTGTGTGCCTAGAAACGAGTAAGAATTTGAACTCTCTACCCTAATGGCATCAACTCATTCAAATAAATGGGAGATGGTTAATCATCTTTATTCCTACACATGGAAATGAACAAGGCAAGAAGCAGAAAAAATACAACTATTCGGTTAACAAATGGTCTATTCGCTAAAGTTAAACAAAGCCATATATGTCTTGGATTTGTTCGCTTATACGCATTTATGTACGCCCCTGTCTGCATAATCAATGTTATATTTAAAAGTGGTTGTTCGCTTATGGTTAAATGGATAGGAAAAAAAGAATGTGTTCTCTTCTATTCACAAGAGCCGAATTAGTGGACGAACAGGGATCAGATCAATGAAGGATACATTTATGTTCGTATTATGTGCTTGTTGTAAGGAATCATAATCAACAGGTGGCATAAAACTATTTGATTGTATATATGCTTATGCTAAAAGCACAAAAGTAAGTATTGAGTAATCTTTTATAACCCTGAGAACACGATGTTCACATCACTGCAAGAAACGAACAGAACATTGTACAAAGAGCAAGAATGTCTTGTTCGCTGCTCATCTATTGGTGCTAAGTAAATAATTTCAACCACTACTAGCATTATACTGAGATTACGGATTGTCTATGCTAGCAAAACAAAATGATAAGCAAGGGTACCAATTCGCTCGAATATGTGTGTATATCGCATATTGGGAACGAACAGATGTGGGGATGAAGCCTTGACTAAAATTGAGAAGAGTAAACAAAACGGGATCTAAGAACTCAATACCCATGGATTTGATGCTAGGTTTTACACTAAAGTTATGGCACCAAATGCCAAGATTCAAGAAAAAATAAGAGAAATCCTTATAGCATATACTCGATTTTTTAGAAGATGAAACTTACTTCAATTAATATACAAGAAGCGAACAAAGAGGAAAGACTCAAGGATTTACACATTGGAGAGAAAGATAACTCTGTTCGCTTCTGTGCAAGGAGTCAGTGGCAACAATTCGTCTCAGGAACTAATAGATTTCATATGTATGCAAGCGGACAGAGGAATAACTATTCTTTTAGGAGCCATAGCCAAAAGATATGTTCATATATACAGATATAGAAGCAAAGAGTCAAAAAACTCATAAACTTACCCACGGTGGCCTTCGACTGCTGACGAAAAGGGAACAACATGATGATTCCAAGGTTAAAGTACCTCTGAATAATCTGAACATATGGCCCCAAACATGTAATGTTTCAAGCCAAAAATCTACAAATATACTCAGACCCAATTGTATAAAGCGGATGAAATACTTTCCCAATAAACACGGAAAGAAGGAAGCAATGGTGGAAGAAGCTTTTCGTTACCCTGGTGACGTCGGCGGTGAGCAACAAGTCGGCTCTTCTCCTCTCACGGTGTCGAGCATCTCAGGCCAAGAAGGGGGTGGCAACAACTTACTCTCACAACCACGAAAGCTTCTGGGTGAACAAAACCATGTGATTGGCTAGGTTTTCAAAGTAATGGGCTTGAGGATCCTATAGCGAACTAGGCCAGCTATTCAAATATGAGGATGGTCGACTAGTACAATAGTTTATTAGAAAGCTTGTTTGCCAATGTGCATTGGATGCAGTTTATTTGCCTTTGGGCTCATATAAAAAGTGAACAGGGGTCATTTCGAGAACCTGATCACCTATGACTACACTCATGGTAAGGATTGAACCTGTTCGGGTACATCGCATACCATACTGCCCATTATGACTTTATAGGGGGTGAACAAAACATAAAGGATAATGCGCCGAAAAAGAATGGGAACATGGTTCGCATAACTAAGTCAGAATTGTGCGAATCACGAAAACTGACTTGGGGGCAAATGTTATACCCATTTTTTGGGCATTTATGACATTTAAAAAATAGCAATTATGAAGGGAGTATGAACAAAACATTTTGCCTTCCTGTTCTCACGCAGTGCAAAATGGTTCCTGTTCTCACGCAGTGCAAATTGGTTCCTATTCTCACACAGTGCAAATTGGTTCCTGTTCTCACGCTGTGCAAAATGGTTCATGTTCTCACAGAGTACAAGGCAAACCATTACACACTAACAGGATGATCTTGTTAGTTCAACACACAACATCCATGCTAATAGAGTTAGCAAAGGAGTATAGAGTTGTCATTTATCAAAATATAACTATATTTCTGTTGTAAAGTATTATTTGCAGGCCAAGCCCAATAACTTAGGCCCATGATCTAATTCTAACCCTAAACTCCTCATTATAAATAAGAGGAGATGGGATAGAAATAAGGGGAGGCAATTCAGAATGCCAAATGACCATTCTTCTAAAAACAGTCCTTATGTAATGTAAAGCGAAGGAGGACTATAGAACAATCGGCGACGTAGGTTCGCCGGAAACTATAGTTCTTCAAGCTAAAATATTAATAAAAGTGACTAAGTGGACGTATGTAGTCTTTTTTAGGCCAAACCACTATAAAATATGGTGTTATTCATTTGATTATATCTCTATTCTTAAATCCATGCTCTTATGTTCTCAAGTTGACGAAAAACAGCGTCAACAAAAGATTTTAGACAAAAGGAAGGCATAAACTATTTGGATACCTATGCATCGATAGCATGGACAACATCAACAAGAATTTTGTTTGCCTTATCATCAATACACAACCTATATGTTCCTCAAATGGATGTCTAAATGACATTCCTAAATGGTAATCTCACGAGGAGGTTTACATGGAACAACCAGAAAGGTTTTTTCTAAGAGGAAATGAATATAAGGTGTGTAGGCTTTGTTGACGCAGTTTTTCGCCAACAGTGCATTAAGAAATTAAACAGGTAGATTAGTGCTAGATTATAAACCATAAAGAACTAATAAACATTCACTCCAAGCATAGAACATCTACATGGCTCAGTGGTTAAAATCCACCTAGTCCATGAGTCAATATTATTAATTTTCTCTCTCTATTTTTACATAGTTTTGGTAATACAAAACAACCCCCCTCTCCTGTCTAATATTCATAGTATTTATAGGGAATTCCATGGACAGGTTTGGGTCACTGTGTAAATAAATCACATAATTAAATAAGGTATATAATTAATACAGATTATTCCCATTTTCATTGAGATATGATTTGATAACATAATAAATATACTCCCGCCATCTCGGATAATAAATGACAGATATATGATACAACTTGGTCATTAATGAGCATATAAAGAATCCCCGAATCTCCTGGGATCCTTTAGAATGTGTTGTCTAGGCTCTCACGAGCTGAATATCCCACCCGAGCTCGTGTTATCAACTACTTTACTCTGAGCTCGTAGTAACTTCAGTGCGCCTAAAATTGGATCTAACCATTATGAGTCTTGAACTCGATTGTGACATTTAGCGTAGGTCAGATGATAACTTGTATACCGTGTATGAACTGGATTGGATCTCGAGCTGCTCACATCATTAATAACTAGATATTCCACTTGGCCATTTTTCCACATACTTATCTACCAGCTGTACCCAAGCTGAGTAATTGAACTCGTGCTAATTTTAGGGTACAACATTTCCCTCCAAGCTCTTGCTCATGCTTGGTGTTGTCACCTTCTGACATGCACAGCAGGGGCTTTTAGACTTCTACCATATAAAATCGTGCCTGCCACTACTCAAATACTAGACATGTGGCTTCATGCAATTGGCGTCCATTTGGGTTTCGAGGACTGAAACAATTGTCCTGTCAGCTTTTTGCTTCCGTATGGTTCATTTAATCTTGGCCCTCAGATCTCAAATTAACCCAATCGGATGGCCCAGATTAATTTCCATAGTTTACGTATAAATAGGATGATCATTCCTGAGACTTCACCACCTTTGCATTCAAAATATTTCCTTTTCATAAAAAACCCAAGCTTTCCTTTTTCTTCTCCAAAATCCCAAAACACCTTCATCGCCTATAATATTTTCAGAAGCTTTCAAGAAGCTTCCTGTGGACATTTCGACACCTTCTTTGAACGAACATACACTGTAAGTATTTCATCATCTGGCTTGAAAAATATATTTTTTTTATTCTTCATTTTCCAGTGAGTTTTTCACTTCGAAAAATGCTTGTTGTTCAATATTGTTTAGGCTATGTCTAAGTGAAAATACGAAATAGGATTCGGTTTAGGCTAAATGAATGAAACAAAACTTGTTTGGAAATAAGATACTCATAACTCTGGGAAATTTTTTGGGTTATTCCGAGAAAAATCTAATGGAAAATCGGGTTGAATACCTGTTTGGGATGTAGAAACTGAATGAATTTTAATTTTAATTCTAGGTAGCTTAGAGATTAAAATTCTTTAGGCAGTTTACATTAAACTGCTTTGAAAATGAAAGCAGTGGGTTTGACGGTTCTGACACGCGAATCCCGAAGTATCTGGGGATTTTAAGAAATCGATGCGCGTAGCCTTGGATACCGTGTGGGACCATGCGTTAAGTTTAGGGCAAAGATTAGCTCGGATAAACATTCAAATTTTGAAAATAAACCAACTAAGCCTTTTTGTCTTCCGTACCTGTACAACCATAGCTAGAGGCCATCTTAGGTCGCCTACTAATTAGGCCGCTTTGTCATCAGGTGGTTTGAATCATGGCACCTCCCAAGAAGAATGTCGCGAGCTCATTTGCCCAAAACAAAAATAAAGGCAAGCAGATTACCTATGAATCTCCCATCCCTCACTTTGGTCGTGTGGTGGAGAGAGAGGTTGTCGTCGACCCCAACACATTTTTTGAGGCTGAGCATATAGTCTCACAGATAACGACTCAGGGGAAGGTGAACAAGATTCTGCTGAGTCACAATATTGAGATGGGAGCTGATGATCTCATTGCCCGACCTGCATTTGAGGGACAACAGAGCTGCGCTCCCTTTCAAGACGACTACGGTGCTTGGAGTGATGAGTACCTGAAGGTCAGTGCCTTCCTCCCATTGGACCAATATTTCGTTGATTTTTTGAACTACGTTAAATTGGCTCCTTTTCAGCTCCCCTCAAACTCAGACATGCTTTTGGCAGGGTTAAAATATTTGTTTCTGAGGCACGAGTGGGAGGTCCCAGCTCCAACAGACATCCTATACTTTTCATGCCTCAAAGCCAGTCCTGATCAGAATGAGAGAGGTGAAGAATTTTATTATCTCCCTCGGTTTTTGAATTCCACCTCCTTCATCGGCCTTCTCACCACCCAAATGACTATAAATATTTATTCTTTATGTCAAATGGGTTCAAGAACTGTGACCATCGATATCTTAACCATCCTAGTATATCTTTTGTCTCTGTTAATTCAGTACGTGAATTTTTATCACTTTCATTATGAGAATTTTTTTTTTATATGTTCTGATTGAGTTTCCTCCTTGTGCAGCTATATTCGCGAGGACGGGACGATCTGAGACCCTCGAGGGTCAGTACGAGACTTTGTCTAGCTTTCATCCCGGGGAAAAAGACTATGGCCAAATAGTGAACGACGCCACCATGGTGGCCTGTAAATTAATTAGCAAGGGTCAGACATTAGCTCTGAGGACCCAAGCTCCATTTCCTGTCATCCCCGAGCTCCCCTTTTCTAAAGAGGCCTTGTCAGCCAATGATGACGTCGAGGAGGAAGAAGATGTGGCACCATTGGTGAGAAAAAGGCGAGCACCTGAAGATAATTAGAGGCCCGATCCTGAACGACCTGCGTCCGGGGCAACAGCCGGCCCCTCCGGCTGAGGTAACCCATACCTTTTCAGAGAATTTGATCGGGCTGCTACTAGCTATAAGCTAATCTGTTTTAACCCTAACCGACTTGGTAGCCGTCACCCTACCGATCCAGACCTAAACGTAACCCTTCTCCAATGTGTGGATCATTTGGTGGTACAATATGATCATAGTTATCCCAAAGGAACCGTCGTAGTTGATAACACATTAAAATTTAGATCCACCATCTTGAAGAGTATGGGACCAACCGTAGGACCTGGGCTTCCCTGCTCCAGGGTGCATTTGCTCCAAGTTTTTGGCAGTATGTAGATGAGTCCAACCACGAGGAAGGACCTCAACCCACTAGGATCCAGGAAATAATAGCTTTAGAATTTCCCTCCCCTCCGCTAATCCCAGAGTTGGAGATTGTGCCTAGCCCAACACATACATCTAAGCTGATCGTAATAGGTTCCTCCCCTAGGCCGGAGGGTAGGATTCTTGTTCTTTTTTTCTTGCACTTATAATATTTTTGAAGAATTACTCCTATGAACTGAATCCTCTATTCGCTATTTTTTCAGGTGAATAGATGGAGTTAGCAGGAGCTCTAGATTTAAGGACTGCCTTCAGGGTCCGAGGGTCCGAAGCTGGTCCCGTGGTAAAAAGGCCCTGGATGGCAAAGACGACCACCCCTAAGATGGGGGGTACCACAAAGTCTCCTCCTAAGGGTAAAGGTGCAAGCACTACTCGAGAGCAGCCACCAAGAATGCTCCCCCTAGCTCTGACAACAACTATCACTATCCAGCAAGCTCATCCTCCCCTTCCTTGACACATACCTTCCTCACATCCTCAAGTGATTCAAACTGAGGCCCCATCCGAGGTGAGACTCCCCTCGTCCAGAGACCAGTTGAGCCATCTAGACAAGGTTCCTGAGGCTTTTCAGGGTATCGTGTATGAGATGGTGAGTCACATGGTGGGCCATGCATAAAAAGCTAGTGCCAGGGATCTGAGGGCCATAGAAGAGCGCAACCTGGAAGACGTCCTCAAATCTGCTATGGGGATGAACCTCACCGTGAGTCCTTTTCCCACTTTTAACCTTTCCTCTTCTTTTTTTTATTATGTGTTTTTTTTTACTTGCTTCGTTATTCTGCAGTCTGTCTTAGCTCAATACCAAATCATAGCTCATGTTAATGCCAAGAATGAGGAACTATGAGCTGCCTTAACTGCTTCCCAAGAGAATGAGCAGGCCGCCAGAGCCACCGTGAGTGTTGCTCAAGAGAGTGAGCATGCTGCAAAGCTGCTCTTGTTTCTTCTCAAGAGGGCGAGCAGTCTGCGAAGGCTGCATTGTCCACCTCTCAGGCCCAGGTCGTGGAGGCAAGTCATCATGCTGATCAGCTTCAGGCCAAGAATGACGAACTCAAAGTGAAGCTGATCGAGGTTGAGGCTAAGGCCAAGGAGGAAGCTGCAATGTCCTTGTCAACAATGGAGGAAATGCTTTACCATTGCTGCGCTTTCAACTAGGATGGAATCTTTCATGCAGCCTGAGCTGTGGGACCCGTATATTGCAAGATTCAAGATTCAGTTTTTGCAGGAACCCTCAGAGACTGGCAAGGCTTTCAGAGCTGTAAAGGGAAATGGTGAGGGGGTCACCTCGGTGGAGCATGCTGACAAGGCTCAATGACATTTTTATTATCTTACTTTTTTTTAAGTTCTTGTAACAATCCATCGGGATCAAAACTATTGCCTTCGGGCTTAGTTCGAGGTTTTTCTTCTCGAAATGACAATATATTTTTTATTTGAATATACACCTAACTTGTGATCTATTTGTCTTCCCTTATTATTTTCTCTTGTTTATGAATCCATAGACTCATGTACATTCGAAATCTTAGGGATGAACTTTTAGATCAAGATATATTTCATCAATACCTTGGTTGTATCCAAAAGTTTGCTCGCTTATTTGCATCATTCCTGTTAAGAATCAGGCCTCGAACCTAGTTATATCTAGGGTTTTTAATGAACTTAATAGTATTATACTTGTTAGAAATTAGGCCTCGGACCTGATTCTCCAAGCTTCTAAGTTTTTAATTTTTATCAAAAAATCTCAAAAACTCACCTCAGTTATGTGCCCCCCAAGTAACCAGAACGTATAAACATTCTTGGTTGCTTTTATAATGTGAGAACACGAGCTCATAATAATAAAACTAAGAAATGGTTATTTAATAATCCATTTGTTATTAATTGAAATGACTTTTATAAATAAGCCTTACATTGATGGTTATACTATTGATAATACTTTTTCAAATGGAGAGCATTCCAGGTCGGTGGGACTATTTCCCCATTTAGTCGGGCTAGCTTAAAAGTTCCTTCGTGTAAGACCTCTACGATCTGGTACGGTCCTTCCTAGTTCGGGCCTAACACACCATCCTTGGGATCTTTATTCGACAAAAAGACCCTTCAAAGAATCAAATCGCCTAATCTGAGTCTGCGTCCCTTGACCTTTGAATTGAAATAATGAGTGATCTTTTGTTGATAATGGGCGAGCTGTAACTGCGACACCTCTCTTTTTTCTTCGTTCAGACTGATGGATCCCCTAAGAAGCTCGTTGTTATGATCTTGATCAAATGTCCTTTGCTTGTGAGTAGTCACCATTGCCTCTATTGGAAGCATGGCCTTGCTTCTGAAGGTTAGGGAAAAGGTAGTAAGTCCCGTGGAGGTTCTATGGGAAGTCCGGTAGGCCCAAAGTACTTCAGGGAGCTACTCGGGCCATAATCCTTTGGCTTCATCGAACCTTTTCTTCAGGCTTGTCTTGAGGGTCTTATTTACAGCCTCGTCCTGCCCATTGGCTTGCGGATATGCTACCAACGAGAAACTCTTCGTTATGTTGTATCTTTCACAAAAATCTATGAGGAGATCACTATCGAATTGCGTACCGTTGTCTGATACAATATTTTGAGGGAGTCCAAATCGACATACAATATTCTTCACCACGAAATCCAAAACTCTCTTTGAGGTGATGGTTGTTAGAGGTTCGGCCTCTACACACTTCATGAAGTAATTGATCGCCAGTACTGTATATCGAACTCCCCCTTTTCCCATAGGTAGGGAACCTATAAGGTCAATTCCCCATGCTGCAAATGGCCAAGGGGATGAAATCATTATTAGTCTAACTGGCGTAGTTCGGACAACTATGGCGAAACACTGTCATTTGTCGCACTTCTGAACATACGAGATCGAATCTTTCGTTAAAGTGGGCCAAAAATAGCCCTGTCTTAGTACCTTCAGTGCTAGGTTTTGCCCCCAGTGTGATCTCCACAAAAACCTTTGTGTATTTCTTGTAAAATTGTTTTGGTTTCCTCGTGCAGAACACATCGTAGGAGGGGCAACGAATGACCTCGCTGATACAACATTCCATCAACTATTACATACCGTGGAGCTTGATATAGCAGTTTTCTTGCGTCTTTTCTGTCATCAGGTAGCTTTCCAGTCGTGAGATATTCCATTATAGGAGTCATCCAGGTCGTTCTTATTTCAATCATTCTGACCTCCATCATTTCTCCCATTACACTTGGGATTTCCAAGAATTCCACTAGAACTACATTCAATGTTTCAACCTCTTTGGTGGTAGCAAGTTAAGCCAGAGCATCGGCGTTAGAGTTTTGCTCACGAGGTATCTATTCAACAGAGCTAAACTCAAATTCAGACAATTCCCACTTTACCTTAGCCAGGTAGGCCGCCATATTGATGCCTCGAGCTTGATATTCCCCCAATATCTGATTTACCACAAGTTGGGAATCACTATAGCATTGGATGCCTTTCGCCTTCAGCTCCTTTGCCACCCTCAGCCCTGCCAATAAGGCCTCATACTCTGATTCGTTGTTGGAGGCTTCAAATCTGAATCTCAGAGTTGTATGGAACCGATGTCCTTCAGGCGAGATTAAGATTATCCCAGCTCTCGATCTGTTCTCATTTGACAATCCATATACGAAGATTTTCCATAATTCCTGCACTGGATCCCTCATGAGCTCGTCCTGAAAACCAGTGCACTCAGCCATAAAATCAGCAAGGGCCTAACTCTTGATTTCAGTTCATAGCATGTATAATATCTTGAACTAGCTAAGTTTGACGACCCATTTTAAGAGACGTCCTGACGTTTCAAGTTTTTGCAATACCAGCCTTAAAGGTTGGTCGGTTAAGACGTTTATAGAATGGGATTGAAAATATGGTCGAAGCTTTTTGGAGGCCAAAATTAAATAGAATGCCAGCTTCTCTATTAATGGGTACCGTGATTCAGCTTCGAGAAGCCTCTTGCTTACATAATATACTGGTTTCTGCATACGGTATTCTTCTCGAACTAACAAGGCACTGATTGCATTTTCTGTCAAAGCCAAGTAAAGAAATAGAGACTCTCCAAACGTCGGTTTGGATAGACAGGGGGTTCAACTAGATGCGTCTCCAGATCGTGGAATGCCTATTCGCATTCTTCGGTCCACTCAAATTTCTTGTTTCCTCTGAGCAAGTTGTAGAATGGCAGACACTTGTCAGTGGATTTTGAAATGAAGCGATTTAAAGCTGCCACCTTCCCAATTAGGCTTTGAACTTCCTTACGTGACCTGGGTGAAGGCATGTCTAACAACGACTTGATTTTTTTAGAATTCACCTATATCTCCCTTGTGTTTACTATGAACCCCATAAATTTCCCAAATGCCACCCCAAAAGTGCATTTATGGGGATTCAGCTTCATGTCATATTTCCTCAAGATTTCAAAACATTCTTCCAGATCAGACACATGATTATTGGCAGTCTTTAACTTGATGAGCATGTCATCAACATACACTTCCATGTTTCTCCCGATCTGGTTAGCAAACATTTTGTTGACCAAGCGTTGGTATGTAGCCCTGAATTTTTTTAATCTGAATGGCATAGCTTTGTAACAATATGTGTTATGCTTGGTCATGAAACTGGTATGCTCTTGGTCTACAGGGTTCATCGGGATCTGGTTATATCCAGAGTATGCATCCATCAAAGACATGAACTCGTGACCTACCATGGCGTCTACCAACTGGTCAATCCTTGGCAGTGGGAAACAGTCCTTGGGACAAGCCTTGTTTAGGTTGGAGAAGTTGATATAGGTTCTCCATTTCCCATTTGGTTTCGGGACCAGCACTGGATTGGAAACCCAGATCGGATATTTTTCTTCCCTTATAAACCCGCATTTTAGTAACCGAGCTACTTCTTCTTCTAACACTTCAGCTCGTACTGTTCCCAAAAGCCTTCATTTTTGGGATTTTGCAGGCACGTTCTTGTCCAAATTTAATGCGTTCATTATTATACTCGGATAGATTCCATTCATATCCTCGTGCGACTTGGTGAAAACTTCCATGTTCTTTCGTAAAAAATCAACCAGCTCATTCTTTCCTTTATCTTCAATATTTTTCCCAATTTTTACCACTCTTGAAGCTTCTTTTGGTTCGATGTTTACTTCCTTGAGCACTTCTATGGCTTTAAGCACTGACCTGTCTTCGCCCATCCACGGATAAATGTCGTCACATTGGGCGACCTCACCAGCTTCTTCTTGAGGTTCTTCCGTCCCACGGGTGACTTCTGCTTCCTGGGATTCTTCACCTCCCTCACTTATGACCATCGCCTGCTGCCCAGGTTGTGATTTTCTCTTCATAGAAATGATATAGCATTCTCTGGCAGCGAGCTGATCTCCTCTAACTGTGCACATCCCAAAAGCTGAGGGGAAATTTCATTGCCAGGTGTCAGATCGACATTATGGCTTCGAATGCCATTAGTGTGGGTTGGCCCAAAATCACATTGTATGTGGCTGGACAATCGATTACAACAAACTTGAGTATTTTGGAGACAGTTTGCGACTCTTCTTCTAATGTCACCACTAGTCCAATTGTCCCTATGGCTATTGTTCCTTTGCCCAAAACACCATACAATGTCATTGAGGTCGCCTTCAAATTAGATATAGAAAGTCCCATTTTTTCTAGGGTGGACCTGAAAAGTAAATTTACAGAGCTTCCGTTATCCACCAGTATTCTCTGAACCCTTCGGTTGGCAAGCTGCACGGTTACCACCAGCAGATCGATACGTGGGAATTGGACGTGGCTAGCATCCTCTTTCGTGAAAATGATTGGTTATTTTTTCAATAACTGTTGTTTCAATAACCGCTGCTCCGGGGTGAAATCCACTCTGTTATGAGCCTTCAACTCATTAATGTATGTCTTTTGGGACCCGCTGCTCGTGCCCGCCAAATGAGGTCCTTCAGCAATAGTGATTATATCTCCTCCTACTATTGGATGAGGATCAAACTGATTCTTAAAGGTTCTCGATTCTTTTATGGGAGGCGATTAGAATTAGCCAAAAAGATACGCTCTTGGGTATATGTTAGATCGGTATATGTAGCATAAATAGGCTTGAACTTCTCCATGGATTTTTTTTTCTTCGTCCTGCTCTGGTCGCCCTCACCATTCCCCTTCCTTTTGTTATTCCCCCCTTGGTTATTCTGAGTAACGACTTGAGCCGTAACTACATCATTCATTACTACTCCAAAAGTTGGGCAGGGTTCCCGCTGGTTCCTGCGACAGAAGCTCATGCCTCCTCTAGGTTTATGCATTCCTAAGCTTGGGCCAAAAATTCATTAATGCTTTTAACTCCTTTTCTTTGTAGTTCTTGCCACAGGTCGCCCTCGATGAGGATTCTCGTTCTCATTGCCATGAGCTTGGAGCTATCATCAACGTCCCGAGCTCGTGCAAAAACATTGGCAAATCTGCTCAGGTATGCTTTCAATGTCTCGCCAGGTTGTTGCTTTACATTAGCCAATGAATTAGTTTCAACTCAAGCATCCTACGAAGCTCAGAATGCTCTTTTAAACTCAGAGGAGAATTTCTTCCACGAGCTTATCAAATGTCTCTTGTATTGTTTAAACCACTGCCAAGCAGGTACGACCAGAGTTGCAGGGAACAAGATAAACCTTAGATCAAGCCCAACATTATGGACCATCATCATAGTGTTAAACATTCCAAGGTGGTCAAACAGATCTCTATCTCCATCAAACTTCGACATGTGCGGCATCCTAAAGCCTATAGGATATGTTGTCGTTGCTATGTTTGGAGCAAAAGGTTCGAGCTCCTCATCTGAGTTACAATCGTCCTTTTCCTTCCCAGATAAGAGTCTTTTTATTTGCTCTTCCATTAGAGCCAGTCTTTCAAGGGTTTAGTTCCTAGTCCCTAGGTTAGCTAGGGCTGTTCAACAACTCCCATCCTATTATACACATTTGACGGGTTATTGTCCCTCTAAGTTTGGGCTAGGTTATGTGGGACATTCCCATTGTCGCATACAATGGACAGACCTCCCTCGTGCCGAGTATAGCTAACATTTTCATCCTGAGCTGGATACCTTCTCTGTGAGTTCAAATGATCGCGCAGGTCGGGGTGTGGATCATATTGAGGACTTTGTTTTGAGCTCAAATGATCTCTCAGGTCGCTCTCGGATCTACTTCCACGCTGGCTCTCCATCCAATAACTTCTGTTTGCGAAACTTACAGGTCACGGTTGAGATCGAGGACCTGGGTTCTCAACATGTATTCATGGGGCGGAAGTATTTGTGGACGGGGGAGGATTTCTCCTATTGTTCCCATGAGCTAGAACATCTCTATGAGGATGAGGTGGTGATGGATGTCTTACAGGTGACGGAGGATGCCTTATGGGTGAGGCTATCCTTGTTCCATCAGGACGAACTAAATTAGCCCACCTTGGTTCTACTCCAATGTTCCTATTTATCTGTGCTGGGGCTCTAATCGACGCATTGTGTCTTCGTGAGCTTGTCCCAACTCCTCCCTACGGATTGTTATAAGCAATTCTGGGAATCTGTGAAGAAGGCACATAGCTTGGGGTCGCGGTCCTGACCGACCGACTGACATGCTAATGACCTCTGTGATGATCAGTGGGTTGAGTATTCTAGTGGTTTCGCCCTGAAGGCACAGGAATTAGAGTGGTGGTTATGACAGATCGACTTGGTTTAGATCGGTTATTCCTGTGGGACTTACGAGACCCACTTTGTCTTTTTCTGACATTAACGTTGGTTGCAAGAGAGGGTAACCGAGCCAAGACCTCCTTAATCTGCCTATTTTCCCTAGCGATATGGCTCCTTAACTGGGCGTTTTCCATTCAATGGCAGTCAGATATCCTAGATTAGGATTTGGCAGTAGTGATGCTGAACTCCCAATATCGTCATGACCCGCCGGTTGTTTTCCCTGACGTTGCTGAACATCCGGGCCCCTTTCATTGGGAATAGCAGTATGGTGGGCATGCTGCCCACCAGGTTGTTTAATCTCATTCTCATGAATTGAGCAAGTGAACACCATGATGAAATTCGACTGGAACTTATGACGCACTAATTTACTCTCAATGAAAGCACCAAATTGTTGACGCAGTTTTTCACCAACAGTGTATTAAGAACTGAAACTGGTAGAATAGTGCTAGATTATAAACCGTAAAGAACTAATAAACATTCACTCCAAAGCATAGAACTTTTACGTGGTTTAGTGATTAAAATCCACCTAGTCCACGAGTCAATATTATTACTTTTCTCTTTCTATTTCTGCAGAGTTTTTGTAATACAAAACAATCCCCCCTCTCCTGTCAATTATTCCTAGTATTTATAGGGGAATTCCATGGACAGGTTTGGGTCACTATGTAAATAAACCGTGTAATTAAATAAGGTATATAATCAATACAGGTTACTCCCATCTTCATTGAGATATGATTTGTTAACATAATAAATATACTCCTGCCATCTCGGATAATAAATGACAGATATATGACACAGTTTGGTCATTAATGAGCATATAAAGAAGCCCCAAATTTCTTGGGATGCTTTAGTATGTGTTTTCTAGGCTCTCACGAGTTAAATATCTCACCCGAGCTCATGTTTAATCAATTACCTTACTCCGAGCTCGTAGTAGCTTCAGAACTCCCAAAGTTGGATCTAACAATTATAAGTCTCGAACTTAATTGTTACCTTAAGCGTAGGTCAGATGATATTTTCTATACCGTGTACGAACTGGATTGGATCTCGAGCTACTCACATCATTAATACCCAGATATTCCACTTGGCTATTTTTCCACATACTTATCTGCTAGCTGTACCTAAGCTTAGTAATTGAACTCGTGATAATTTTAGGGTACAACAGGCTTCTTAAATGTTTATATGGTTTAAAACAAGCACAAATACATTGGCATGAGAAGTTTGATGAAGTCATTATTTTGGATGGGTTTAGACACAATAGTGCAGACAACTTGTGATGACTATGTCATTCTAGTGTTTATATGTTGATATTAACTAATGACATGGAAGGCATAATAGAAACAAAGAGGTTTCTATCTTCTACTATATTAAGATGAAAGACCTTGGAGAGGATGATACCATACTAGGTTTAATGTTAGAAGAAATGCATATTGATATGCCTTAGGTCATGCTCATTATATTGAAAAAAATGCTTGACAAGTTTGGTCATCTTAATATCAAAGAGGCAAACACGCCCTTTGATTCAAGCCAAAAGCTTGACCAGAATGAAGGGAGAGCGGTGGCTCAATTGGAGTATGCAAGTGCAATAGGGAGTTTAATGTATGTTGCACAATATACATTTAACGTCCCAGATTTTCAAGACTCAATAATGCCAAAATATAAACATTTTCATGTAACAAAATGTCTCAAAAACTTGTAAATAAAACTTTTTAAAAGTTGTATGGCCATACTTAATTTTAATACAAACATATTTTATGAAGAGTAAAATGAGCCTAGTTTATAAAAATGAAACAACATTTCCAAAAAACAAAAAAGCTTCCCAAAAGGTCGGTCCACATGTACATCCACAAAGTAGACTCCAACGCCCACTGCTTTGCTTTGCCCTTGTTCTTACCTATAACAAGAAACTATTAGGTAAGCGAAAACACTAAGTAATTCAACTTTAAAAGAAAACCATGCAGAGAAGAAAGATGGTCACTGACCGAGTTTATGTCCACTGATAACAATAGCTCACAAAAATTAAGGTTCCAGATCCATCCGGACCCTATGCAATCAATCTCAAGAACGCAAATGCATCCTGACAAACTTATGTTCTTGACTGATAACCAATGGAAAATTATTTCATATAAATAGATAAATCCTTCCATTCAGAAAATCCCAGAGCAAGCAGATATAATATATCAAAATATAATTCGAGACCCACGCTTGACAATTTCCAACAATTCAGGTGTATCACGTCATCCAAAAATTTTGCTAATCAGTAGGGGAGAACCGAGTCTCAACACTATGATCTAGCCAATAAATATCCCCATCAAGGGTAACTATTGAGTTACCTAGGGAATTGCTACTTATCCAAGTGTAAATCCCTCACAAGGATAACCATCAAGTTACCTAGGGCATTGCTATTATTCAAGAGTGTAATCGAAGTTACACGGGTTTACAGAGACTTCTATGTTTTTCAGTGGTGCTGGTTAGCAGTTGCCCCTAGCGTGTTTAGCCTTACTCAAACTTGGCAACCCTTAGTATCTTTAGGCACTCTCACTGAATGGCCAATATTCACGACTACTATCTGGGAATAGCTTATCAAAGCACTTGCTCGGGTTCTAACCGATCAATGATTAAGTAAGCATGAAGGCCCCTAGGTCCCATTTATTTTGACACCCCTAGGTTTAAACCAACAATCCTCACCTCTTGGCCACTCTTTCCAGTAGTGAACTGGACATAATAAAATCAAACAAGCACTGTGACAGGGATCAACCGTCTCGGATATGACAGATATCTACTGTTCATATTTTCTTAATCAGCACCTACTAGACTAACGTCTCTATGCAAAACTTTCTCCGACAATGTATATATGTGCATGTGTCTTTATACTAACATACAATACACTAGTCGTTTCATGTTTAGCCACACAATAGAAGTTGAGTTACTTGGAGTCCTTTGCTGTCAGTAGGATTTCACCCTCCAACGTATAGTCCAGTTATGCTTAGCAAATACTATAATTATCCATACAGTATAATCGGATTAATTATGGCACTCATAATTCATTATTATTATTTTGGGCAGTTTGGTCATTTTCAAGATCACTTGTACGGATTAAATGTCCTTATTTGGTTTTAAACCCATTCAAGAAATTTGTACTAAAAAATTTGAGACTAAACCCTAAGTCTCAGGGAGACCTATCCTATTGTCTCGATACTTAGGCTCGGGTATCGCAATAGAATTTTCCCACAATTCTCTAAAAATCTTATTCTTTAAAATTTCCGCTATTAACCCGTACTTTCAACAGTCGATTAAATATATAAAAGATTTTAGTCAATATTATATCCAGAAAATACGAATTAAATTCCTTAATTATTTTTCAAGAAAATAATCTCTAAATTTCCCTTTTATTTTTCTTAATGTTTTAATCTCTAAAAACCATTTTAAGAGAATAGCCTAATTTTAATTTAATTAGGAAAACCATTATGTAACGACCCAAAATTACTAATATGGCTTAAGGGCCTTGATTAGTGTGCTGGGAGGGCATAATTGGTTTTTGTGTGGAAATTATTAAATTAACGTGTGATTATATGATAAACATGATTGTATGGCTATATGAATGCAAATGTGGTTGTATGCTATATTTGTGAGAACCACATTATTATGTGAGTAAGCCTGCAGTGTGCGACTCGAGGCAATCCTAGGGAGCTAGTTAGCGGGAAAGTCACAACGGGGCTTAATGTTTGACTTGGGGCAAGTCAAGGGGTAATTCGAGTATTAGATGATTATCTGGGTTATTGGGTTATGGAAATAAATATATGGAGATATATTTGAGGTTAGGAAGCCTAGGCGGGAATATTGGGGAAATTTACCAATTTGCCCTCGGGGACGTTTTCGGTACCCCGAGCCTCGGGATTGATCTAATTAGCTAAGATTAGACAAAGTAATCAGAAAGAAGTAGAACAAAAGACCCAAACCGACCCATGTTTTCTCTTCTCCTTTCTTCTCTTTTTTCTCTCAAGAAGGCTATAGAAACCTAAGGTGAATCAGATGGAATTCTGTGTTTTGTGCTGAATTTATGAGGGATTAGCTTAGCTCTAACCAAGGAACACTCAACCAGGATCAAGGTAAGAATTGAATTTCATTCTTAAGCACTAGAGTTCTGAATTTTGGCTGAGAATTAAAGGTGTTTATGGTTATGATGTTTAAGGACTGAATTGAAGCTGAGAAGCTTGGGTTTTAGCTCAAAAGTTAAGGAAGTGGTTCATCAAAGAAGGAAAGCTTCAATTCGTAGTTTAGAGCTCAAATTCTAAGTTTGCATGACTGGTTTTTGAGTTCTTTAGTTGCTGGGTTTCAGAAATCAAAGTGGAGTTTTAATGAGTTTTCAAGCTGGATTTTTGTTGGATTATAATGTTAGGATCATGCTAAAAGTCTTGTGATTAATGGGTTTTGGTATTAGGATGCTTTGGGGTGGTTTTGAATAAGGTTAGGATGTTAAAAATGGTGGATTTTTTTGGCATGAAGGGCTGGGCCGCGACTCTGTTCTAGAACGTTGTGGCCCTACGAAGCAAAGGAGCCAGGGAGGCTCGGCCGAAGGGGAGTGTCGTGGCGCCACAGGGCAGGGCCACGGCGCGTGTCTGCCTTCAGAGGGGCTTGGTTTCTGTTTCAGCTGGTGGTGCCGGCGCGTTGCGGCGGGCAGTAGCACGCACTCCTCTTCGGCGAACTGGAGGGACTTCATTGATTGCTGGAACATCGTTGGAGGCGTTTCCGTTGGTGCGTGCAGATCTTCGGAGCGACATCGTAGCAGAGTTCTAACAGTTGTAAGAAACATGTTAGAACTTTACCTAATAGGCTCTAAGGCAAAAACTTATTCTAAAACATACATATCTCGGACCTATTTATTATGACTTCTTATGAAAAAATTATATAAGTCTTTATTTATCATTAGAGTGGGTTTCTATACTTAGAAAAACAAGTCATTTTTATTTTCTAAGTGTGTTTCTAATTATCCTATATGACTTAATTCTGAGGCTCGAAACTTATCTTTGTTCCAAAGTTAACCATATTGAGAGAGGGCTGGGATCAGTAAAATTGTTCCCACTACTATGGCCCCCTTACTCTCAATAAGGAAAATTGGTTCATTGATTTGTATCCACTCTCACCGAACTTAGTCATTATTCATTTTATTTATTATTTATTATGATTGCAAAAATAAAATCAAACTCATACATGATAATAAAATAGCATGTTATTCATTTGGAAAAACAATTTTCACTTATTACAATCACAAAAAAAAGAAAGAAATAAAACAACCAATAAAAACTACTATTCTAAAAATCGGGATCTTCTACATCCGATCCTTCATCTAGCATATCGTCATCTATCTCCTCATAATCATCATTGTCATGAGCATCAAAGTGTCCTCTAGGAAGGTGTAACGACCCGGATTTTCAAGACTCGATAATGCGGAAATATAAATGTTTTCATTTAACAAAATGTCTCAAAAACCCGTATAAAAAAAAAAACTTTTTAAAAAGTCGTATGGCCATACTTAACATTTAGTTTCAACATATTTTATAAAGAGTAGAGTGAGCCTAGTTTAGGAAAATTACACAACATTTCCAAAAATAAAACGGCTTCCCAAAAGGTCGGTCCACATGTACATTTACAAGGAAGACTCCAGCGCTCACTGCTCTGCCTTGCCCTTGCACTTACCTACAACATGAAACAACTAGGTAAGCGAAAACGCTTAGTAAGATCAACTTTCAAACAAAGCAGATAGAGAAATAGGGATCCGGACCCTACACAATCAATTTCAAGAATGCTAAAGCGTCCTGGCAAACTTATGGTCATGCCTGATAACCAAGGATAAATTAATTCACATCTAGATAAAAATCCTGCACTCAGAAAAATCCCAGAACAAGCAGATATATTATATCACAGCTAATTCTTATCAACAATTATATCCCTGCACTCAGAAAATCCCAGAGCAAGCAGATATATTATATCACAACTATATCTTATCAACAATTATATCCCTGCACTCAGAAAATCCCAGAGCAAGCAGATATATTATATCACAACTATATCTTATCAACAATTATATCCCTGCACTCAGAAAATCCCAGAGCAAGCAGATATATTATATCACCAAATAATTCAAGACCAACGCTCGACAATTTCCAACAATTCATGCGTAACGCGCCCTCCAACATAATTGCTAATCTGTAAAAGAGAACTGAGTCCCCACACTAAGATCTAGCCAATAAATATTCTCATCAAGGGTAACTATCGTGTTACTTAGGGCATCGCTACATATTCAAGAGTGTAATCCAATTTACACGATTTTATGGAGACTTCTATGTTAATCAGTGGTGCTGGTGAGCAGCTGCCCCTAGGGTGTTCAACCTCACTCTATCTTGACAACCCCTAGTATCTCTAGGCACTCTCACGGAATGGCCAATATTCACGGCTGCTATCCGGGAATAACTTATCAGAGCACTTGCTCGGATTCTAACCGTCCAATGATTAAGTAAGCATGAGGGCCCCTAGGTCCCATTTATCTTGGCGCCCCTAGGTTTAACCAGCTTATCCTCATCTCATGGCCACTCGTCTCGGTAATGAACTGGACATAAATAAAATCAAGCAGTGTGACGGGGATCAACCGTCTAGGATATGACGGACTTCTACCGTTCATATTTTCTAAATCAGCACTCACTAGACTAACGTCTCTAAGCAACTTTCTATGACAGCCTATGTATATGCATGTATCCCTATACTAACATACAAGGCAATAATCATTTCATGTTGCAGCCATACAATATAAGTTGACTTACTTGGAGTCCTTAGCGCTCAGCAAGTTTTCACCCTCCAACGTTCAGTCCAGTTACGCTTAGCCAATACTGTAGTTATCCATACAGTATACTCGGATTAATTATGGCACTCATAATTCATTATTATTATTTTGGGCAGTTTGGTCATTTTAATAAAAGTCATTTGTAAGGATTTACAATCCTTATTTGGTTTTAAACTTATTAAGGAAAGTTATACAAAATATTCGAGACTAAACCTTAAGTCTCGGGGAGACCTATCCTAAGGTCTCGATACCTAGGCTCGGGTATCACAATGGT
This sequence comes from Humulus lupulus, assembly GCF_963169125.1. Taxonomy (NCBI): domain Eukaryota; kingdom Viridiplantae; phylum Streptophyta; class Magnoliopsida; order Rosales; family Cannabaceae; genus Humulus; species Humulus lupulus. The sequence continues at coordinate 152,899,398 of NC_084801.1, forward strand.
ATTTCCCACAATCCGCTAAAAATCTTATTCTTTCCAGGTGTCACTATTAACCCGCACTTTCGACTAGTCGGTTAAAATATGTAAGATTTTAGCCGGTATTATATCCAGAAAATACAAATAAATTCCTTAATTATTTTTAAAGAAAATAAACTCTTTAAATTTTCCTTTTATTTTTCTTAAGGTTTTAATATCTAAAAACCGTTTTAAGAAAATTGCCTAATTTGTCTTAATTAGGAAAACCGTTATAAATTTCTCATCTTGACTAATTAATTTTCCAAAAGCAATTAATCAATTTTACTTACTAGGAAAAATAATTCATTTAATTATTTCTCAAAATATAGGGTCTTAAACCCTCTTTTAATTTATTAACTATTAATAAATTAAATCTCTTATTTTTAGAAAGAATAAAAACTCTTTAATAAAAATAATTCATTTAAACTCAAATGGTTACTTTTAGTGAAAATATGATTTCAAGACTTACCATTTTATATCTTGAAATAAACAAAATTTTACTTTTTACCTTATGTTCCAAAATCTCATTTTTACACTAAGTGTGAAAAACCTATTTTTCACATTTTTAACTACATACTTCATTAGTTCACAACTTGAAATTTACTTACCCAATTGTTACCAAAATTTTCCAATTCCATTTTTGTTATGCCATTTAGGTCTTTGTAAAATCTTAGGTCAAAATGAGCATTTTTTATTGGTGAAATCATTTTCCAACAATGAGGTAAAAATGACCTTATTTTCAAGCCCTTATTTTTTCCAAACTTTGACAGTTAATAACTTTCAAACCGTTCTATATTTTCTTACCAAATTTTACAGTGGAATAATAGGTTATGCAAGTAATATGTCCACAAAATTTTAGAAAAAACTGGGTTCATTTGACCTATACAGTGGCTGTCCAAACTTGGTTCCAAAAATAAGAATACGAAAAAACAGTTTTTTACCTAATCTTTGAAATAGCATAACTTACTCATTTCTAAACATTTTTTTGTGTTTCAAAAGCTCAATTTTATGTACTCAATCTCAACAACATCACAGTACAATTTAATTTTACAAAAAAAATATACAGTGGCTGCTTGACCCCTTGGAAGTCACAGCTCAAAACATGTTTTGTTTTAGGGTATCCTACAAAACCCTTGGGGGTTTTGGTTCCCATTTTCAAAAATCAATACTCATGCATCATAAAAATTATTAAACAACTACCATAACCTTATTACATCATCAACAAGAAACTCTAAGCATTAGATATACAAAATAATGCTTAAAACTAAAAACCCTACAACAAAATCATCAAAAGTAAACTTTTTACCTCTTTGGTGTTCTTGCTTAAGGTTTGGACCTTCCTATAAGCTTTGACTCCTTCAAAGCCTTTCAAAAACCCTAAAAAACTTCCCCCAACAACATAGTCAATTAGCTATTTGAAACTCTATGCTTAAAACTTTACAAAAGTCTAGATTAATGAAACTTTACCTTAGGGAAAACCCTTCCTAGACCAAGACTTAGCTTCCAAGTTTCTTTGGTGTTCTTGGGGTTGCAAATGGAGAGAACACTTGAGAGAGTCTTCAAAAATCAGATGAGAGTGAATGAGGGAGGGAGAGTGGTCGGATTTGGGGGTTAGAATGGCTCACACAACTCTTCAAAATATCACAAAACACTTGAGTGCTTTTCTACCCACTTGCCCACTTGACTTCTTACACCTTTTTCACTCTCATTAAGTTTTAATCACCAAACTTACTATTAATTAATTAAATTAAATGTCTCTCATATTTAATTTAATTAACCACAAAATAAAATTTAACCTAAGGTCCATTCATGGAATAAAATTCCCCATTTCGGCAAAATTAGTCATTTACCACAAAATGCCTTAAAATTTCCATTTTCTTTTAGGTTTATTATTTTTGACCAATCTTTAACTTTTATGAATGTATTTTATGCCCAAAATATAATTGCCATGATTTTTCATTTTATTTTCCGAGATTTTTACCTGATCAGGGTTTTTGTGTCGGTTCAGGACCGAAAGTCTTATCTTGACTTTTAAAATCACAAAATTCATATTTTGGCTAGCAATAACTCATGGAATACTTACAAACAAAATATAATATTATTTAAAATAATATTCTTAACCCGGGGGAAAAATCCCGATCCGAGTCGTTTAAAGGTACCAAAAAACGTAGGACGTTACAGAAGGTTTGTGAGAATCCTCTGTTTTTGCTCATTTGTGAATTGAAACTCAAATTTTGCAGTGAACCTAACTAAGAGGAAATAGTAACGCATTGCTAATGGCAGTTCATCCTCATCATTCATGTTTTCCCATATTTCTTCTAAGGCTGCTATTACAGGAAGGAAATCTTTAAATAGCCTAATTATTAGTACATATTGTTCTGTTGATCTTAACATTATTTGCTTAGACTCTTGTAGGTGACCTATCTCTTGGTGGAACAAGAGCAATCTTCGAGTGATCATTTCTAGTGCTCCTACAGTGTTTCTTGGCCCCCTTATTCTTTTTAAAGCCTTAATGGCTCGGATATCTTGGTAGGTTAAAGCTCCGTTCACACTTAACTGAAAACATAAACACTAAAGTTGTTAGCTATATACATAAGCAAAATAACTTGTAACTTAAATACTTACTTGGCGATCAGATTCAGAGCTTGTGAGTGTGTGTATCGAGGAGAACTTCATGCGAAGGAACCGTTTGCTCTGATACCAACTGTAATGACCCACTACTCTAGACTCTTGGACCATTAACGAAACTATACATACAAATTCTTACTAAAACTTACATTTGCGAAAATACCATAATTTTATTAGAAAACTTATAGAAATAAGAGTTACTTACATAAATACCAAGAAGGATATGGGATCCCATTGTTTGAAAAACAAAACATAACATGATTTATAAAATAAAGGGATTACATAGTAAGTGCAGAAAATACATATAAAGACCATAAACAAATGACTACATCCTCGAAATCGAACTCTCGACTCCTTGACTCCATTCATCATCGATACACAATCTCCAAGCATCCACGAACCTTACTGCCACTAATAGCTATTTTCCTGCACATTTAAACAAAAATGAATGAGCCTAATGCCCAGCAAGGAAAAATCTAACACATACTTCACATACATAAATTTCATAATAAACATAAAGACATATCATAACACTTATTACATACACATACTATAATGGCCATTATTACTTGGGGTCCCATAGACTAAACAAGTCATATGCCCATGAGATTAGTGGGGTCCTACTAGCTAAGTAGGTCATATGCCCATAATCTATTTGGGGTCTTGTTAGTCATATGGGTCATATGCCCAAGCCTACAAACATACATATTCATAATATATTTTATAACATATTTCATAACATAAAACATAAGATAACACAAGCATATAACATATAGATTCTATCCTATTTTCCTTACCAAAGTTACCGGGATAAGAGGACAGCGTTGGGACTTTTGGAACACTCCTAAAACCATATATAACAGGGTGAGTAGATTGAAGAAAAAGTGATGAAAAGAATGGAAGGAATGGAATGACTAAACCTTTGAGAAACATACTTACCAAAACCTTATGTGTAAGTTCTTAGATTTCCTAACCAAAATAAGAATAAGGTTAGAAGCTGAGTAGAAGGTTATGAGAAGGAAAAATAACATAAAACCAATGAACTAGAGTGTGGAAATACCTTGAAGACTTGTAGATCAATCTAAACCTCGAACCGAAATACTATAGAACCTTACTTCCCAAAGTGTTTGCTAAGCTTATAATGATCAAGCTTATGATTCCCCAACCCAGGTGTTTACACTCTCACACTCACTTAGCACTTGCAGCCTCTGAACTTAGAGCAAAAGATGAATAATGACTGAGTACTAGGTCCTATTTATAGAGTTTAGGAATGAAAAGATCTAAATTTTACTTGAATAAAAATAATAGATTTTTAGGTGAAAATAATTTGAATAATCGTTCAGCAGAGGCTGAAGACTCGTTCAAAAAGATTCTGGACTTATCAAGAGGTTGAATGGCTGAAAGGAAAAAGAATTCAAAAACTTTTGAAATATGCTGAAGGAGGCGATATATCGCCTGGGCCAGTATGCCCGAGGCAGTCGTGCATCGTCTCGTGTTTTCCGTATCTACGTGCTGCGATATATCGCCCCCTGTAGTTGCGATATATCGGCACACGCTGATTAATTAAACACGAAATTACACATTTTTAGCTAAGTTTGAATGGAGTAAATAGCCTTGACTAATCCCTCAACATATTCAAAGCTGCTGACTGACCTTATAGCATTCAAACTTTTACCCTTATTAAATTAAATCCTCAAAATACTTAATCCTTAATCACCCATTCATAACATGTGCTTAAAATCCTATTGGTCCTTATCGAAACCTTATAGTATAATAAATATTATCCTTAATATCAGTCATATAATCAAACCTTAGGTTAACATTAATATTCTTAAACTATAGGTTAAACTTAGAAAATCTATAAGTACTACTATGAGTGTCCAAATAATTCCCGGTCTGAACCAAAATCCGCAGTTACAAAGATAATACTATAAATACTATAATACTACTATCTAACTAGCTAAGTAAAGTTCTTGGACTCTACAGTGGTGTAGGTAAAGGCAAGGGCAAACTTGATCAGCCCTAACTTGGAGAGCTCTCTGAGCTGAATGTACATGACCAGCTGCTCAGCCGCCACGGTTGAGGGGAAGGCAGGAACAGGGGAACCAGAAATGTCTGTTTTCCATTAGAATGGCTAATGGTTGTTAAACCTTGGAAATTTTGTAAACTGACTGACGATCGCTGTTCCTTTTTGGGATCCCATGTATAAAATGGTTTGCTATATAGAATGTACACTTTTGAGACCAAAACCTTTGAACCCTAGCACATTAGTGGTTTTAGTATCACGTTTTAACTAAATGACTTTATTAGCGAGTCATGCATCTTTATAAACACACAATGTAGCGGTCTTGGCTATCCAGGGCATTACACGTTAATAGTTTCTTATCTTGACTAGTTAATTCCCCGAAGTCAATTAATCAAGTGTACATACTAGAAAAATAATTTACTTAATTATTTTCCTCAAAATATAGGGTTTTTAAACCTTGTTTTAATTTATCAATCTATTAATAAATTAAACCTTTTATTTTTAGAAAGAATAAAAATTCTTTAATAAAAATAATTCTCACTAAACTCAAAGTGATATTTTAGGTCAAAATGTTTTCAAGACTTACCAAGTTTTTATCTGGAAATTTGCACAAATGTACTTTTATCTTAAGTTCCCAAAATCCCATTTTTACACTAAGTGTGAAAACCTCATTTTTCACATTTTTAACTACATACTTTGTTAGGCCATAACTTGAAATTTATTTACCCAATTGTTACCAAAATTTCTCAATTCCATATTTGTTATGCCATTTAGGTCTTGGTAAAATCTTAGGTCAAAAGGAGTATTTTTATTGGTGAAAATATTTTCCAAACATTGAGGTAAAAATGACCTTATTTTCAAGTCCTTATTTTTTTTCTTCAAAATTTGGCACTTGATAACTCTCAAATCGTTTAGTATTTTGTTACCACATTTATTAGTGGAATACTAGGTTATGCCAAGAACATGTCCACAAATTTTTTGGAAAAACTGGGTTCCTTTGCCCTATCTAGTGGCTGTCCAAACTTGGTCCCGAAATTAAGAATACGATTTTTTTTTTTTTACCTAAACTTTGGAATAGCATAACTCACTCATTTCTAAATGTTTTTGAGTGTTTAAAAAGCTCAAATTTATGTACTCCATCTCAACAACATTACAGAGAAATTTATTTTTAAAAAATCAGAATATAGTGGATGCTTGACTCCTTGGAAATCACGACTCAAACTTTGTATTTTTTGTTTTAGGGTTTTCAACAAAACCCTTAGGGATTTTGGTCCCTATTTTAAAAAACTCAACATACAAGCATCCTAAAAATTATCAAGCAACTACTATAGCCTTATTACATCACCAATAAGAAACTTTATGCATTAAATACATAAAATAATGCTTAAAAATAAAAATCATACAATAACTACAATAAAAAGTAAACTTTTTACCTCTTGTTGTTCTTGCTTTAGGTTTTGATGTTTCTACTAGCTTTAGATCCTTCAAAGCTCTTTCAAAACCTGAACCAACTCCCCCAACAATATATATAGTTAGTTATTGAAAGATCTATGGTTAAAAACTTTACAAAAGTCATGTTTTTGAAACGTTTACCTTAGGGAAACTCTTCCTAGACCAATGCTTAAGCTTCCAAGCTTTCTTAGTGTTCTTGGTAGTTGAAAGTGGTGAAAAAACTTGAGAGAGAATATTTTTGAACAAATGAGAGTTAGAGAAGGGTCAGTTGGGTGAGGGTTTGGATGAGCATATCAACTAAAAAAATATCTAAACACTTGATTATTTTACCTTTATCACTTGGTGTCATTAACCCTAATTTAATTGTGATTAAAACTAAAAAAATTTTGTCCACACATATAAATATCTTCACATTCCTGACCACCTCTTTCTATATATGTATTTATATATTTTTTTATATAAAGGTTGATAAACATTTCCTAATAATTTGTCTTTTTTTCTAAAAATCTTAAAATGACTTTCTATAACATTTTTAACTCTTATAAAGTTTTTTAAAAAATAAAACTTAACACAAAATTAAATTAAATGTCTCTCACATTTAATTTAATAACTCAAAAAATAAAATTTAAATTAATGTCCATTTATGGAATAAAATTCCCCAATTCGGTAAAATTAGGCATTTAACACAAAATGCCCTAAAATTTCCATTTCCTCTTAGGTTTATTATTTTTTTACCAAAATTTAATTTTTATGAATGTATTTTATGCCCAACATATATTTGCCATAGTTTTTCATTTTATTTTATGAGATTATTACCCGATTAGGGTTTTTGTATTGGTCCAAGACCGAAAGTCTTATCTTGACTTTTAATCACAAACTTCATAATTTGGCTAGCAATAACTCATGGAAATAAATTCCAAACAAATATAATATTATTTAAAATAATATTCTTAACTCGGAGAAAACAATCCCGACCCGAGTCGTTTAAAGGTACCTGAAATGTAGGGTGTTACAATACCTACAATTTATAGAGGTTTCGTCCTCGAAACTTAAAACAAATGAGGATACAGTTCCCTCATCTTGTCTTCTATTTCCCAAGTTGCCTCTTCTATTATATGGTCACTCCACTGCACCTTTACCAATGGCTCGTTCTTGTTCCTCAACACTTTTTCCTTCCAGTCTAGAATCATCACCGACTTCTCCTCATAGACGAGTTGAGGATCAACGCTCAGCTACTCATAGTTGAGTACATGCGAGGGATCGTGCATGTATTTTCTCAACAAGGATACATGAAACACGTCATGCACCTTAGATAGAGCGGGCAGAAGAGCTAAACGATAAGCTACTTCCCAATCCTCTAAGTGATTTTGAAAGGTCCAACGAACCTTGGGCTAAGCTTTCCATTCTACCCGAACCGCATAGCCTCTCGTAGCGGAGCTACCTTTAGCAGCTCATTATCGCCAACCTCAAAAACCAGTGGTCTCCTGCATTGACCGACATATTTGCGTTGTCGATCTACCGAAGTTTGCAAGTGTTGCCTTATCTACCGAATGTCCTCGGTAACCTGATCAACCTCATCCGATCTGAGAAACTTTCTTTCATCGACCTCGTGCCAATGAATCGATGATCGACATTTCCTTCCATACAAAGCCTCACATGGAGCCATTTTGATGGAATCATGATAGTTGTTGTTGTAAGCAAACACTATCAGTGGAAGCTTCTCATTATATAACCCTTGAAAGTCGAGCACGCAAGCTCTTAGCATATCTTCCACGGTCTGAATTGTTCATTCGCTTTGACCATTTGTTTGCGGGTGGAAAGAAGTGATAAACTGCAGTTTAGTACCCAACCTCGTTTGGATTCTATACTAGAATGCCGAGGTGAAACGTCTGTCGCGATCTGATACGATGGAGTTGGGTACACCATGCAGTCTCACTATTTCTGCAATGTAAATATATGCTAACTTATGTGCCCCATAAGTTATCTTTATCGGCAAGAAATGAGCAGACTTAGTCAGCCTATCTACGATAACCCAAATGGCATCAGGCCCCTTAGGAGTGGTTGGTAGACCTATGAAAAAGTCCATAGTGACCATCTCCCACTTCCATTCCAGAATTTCTAAGGGCTGCAACAATCCGGCTGGCCGTTGATGCTTGGCCTTTGTTTGCTAACAAGTCAAGAAGTGTGCCACATATTCTACTGTCTCATTTTTCATCCCAGGCTACCAAAAGTACTTCTTCAAGTCTTGGTACATTTTCTTGGTGCTCGGATGCATGGCATAAGGAGCATTATGTCCCTCGAAAACTATCTGCTTCTTGATCTCGTCATCATCCAGAACACATATTTTTCCCTTGAACCCTAATATTCCATCTTCGGAGATATGAAATCCTGGTCTCCCTTCCTTCCTCACTTTGTACATAAGTCCTTGTACCCCAAGATCGACTAATTGCCCCCCTTTTATAGCATCTGTAATCATAGGCTTGATAGAGAGGTTAGCCAATTGACCTACTACTATCTCTAAATTCAAGATAGCAAGGTCAGCACGAAACTGCTGCGAAATCTCTTTCACTGTCATCACGTAAGCTCTTGGCTGTCGACTCAATGCATCTTCCACTTTCTTTGCTTTTCTCGGGTGGTATAGAATGTCTTAGTCATAGTCGTTGGACAACTACAACCATTGACGCTGTCTCATATTCAATTCCTTCTGAGTGAAGAAATACTTCAGGCTTTTGTGATCACTGTAGATATCGCAGTGTATCCTGTACAGGTAGTGCCTCCAAATTTTTTATGCGAAAACCACTGCTGCCAACTCCAGGTCATGAGTAGGATAGCTTTTATCGCAATTCTTTAGCTGTCAAGAAGCATAAGAAATTACTTTTTCGTGCTGCATCAGCACTGCTCCTAACCCTTGGCCCGAGGCATCGCTATAAATAGTATATCCCTCTATGCCGTTAAGGATTGCCAACATTGGGGCAGTCGTCAATCTTGTTTCCAACTCCTGAAAACTCTTCTTGCACTTGTCAGTCCATTCATACTTGATGTTTTTGTGGGTGAGAGCAGTCATTGGTACTGCTATTTTGGAAAATCCTTCCACAAATCGCCGGTAATATCCCGCTAACCCAAGAAAACTTCTAACCTCATAAGCAATTTTTGGAGAATTCCACTGCTTAACAACTTCTATCTTTGCAGGATCTACCAAAATTCCGTCTCCTGACACTATGTGCCCCAGAAAACTAACTTTCTCTAGCCAGGATTTGCATTTCGAAAACTTAGCGTAAAGCTTTTCATCTTGTAGACGCTGGAGGACTAGTTCCAGATGTGTTGCATGCTCTTCTTGGCTTTTCGGGGATATTAGAATATTATTAATGAACACGATGACAAACTTATCCAAATACTCACAAAATACGTGATTCATGAGATCCATGAATGCTGCAGACCCATTGGTTAGTCCAAAGGACATCACTAAGAACTCGTAGTGATCGTAGCGCGTTTTGAAGGCCATCTTTGGTATATCCATCTCCTTAACCTTGAGTTGATGGTAGCCTGATCGCAGGTCTATTTTGGAGAATATCGACGCTTTTAGAAGTTGATCAAAAAGATCCTCAATCCTGGGCAAGGGATATCGGTTCTTGATCGTCACTTTGTTTAGCTCCCGATAGTCAATGCACATTCTCATCGAGCCGTCTTTCTTCTTCACGAATAAGATCGGGGCTCCCCACGGAGAATGGCTTGGCCTTATGAACTTCTTGTCCAGTTACTCTTGTAGCTGCAACTACAACTCCTTGAGTTCAACTGGCGCCATACTGTAAGGAGTCTTTGAGATCGGTGCAGTTCCAGGAACTAGCTCTTTTCAAATACGATCTCTCGGTCTAGTGGAATCCCTATGAGATTTTCAGGAAACACCTCGGGAAACTTGCACACAACCAGTACATCAGAAGGTTGTTGACCCGTCTCTTTATCCTTATCCACTATATTTTCCAGAAAACTGATGCATCTGTCACTTAACATTTTTCTCGCCTTCATCGCAGGAATCATCGGGCACGTCTTTTCTCTTGACGTACCTTTGAACTCAAATGGTTTTTCTCTCTATGGGGTGGAGACCACTTTTCTGCACTTGAAATTGATAACGGCTCAATATCTGGTTAACTAATCCATCACAAATATGACGTCATATTCATGTAGGTCCAAGACTAACAGATCCACCGTCAACTCACGACCTTCAACCCAAACTGGTATGACTCTAACCCATGTTCGCACCAGCATATCCTCTCCCAAAGGCAAAGATACCCCACAAATAACAAGCATAGGCTCAGGCATTCTATTTAATTTTTCCACAAAGGATGCAGATACAAAAGAATGTGATGCACCAGTATCCATTAATGCATATGCTGAGGTTTGGTCGATAGAAATCTAACCTGACACCATATCAGATGGTTTAGCTCCTTTGTCGCTTTGCGTAAGCGCATAAACTCGAGGCGGAGCTCCAATTTGTTTCTGCTAGTCATTTACATTACTCATGGCTAGAATTTGGCACTCTTTAGCAAAGTGCCCTAGCTATCCACAGTTATAACATACCCCACACTCGCCCTGATGGCGTCGGTTACACTTATTGCATAGTGACCATTGTTCAAACTCACATCTCGGTTGTTTGTTGGGACTAGCCATTGCCTTATTGGGAGGTATTTCCCCCAGCATTTGACCTTGAGCCTCTTGGATTGTTTGACCTCTCTGAGTTATGGCCGAACGTTGGGTTGAACTTTCCTCTTGGCCCATTCTGGTTGGCTTGAAACTGTCTGGGGTTGTCGGGAGTGTACCTCCTTTCTACGTTCTTCTATGGATCTGGCTTGTCCGACATAGCCCAAGACTATTGGCAAAGAGCCTGTTCCACAACTTCGACATACGTTTTCGGGCCAGTCCTACCAGTGTCTACACATCTGGCAATGTCTCTGCGCAAGCCCTTCATAAAACTCCAGGTCTTATTCTCTTCAGTGTTCACCTAGTTCTTTGCGAACCTAGACAGCTGGTCGAATTTTTGAACATAGTCCTACACGATTGACATTCCCTACTTCAGATTAGTGAACTCATTCACTTTGTGATCGATCACTACCTTACTAAAGTACTTGCCATTGAACAAGGTCAGGAAATTTGGCCATTCCATCTCGACACATTATGCCATTTCTTGGCTGCGTTGCACCAGATGCGGGCATCTTTTCTCAGCATATAGGTCGCGCAAACTACCTTCTCTCTCTATCGGTAGTTCCAATGAAGTCGAAGATCCTTTCCATGATACTGATCCATTCCTATGCAACAGATGGGTCAGTGGTCTCCTCGAACATAGGTGGATTCTGGTTGCTGAACCTTTCTGATATAGGTTTCGCTTGGGCAGCTCTTGGTGCTTCTACTGGCAGTACAGATTGTTCAATGATAACCTGCGGGCTATGGTTCAATTCTTCATTGTTTTTAGGTTGTATTTCATTGTTCTGAGCATTATTGGGTGGCATGGGGAGTCATCCCAAAAGGGTGTCAAACCTTTCAACTTGGACGGTATCAGAGTCCCCCTCTCTCTTTTGCCCTCTTTCAATTTGGGCAACCTGCGTCTCCACTAGCCTTTGTAGATTATTCATCTACTCGGCTATCTAGCAAACGCTAGCAACTTGGTTTGGAGCTCTAGCAGCAGGTGCGGCTTGGCCTCGGCCAGCAGCACTGATTCCTCTCTGAGCTCTTGTCCTTACAATTTTTGTTTAATTTAAAATAAAAAAGCTCCTAATGCATAGGGACTAGAAATTAATACCAACGCAGATTAAATTTTCCCTTTCGAAAGCCACCACAAAGTCAAAGATCCTCTATCTGAGTTGTCAGATTTGGTTCCGGCTATAATCTTTGTCCTCGGCCTCGATCCCTTCCTCTGCCTCGGCCACGACCTGCATCTTGGTCAACGGCGGCTCTCTCGGCTGGGTATGGTTGATTAACTGCTCGATCTCCCCTGGCTCGAGTGTTAGGAACCATCACATGTCTTTATACCACAATGTATAGTAGGGAAGAATACTAACCTAGCAATAAATGAGCATACCAGTTTTGCTCATAAACAAGAAAGAATAACCATAATGATTCGACTAAAAATAGGTAGTCATAATATTCAAGGATATAACCTAGCAATACAAAATGATCATGAAAGATCATGCCATAGGATTTTACTTAGGAGGATGATAAATCCTAAAAGAGAACCCTAACTACACGTCGGGTTTCTAGATCTACTTGCTACAACTACACCAAAGTCCTACAACCTAGTAGGTTTCAAGGTCTTTACAAAAAGTATCAACAAGACTCTCACAGTATAACCTAATATAGGCTATCCATCAGGATATCCAGCTTTATGTCGGTATCCTCGTCCGGCATCTCGAGCTCCTCCTCTACCTTGAGGTATGCTATCAATCACGGAGATAGGCCCAAACGCTAGCTCAATCTGCATACATAGGTCATCCCACGTGTCACAAACCAGCCACCAACGTCTGTGACGAAACCATATATGTGTCGAGCCTCTCAAACAAGTGCTGGCATATCGCACTCTCCATCGCTCGGGTATGTTGGCCCTATCAAAGACTTCTGTCATGTAATGCGTCCATTTCCAAACGATATGTCGATGTCGTTGATCGTACTCGAAGCGTCGAGGATTCTCATTGTTAAAGATTCTATAGTAATCAATTTTAGGCATAGCGATCATGGTTAGTTTTCCTATCACAAGGTCACCTATCTCAGGTATATCGAACGTAACCTACAATTTATAGAATTGAGGTAAATAAAAGAAAGCAAAGGAAACATATATGAAAAGACAGTACTTACAGTGAGTGTTGGTCTATCTTTGTGAAATGACATGTGGGTTGTCTACAGAATCGGCTCAACTGAAGTTCTGATAACAATTGTAACGTCCCAGATTTTCAAGACTTGATATTGCCAAAATATAAACGTTTTCATGTAACAAAATGTCTCAAAAACCCATAAAAAAACTTTTTAAAAGTCATATGACCATACTTAATATTTAATACAAACATAGTTTATGAAGAGTAAAGTGAGCCTAGGTTATGAAATAAAACAACATTTCCAAAAACAAAACAACTTCCCGAAATGTCGGTCCACATGTACATCCACAGAGTAGACTCCAACTCCCACTGCTCTGCTTTGCCCTTGTTCTTACCTACAATAGGAAACAACTAGGTAAGGGAAAATGCTTAGTAAGTTCAACTTTAAAAGAAAACCATGCAGAGAAGACAAATGTTCACTGACCAAGTTACTGTCCTCTGATAACAATAGCTCACAAAAATTAGGGTTCCGGATCCATCCGAACCCTGCACAATCAATTTTAGGAATGTAAAAGCGTTCTGGCAAACTTATGGTCATGACTGATAACCAAAGACAAACTATTTCTATAAATAGATAACTCCTTCCACTCAGAAAATCTCAAAGCAAGCAGATATAATATATCAAAATATAATTCGAGACCAATGCTCGACAATTTCCAACAATTCGAGAGTATCACGCCACCAAAAAAAATTTCTAATCATTAGGGGAGAACCGAGTCTCAACACTAAGATCTAGCCAATAAATATCCCCATCAAGGGTAATAATCGAGTTACCTAGGGCATTGCTACTTATCCTAGTGTAAATCCCTCACAAGGATAACAATCAAGTTACCTAGGGCATTGCTACTATTCAAGAGTGTAATCGAAGTTACACGGGTTTACAGAGACTTCTATGTTAATCAGTGGTGATGGTGAGCAGTTGCCCCTAGGGTGTTCAACCTCACTCAAACTTGGCAACCCCTAGTATCTCTAGGCACTCTCACTAAATGGCTAATATTCATGACTACTATCCAGGAATAACTTATCAAAGCATTTGCTCGGGTTCTAACCGTTCAATGATTAAGTAAGCATGAGGGCCCCTAGGTCCCATTCATTTTGGCGCCCCAAGGTTTAAACCAGCAATCCTCACCTCTTGGCCACTCATCACGGTAGTGAACTGGACATAATAAAATCAAACAAGCAGTCTGACGGGGATCAACTGTCTCAGATATGACGGATATCTACCGTTCATATTTTCTGAATTAACACCTACTAGACTAACGTCTCTATGCAAACTTTCTACAACAGTGTATGTATGTGCGTGTGTCTCTATACTAACATACAATACACTAGTCGTTTCATGTTGTATCCACACAATAGAAGTTGACTTACTTGGAGTCCTTAGCTCTTAGCAGGATTTCACCCTCCAACGTACAGTCCAGTTATGCTTAGCCAATACGCTAACTATCCATACAGTATACTCGGTCCTTGTTTGGTTTTAAACCTATTCAAGAAATTCGTACTAAAATATTTAAGACTGAACCCTAAGTCTCAGGGAGACCTATCATATGGTCTCGATACTTAGGCTCAGGTATCATAATAGTATTTTCTCACAATCCGCTAAAAATGTTATTCTTTAAAAGTTCCTTTATTAACCCGTGCTTTCAACAGTTGGTTAAATATATAAAACATTTTAGCTGGTATTATATCAAGAAAATACTAATTAAATTCCTTAATTTTTTTTCAAGAAAATAATCTCTAAATTTCCCTTTTATGTTTCTTAAGGTTTTAATCTCTAAAAATCGTTTTAAGAAAATAACCTAATTTTAACTTAATTTGGAAAACTGTTAATAATTTCTTAACTTGACTAGTTAATTCCCCGAATTCTATTAATCAAGTTTACTTACTAGAAAAATAATTTACTTAATTATTTTCCTCAAAATATAGAGTTTTTAAACCCTCTTTTAATTTATCAATTTATTAATAAATTAAATCTTTTATTTTTAGAAAGAATAAAAATTCTTTAATAAAAATAATTCTCACTAAACTCAAAGTTGTATTTTAGTTCAAAATATTTTCAAAACTTACCAAGGTTTTAACTTGCAATTTGCACAAATGTGCTTTTAACTTAAGCTCCCGAATCCCACTTTTACACATAGTGTGAAAACCTCATTTTTCACATTTTTCATTACATACTTTGTTAGGTCTTAACTTGAAATTTACTTACCCAATTGCTACCAAAATTACTAAATTCCATATTTGGTATGCCATTTATGTCTTTTTAAAATTTTAGGTCAAAAAGAGCATTTTTTATTGGTGAAAATGTTTTCCAAACATTGAGGTAAAAATGACCTTATTTCAAGTCCATATTTTTTTCAAAACTTTGGCACTTAATAACTCTCAAACCGTTCCGTATTTTGTTATCCAATTTTACAGTGGAATACTAGGTTATGCCAAGAACCTGTCCAAAATATTTTAGAAAAATATAGGTTCCTTTGCCTTATACAGTAGTTGTCCAAACTTGGTCCCGAAAATAAGAATACGAAAAAAAAACAGTTTTTTACCTAAACTTTGAAATAGCATAACTCACTCATTTCTAAACGTTTTTGAGTGTTTCAAAAGCTCAAATTTATATACTCCATCTCAAAAAAACGACAATGCAATTTATTTTTAAAAAATCAGTAGAAAATGGATGCCTAACCCCTTGGAAGTCACGACTCAAAACTTGTATTTTTTTGGTTTAGGGTTCTCAACAAAACCTTTAGGGATTTTGGTCCCTATTTTCAAAAAATCAACATACAAGCATCCTAAAAATTATAAAGCAACTACTATAGCCTCATTGCATCACCAATAAGAAACTTTAAGCATTAAATACATAAAATAATGCTTAAAAATAAAAACCATACAATAACAACCATAAAAAGTAATTTTTTTTAACTCTTGTTGTTCTTGCTTTAGGTTTTTTTGTTTCTACTCGCTTTAGAACCTTCAAAGCTCTTTCAAAACCTTAACCGACTCCCCCAACAACATATATAGTTAGTTATTGAAAGATCTATGGTTAAAAACTTTACAAAAGTCAAGTTTTTGAAACTTTTACCTCAGGGAAACTCTTCCTAGACCAAAGCTTAAGCTTCCAAGATTTCTTAGTGTTCTTGGTAGTTGAAAGAGGTGAGAAAACTTGAGAGAGAATTTTTTTGAACAAATGAGAGTGAGAGAATGGTCGGTTGTGTGAGGGTTTGGATGAGCATATCAACTAAAAAAATATCTAAACACTTGAGTGTTTTACCTTACTCATTTGGTGTCATTAACCCTAATTTAACTGTGATTAAAACTAAAATAATTTGGTCCATACAAATAAATATCCTCACATGGCAGGTTGCCTCTTTCTATTTATGCATTTATATTATTTTTTTATATAAAGGTTAATAAACATTTCCTATGAATTTGTCTTTTCTCCAAAAATCCAAAAATGACTTTCTATAACCTTTTTAACTCTTATAAAGTTTTTTAAAAAAATAAAACTTAACACATACTAATTAAATTAAATGTATCTCACATTTAATTTAATAAATCACAAAATACAATTTAAACTAAGGTCTATTTATGTAATAAAATTCCCCAATTCGGTAAAATTAAGCATTTAACACAAAATACCCCAAAATTTCCAATTCCTCTTAGGTTTATAGTTTTTGACCGAACTTTAATTTTTATGAATGTATTTTATGCCCAAAATATATTTGCATAGTTTTTCATTTTATTTTCCGAGAATTTTACCCTATTAGGGTTTTTGTGTCGGTCCAAGACCGAAAGTCTTATCTTGACTTTTAATCACAAACTTCCCAATTTCGCTAGCAATAACTCATAGAAATAAATTCCAAAAAAATATAATATTATTTAAAATAATATTCTTAACTCGGGGAAAACAATCTCGATCCAAGTCGTTTAAAGGAACTTGAAACGCAGGGCGTTACAATACAAGAGCGAATATTACATTTACGATTAGTAAACTATGTAGGTTTATTAGCAATCCAAGTATCAAATATTGGAAGGTCATAGAAAGAGTCGTTGGATACCTCAAAAGGACCAAAGAAATGTACCTCCAATATTAAATTTTTCCTAAGATACTTTAGAGATATTCTAACGCAAATTGGATATCCAGTGTAGGAGATAATCTCTCTACAACTGGTTTGGTGTAACCCTTGGTGGGGGTGCGGTTTCTTTGATCTAAGAAACAAACATGTAAATGTGACTTAACCAGGGAGTCTGAATTTGTAGCTCTAGCGCCAATCAACAAAGAGGTCGAGTGGCTTAGAGATCTCATGATGGAGATACCAAAATCTACGGTTGAGGTATCGACGACCTAGATACATTGTGATAATCAAACCACTTTGATTAGAGCTTACAAAAAGATATGTAATGGGAATTCTAGACATATAAGTTTAAGACATGACTTTGTGAGATAATTGATTGATGAGGGAGTCATATAAATTTTGTATGTCAAATCGTGTGAGAACTTAGCGGACCCATTTACCAAACCTCTAGTGATAGATTTGGTTATTCTATGAATAGAGGGATGGGACTAAAACTCCTTGACAAATAGATTTCCCAATGATGGCAAGCAAACTCAAATCTCGTTTACATCGAGTGTAGAGTTCAATGGGTATGAACAAGTTTTTGATAAGGGAATAGTTGACAACATTAACTACTTAAAGTCCCATCTAGGAAAGTTAATGTTTGTTGCTACCAAACATGAGGGTTAAGCAATAGGATTTTAATGAAATTCAGTTGAAGAGCAACAAGCATCTTTAAAGGTAGCAAAGATGTTGTAAGAATTTCACTTATGTGAACCTAGTGGTGGTGACGCTTCTCAAGGGAGTTGGAGTTTTCTCTCTAGATGGTTCATGAATGGATAAGCACAAGGCCATAAAAGTGTTGAGCGCGCAAAGTAGGAAATACATGAGTAATCAGGTAGAGGTGTGTGAGATACTACCAATTTTTATCACTAGGAATGTTGGGTTCAATTTTTTAATAATACCTTAGCATTTCAATATAAGCTTTGTTGTATTTTCACTAAGATAAAGTTCAAACCCAAAAGTTATTTTATTTTATGCACTAATATCATTCGAGCTAGAGAAAGAGGATGTATTCAACCAAGTGGAAGATTATTATTATTGGTTAAATACATAGTGAAATTGGTTAGGCACAAAGAGGTGCAAAAACCATAACGATTTCACTAAAGTCAACATGAGCGGGTTGACTTTTGGTATAGGCATCTATAAATTATCTTTTTGGGTCCAAAGTATTTCTTTGGAGTGTATAAGATTACCCAAAAGGTTTGTATGCATTTGGAGACGTTTGGGGGTGTTAAGTCACTGGTAACTACGTTGCGTCTCCTGTAAGAGGTGACACATCACTGGGGAGACAAAAACCTCAGACATGTAATGCATCGCCAGCATGGTGGCGATGCATCGCTTGGGTGTAGGCGACTCTGTAAGGGATAGCACAGCTAAGTAATTTTTTCTCCAAAACTTTGGTCAAAATGCTCTATTCTTATTGGTTGAGACTAATGAGGGTTCCTATACTATTTAAAGGGTTTATTTAAGAATTTGGTGAAACGATCTCTCACCACTCTCTCTCTCTCTCTCTCTCTCTCTAACTCACAAGATTACTAGTTTTCTCCAAGATCTTCATCAAGAAAGCTTGACTTGCATGAAGATTAAGCCTTGTAAATCCTAGTCTCATTCCAACTTGTAGTAGCTTCAAGAAATCACTAAGGGGAGGCTAGGAATAAAGATTCTTGGACAACAAATTCAATTTGTATCAAGTATTTGTCATCTCCATTGATTCACATAAAATCATGGTCTTTATGATTTTATGTAACTAAGGGTTTCTTTCTCCAAAGGTCTATTCTATCACATGTTCTTATTTGTGTTATTGGTCTATTGTTAACTTGGTTATCTTGGTTTTGTTTATTTGAATTGTAACATTCAAACTTGTGTGTTTAGCCATATTCCCAACATACTTCTCTTTAGCATATAATGCAATCTTAGGGCGACCTGATCTAGTCAAAATGGGGCTATCACCTTTATCAGATACCTAACTATGAAGTTCCCAACATCATCTGGGATAGGATGTGTAAAGGGTGACCAACTAGTTGCTCGATAGTGTTATAACATGACAATGAGTGGTGGCACTCAACAAGGACCTCAACCGATGGTATCATTGGGGAGATCATGGATAATCATATTCTTGAAGTTTAGGAAGAGATGAAAGAAATAACAGAAGGATTAGATGATGAAGAGATAGACCCACGAGTGGGAGATAATCGATCTGATTTAGGACCTGTTGAAGAGCTTGAAGAGGTCTATCTTGACGAAAAAGACCCGACAAAAGTTGTGAAGGTTGGGAAGAACCTCAAAAAAAGGAAATTAAGAATGAATTAAATCAGTTTCTGAAAGATAAGCAAGACATCTTTGCCCAGTCTCGCTCTGACATGGTGGGATTAAATCCCAATGTCATATCACAAAGTTTATGTTTAGACCCCAATGTGCTTACAGTTTGACAAAAGAGAAGGTCATTGGATAATGAGAGGTATGAAGCCTTGAAGGAAGAGGTTGGGAAATTATTGGCCAACAAATTCATTAGAAAATTTTATTACCCAAGGTGGTTGGCAAACCTAGTCTTGGTGAGAAAGCCTAACAGGAAATGGAGAACTTGTGTAGATTTTATTGACCTAAATAAGGCATGCCCAAAAGACTGTTCTCCCTTACCTCGCATTGACCAACTCGTGGATGGCACATCAGGGCACGAGTTGTTATCTTTTATGGATGCTTATTCTAGATACAACTAGATAACAATGCACGCCCATAATCAGGAGCATACTAGCTTCATAACCAACATAGGATTATTTTGTTATAATGTAATGGCATTTGGATTGAATAATGCTAGAGCTACCTATTAGAAGTTAGTAAACTAGATGTTTGTAGAACAAATAGGTCGAAACATGGAAGTGTATGTCGATGATATGCTGGTTAAGTAAAAAACTACTAAGAACCATGTAACTGATATGGTTGAGTGATTTAGCATTCTTAAGAAGTATAATATGAAACTAAATTCCCAGAAGTGTTCATTTAGAGTTGCGTTGGGGAAGGTTTAAGGTCTCATTGTCAACCCAAGGGGCATAGAACCAAACCATGAGAAGATTAAAGCTTTTCTTTATATGCCATCACCTCGCAAGCATAATGATGAGCAAAGCTTGACAGGTCATATTGCAGTGTTGAGCAGTTTTGTTTAAAGAATCTGTTAAGTGTCTTCCTTTTTTCAACTTGTTAAAAGGAACCAAGAAGTTGGAATGGGGAGAAGATAGCGAACAAGTTTTTAATCCTTGAAGAAGCACCTCATAACCCAACCTATTTAATCAATACTTGTTACAGAGCATGCGCTATGTACAACCTTGGTTTGAGAAGAAAAATGCGTACAACACCTAGTATGATGCATCAGTAAGAGGTTATTAGGAGTTGAAGCCCGATATCTAGTAATGGAGAAACTCGCCTACTGCCTGGTACCAGTGTCAAGAAAGTTTAAACCATACTTTAAAGCATATCCAATACATGTACTGACTGATCAACCTCTTCGACAGGTACTCCAAAAACCTAAGGCTTTTGTTCGATTAATTAAATGGGTTATACAGCTAAGGCAGTTTGAAATCACCCTACCACCCTCGAACTGCTATAAAAGGCCAAAGCTTAGCAGAATTTATAGCTAAGTGAACAAGAATGACGGAGTAAGAAGAGCTTAAAATTCTCGGTCAGGAGTCATGAAAAGTATATGTAGATGGCTCTTCTAACGAGAATGAATATAGAGTTGGAGTCATTTTGATTACCCCTGAAGGTCATCAATTCCACTCAACACTAAGATTCAGATTCAACACTTCAAATAATGAAGTTGAGTATGAAGTGTTGCTTATTACCTTAAGAATAGCCTAGGAGCTGAAAGCAAAAGAAATTAAGTGTTTTAGCGATACACAATTGGTTGTAAACAAAGTACTAGGGGAGTATCAAGCATGTGGTTTAAAGACAACAACTTATCTAGAGAAGTTCAAGAAAGAGTTTGAGCAGTTTGAGTATTACTTAATTGAACAGGTCCGACGCTACCAAAACTCAAATGATGATGCTTTGGCGAGATTAGCAACAATAAAGGAGCTAGAAATCTTGAATGTAGTACGTGTGGAGTTCCTTGACAACTTGAGCATCACTAAAGAAGAAAAATCAGTCAAATTGATTAACCCACAATCAACCTCGATGACTCATATTCTCAAGTACTTCACAACCGAGATATTACCAGAAGACTGCCATGAGGCTCAAAAGTTGTTATACAAATCAACATGATTTGTACTACTTGATCAAAAAAATTATCGAAGAGGTTTCTCAATTCCATTACTTCGATGTGTTGCTCCATTGGAGTCAAAAGTAATTCTAAAAGAGGTCCACAAGGGTGTCTATGGAGATCATGCAGGGGCAGAGCCTTGCAAAGAAAATATTGAGACAATGATTCTTCTGGGCAACCATGAATGAAGATTCTTACGAATATCTCAAGAAGTGCAACAAGTGCCTACGACTCTCTAATATTGCCTGAGCTCCCCCTATTGAGCAAACAATGATGACAAGCCATGGCTCTTTACTGTGCTGGGCATCGACCTAAAAGGAACTTTACCTTCATGTTAAGGAGGTGTTCCTTTCACTGTGATAGTTGTGGATTACTTTACAAAGTTGGAAAAGGTGGAGCCATTAGCTACCATCACCTGAAAGAAAGTCCTTGATTTGGTAATCAATAACATTATATGTCGGTATGGACTTCCAAAAATGATTGTATCAGAAAATGGAACTCAGTTCAATAGAGAGTTGTTTACAAGCTTTTGAGAGCCAAATGGGATTATAAAAAGCTTATCTTTAGTGTCTTATCTACCAGCCAATGGAGAGGTCGAAGCTATAAATTAAACTTTGAAGAGCTCCTTAAAGAAACAACTTGAAGAGGCAAAAAGTAGATTGACGGATGAGTTGCCTCAAGTGTTGTGGGCTAATTGAACAATAGCTATAGCATTCATAGGGCACACACCATTTTCCTTAGCATATGGAAGTGAGGTAATGCTTCCTGTAAAGATAGATCTCGCATCACACCTGCAAACATATTATGATCAGGTAAAAACCATGAGTTGATGGAAGAATCACTCGACCTGATTGTGGAGTATCGAGAAGCCTCTCAGCTCTGAATCGTCGTCTATCCATAACAGGTGGCAAAGTATTTCAATTCGAGAGTACATAATTTACAGTTTGCCGAAGGAGATGTGATGTTAAGACAAGCGTTTCTAGCTGTAAAGGACCCATATGCTGGAGTGCTAAGACCCAACTAGAAAGGACCATACCAAATCCAGGAGATCATTTGACCATGAGTATACAAGCTTGCAAGATTGAACGGAGAACTGTTCCCTCGAACTTGGAACAACGAACACCTCAGGAATTATTATAAATGAATTCTTACTTTATTTATTTTTAGCTACCATTTAAGCCTTTCTTATATATTTAGTGTTTTAAACAATTTGAAATTGTAGTTACAATAAAATTGCCGTGTCATTTAAACACGATATTTCTTCAATTCTTTTAATATTGATCTTTGTAAATTTTGCTCAAACTAAAAAAAAAAGTAATCTGAGCTTCTTTAAACCTAGTTTACTTGGGGGAATTTAGGTATGGAATGACTATACTAAAAGTCAGATAGAATATTCACACGACTAATAAATGTATGGTGTTCTTGTAATGAGTTATCTTAATAGGTCAAAAGGGCATATAAATTTTAAGTTGAAATGTATAAATATGGGAGTCATGATGTTTTAACCACCTTATAAACAGGTTAGGGATGTCTAAATATTGTTCTAAAAAACTTTTAACTAGTACTTGAGAGTATTAGATAGTGTAAGGGAACTAAACATTTGATACTTAGAAAAAAAATGAAAGGAAGTGTTTAACTAAGTATATAGATAAAGGTGAAAACTAAACCTTGCCAACAATATTTCAACCTGCTAAACAAGTTGAAGCTTGGAAGGTAAAAGGAAAATTTTCACTATTTAAACAAGCCCCAAAAATTAGCTAGATACTTGAGTACTGAAAATACAAAAGGTTAAGCTATATAAAAAATTAGCTCACCATGAGCTATAATGAAGAGAAAACATTATCTTAGCTCAAAGAGTCGTGTTACAAGTTAAATGCATAAAAACTATTAGGATTAGTTAAATACATAGTTAAATTAGTCACGCATAAAGAAATGCAAAAACCATAACAGTTTCACTAAAGTTAACATGTGAGGGTTGACTTTGATTGTAGGCATTTTAAAATTATCTTCTCGAGTCCAAGGTGTTTCTTTGGAGTAAATAAGAGTACCCAAAAAGTTTGGAGGCATTTGGAGGTGTTTTAAATCAATGTATGGAGTGAAAAGCCAATAAAAGGGGTGTTGCACTGCATGTTGAGAGGCAATGCATCACCATTCTCATGAAAGCTTAAACAGGTGAGGAATTACTTGCAGGAAGGCGATGCATCGCTTGCCAGGGGACGCGTCGCGTCGACTGTCATACGGAGTCGTATAGTTACATGTTTTTGGCTCTAAAACTTATTTTAAATCCTGTAATCCCATCGGTTAAGACTAATGATGGTTCCTACACTTTATAAAGTGTTCATTTGAGATTTTAGTGAATTGATCACTCTCTATTCTCTTTCTCTCTCTAAAACCCTCTCTCTTTCTAACTCACAAAGATTACTAGTGTGAATATAAAAAAATCTCTAAAGGTGCAAGGTACCCGAGAAGGAGACCTTGCTATGCGAGGTCCGGCACGTAGAGGGCTGAAGACGCTGAAGGCGCATGAAACCTAAGGAAGACAACCTCGCATAGTTAGGCCCAACTTGCTCTATGCCAAAAATGTGTCAAGTCTTCTACTAGTCAAGTCCCTTGCACCGAAGAAGACTAGCATCTGAGGATGAGGGTCTCACATAGCAAGGCCCAACTAGACTATGCCTCATGCACCTCAAGACACCACATGAAGCCCCACCGCCTTGCCATGTTGCTCTCGATGTCGCGATGCCACCCATGCACAAAGTTGTGTGCCAAAGACACTTCACCTATGTGCGAAGCCAAGGATCTCATTGGAGAGCCTATCATAGCGAGAGAGGGGCTCGCATAGCGAGGCCAGACTGGGCTCCCTCAGTTATAGCGAGGGCTTCACTTATTGAGGATTGCCAAGTGAAGGAGGCCTCGCATAACAAGGCTGGGCTTACTCAGTGAAGGTTTTGTTGAGCCTTGCGCACCCCTAGGCACAACATAGAGCCCTAGCTCCTCGCGCACCTCATGTTACCACGCGGAGCCCCAGTGCCTCACCATGTTGCTCCGGATGCAGCAACTGCACAAGGCAATTCGAGGGCCTTGTTACCGTCATGTTGGGGTATGGAGGAGAGCCTCGCTAAGTGAGGGCTTCATTTCCTAATCATGTACTATCTGTGCCTAGCCTCCAAAGTATACAAGGAGAACTAGTAAAGACGTCCTGCACTTAGAAAAATATTAGAAGTCTATAAAATGAGATATATTTTAGAAATGTGAGAAAGACCATTAGGCATATGAACAAGTATGAGGTATACGACCCTGAGGAAGGCAAAGGCGTGATTCTCACATCAGTACCTGACAAGTAGTGGTGGTACGAATTAGTACAAGGAGTGGTGGCATGATCTGCGTATCCTTAACCATATACCAAAGCTGACACCACGACCCTCTGCACCACTATGTCCTGCACCACTACTCTGACAATGTACCTATGTACGATCTTGTCCTGTGGGACCACCATGTATTAGGGGCCATTAGTGCCTAGCTATAAATGGACCTTCATCCCTCAGAATAAGGGGCTAGAAACTTCTTTGTATGATCAGACAATTAAGGAATATATGATTTTTGCTCCATTGTAGTTCTGCCTCTTTGTCCTTCAAGTTCTTTCTATCTTCTTTCTACATAGCTTTTGCAATACACTTTGAGTTTTCCGATCCTATATCGTGGACGAGTTCTCACCGTCAACAGTTTGGTGTCGTCAACAGTATGGGTGGCCCAGGTGTGCAACTTCCTCCTTAACCAACGACTGCTCCACCCTCCAGCCACTAGGATCTGGGTCCCTCTACACACAGGCCAGGCAAGAGTCCCCAAATACACTCTGTGAGTTCTAGCTCAAGGATGAGATACACGAGTTATAGAAATTGAATCAAAGGTTGGAAACCACACTAGAGAACATGCAAAAGGTGTTGAATGGCCTTCTGCATGGGAAGTCGAGCATGCCCCTTCCCATGCACAGGGGGAAGGAACATGAGAAAGGAGAAACCACCATCCTCGTGGAAGACAGAAGTATCTGAATTTCAACTGGAAACACACCCCGGAAAAAGCACCGTGAAGGTCCAAGGCCAGCGAAGTACCCCCGAGAGCAAAGGCGGAAGATGAGAGGACCACACCTCTTGTGGCTTCCCTGGAAGACAAAAGGAAAGGAAAGGCCAACCCATCTGACTTAGGAGACTCCTTGAACAAAAGGAGACAAGACTTAGACACCGAGAAGAGGAGCCTACGGAGCATGAAAATCACTGTGTCCGGGGGGCATGCTGTCGATGATGAGTTTGATTACAAATCACCCTTCACTAGATAAATCCAAGCTGTGCAGCTCCAAGCCAACTTAAAAGAGCCCCACATGACCCCTTACAAGGGCAATGCAGATCCAAAGTACCATCTTGATGCATTCAATGACTTAATGAAGTTAAGGGGAATTCATAGCAAAGCTAGATGCCACTACTTCACTGTCATGTTGAAGGGAGCTGCATACAAGTTGTTCAAGAGACTTAGGCCAGGGTCCTAAGAGGAAGGTTAAGCTCACGGCCTGTAGTCGTGAGCACCTGCGAGCAGGGGATTTATTGCCTTTAAAGGACTAGTTCTTAAGCTTTCTGTATTATTCTAGTATCACCCCATTCCAACTCTAAACTAAATCATACAGGGTCCTAACCGATTTGAGATTGCGATATCAGGAGATGAAGTGGGAGGAGCCCACGACACATGAGATCCTCTATCTCTTTTGCCTCAAAAGCAACCCTTCCCTAGCTCATGGCGGATATGGGTTCTACTACCTTTTGAGCTATCCCAAGGAAAAACGGCTATTCAAGGATATCCCAATCATCCTCCTAATTTCAAGATCATCTTTTTCTGGACAGACGGTCTCGCTCCCTCCTGCTTCTACTCCTTCCAGCGGATTCATAAGTATTTTGCTATGGTCCTTACTGATTTGCTTTTCCCTTTCAGTTTTGAGCTCGATTGACTCACTAAAATATTGCATACAACCAATTATCATCATCCCCATCCTATAGACACCATGAAGAAACATAGGGAAGCTATCCTCAAGCTCCCTTACGGTCAGCAATCCCTCACCTACCTTCTTCACGAAGACAAGCTCTTGCTTTGAAACCTTCTTGGGGAGGGTGAGTCCACTGACAACTCGGGCATTTGTAAATACACGAGGTGAGAAGACGTCCTAGTGCCCACTACCAAGCTACCCATGAGAGGCAAACACGTGGGCTCGAGCTCACGTATCCCTATACCTCTGCCAATCGAACCCTCAGGCTCGGGTAATGGGGCACTGGACGAGGCCTCAATGAGCTCGTCAGGAGGAGGTAAAGTTGTGCTCGATCTATCCATGTGGTCTCCCACTCTTCTTAGATATGAACCTAATGTAATGGTTCTTTTTAAGGACCCCAGGAATAATTTCCTAGCCTGGTCGAGGGTAGACCTTAGGGCCCATAGGTTCGATAGTTGGTAGGAAAATACCAAACAATGTATAGTTTAAACGAGGTTTGCGATGGGATAGTTGTGTAGTATGGTACAGATGATTATAGGGACCTTTCGAGGATGTCCCCTACTTTCAGGGAGGGGTCTCCAATAGCCTCGTCAGAGGATAGGGGAATTTCCTGGTCCCCGAGTTCGAGCTCAAATAATTCCTCCAATTAGGTTCCTGATACTTAGTCATCTTTAATATTGAAATGTGTATAATTTTTCTTCTCTCGGCTTAACTGATCTTCTTTATTCTTTTCAGGCGAGATGGATTCTGACCTGGAAAATATTTTGGGGATGCCTCCTAAGGCTCAAGGAAGTAAGCGGGGACGCGCCACCTCAAAGAAGAGTGGTCCTCCATCAAAAACTGCGAAGGTGGACAAGGATCCTCTCCTGGAAAACACGAAAGCTATCTCCAATGAGCCCAAGGTCCAAACTCCCGACACTATGGATATGATCAAGGACATCACTCTCGCAACCTTGAAATCCATCACAAATGAGTCTCCGACCACTCTGACATCTCCTCAGAGAAAGAAGACTCATCCTCCTCCACCTTGCCTTATCCATGCTAGGGATAAAGGAAAAAGGTTGTGAACAATTTGGTTCCCAAGCCTGTGGGCGCCCCAACTGTGGTCCGACAGTTCGTGGCCGCAACCCATATCAAAGAATACCCCCTAGAAAATGTGGTTGGGAGCGTAGGGGCCGATCTATGGTCGGACCTATTGTCTCGAGCAGGCCAATCGTGCAGCAACCTTGACACTGATGTGTGGAAATTTCATGGGGGGGGGGGGGCGGATAACCCCACACGCCTTATTGATTAGACTATGGAGCTCAGGGTTTCGGTAAGTCTGTTTCATTTGATTTTTACATTCTTGGTTACTTGTTAAACATTATCTAACTATTATAACCTTGTGTTTCAGACCCTTCTTGGTATCTTACACCAAAGCTCTCTTTTTTCCTCGAAAATGGCTACTGCCGAATGACACAAACCAGGCTCGAATTCATTCCAAGGAAGACTTGAAGGAGGCCAAGGGAGCCCAGGCCAAAGCTGAGGAATTGCTCAAGGAAGCCATGGAGGCCCGATCCCGCGCTGAAGCATCACTTCAAGAGGTCCGAGTGGGCCCAAGCCAAGCTTGAGGATGCCCTCAAAGCTTCCCAGGCCAAGCTTGCCTCTTCCAAGGCCAACATCAACGACTTGAAGGCAGAGATCGACACTAAGACGGCTGATTCTGACATTGCTAGGGTCGAGATCGATCGCTTGAAGGTGGAAATGAGTGCTTCTAAAGCAGAGACCGAATGCCTGAAGGAGGAAAAGAACTCCGCCTTTGAGATCCTCGAGGATGAGAAGAAATGCATGCTCGAGGAATTCAAGGCAAAGAAGTATTGGGCTACGGACCGGGAAATGTACATGATGTGGTCTTTGAACCCTGAGATGGACACCTCATTCCTCTAGGACAAGGAAGAAGATTTTCTCTCCAAGTGGAAGGCGGTTGGCTAAAGAAGAGGACATGGTCACCACCTTGGACAGCGGAGGAGAAGAGGAGAAAGGCAAGAAGGCCGAGTCTGCATCTGCTGGCCAAAAATGAATTGTACTTTAAAAAGTGATGCACCCCTTACTACTTTTTTTTGTAATTAAGGGTTTATTTTTATGCTCTTTGGGCGAAGACAATTAATACTCAAGGTTTGAGTTTTTTGACAAGTTTATATTCTAATGGTAGTTTTTTACGCTTAAGCTTCTTCCTCTAAACCTTTATGCATATTATCTACCTTTATTGTTTTTACTTAATAGTATGTCATATTTCTAGTTTGAAATATTTCGAGCATAGTACAAAGTATTATCTATACAAATACTACCGTGCTTAGGTTCGAGCTTCTATGCATTCGTACATAGTTCATTCGATTGCACTTTTCCAACTTCGTTATTGTCAAGGTCGAATATTACTTTCACCACGTTTTTTTATTAAAATGTACTTAGTGGTGTGTAAACTCGTTAGTCTAATTATATTTTTCTCGTCTATAGTAACTTTTCTTCATCCTCAAGTATGGTCTCGAGGTTACGAGTTTGAAATTTATTTACGAAAATTTCCAACCCTATCTCGACTCATGATTTTTGTTGGTTTATCTAGAATTCCAACTTTTAATTGCGTCGATTAGAATTTGCTAGTTTTTTCCATACTTGTTTAATCTATGTTTGGTTAATAATCCATACATTGTTATCATTTACTTCATGCTTGGTTAACAATCCATACACTGCTATTAGATTTTATTTTTATTGATGTTATGTTTTTTTGAGCTCATGGTATGATTGTATACTTTTATGCCCCCTAAATATCCTATGAATGTAATCTTAGGTTATTGAATTTTGAGAACTTGAAAAAAAGTATAACAATAAAAATACACAAAACTTTGAATAAAAATAAGTGCTTTATTGATAAAAAGCATAAATTAAATAAAATCTGGGTTAAAAATGAATAAACATCATTCTCCCATTACTGATAATAAGGTTGTAGATGTTCCCCATTCCAAGCTCGTGGGACCAATTCTCCATTCAATCTCACTAGTTTATAAACACCATGTCAAAGGATGGACTCGATTTGATATGGTCCTTCCCAATCTCCCAATCACAACCACAGAGGGGTCTTGTGTGGCCAAAAACATGCGTCTAAGGATCAAATCTCCCAATCAAAATTTTCTATCTCAAACCCTCTTGTTGAAGTATCTTGTAGCCCTTTGCTTGAATGACGTATTCCTTAGTTGGGCTTCGTCACGTTTTTCTTCAATGTGCGCCTTATTGTTGGGATTTCGACTACAATAGGTAACATGGCCTCGCAACCATAAGCCAGGGAGAAGGGGGTATGTCCCATTGAGGTCCATGTTTTCGTTCTGTATGCCCATAGGACTTGTGGAAATTCCTCTGGCCATCTTCCTTTAGCTTCTTCTAGACTTGTCTTAATAGAACTCTTAAGAGTTTTATTTACTGCTTTGACCTGGCCATTTTCGTGATGATGGGCCACAGAGGAAAAACTTTTGATTATCCCATTCTTTTCACAGAATTGTGTGAACAGATTGCTGCAAACCGAGTCATGTTATCAGATATAATCTTTCTGGGCATCTCGTATCTACAGATTACATAATTCACCATGAAATCTAGAACTTTTTTCGAGGTGATAGTGGCTAGAGGTTCAGCCTCGGCTCACTTTGTAAAATAATCAACAACGACTACAACATATTTTACTCCTCCTTTTTTGGTTGGTAGGGAACCTATGAGGTCGATTCCCCATACTTTGAATGGCCATGGAGAGCTCATCATGGTTATCTCGGTGGGTAGAGCTTGCGGTATCGAAGCGAACTGTTGACATTTGTCACAACGCTTAACGTATTTGAATGAGTCTGCTTTAACTATAGGCCAAAAGTATCCTTGCCTAATCACCTTTTTCGACAGACTATGCCCCCCGATGTGGTCTCCTCAGAATCCTTCGTGGATTTCTTCTAAAAAAATTCTTGCTTCGGGCAGAGTTACACACCTTAGTAGTGGCATGGAATACCCTCTTCTACACAACTTCCCTTCCAGGATGGTGTAACATGGTATTTTGTACATAGGTTTCCTAGCCTCGTTCTGGTCTACTGGGAGACTCCCAATTTCGAGGTAGTCAATTATGGGGGGTCATCCAGGTAGGTTGCAAGTCAATCATGTTGACATCTTCTTCCTCAGGCTCAGTTATGCTTTGGACTGGTAGGAATTCGACCGGCACCACGTTGAGTGTGTCAGCCTCTTTAGTCGTGGTAAGCCGAGCCAGAGCATCCAAATTTAAGTTTTGCTCCTGCATAACTTGTTTTGTGGCATAGAACTAAAATTCCCTTAACGTCGCCTTAACTTTTTCAAAATAGGTTGCCATTTTAATGCCACGAGCTTGATATTCTCTTAGAACCTGGTTAACGACTAATTAGGAATCATTATAGTAGTGAATGGCCTTCGCCTTGAGCTCGGAAGCCATCCAGAGTCCTGCTAATAGTGCTTCATACTTAGCCTCGTTATTTGACGCTTCGAAGCCAAACCTTAAAGCTGAGTGAAAACAATTTCACGTTAGAGTGATCAAAATGATTCCTGCCCCCGACCCATTTTTGTTAGAAGATCCATCAATGTAAAGTCTCCACAGCTCGCGAGCCAGGGTTATGACTTCCTCGTTGGTCATTCACTTACATTCAACTATAAAATTTGCTAAGGCCATCCCCTTGATTGTTGTTCTTGGGAGGAAGGTGATCTCGAACTGCCTGAGTTTGACAACCGATCTTAACAATCTTCCAGAGGCCTCATGCTTCGATTGCACTTGCTTTAATGGTTGATCAGTCAATATGTGTATAGGATGTGCTTGGAAATAAGGTCAAAGCTTTCAAGATGCATGTATTAGGCATAAAGCCAGCTTCTCCATTAACGGATATCTTGATTCTACCCCCAGTAACCTTTTACTAACATAGTAAACATGTTTTTACACTTTCTTATCCTCCCGAACAAGAACCGTGCTGATTGCATGTTTGGTTGTGGCAAGTTATAAGTACAATACTTCCCCCGCAATTGTCTTGGATATGATTGGTGGTTCGACGAGGTGTTTCTTAAGGTGTTGAAATGCAAGTTAACACTCATCTGTAGATTTCGAGATGAAACTACTTAAGGCCGCCGTTCATCCAGTTAGGCTCTAGACATCCTTATGTTTTTGAGGTGATGACATATCGATTATTGCCTTAATCTTATCGGGATTTGCGTCTATGCCCTGAGCATTCACTATGAATCTGAGAAAATTTCCCAAGGATACTCTGAATGAGCATTTATGCGGGTTAAGTCTCATATTGTACTTCCAGAGTACATCAAAGCATTCAATGAGATCGTCCACATGGTTACAGTTATGCTTCGACTTGACTAGCATATTGTCCACATAAACTTCCATGTTATTCCCTATTTGTTAAGAAAACATCATATTCATCAACCTTTTGTATAGGGCTCCGACGTTCTTGAGCCTGAAAGACATCACATTGTAGCAATACAAGCCTTTATCGGTCATGAAGCTCATATGTTCTTGGTCAAGTGCATGCATGGCTATCTGGTTATATCTAGAGTATGCATCCATGAAGGACATGATGTCGTGACCTACGGTGGCGTCTACAAGCTGATCAATTCGAGGCAAGGGAAAGTAATCCTTTGGACATGCTTTATTGAGATCCGAATAATCAATGCAAGTTTGCCACTTGCCATTGGGCTTCAGAACTAGCAAAGGGTTGGCTTTCCAATCAGGGTAAAAAGCATCTAAGAAAAACAAATTTTCATTCAACTTTTCGACCACTTCTTTCAGAGATTTCTTCCTTTCATCGTCCAAGAGCCTTCTTTTTTGTTACTTCAGTGGGAAGCTTTTGTCCATGTTGAGTGCATGGCTTATAATGTTTTGGCTGATAGTAACCATGTCTGAGTGCGACCATGCAAGTACATCTTTATTTCCCCTTAGGAAGCAAGTTAATTTTTATCTCGCATCCTTGGGGAGGTTCTTCCATATCCTTACCACCTTCGTGGTATCCTTTTCATCGAGCTCCAATTCTTCGAGCTCCTCTATTGGATCAAGATCGGCCCTATCTTCTTCTACTTTGGGGTCGATCTCTTCTTTGACTTCAATGATTGTCCCGCTTATTTCTTGGATGACAACAAGTGCCTTTGCACTTGTTTGGCCCTTCCCTCTCATGGAAATGCTATAACATTCCTGATTGGCTAAATGATCTTGCTTCAGTGTCCCAATGCCAATAGGTGTTGAGAACTTGATGGACAAGTGCCTAACGGATGACACTACCCCCAACTCAATTAGGGTTGGTTTCTCGAGCAGTACATTATAGGCTGATGGGGTGTCCACCACTATAAACTCCATCATCTTGGTTACTGAGACTGGATAGTCTCCCAAGGTTACTGGGAGCTCGATGGCACGTGCTGGCTATCCCTTCTCTTAAAAATTTGTATAACATCGTCGCACAGGCTTTCAAGTCTCGAACTGTGAGTCCAATCTTTTCCAAAGTGGCCTTGTAAAATATGTTAACCAAGCTCTCGTTATCTATCAAGACTCGATGCACCCTTTTATTGACAAGATGGAGTATGATGACCAATGGGTCATTGTGGGGGAACTAGACGTGCGATGCATTTTCTTCTATGAAAGTAATGGGTTGAGTTTCAACCATTTGTTGTTTTGTAGCTCGTGGTTCAGGTTCATAGGGAGATCCGTCCCCCATCTTGAGCTCGTTGACATATCTTTTCTAGGCATTTCAACCCGACCCAGCGAGGTGTGGTCCTTCGAAAATGGTTACCACATCCTCCTCATCTATCGGGGGAGGTCGATCGTCCTCCTTGGTGCACGTGGTCGTGTTCTATTCGGCAAGCTATGTAAGAGCTGCCCTCTGTCTAGCCGACACTTGGGCTGGATTTCGGTTTCTTACATATTTCCCTAAATATCCTCTCAAGATCAGACCTTCGATCATGTCCTTCAGTTGTCTGCATTCATCGGTGGTATGACCGACGCCTCTATGGAATCGGCAGTATTTATTGGTGTCTCTCTCTGATTTTTGATTTTGCATTGGATCAGGTCGTTTAAACGGGACCTAATTTTCGTTTGCAATAAAAATGTTTTCCCTATTTTTTGTAAGCTTGGTATACACTGTATAAATGGAGAAATATTTATCTCCTTTTTTTCTTTTTCCCCTCGTCTGCCTTCGGGTTATTCCCTTCATTTTTCTTCCTTTTTGAAGGGTTGTCTCCTGAGGGCCGCGACATTGATGGGGAAACCGAGGTCGAGGTTGAGTTGACATTTTTCATTGTAGTTATAACAAGCTGGGGTCAGTTTTAATGCTGGCCTCGCCTCTTCTACATTCATGAATCTTTGAGCCCTTTTATTGAACTCAATTATTGTCCTTATTGTTTTCCTTTGCATATCGTCCCAAAGGGGACTTCCTGGAAATACCCCAGCTCGTACTACCATAAGATGACTATTGTCATCGACATTTTGGGCTTGTGCCACCTCTATGTTAAACCTTGCCAGATAGCTCTTCAATGACTGTCCCGGTTGTTGTCTAACATTATTCAAGGCCGAGGCTTCAAGTTTGACGCCAACCATGGCTTTGAATTGTTTCTTGAACTCTTTTGCTTATTGTTCCCAAGATGAGATCGAATGCCTTCGGAACTTGTGGAACCAATTTTTTGCTGGTCATGTCAACGTGGTTTGAAATAGCATGCACTTGAGCTTGTAACCAACGTTGCGGGCGCGCATTATTGTGTTAAACGTGCTCAGATGGTTGTATGGGTCTAAGTTCCCATCAAGTGGAACCACGTGGGTTATCTTGAATCTGTAAGGAAATGGAGTGTTTGATATGTGCAGAGTAAAAAGCTCGAGCTCCTCATCAGAGTTGTTTGCCTTGTCCTTATTCCTTTCATCTATAAGGAGTTTGAATGCTCTTTTGAGTTGGTTGATTCTTTCTTGGACCAAGTCCACCAGAGGTTGAGATTGCATTTGGGGCAGCTGGTTATTGTTTGTGAAAACTCCAGGTCCCTGCCCCAGTACAGGGTTATATTGATTCCCGCATACTGGCTGCATTAACATTTTTCGGCTATTCAAATGTGCCCATAAATCCGGGTTGGAAGGGTTAGCCTAACCTCGGTTTGGATTCAGATGATCTCAAAGATCAAGGTTCTCATAATTTTGGTATTGTATACACCCACCGACCTACTGAGGTCCAAACTTCCCCTCATGAAACTAACATTTTTTTTGGATGTTTGGCTCGATGGTTGTGAGGTTGGTCTTCCACTGGCCCACTCACTCTAGTCATTTAAAACCTCGACATATGGCTTACTACTGGCTGGGATGCTCTATGTCCTCGGGGAGCTTCTCATTCAACCTTGTGTCCAGGCTGAGCCATGTGGTTTCAATCTCGACTACCACTCTGAGAGGGTCTTTGGGGTGCTCGTTCTCCTGCCCAGTTCCCATTAAGAGTTTGATGGGGTGCCTCTCAAGCAAGAGATGAGTGTCTTATTGGCAGCGGATGATGCCTTATTGGTGACGGCGAGGGCCTCCCATTGTTGGGCCTGGAAGGTCTAGAATTGGCACGAACTAGCTCCAAGTTGTTCCTGATAGGCTCGGGGTTATTATTCTGAGCTACAGAGGGAGCTCGTTTCTTCCCCGTTCCCACAGTTACACTCACCGTAGGGTTGCCACTTGTAGCATTTTGAGTGTTTCTCCCAGGGCGACCATTGTTGGTATTCTCCCTAGGCGTCGACTGAGCTTGTTGGGCCATTTGTTCGGCATTCTTGTGGCCGTACTCCCGCGAGGATGCCCACTGGTCCTCCGAGGAGGTGCTTGTGACTCAGATTCTTAGCTAGCCAATTCCTCGTGACGTCGTGTGGCTTCAGCCAGCTATTCGTGCAGTCTGCGATTATAGTATAAATCCTCGTCGGGCTTGGGAGTTGGAGTAGGTGGCCCCCTAGAATCAGATGATGCACTTCCTTCATCCGAGCCCTGATCTACCATGGGCTACTTCCCAAGCCTTTGAGGGTAGTTCTCAGTTTGAGGAGTTCATTCCTCAGGGATTTGTGGCAATGGTTGCCCACCAGTTCCAGGATTGCTCGTAGTGGCCATTGATGCTGTACATGAGGATTTTGATTAAACAATGCAGAAATTTGTTCAATGCTCTCAATGAAAGCACCAAATTGTTGACGCCATTTTTCGTCAACTTAGATATGAAGAGAACTAAACAATGTTGCAGAAAAAATAGAAAAATTCACAAGCTTTTTACGTGGTTCGACGGTTAAAATTTGCCTAGTCCATGAGTCAATATTATTTATCTCAACACTGTCTCAAAGCTTTCTCAGGAAGCAATTTGGCAAATTCGTTTCTAGTCGAATTTGTGCATGACCACAAATAAAATTCACCAGGCTATTTATAGGTCTGGTTGACAGAATATCTTCCCTATGTTTCAGGAAGTTACAATCAATCATTTAAATTTGAAATAAATACAAATAAATGCATTAATTACATAATATCTCATGATAATATGGATTTAATTATCTGGTAACAAAAAATCCCTAAAGAATAGGGATTTCCTAACAGTTGTTGTGTGCGAAACGCATCGCTGACCTTGATTGTAAGGTTGATGCACTTTCGAAACCGATCCAAACTTCAAGCTCTTCATTCTAGTCAACCTCCTCCTCATCTAGCGATTTTTCCAAAATCATTCTATGAAGAAGGTCAATGCCTTCGAGCCTGCGACCTAAGCTCAAACAATGTCACTCATGCTCGAGTGTTAATAGCTGACCAGACTTGGAGTCATGTCAATTTATACAAGTGTATATCCAACACTTTTATTTTCGAGCTTACTCTTTTTGAGCCTACATTTCGAGGCTATTTATTTATTCTCGAAATTTGGTTTTAACAATTATCTAATCTAATCACATCACAACGTTGACCATATGTCAATTCAATCTTAATTCTGAGTGATTAATATTCTGCTAATTGTATTATTCAAGTCTTTTGATTTGTTCGTTACCGGGTTACCCTACGAACTAGCTCATACTTACATATTGGAGATTTGGTAGTGTAATTGAGTGGGAGTATTTATCATAGACATGAAATCTATAGCTTCTGTTTAAGAAGTGAAACGATGATTTCCTTATAGCTTTGTTCAAGTGTTAAATGATAGAGTACTCATTTCTGTAATTAAGTTTACTGAAATATCATTTACAAGGAACTTAGTGGGAGTTAAGGATAAAATACCAATGAGCAATAAAACGGTAATTTGCACCCGTCCCAATGGTAAATCCTCTATGGAGGATTGAATGATGGTTATGGTTATAACAATGTATAACGTATTTATATTTGGTGTAAAGCGTTCTATGAATTCAAGAGTACAATTCTTAGTCTATAGTGGAGTGATGGGGAATTAATAAGGTAGTGAGATTAATTGTTATAAATAAACTCATTGTAACTTATTGGAGTTTGAGTTCATGGATCCATGGTTCCCATGTCATCTCTTATCAAAATGAACCTAGTAGTCTTGAATAATTAATTTAATTATTAATTATAAAAATATCATATTGACTAGTTCATTGGAAATAAATAATGTTAAATTATTTATTGATATTTTGTGAGAAAAGAAATCGAAGAAACTTTAAGGATTTTATTGCAAAGTCTCAAATATAGAGTATTATAGCCAATTGAGACAATTTTGTTAATATTGATAAATTGGTATTAATATTAATAAAATGGATTAAATAAAGGTGAAAAATATAATTGGTTAATTTTGACAAGTATTTAATTAATTATAATTATTAAATGATTAAAATAAAATGGGAAACTAAAACCTATTTTATGTCCTAGCTAATTGCATATATATACTAGTGTTATAGAATGTATTAGGTCAGATGAATTTAACAAGGTAAAATTTCACTCATAATATTATATACCTAGTCGCCCACTCTCTCTTACTTTTCTCTCTAGGAAATCTCTTCTCATGTGTTGAGACTTGCCCAGACAAACACTAGGTAGTTTTAGAGAAAGACTTGGAAGACTATGGTCTTGTTTCAAAGCGGTTTGGATTCCTTGAAATACCTAGCATTCAACAAGGACAAAGGTTAGGGAATCCAAAGGGTGTAGTCATTGTTCCGCTACACATCTTGTAAGTACTCTAATGGTTTTATTATTGTGTTTACAAATCTCTGTATGAAAATCACATCTATGCATGTATTTATTTTTTCTATTGTATGTTATTTTGTGCAATTGGGAGCATGCATATAGACTTATATAAATGAGATACTACACAATATGCATCAAATATAGATGTCAGGGTCACATGTTTGTCCTCCTTAGGGTCGTACATCCCATACCTTTATGCGTACCTTGTACCTGATTGTTGTTCTTACATTTCCAAGATACATATTTTCTCCATGCTTCCTTGTATTTTGCTAACTGTGGGAAAGCTTTCAAGTTATCATAAGTAACATCTTTAGTTGCGCTCACTAATTCTATCTTGACACCAAATGATGTCTCGTATGTACATGTTGTGAGAGGTCGATATGTGAGGGTGCTTCGCTGATGGCACACGCGGGAGACCTAGCAAGAGCCTCACATAGTGAGGGAAACATCTAGAGGTACCCCTATTCAGGTGCTTAGGCATGCGTGGGAGGCCAAGTGAGGGCCTCGCATAGGGAGGGTGACCTTTCGGGGTACCATTATTCAGGTACTTCTAGTGCGTGGGAGGCCAAATTTGGACCTCGCATAGCGAGGGGGGGTATCTCGGGGCACCAATCTTCAGGTGCCTAGGCACGCACGGGAGGCCAAGCAAGGATCCTTCTTTGTGAGGGCGACCCCTCAGGGTACCCTTATTTAGGTACTTCGCACGCACGAGAGCCAAATTCAAACCTTGCATAGCGAAGGGGGGAATCTCAGCATACCTACATTTGGGTGCTTCGATGCTAGTGCAAGGCTTATCTATGGTCTCACACAGTGAGGCATGAAAGGTCCATAGAGTGTTTCACACAG
Source organism: Humulus lupulus (assembly GCF_963169125.1). NCBI lineage: Eukaryota > Viridiplantae > Streptophyta > Magnoliopsida > Rosales > Cannabaceae > Humulus > Humulus lupulus. Next base: position 152,937,791 of record NC_084801.1, read on the forward strand.
TGAGGCAACCTCTTTATCCGAAGGATTTAATGCACGCATTCAAGTTAGTGAGATACGAGAGGCCCTTCAAGGAGCCTTTGCATATTGACCTTAACACGTGGGAGGCCTTGAGTTCACAATTTAGCTTGTGTCGCTTGTGGGATCGATTTTTCCGTATGAAAACTTGCCCCTGAGTCTATGAGTACACTTTTAAGTATTCATGTAGAGTCCTTCCTACGTTCCTCGTATGATTTAAATGGAATTTGAGCTTGGCTTTACTTTAAGAGGTTTGGAAGGTTAAACATTGGTGTGTTATCTTATGGTGCATGAAGGAACACAAAATTTACCTTGGTGGTGTGTTTCTTTGTAGTTTATAAAGAAACACAAAAACCATCTAGCTAAGGTGGTGATCCAAATACACCCTTGAAATTGAATCAGAGCCAACCATTTCCAAGTGCGGATCCTAAGGTCGCCAATGCTTTTGATCCCCACCATAAACTTTAAATTTGATCCAAGGGATAGGAAGCGTTGACGCTTCCTATAAATACCCAAGGTTTTGACTTGTCTCCTCACACTACCAATTACTTATCCTAGTAATAATTTTTTGAAGTCACTTCCAAGAGTTCCTAGGTTCCATCCCCCACAGAAGCATTTTGTGAGGTAATTTTTGCCCCTTTGATTTTATTTTCTCTCTCTCTATTTTCTTTTAACTCCATCCATGTTTTCATTTTAGGGGTACAAGGTGTTCACACATTTCTAAAGCTTCGCTCTTGCCTATCACGCGATCCCTCTTCACACACCCAAAGGTCTGTCCTTGCACATCCACAGACCCACATACGTGCACCAAGGTATACCTTCCCCCAGTGATATATGTATGTCCCTTTTATTTTTTATATGCGGGCTGGGGCCATAGGTTATTATATACCTTTTCCTTAAGAGTTTCTTATTTCCATAGCATGTTAGGCGCGTACATAAGGGTCCTTCTCTTACTCCAATTGCATTCCTATTTTATTGTAGATATAGGGTTGTCTCCACAAAATTCCTTCAAAATTCCTTATGATGTCGAACCTATGGAGTTGTCATCATCTGACTCTAAAGCTGATACCCACAAACCTACAGCAGTTATCCTACCTTAGGCAAAAGGCATGGGGCCTTTAGAGTGAACTCAAATTCATCACCAGTGGTGGGGGTTTGGGTTCCTCTCCATGCCACCAAACATACATTGCCCAACTAAAATCAACCCTTCAAAATTGCATAGCCGAAATTGCTTGTCTAGAGAAAAATCTGCCTCCTAAACCTCCATCTCCCTATGGCACTAGAGCTCTAAACGTCGGGGGTCCTACTCATGGGGGTCTCTATAGTGATCCCCCTGAACATGAGTTTCTCTCCATGGTCTTTTCCTCGATTCTTCTTCTGTCCCTGGCCGGACATCATAGGGTCAAGTAGTATATGGGTTGACGTAAGACATGTATTTTTCGTAATTTTTACTCGTTGATGGTATATTTGTAATTTATGTGTTATGTGCTAGAGAACACATTATGATGTGGATATATTTATGTTATTCGGCATGAGTGGGTCCTCTCAAGCAATTTAGCGAAAAAGTAACAATGGGGATAACTTCCTGGCTCGAGGGAGTCGAGGGGTATTTTGGAAATTTCATATATTTTGAAACTACTGGTAAAATAAAATTAAGTGGTAAAATAATTGAACTTGATGGATTAATTGATTAATTTGTAGATTATTGGTTTAATTTGAGGTTTAGTGGGAATTGTACGCAAATGACAAAAATGCTCTTGAGGTTTCATTACAAAAATCACAGCTTTTAGTGACAACATATTTAGCGACGACAAGTAGTATTTCATCGCTATATTTAATTTCAGACACACCCCCAAAATTTTCTCTTCATTTCACGCGAAGCCTAATATAAAAACCCAAAAATCTTTTCATTTTCCTAATAATCTTGTCATTTCACTCTCTCCCACTTTGGTTACTCTCTCCAAGAACCCCAAAGTTGAAACCCTTAAATCCCAGAAGAACCCACCCAAACCTAGCCAAAATCTAAAGCTCCTCCTTTATCATCTCTCTGTTTTCCCTCCTGACCGAACAATTAGTACAAATAAGTATATTATCATAGATTCAAACACAGTAGACATTCAACTATAAACGATTTCATGACATGGTCATTCACGTGCCCTATAATTGGGGTGCACGCCCTACACTTGGTCCAACATACAGTTTTCCTACCTCAGGTCCAAGCACTGGATAAATAGAAACGACCCTCGAGCACGATCCCCTTTCGAGCCCTAGTGGTAACCTAGTCACAACCAAAATAAAGGATATCCATCAATGTCATGTGAATAAAGGTTTCCAAACCAAGTCCTAACCCCTAGAACCTCGAATTCCACTAAACAAGGTAGTAGGACCCTTCCCGAGCCCTTAGGTTCGAGTTTCAACCACCAAAAACTTATCTTGGCCAATAACCCAAATTTGAGTCGCAGCGCCCCTCACTAAGTGCCATGGCTCCCTACAAGTCAAAGAGCCCTGACCCTGAATTTCTCTGGACACGTTTCATGGCGTAGCCCCAATTCCCCTGAGTTCATACGGGCCGCGGTGCTCCAAGAATAGCCTAGCGGCGCAACCCCGCGAACCAAGAAAACTTGCGATTTTAAGAATCGCCCAACCTCCCAAAATTATCCCAACACTCGATTTTACTAACAATTGACCATGCCAATGGTCCCAACAACCTAGAAATATCCAAACCGACGTCAAAACTCAATCAACACCTCATAGAAACTAAGAATTGAAAAAGAACTTCTAGAACTCCAATGCTTTAAAAACCTCATAACTTAAAATATCAAATTACCTCTGATCAAATCATTTCCTAGCTACTCCCTCAATCTTAGAAACTCCCAGCACCAACTAATCTTCAATTCCCCAACTAGCCTTGCCCCAAAACTCAAGGAATCACTATTTTTCCTTCAACTTTCCAAGGCCCTAACAGTGAGAGTGAGAGAGAGAAAACGAGAGAGAGAGAGGGAGAGAGAATGAGTGTTGCATTTTATTATGATTTTATAAAGGCTTCTATGGCTATTGGCTTTTCACTGGATTTCTACTGGTTCGCTGGCAAAGCATTCCGTCTCTCTTCTTTCTTCATGTTCACATCTTCTACTCGGGCCTCGACAGAGTGTTTTTGATCTCATTCGTATTCTAACGAATTGTAATACTTAGGAATAGGCAAGAACTGGCTCTGTTTATAAGGAAAGAGGAGTCGCCTAGGCGATTAAGGTAATACAAGGCTAAGGAAAAGACCAAAATACCCCTAGTCTTTACCTTGGTTCTATAATGTCCTCAAGGGCAAAATCTTCCTTTCCCATCATTTCCCACCAAACCTCAAATAACACTACAAATTCACAATCATCCCCGACATACCCAAATAATCCCCAAATAAATTCCCAATCCCCGGTAAACCCTGATAATGTACTAAGTTACTAAAATACTCCTAGGCTTACCCCAAGCTAAGTATTAGACCTCAGTGTGACTTTTCTACTAAATTGCTTAATAGGGTCATTTCCTGTCGAACAACTAAAATTTATCCACATAATAATGTGGTCTCCATTATAGTGCATATATACTCATAGTGCAAAATTACTAAAATGTCATTTTTAATAGAAACGGGCCTATAAGCACATTTAATACACTTAAACATGCATAAGCAGTCATATCAAAATATAACTCATATAATTCATGTAATCACACATGTATAATTACAATTAACACATAAAAATCCAATTATGCCATCTTGGCATAGTAACCAATGCACTAAGCCTTATTAGTGAATTTGAGACGTTACATTTTTAGTCCAGCAAAACTATTAAATTTTCTGTTCTCAAATTTCTGCTAAATTTTGGATATTAAAGATTGTTGTAGTTGATCATTATTTATTGTATTTGTTTGGAATATTGAAGATGATTTTCCAAATTGATTGTCTTTGAGACTAATTCTCAAATACTTGGTCTGTTTGTGTAAAAACTGGGTGACCATAAAATGTTCTTAAATGTTCTTACTTTTATTCTTGCATTGAGCATAAGTGATATAAAGGAGGCTCTAACCTTGATTCTCTGCTTGTGATTTCTCTTTGATTTTCTTTATTTAAAGGTTATTACTTTGTTTACTAGTAATGTCTTCTATCATGGTTTTTCTGGATGTCAAGTATTATAAACGTGCCTTCTTATAACTCATATATACCGAAATGGATTTCTCTGTCTATGTTTTCACCTAATAGAATGTGAAGCAAGAGGTTGGTTAAAGATTGATGAAGATGGAAACCAATACACTATATTTGTATAACTGTTTAGATTCATAGATAGCACACGGTAACGTTTAAAGAGGTATGGTTGGCTTTTATTTTGATTTGTGAATTTTCATTTAACTTATTTTTTATATTTAGGTTGATTGGTTAAAGATGTTTATACTTTCTTTTCTTCTTAACTTGTTTGAGTTTCAAAAATCCTTGTATAATAATCACTATTAAAACACTAGTGAATAATTAATATTTCAATGGTTGCATTGTGGTTTTTTAATGTGTGTAAACAAAATTTTCTGAAACCAATATAATATTTTGATTTGATAAATCAATTCAATTTGGTTTAAATTAATTTCACTAGTACCATTTTTCTTTTCTTTCATGTTTATGACCACAATTATTATATTTAGAAGAGCTTTTTTACGTGTATATACGTTACATTTACACTTGTCTTTTTTAATCTAAAATTGAACTTGAACTGGAAATATATGTATATATATACTTCTATTAGAATTATTCGTTGATTTGTACTAGTTGAAGGCAGTGTTTAAATATTCTAATGTGTATATATTTATCCATTATATTCAATTAGATATCTTTTTCTTATAGTTTGCATTTATGAGATGAACATAGGTATTGATGCTCTCTAAATTGCATTCATTTGAGGACTTATCCTTTTTTTCTTTTTTCTTTTTTTCCTTTTTCTCAATTTTATAATGCTTCATGCAATGGTTTGAAGGAAAGCTTGTGTTGAAGCTATTGTCTCCTAATAAAAGGTGCAATTGGTTCTATTGTTCTTTATGTGTTATATAATTAAAAATATTTTCTTCTGGGTTACTTGCTAATGATTTTAAATGTGTCATCTTACAAGTTAGATTTTCTTTTGTTCTTTTGCATAATACATAGGGTTAAATGATAGGCTCCATGGACCTTATTAGGCTCTATGGTTCTCTGTGATGTTTTTTAAGTTTTTTATGTGATTCAAATCTATTAAATAATTTGTTCCAAATTCTGCATTGGCTTGTTATGTGCCAGACTATATTTTGGCTTGTATGATACCACATAAAAAAATGTGTTATATAAACATATGTTTATATATATGTGGTTTCAATGTCACCATCAGAACCCTATTTCTTTCCTTTAATAATGATAATAATACATTATTCTGAAATAGTTTGAATGACAATAAATGGGGCATCATTAGAAGCAACCCCACTGAATTATGTTGTTGACTAATTGGCTTGAATGAAATATAGATTTTAAGTATGGGTGAAAAACTGATTTTGGTGAGATTCTTTGGTTGTAACATCTTAATCAATCTGCTTGCAGAATTTGACATTACTTTGGATTTGTTTGAACTAACTTATATACTTTCTATCTATATATGTTATATTGGAAACTAGTTTTTATGCCTCTTTTGCATATTTAAACATTGTTTATTGTTTTATTGATATAAGCTTTGTAAAGATAATTGATAATGTGTGAAACTTGAAGTATTACTTGTACTATTTTGAATATTTTCTTGTTCTATACATTTTTTCTACTTTTCTTCGTTATTGTTTAGTTTTTAGCTGATACAAATGGTGAAAACCAATTATTTGCTCATTTTCTAATAAATATAGGGTATATCCAAAGTCCAATGCTATTTTTCTAATAAGTTGAGAAACCTTTTGTTTATCGTTGTCTTTGTTTTTATTTATGGAGTGTGATGGTATAATCTCTGGGAAAGATATTTTTACCATTATGCCAATTCACATATATGCATGATTGATTTTCTTGAATAAAACCAATAGGTATCATATATATCTTTCAATTTTTCATTAAAGCTATTCTTTTATTCAATCTTGAGTTGTTGATAGTGTTTGGGGCCATCTATTCTCTACTGTACTTAAATAATCAAAACTTGTGTTACATTCAAATCCAAGAGGATAAATTTTCACGTGATAAAATCAAGTTAGCTAAACTAGTTCACCCATGGATGTTGTTAGATGTGTTTAGATATAGTTTACTATGCTCATTTGTTTCAACAAATTCTCATAGGCATGGAACATATCTTTTTGTTGAATATAACTTCAAATAATTTGGAATCAAAGTACAAAACATAGAATCAAGTCTCCAGAAGTTAGGTTCTTATTCTTGAATCTGAATATTTCTAATTTGTCAAGTGTTTTCATTAGATTTGGATGCATGTTCTTTTGTTTTTGGTTTATTTTCTGTAATTGATGTTAAGAGTTTCAATGAATTATATATTTGGGTAGAAATTGACTCATTGTGCTATGTACTCTTTTGTATTTGGTTAATTTAATGAAGTATACTATTTTTTTTCAGGCTAATCCAGAAACAGATAATCATCCTAGTGTCACTGGCACTTTTTAACAACTTCATCGCAAATCTACTAGAGCCTATGAAAGAATAATTATGCCGAAAAGAAACATGTAAGTTAATGTTTGCAAATTTCATGGTCAAGGTTTTTTTCATCAGGCAGCTTTTATATGTGTTGTGTATAATGCAATTTGAGTACACGGTATCTTGCATAATCGCATCTGTGATAGTTTGCCTTTTCTTGATTTGCTTAAATTTCTTTTGGAATAATTGTTTTCATTATAGTGTTAAAAGTTTAATAGATTTTGTTCTCTAAAAGCTTCCTTGAACAATATTGAATCTTTTTTGCCTTGGTTAAATTTGTTGACTGCCTTTTTCACTATCAACTAATTTGAGAGTATAAAGAAAATAATACAAAAGAACACATGGGTTTTACGTGGTTCATGCTATAAAAGAGCCCTAGTCCATGTGTCTATGGTATTTAGTGAGCTTGAAGCTCATTTTAGAAAGCTTCAATAGTGGTTCTCAGGCAGCGTATATATTGCACTTAGTTACAGAGTTTCTCTCTCTAAATTCTGAACCCTTTACAAGGAGATACCCCAGCCTTATTTATAGAGGTTGGGGTCATTAATGTTAATCATCTATCATTAATACAAAACTCCTCCATCTTGGGGTACTAATCTTGATTTAATACAAAAAGGATTGCACTATATAAAGACTAAGACCCAGGTGGATTGCACGGGGCCCATCTCAGAAAGTTGTTCACCAGCTTTATGAGGAACATGTCTCTGACAGTATCAGGATGCGGCGCACATTTGCCCATGTCAGGCGGCGTTGTGAGAAATGCCAATTGTCGAGGGTACAAACTGGACACCACTAATCGAGGCTCACCAAAAGTTTTCATGTGATCCTCTGGTGGCCCATACCCGCAGTGACTGACACCTAGCATCGCTTATAAGCCCAAGGACCAGAATCCTAGATCTAAAGGATGGGTGAGTGAAGAGAGCCTCATGGGATGTTACCTCACCTAGAGACATCCTCGCCTCGAGGACAGGCGTCGGGGCATGGCCTTACTTGGAGACATTCATGACTTGGAGATTGGCTCGAGATGTGGCCTCACCTAGAAACATCCCCATTTTGAGGACAGGCCTCGAGACGTAGCCTCACTCAGAGACATCCACGACTCTGCCGGACTGGATTTCCTGGAAGATCCCACACTCTGAGAACTCCATGACTTGTCGCTAATTACTCCTAAATGCTACGTATCGTGTGGTGAAAACACGTACAACATTTGTCCCCCAAGTCTTCAATCATCCTCGGACAGTGGAGACTTAGACAGAGGAGTAATTCAAAAAGATCTTCAGGGGGGAGATGTTTGGGCTTCCCTTGATGCCACTCTGGAAAGTCACGCCACGTGTTTACTCCCTATTCTTGACCCATCAATTCATGCAATTAATGAGGTGCTAGCTCCACAGCCCAAACCATCCACTCCATACTCTAGGCATCCCTTCGCCCCGTACCTGAGGCATCCTTTTTCAATGCTAATGATCACGATCCATGCCTTCTAAATCCTGGCTGTTGGATTGTTCTTGAGTACCTACGTTGTAGGTAATCCAACAGTCGGGGTGGTATTTCTTGTCCCCATCCCCCCCCCCCCCCCCCCCCACAGATTCTGTGAGTATAAAAACTCGAGAACCACCTCTTAGTATTCACCTTACCCATTTGAAATTCAAAATTTCCACCTGATAACCCTCTCTTCTTTCGTAAGCTTCACAAACCTTCAACCATTCGTGGGTTTCCTCTGCAATTCTGTACGGTTAGTAAGAATCTTCTTACTTCTAGGTCAACGGAAAACGATTCTTCAAAGTTCATACTCGTTACAGCACCTACCAACACTTTATCTCGAGTAAGTATTTACTGGTTTTGTGTTTGCATCGAATTTCATTTGAGGGTTAAGGTGAATGCCTATGAATGGGCTTTTTTTGGCACTAGAGGGGCTATTTCGACCTTCTATAGATCTTTTTAGGCATATTTTGATCTTAGAAGTGGCCAAAATAGGCTACTGCACACCTGATGCACATTTTGTCTTTCTGGGCACTTAACCAAAATCTGGAAAACTCCCAAATTCCGACAATGTTCATAATCTCCAGTGGTATTCTCCAGCGTCGACTCCTTGGTCTCGAGGACACCCCAAGTCTTAGAAATTCCCTTCTCTTCTCCCCGAGTAGTAATCTTAGGATTTCTCATGTTTTGGCCCTCTTTTCTTTGGTTAAAATACTAACTGCTTGGTTTTCATCTATGATGTCCGAGGAACTACGATTGCTACACTAACAAGGATTTTACCTCTTCGATCAGAAAATCCTTGACATGGCTCGAGAACACTGTGTCTGATAAGATGGCGCGAGGGCGAAAGCCAAGAACCAGTTAGGGAACTGGTTGTCCACTCTGATGGCCCGGTAGGGGAGAGGCCAGTACTACCGGTCCAAAGGGGGTTGACCATGGAAGAACTCAACCAAGCCCCTGTTCCACACCCCACTCAGTTGTACGAGGCTGGTGTGTTTGAACCAGAGGAGTACCGAACCCTGCTCCAACACCCCGAGGCCTTGGAGGCCATCATGAGGCACTATGCAATCGAAGATAGATGTTTGGTGGGCCTTTGTTGGGAATTCGAAAGGGCACACCGCAGCGTGAATGATCTTGGCGCATGGTGCCAAGCCTGCCTGATGCCTGGGGCCACCCTGCCCTTGCATCAATATTTCTTGGACTTGTTAAAGTTTGTAGGGATAGCTATTTTTCAACTCTCCCCCAACGCATACTGGGTGCTCGCGGGGATGTACGTTCTATATTGGAAGCAGAACTGGCCCACACCTTCCCTGGCGGAGATCCTGTACTTCTATAGCTTCCGCACCACCCCGAGGAAGAAGACCAACCGGGATGGGTACTACGCCCTGATAAAGTACGCCACCTCATCCCCCGAATACAAGGCTCCCCATCTCAATGAGAACCATTCTCGGGATTACAAGGACACCTTCTTCTTCACGAACAGGTTTTTGACCCGTAATAACCCAACCATGATTCTCGAATTCTTCAGGGTTAGTGAGTATCTCCCCGGCCATTCTCTTTTTTCTTTGTTTCTTTGATTAATTCATGTTCTTTACTTGGTCACTGTTGAATATGTCCCTTCTGCCAGACTCCATAAGTCCAAATCTTTGAGGACCGCCTCCAGGAGATGAAATCCCTCCCTAGGCAAGATCTACAGCTCAACTTTTTGGTGGACAACGTCGTCGAGTCGGGGACATCTTAGTGCAGGGTAGAAAATCAGCAATCTTGAGCAAACCAAGTATCGCCAATCAAAGAAGTCCTGGGAGCTGGAACCCGACACATCAATTATATTGGTGGGCACTATAATGTCCTCGTAATCTAGGACCCTTACACTGTGTACCTTAAATTGTGTCAGACTTGCTAATCAAGTCATTTGGCTTAAAACGTGTAACTATGGTTAATGTCAAGGGATAGGGTTAAAAATATTGGTCAAAGGAATCGTTGGCTTTTATTTAAAAAATGTCATACATTCGTGGGATCCCAAAATATTACAACCAAATTCTTAAAGAAGTGTAGGCATATCAAAGATTACATCCAGCCGACCTAAGCGGAAAAAACAGGGCTACGACCCTAGTTCCCCTGAGATATCCTCGGCCGTGGTGGTCGATCAACCGCATATGTACATGCCGCCACCGAAGCTCTCCAACTCATGGTTGGTCAAGCTTTCCCTTCCCCTTACCTATGCCACAAAACACCTGTGAGCCAAGGCTCAGCAAGAAAACTCTACATGTGCATAAACAGAAAATACAGATTTCCAGATGCTTCTCCAGCATGTCCAGCAATAATAACCTACGCATACAATCATGTAGTTACAAACAAATGGTCATTGGACCAATTTGGGGCGGCTGCCCTGAATAGTTGACCATAGAAGCAACCCCGGGGCTTATGCTCTAGCTATGTGACCATAGAGTCACTTGGGGCCCTCGCCCTTTGCTCTGAGTAAGTAGCCATAGAGCTAGCCCAACACTTTTTGTTTTCCAATGAACATAGGGTCGACCAATTTAATCTAATTTAGGCCTAAGCCTTTCGACCAGCCCGCATCGCACTTTTGTCGTACTTGTCTAATAAGTCAAGCCCTGATCCAGGTATTCAAACTTCAAAACAGAAACAGGTATGAATTGGAATATCCCAACAAAACGAGTACGCATACATGTTAATCACATAACACCATCAAGTAACCATACTCATAATACTAATCATACCTATTTAACGGGGCCTCAGGCCCAAATCACATAATCCATGCAACAAACATGAAACACTTAAGAATGTATAGCAAACATAAACTGTAGATGCTCAAAACCCCATGCTTGTGAAAGGTCCAAACCACATGCCAAGGCCCCCCAAACGCCTAGACACCTAATTGTACCACTAAACCCATGGCCCATCATCTTCTCGCGAGGAGGTACATGAGGATATTCTCAGCATGCCCAGCACCCGTGCATCTCCACGGAACTTCTCAGTGTGTTAAGCACCCATGCACCCAGCGAGGCCTCGCCTCGCAAAGAGCCCCTCGCGCGTCCCATGGGATCTGCGCGCGCTGGCCTCGCGACGCTGCTTAGAATATGCGCGTGCTGGCCTCGCGACGCCACCTGGAATCCGCGCACGCGGGGCCTCGCTTTAAAGGGCCTCGCGTGCATGATGGCCTCGCCCCAAAGGGCCTCGCCCAAGGGCCTCGCGTGCATGATGGCCTCACCCTAAAGGGTCTCGCCTGCGTGATGGTCTCGCCCCAAAGGGCCTTGCGCGCATGATGGCCTCGGCCCAAAGGGTCTCGCCCAAGGGCCTCGCGTGCGTGATGGCCTCGCCCCAAAGGGCCTCGCGTGCATGGTGGCCTCGCCCCAAAGGGTCTCTCCCAAGGGCCTCGCGTGTGTGATGGCCTCGCCCCAGGTCCTCGCGTGCATGATGGCCTCGCCCCAAAGGGTCTCGCCCAAGGGCCAATGCGCGTAGGTGCTTCCACAGCTTCGTGCCTCACAGTCATGTTGCTTCGAAGGTGTATATGATACCCTACGCCTCGCGGGTGCACACGGTGCCAGGACCTCCCCACATCCTCGCGAAACCTCACTAGCCTTATAACATGCTATACCCACCTCGTTGAAAAGGCCCTATGCCACTTAGTGAGGTTAGGGCCACCAACGAAGTGCACTCTCTCCAGTTAGCCAATTGGGACCACTTACAAGAAGGTCAACCAGATATGTCGTTCAAGGTGGCCCACAAGAGACAAAAAATACAGACAAGGTACCTCTAAATAGGTACATGCATGCCTGGAAGGACCAAGGGGCAGACCTGACACTTGTACCCGACAAGTAGTGGCGGTTAGGAGTAGTACGAGGAATGGCAGCACCACCTCCACGTCTCTAAGATGCACTAGAGCCGACCACCACTCTCCTAACACCACTACACCTGATACCACTCTCTTGAGAATGTACTCGTGTACCATCTGGTCCCCTGGACCACACTGTATCATGGGTCATTAGAGCCTACTATAAAATGAACCCCACTTCCACATGGAAGGGGGTTGGAAAAAATACTGTAGCACTACACCATAAGAAATACAAATTCAGTTCACCATTTTTCTTCTGCAAGTGTTCTTTGAGTTTCCAATTAGATCTTTAAAGTTTTTCTTTTGATAATCTCTACGTTTCTAATTTTCTAACTTAACTTGGTTGATGAGTTCTCACCGTCAATAGTTTGGCGCCGTCTGTGGGAATGATAGATTGCTAGTCACTTTTCTTTCGTCGATTCCGATAAGAAAAAAATGTTGCGACGTTCGAAACGGTTGAGAGAGCCGCGCGAGGTGGAAGTCCACCTTGACGGAGATCAGCTAAAAGCCTCCATGAAGGATCCTCCTCCACCTGCAAACATGGAGGCCCCAAGGGAGCCTGAGGTGCCCAGAGACGAAAGGGAGGCCTCGTCCCCGGCAGTCCCACCTGAAGAGGATCGCCCAACGTCGGCGGCTGCCCCAGCAAGGGGCGCCGATGAGTTCCTGCCTCCAAGGCCGCCGCAGGTGCCAAACCCCCGTCGGCAGGATCCAGGCCCATCGAAGCGCCGGACTGACAAGCACCCTCGGGTCCACTCCATGAGCTCGAGTTCTAAGTCTCAATTCTACGAAGATGAGATACGAGAACTTCATCGTATGAATTAGAAGCTAGAAAACACACTGGAGAACATGCAAGAAGTGCTAAATGGCCTGTTGCAAGGGAGATCACACGTGACACTCCCTAAGCAGAAAGAGAGAGGCCAGGAGGGGGTAGAAACCACCGTCCCAGTAGATGATGGACGGACCCGACTCTCCACTAGTAACACCCCCTGGACGAAGCAGCATGAACGCTCCGGACAGTCGAAGCAGCCACAGGGGCCAGGGCTGAAGACCAATGCTGCCCCTCGTAATGATGTTGAGGACACCTCAGATCTACGGGAAGAACTCAACAAAAAGAGGGCGGGTAAAAGGACCACGCCCCCTGCAGTGCCCCGGGGAGGCGAAGGAAGGGGGGATCCTGACCCATCCACGCTGAGAGATTCCTTGAACAAGAGGAGGCAAAACTTGGACACAGAAATGAGAAGCCTACGGAGCAAAATCGTCACTGCCTCTGGAGGTCAAATCTTTGAGGATGAGTTCAACCACAAGTCGCCCTTCATCAAGGAGATCCAAGCCATCCGGCTCCCAGCCAACTTTAAGGAGCCCCATATGACCCCCTACGAAGGAAGCACAGATCCAAAATACCATCTGGACGCATTTAATGATCTGATGAAATTGAGGGGAGTTAGTAGCGGAGCCAAATGTCACTGCTTCGCTGTCACACTGAAAGGACCTGCGTACAAATGGTTCAAAAGACTTAGACCAGGGTCCATCAGATCCTGGCAACAATTTTCTGATGAATTCCTCCAGCGGCACCACGCCGTACGGGACTACACGATGCCAGGCACCAGCCTTGCCAATGTGAAGCAAGGAGAAAATGAGAGTCTAAAGAGCTACATTCACAGGTTCAATATGGAGGCAGCTAAAGTAGGGAGTTTGACCCGCAAAGAGCTAAAAATGGCCATCACAGCTAGAGTGCGCCTGGGCAGCAAGTTATGGGATAACATGCTCAAGAGGGAGGTCACAGACTTAGATGATTTCTATGAGCGAGCACAAAAATATATTCGCGTGGAGGATGGTCACGAGAGCCTCAAAGCCGGAAAAGGCCAGTCGCCCCCAAAACCTTCGTTCCAAGAAAATCAAAGCGGTGCAAAGAAGAAGGGGGTCTATGAGGGAACGAGAGATGATCGACCCCGGAAGTATCGACGCCCTGATGAGCGCATACAGGGCCCCTACACCTTTTATACTGACCTCACCCATGCGAGAGAGCATATTTTCGTTACGAACGAAAACCAGGTCCCTTTCAAAAGGCCCCCGCCAATGAAAAAAGACCGGTCTAAAAGAGACCCCAGCAAGTATTGCCAGTATCACAAAGATATCGGCCATACCACCGCGGAATGCAACCATTTGAAGGTGTAAATCGAGGAGCTCATCCGCAGGGGACATTTGGGAAGATATGTGTGCAAGGAGAACCAGAGGCTAGAAGAAAGAGCATCCCCGCCACGGGCACGAGAGGTGGCCCCAAAAGTACAGGGAGAGCTCAGGACCATCTTTGGAGGACCAGGATTCAGAGGCGATTCAAGGAAGGGACGAGACAAATATGCCAAGGAGGCCAGACAAAGTCCACCACCGTGCGTCTTAAGTTTGGAGCAACGCCCCTCGAAGAGTTTCAAGGGAGAAAATGACTCGATAACCTTTACTGCAGTAGACGCGCAAGGGGTACATTTCCCTCATAATGACCCCCTGGTGCTAACTGTCCAGCTTGCGAACATGAGAGTACATCGGGTCCTAGTGGATAATGGAAGCTCTGTAGACATCCTACATCGTCCCGCTCTGGAGAAAATGGAACTGAGCGTCCAACACCTAAAACCCTGCAATACCTCCCTTTACGGGTTCACAGGGGACTCGATACAGCCCCTAGGTGCAATTGAATTAGCCCTCACCATGGGGGAACAACCCAGGCAAACCACCATAATGGCAAACTTTGTCGTGGTGGATTGCCCCTCAGCCTTCAATTTGGTATTAGGGAGACCCTCTCTGAGAGAATTGAAGGCGATCACTTCTATTTATCACCTAGCTATGAAATTCCCAACCCCTGGGGGAGTAGCATGCATGAAAGGGGAGCAGAAGGAATCGAGGGAATGCTATAACATGTCCCTCCGCACGGCCACAAAACCATCGGTGCCGATGACAATGGTTGTGTATGAAGGCGCGATCCACACGAGTTGGACCCACGAGTTACAGAACACCTCAAGAAATGCTACCAGTGAGGCCTCTGCACCTGGTGCATAGATGACCTATGTTTAGTTTGTTCCTTGTTATGTCAGCTTAGTGAGTAAGAATCAAAGAGGCTACCTGGGTAACCTCCCAATTAGATGTAACCCTTTTTTTTTATATGACGTTGTAAACCACATGCTATGAATGAAACTGTTCGCAACTTCACGTGTTATTTTTCTTCTCTATGCGGGCATCAGCCAAAGTGCCTGCCGAAATAAATTTCACCAAACACTTGGGGGGTAGGACAGGAGGCAAAAGCATACAACAAGCAAGAGGATCCTAAAAAAGACTTCTCGCATCAGGAGGATCCAAAAAAGGAGGAACCCAAAAGGACCCCTTATATCAGGGCCTTAAACCAGTTCCTTAAAGGGACTCCTCGGAACCTAAAAAGGGCTCCTAAAATGGACCCTCTATCAGGAGGATCCCAGAAAGGGCTCCTAAAAAGGAGGATCCTAAAAAGGACCCTCTATCAGGAGAATCCTAAAAAGGGCTCCTAAAAAGGAGGATCCTTGAAAGGACCCCTTGTATCGCGGCATGGTGAACCCTAACAAACAGGGAGGAGACCTTGCAAGGCATCTCCTGAAGTTCATAAGGATTAGCTACCCTTACGAGCATCAAGGAGGCCAAAAGGTCTAATAAAAAAAAACGAGCTCCCAAATAAAGGCAGATACTCTCTCAAAGGGAGAAGCCCCAGAAAGAGCACCTGTCGATAAGCCTAGAGCGGCCACCAAGCCGTCTAGCCAAAAGGGTCCTAAAGAGACCCTTGCAAAAATAGTACTATGAATAATGACGAGAAGGACGCTTCTCGCAAAAAATAATAAGCGCGCGCAAAAATATATAAAAGGATAGCTAGAACCCAAGGGGTTAATATATCCTTATAAAAGTAATCAAGAGGCACCAAAAAAGGACCCATTGAACCCTTTCACATGGGCTGCAAAGGACCTCTAGTCTGATAAATAAAAGAGGGGAATCTACCAAACCCCATCATACAGTCTCAAAAAGACCTCAAACACAGAGGAATAAGAGATGATTAACCACATATGTATATATTAAAAAAGAGTCTTCGTAACATGGCAAGATTTAAAAAAAAATTATTACAAGCACAACAAGGCTCAAATGAGCATACACCCACAACAGGCTAACTGGCAAAGATTATGAAATAACAATCTCAGGACCTCCTGCCCCGGGCGTTCCACCCAGCTGCCCGGGCGACGGTATGCTCGCCAAAGGAGGAGAAATCGAATTTTGGATCCTGCCTCCATACACCATAGAGGGCGCGCTCTATAGACCTATACTCAATGGCTGCTCTGTCCGCCTCTAAGGAGGCAACCCTCTCCTGCAACGCAGCTACATCAGCCTTAGCAACCTCAAGTTCGGCCTCTAGGGAAGCGACCCTCTCCTGCGATGCTGCTGCGATAGCCTTGGCACCCTGGAGTTCGCCCTATAGGCTGGTGACCCTTTCCTGCAGCATCATGGCCTTGACAACCGCCTTCTTCTTCCTTTTTGACGAGGCAGAAATTTTTACCCGAGCCTTTTTTAGCCTAAACTTGGTTTCATCAAGCTCTCTCTCGAGCTCCTAGACCCGGGCCGTAAGACGGTCCCTCTCGGTACTCAACGCTTAAAGATTGTGAGCCGAGTCGGCAAACCGCTTAGCCACAGTATAGGCCTGCACAAGAAAGATAACAACAACAATGATAAGTAACAAAATATATATAATAAGGCCGACACAAGATGCATGAACTCACCCAAGCTGTAGTGCGCGTCAGAGTCTCCACAAGGTCCGACATGGCGAAACTCCCAAGACCATTCCAATCAGCTTCGGGGAGGTCTGAGGTGATTTGGACATACCGCCGCCCGTAAGAGGTCACCATGCGATTCACCCAAGGCACCCCTTTCGAGTCAAGGGTACCTGGCTGGGTAAGGATAGAGGACCCGCTCGCTGAAACAGGAAGGGGCACAGGAAAATTGGAAAAATGAGCCCTTGGTAGATCAGGAAGGGGTGCAGGAAGATTGGGAAAGTAAGCCCCCGATTGACCGGGGTCGAGGAGAGCCTAAGGAAAAGCGTCAAAGTCTGTGGGGTCGGGGCAAACAAAATGCCCCGGTATGGCCTGTTGACCTGGGGATTGGGAAGCCATGTCCGGTTTGAAAGGGACAAAGGGAGGACATCCCCTGGGAGACGAGGATAGTTGGTAAGGTCTCCCGTGTCCAAGGGAGACTTCCTCAGGCACATCCTCAGCCTCACCTTCACCCAGGCAAGGCTCAGGCAAGGCAGCCTTCATCCTCTTTGACCCAGGAATAGTCCACAACAACTTGGGATCGGAAACCAGGGACAGCTTGTGAAGGTTAAGATTTTCCACAATGAATAGGTACGCAGCCTTTTTCCCGGCAGGGTCAGCGTTTATAAGATCATTCACGGCGTCTGCTTCCGACCCAACAACTACGGGTATGGCGAACTGCTCTGCATGATCCACACCGTTGTCGATAGAAACATAAGTTATAAAACAATAAGTTTCAACAAAAAGAAAAAAGAGAAGAAAAGGTGGCTCGAGGTATTTACTGGGAGCGGAGCGGAAGTGCTCGCGAACAGAAAGAGGGCCTTTCATGAAGAAAAAGTCCTGCTTCCAAGACCCCGGGTTGGACATTGCGCCCTCTATCAAAGGGACTTCATTATTGGCTTTTTGCAGGTAATAAAAGCCCTTGGATTTGGGAGAGGGCATGAGATTATACAGGAAGTGCACCTCTAGCGCCGTAGGAGCACGTTTGGCAAGTTTCGCAAACGCGATAAAAAGGCAGCTCAAGGTCAGCCAACTGTTGGGTGCCAGTTGAAGTGGACAAGGTCAAAGTAGTTGAGGACCGCAATGAAGAACGGGTGTAATGGGATGGTACCACCCGCCTTCAGGATATGCTCACTAAGGGCCACGAAGCCGGGACTAGGGCAGTCAGCCCGGCACTTGTCCGAAGGGGTGTATAAGGCGTACTCCGGAGGAACACGGTAGTGCTTTACAATTCCTATCAGTTTATTTTTAGACACGTGGGACACCAGGGTTGATGCCAGTAATGGGGCATCGTCCTATTCATTAATGGACACCTGTCGTCGTCCTCCCTTCGGTATATCTGCAAAACCAAAAGAAAAGGGTGAGGAAGAGACAGAACACTTGACCCTCCATTTTCTCTTCCTAGCAAGAGTTTTCCACCGAGGTACCGGCTGCGGAAGAGCTAAGCTAGGGAAGATCGAAAATAAGGGCTGAAGAGAAGCAGAAGCGGCCCCATGACATTCATCAGGCAAGGATGGGCTAGAAGGCTCAAGCGGAAGATGTCCCTCCATAAACTCCAACTGCCCCTACAAATCTAAAAGGGTCACCCTAAGGCTCGCTACATGGTCAATAAGGTCAGGAGGGAATGGTGCTCCATCTCCCCTCAACACCGAGTCAATTTCGCTCTCTACCACCCAAATTTTATGCCTAAGTTCAGCCATGTGCTCAAGATGATGAATACGGGCCTGCCTTAAGGTGTCATGGTCTTGGTAAGGGTTTTCCTCAGGGGGCTCTGAGTCTGAAGACAAGTCAACAAACTCAACCCCCGGAGGAATGCCGAATGGACCGTCACTTGCCATGACACCTCGTCCCGAAAGCAAAAAGGGTTCACGTATAAATGAGAGGATTGCTACAAAACACAAAGGAATGGGCTCAAAACTTCTAGGCACAAATACTCTAAATGACCCGCTACGGGGTGTGAATAAAGGGGCATGCCTCAAGGCTAACTCACAACGGGCTCAAGCCAAAGTACCCCATCCCGAGTGGTGCTAATGTGGACCCAATAAACATAAAGGAAAAAAGAGAATATACCTCAAGTAGGAAAAATGAAACGCTGTCGTGGTCAAAAGGAGGTTGGGGGCCAAAAGTACCGTCACGGTCAAAAAGAGCCAAATGGTCGAAAGTACGCGTCTGCAAAAACTAAACAGAAAAGATGTGTTAGCCTCCAAATATATGAAGGGATATAGACATACCAAAAATTAGCTCAAATATATATAAAAAAAAAAAGAGGGAGAAAACTATAGCAAAAGTGAGGTTGTGGGGGATTGAACCCCTTAACTCGTGAAAGGAGCAAGGATCTAAATGCCACTAAGCTAAGGAGATGAAGTGTAGATAATAGGCTTGGCATGGGGACCTATTTATAAGAATTAAAGAGAAGAGTCTACCAAAACACCTAAAGGTCCTCTCCTAGACTGGGGGGCAAGTGTAGATGCTCAAAACTCCATGCTCGTGAAAGGTCCAAAGCACATGCCAAGGCCCCCCAAATGCCTAGATACCTACTTCTGCCACGAAACCCATGGGACATCATCTTCTCTCAAGGAGGAACATGAGGTCATTCTCGGCATGCCCAGCACCCGTGCATCTCGTCAAAACTTCTCAGCGTGTTGAGCACCCATGCACCCAGAGAGGCCTTGCCTCGCAAAGAGCCCCTCGCGCATCACCTGGGATCTGCGCGCGCTGGCCTCGCGACGCCGCTCGGAATATGCGCGCGCTGACCTCGCGATGCCACCTGGGATTCGCACACGCGTGGACTCACTCCAAAGGGCCTCGCGTGCATGATGGCCTCGCCCCAAAGGGCCTCGCACAAGGGCCTCGCATGCATGATGGCCTCGTTACAAAGGGTCTCGCCCAAGGGCCTCGTGTGCGTGATGGTCTCGCCCCAAAGGGCCTCGCGCGGATGATGGCCTCGCCCCAAAAGGTCTCGCCCGAGGGCCTCGGGTGCGTGATGGGCTCGCTCCAAAGGGGCTCGGCCAAGGGCCTCACGTGCATGGTGGCCTCGCCCCAAAGGGTCTCGCCCAAGGGCCTCGCGTGCGTGATGGCCTCGCCCCAGGGCCTCGCGTGCATGATGGCCTCGCCCTAAAGGATCTCGCCCAAGGGCCTCTCATGCATGATGGCCTCGCCCTAAAGGGTCTCGCCCAGGGGCCAATGCGCGTAGGTGCTTCCATAGCCTCGTGCCTCGCAGTCATGTTGCTTCGAAGGTGTATATGACACCCTACGCCTCGCAGGTGCACACGGTGCCAGGACCTCCCCACGTACTCGCGAAACCCCACTAGCTTTATAACATGCTATACCCACGTCGTTGAAAAGGCCCTACATCACTTGGTGAAGTTGGGGCCACCAACGAAGTGCACTCTCTCTAGTTAGCCAGTTGGGACCACTTACAAGAAGGTCAACCAGATATGTCATTCAAGGTGGCCCACAAGAGACAAAAAATACGAACAAGGTACCTCTAAATAGGTACATGCATGCCTGCAAGGACCAAGGGACAGACCTGACACCTGTACCCGACAATTAGTGGCAGTTAGGAGTAGTATGAGGAATGGCAGCACCACCTCCACGTCTCTGACATGCACCAAAGTCGACCACCACTCTCCTAACACCACTACACCTGATACCACTCTCTTGAGAATGTACTCGTGTACCATTTGGTCCCCTGGACCACACTGTATCATGGGTCATTAGAGCAAACTATAAAATGAACCCCACTTCCACATGGAAGGGGGTTGGAAAAAATACTGTAGCACTACACCATAAGAAATACAAATTCAGTTCACTATTTTTCTTCTGCAAGTGTTCTTTGAGTTTCCAATTAGATCTTTAAAGTTTTTCTTTTGATAATCTCTATGTTTCTATTTTTCTAACTTAACTTGGTTGACAAGTTCTCACCGTCAACATAAACATTCTTAGGGGCCCAAGCCCTTATCATAATTATTGATAACAGTCGAGTCGAGCCATGATCACATATAACATGTATTGGGTGCAGTTTTCTTACCTTATATCCATGTATAGCATAAAATAAGGATGACCCTCGAGCACGATCCTGATTCTGAACCCCTAGCGATAACCTAGTCACAGCCATAATATAGGATTCCATCAATAACGAGCAAATAAAGGATTCTAGACCGAGTGCTAGCCTCCGGGGCTTTGAATTCCACTAAACTGGGTAGTGGAATCTATCCCAAGCCCTAAGGAAAAGGTTCCCGTCATTAAAAACTCCCCAAGGCCAAAACTTCCCTGTCGGGACCTGCTCTTGAGGGTCGCGGCCCACCCCTCTAATCTGAGGCCCTCTCCCTCTACCAAAGGGATGTGACCGCAACTTACCCAAGAGGTTTGTGATGCTCCTCCCAGACAGAGGCCTCCCAGGGCCCTAAGTTTAGCTGAGTCACAACCTCTCAAGAATAGTCGGGACTTGGCCCTGCGAACCCAGATTTTCCTCATTTTCCAATAGCCAAATTCAACCCACATTAACCCAATTTCACCCCAAAACCATATTCAATCACCACAACAGTTTTAAAATCTTCCCAGTAGCAAAACCCAACAAAAATCTAGTTATAAAACTCATCAAAATACCAAATCAACTCTTGAGCTATAAAGCTCAAGAAAAACCAAACTAAGCCTAACAATCAATGAAAATCAAGGTCCAAAGCTTACCTCAATTGTGGTTTAAGTCTCCCCAGCTGTAGCTAATCCACTCCCAAGCTTAACTCTTCAATATCTCAAGCTTCATCCAACTAATTTTCTTTTTAATTCACAAAGAATTCCCTCAAAAGAGTTGAGAGAAAATTCAGAGAGAGAGGGGGAGAGAAAGAGTCAGTTGGTGAGCTACTAGAAGTGTTTGTGTGTTCTATTTTTGTTTTCCTTTAGGCTTAAGTTACTTAAGCTAATCCCGATGTTCGTGGTACCAAAAACGTCCCCGAGGACAAAATGGTCAAATTCCCCGGTATTCCCTCCTAAACTCAATAACTCCAAATATATCCCCAATTATTCAATCCCATTACCCGATAACCCAATTCAATGCCAAATACCCAAAATACCCCTTGACTCGCCTCGAGTCAGGTATTGGGTCCCGTTGTGACTTTCCCGCTAACTTGCTCCCTAGGATCATCTCATGCCGAGTAATTCAAATAAACCCACATAATAATGTGGTCTCACACATATATCACATATATGCACAAATATATACAATTATTCCCATAATGGGCCAAATTAAAAAAGTTGCCCTTCTAATAAGAAACGAGCCCACATGCATATTTAATACCCTTAAACATGCACCACTAGTTATATTACCATATAACTAACATAATCACAATCGAATATATAAAATAAACATGTAACTCCATATATTTCCATCCTGGCCCCCTAATTAAGGCCCTAAGCCTTACTAATTAATTTTGGAACGCTACAGGTGCACCATGACAATGCTGAACTAGCAGCTGCAGGAGGAGCAGGTGGAGAATATCTGGGCCGCAGAGGCAACCCGAGAAGCCCAACAAGACTGGGAGCTCGAGGAGGAGCTCCAGGTGAGGATGGTGGTTTCTCATATTTCCCGAGGTAAATCTCCCCTAACTCTATACCATGCCACACATGTAGGGGATAGGGTAAGTTCCGAGCATGTTTGGGCTTGTCCCAACCTTCTCTATTGTGGACAAAATGCACGCCGACACTAGATTAGGGAAGAGTTTCAGGACTACTTAGATCAGATAGACCTCTACCTTCACTGCCTAAGGGGACAATTACATCCTTGAGGCTTTATCCCAATAAACCATGTGACATCTCAACTCCAACTGGTTCTACCAATATGGCACCAGCTTGAGTTGCGAGATGGAGATAAAGCTAGACACCTCCAATTCTTGCACCACGACATAACTTGCGGTGGGCTTTCGAGAAGCCTATAGTACTGTTTTATGTCTCCATTTTGGAATTTGTGCTAACAAGTTCTTTGTTCTAGCAGACCACATGGGGATAGCTGATATTACCCAATCATCCTTAAGGCTGGGAGCGCTACCAGGCTCCTCGGCCGCCAGAGAACCATCGCGCTCTCAGGAGGATCCCAACTCTCCTACACCAGCTAAGAGGCAGAGGGTTTCTTCTCCAACGGTAGATGTTCCCACAGTAGATTTCCCCAAGAGGCTAGCCCAAAGCTCAGACCAACAAGAGTTGGCTTCTCACCCCCGACTTCTGGTATACCCCGAGAGGTACGAGGGGGACCTGCTAGAGTAGTACCAGGCGATGCTCCAGTATTTTGATGCAAGGATGGTGGAGGGTAACATACTCCTTCATGAAACTGTGGAGGCCCTACGCTAGCTGAAACCTCTAAGAGAGCGACCTATCATGCATTTGATAGGTCGGGATGAGCTGGAGACTCTCTTCTCCACCAAGCAAGGGGAAGTTGTTTCCCTTCTCGCGACCGAGCTCCTCCAAGGTGTGAGCTCAACCATGTGCGAGTTGACCGCTCATTGCTTTGCCCAATTGGGTGACAGCAATGAGGCCTCTCTCGTTGCTTCATGCCACTATGCCACTGTCCAGGTAAGTCACCCCTTCTCGTGATCTTACTTTACTTACCCTCAACACTTCTTGAACTAATTTTTCTTTTTATGCAGTATGACTTGGCTTGTCAATGCTTAGGTGATATCATGATGGAGAAGTCATATGAACTCTAGCAGGCCCATGACATGATAGTTGTTCTCAAGGAAAAGAATTGAGTCCCTCCAGAAGAGCTCACTTGCCTTTAGGCCGCCTTAGAAGCTTTTCTATAAACACTCTCAGGAGCTTGAGGAGGCTGCCCTCAAGGCCTCCAAACAGTTGGAAAATGCCAAGGAGGAGGCTAAGAAGGCAACGACGGAGTTCGCTCTGGGAGTCCAGGAGATCTCCTAGCTTCAGTAGCAACTTAAGGAAGCCAACGACAGAGCCTATTTTGGCAAGAGAAAGGCCATCCAAGCCAAGGAGATGAATAGGTCCTCTCAGCATTAGGTTGACAAGCTCAAGCAAGAAGTTGAGACAATTGTCAAGGACACCTTTTACATGGCCTAGTTTCATAATTAGGTTATGAGCCTAGACTTCATGAGAGATCCCGAGAAGTACAAACTCCTCTTCGAAGAGCATCTACAGGCAACTCAAACTACGGAGGCAGCTTAGACTATGGCTCTCGAGGCCGGGAAAGTTCCGGAAGTGGACCTCGTCATTGACCTGGTGGAGGAGGTCCCAGAGGGCCACATGGCGTGACTCTTTCATTTAGACTTGTGTGCCATAGTTTATTTGGGTATAGACAATTATTGCCATGAGTATAATATTATCATCAAATTGAAGCTTAGTAAATAGGCACATGTACTTTGTTAATTGAACTCTGCATAATCACATCTATGATAGTTTGGCTTTTCTTAATGTGTTTAAATTTCTTTTGGAATAATTGTTTTAATTATAGTGTTAAAATTTTAATAGATTTTGTTCTCTAAAAGCTTCCTTGCACAATATTTAATCTTTTTTGCCTTGGTTAAATGTGTTGACTGCCTTTTTCGCTATCAACTAAATTTGAGAAAATAATACAAAAGAACACATGGGTTTTACGTGGTTCATGCTATAAAAGAGCCCTAGTCCAGGTGTCTATGGTATTTAGTGAGCTTGAAGCTCATTTTAGAAAGCTTCAATGGTGGTTCTTTGACAGCGTATATATTGCACTTAGTTACAGAGTTTCTCTCTCTAAATTTCGAACCCTTCACAAGGAGATACCCCAGCCTTATTTATAGAGGTTGGGGTCATTAATGTTAATCATCTATCATTAATACAAAATTCCCCCATCTTGGGGTACTAATCTTAAGTGAATACAAAAAGGGCTGCAATAAATAAAGTCTACGGCCCAAGCGAATTGCACGGGGCCCATCTCTGAAATTTGTTCACCAGCTTTATTAGGAACATGCCTCTGACAATATTAGGAAGCAGCGAACATTTGCCCATGCTAGGCGGCGTTTTGGGAAATATTGATTGTTGAGGGTATGAACTCGACACCACTAATCGAGGCGCACCAAAATTTGTCACATGATCCTCTGGTGGCCCATACCCGCAGGGACTGACATTTGGCATCGACTATAGGTCTAAGGACCAGAATCCTGGACCTAAAAGATGGTGAGTGAAGAGAGCCTCATGTGATGTGACCTCACCTGAAGACAACGTCACCGCGAGGACAAGCCTCGGGGCGTGGCCTCACTCTGAGACATTCATGAATTGGAGATTGGCTTGGGACGTGGCCTCACCTGGAGACATCTCACCTCGAGGATAGGCCTTGGGGCTTGGCCTCACTCAAAGACATCCATGACTTGGCCAAACTAGATTTCCTGGAAGAGCTCACACTCCTAGAAGACCATGACTTGTAACTAATTACTCCTAATTGATACATGTCGTGTGGTGAAAACACAAACAACAATATGGTTTTATGTAATTCAATTACTTTTCTATATATATTTATATAATGTTAATGTGACAAGAATGATTTAGTTATATTAATATTAAAAAGAAATGTAGCCATCACTGAAGCGCATATGTCGTCGCTGAAACCAAGAAAATTATAAAATCGTTCAGACTATTCCAAACACAATTAGCGAAAACTTTTTTTCTATATCTAGCAACAACATTGTTGTCGCTCGAGCCTTTAGCAACGACATCATCAATATTGTCACTGTTAAGAACCAATTAGCGACCGGGTATTAGCAATGACATCCAGCGACAACTTTATCATCGCTATAACCTCTTGCCATGACTTTTGGGGGACTAGCGACGAAAAATTTCGTCGCTATAGCCTCACTCTCCTGTAGTGTTTGTTAAGGGGTTAATTAATGGGAAGGGGAAAATGGTCTTTGACCATGAAATTAGAGAAGAGTGATCATCACCCTTTGGAGTTAGTCAATTTCACATTATTCACTTTTCTCTCTGTCTTTTCTTTCTCTTTGTGTCTCTTCAAGCTCATCAAACACCAACCTCCAACGGGTTGATCAAGCCTTGTTTTAGTAAGAAATTCAATCTTTCAAGAGGAATTGTGTAACATCCTCCTAATCTTGGACCATTACATTGTGTACTTCAAAGTGTGTCAGACTTGCTAATCAAGTCATTTGGCTTAAAATGTGTAACTATGGTTAATGTCAAGGGTTAGGGTTAAAAATTTTGGTCAAAATAATCGTTGACTTTTATTTAAAAAGTTTCATACATTCATGGGACCCAAAATATTACAACTAAACTTTTAAAAAGGTATATATACATCAAAAATTACATTCAGCCGACCTAAGTGTCAAAATCAGGGCTATAACCCTAGTTCCTCTGAAATATCCTCAGCCATGGTGGTCGAGCAGCCACATATGTACACGCTGCCACCGAAGCTTTCCAACTCGTAGCTGGTCAAGCTTTCCCTTCCCCTTACCTGTACCACAAAGCACCCGTGAGCTAAAGCTCAATAAGAAAACTCAACATGTGCATAAATAGAAAAATATAGATTCCCAGATAATTATCTAGCATGTCCAGCAGTAATAACCTACACATACAGTCATTCAATTACAAAAAAATGGTCGTTGGACCAATTTGCATCGCTGCCCTGAATAGTTGACCATAGAGCCAACCCTGGGGCCTATGCCCTAGCTATGTGACCATAGAGTCACCTAGGGCCCTCGCCCTTTGCTCTAAGTAACTAGCCATAGAGCTAGCCCAACACCTTTGGTTTTCCAATGACCATAGGGTCGACCAACGTAATAGTATGTTGCAGATTTAGGCCTAAGCTTTTCGACCAGCGCGCATCGCACTTTTGCCGTCCTTGACTAATAAGTCAAGCCCTGATCTAGGTAGTCAAACTTCAATACAGCTACATATATGAATAGGCATATCCAAACAAAATGAGCACCCATGTATGTTAATCACATAACACCATCGAGTAACCGTACGCATAATACTAATCATACATGTTTAATGGGGCCTCAGGCCCTAACCAAGAAATCCATGCAACAAACATGAAATACTTAAGCAGATAGAGAATATTCAAGTAGGATAAATCAACAAGTGAAACAACAGCTTAAACATAAACATTCTCAGGGGCCCAAGCCCTAATCATAATTATTGATGACAGTGTGGCTAAGCCCTAATCACATATAACACGTATTGGGTGCAGTTTTCTTACCTCAGGTCCGAGTATAGCATAAATAAGAACAACCCTCGAGCACGATCCTGTTTTTGAGCCCCTAGCGATAACCTAGTCACAACCATAATATAGGATTCCATCAATAACAAGAAAATAAAAGCTTCCGGACCAAGTCCTAGCCTCTGGGACCTCAAACTCTACTAAATTGGGTAGTAGAATCGATCCCAAGCCCTAAGGAAAAGGTTCACATCATTAAAACTCACCCAGGCCAAAACTGCCCAGGCAGGCCACGACCTGCCCTTGACAATTGCAGTGCGCCCCTCTAATCTGAGGCCCTCTCCCTCTACCAAAGGGATGCGGTCCTTGACCTATCTAAGAGGGTCGTAGCGTGCCTCCCAGACAAAGGCCTGCCAAGGCCCTGGGTTTGACTTCAAGAACAAAGCCGCGACTTGGCCCTGCGAACCCAGATTTTCCTCATTTTCCAACTGCCAAAACCAACCCAAACTATCCTAATTTCATCCCAAAACAATAATTTAATCACCACAATAGTTCTAACATCTTCCTAGTAGCAAAACCCAACAAGAATCTAGTTATAAAACTCATCAAAACACCAAATTCACTCTTGAGCTATAAGGTTCAAAAGCTCCTCAAAAAAAGCTGCAAATTCCTACATAAATCTGTTAAACACAGAGGTTAAATTGTTGCCTTAGTTGTGAATGATGATCCCCTAGCCACCAGCTATCCAAATCCCAATCCTAAGCCTTCAATTGTTTGGTTCCCAGCCAAAATCCTTCTCAATTCTTCAAAGACTAGCTTAATGAAGCTTTAGAGAGAAAGAGAGTGTGAGTCAGCCTGTGGTACATTTCTGAGTGTTTCTTTATGTTTCCTAAGGCTCAAGTTTCACTTAAGCTAATCCCGAGGCTCGGGGTACCCAAAACGTCCTCGAGGGAAAAATGATCCAATTCCCCGGTATTCCCTCCTAAACTCACTAACTCCAAATGTATCCCCAATTATTCATTCCCATTACTCGATAACCTAATTTAATGCCAAATACCCAAAACACCCCTTGACTCTCCCCAAGTCAGGTATTGGGTCCCGTTGTTACTTTCCCGCTAACTTGCTCCCTAAAATTGTCTCGTGCCGAGTAACTCAAAGAAACCCACATAATAATGTGGTCTCACACATATATGCATATATACATATATACAATTATGCTCATAACGGGCCAAATTACGAAAGTTTCCCTTCTAATAAGAAACGGGTCCACATGCATAAAGGCCCTAAGCCTTATTAGGTAATTTTGGGATGTTAAAATTAACCCCTCCTTACAAAAATTTTGTCCTCAAAATTTTACTTGAACAACTTGGGATACTGAGTCTGCATATCTACCTCTAGCTCCCAAGTCGCTTCCTCGACCTTGCTGTTCCTCCATAATACCTTAACTAAAGGTATAGTCTTGTTCCTCAGGACATTGTCCTTCATGTCTAAAATCTGAACTGGTTGTTCTTTATAAGACAAGTTTGCCTCCAATTCCAGATCCTCATAGCTTAATACATGAGTTCCATCTGACACATACTTCCTCAACATGGAAATATGGAATACATTATGCACACTAGACAGTGCAGGGGTAAGGCCACCCTGTAGGCCACCTGCCCGATCCTCTCCAGGATCTGAAACGGTCCCACAAACCTAGGGCTCAGCTTGCCCTTCTTCTTGAACCTCTTCACCCCTCTCAGAGGTGAAGCCCTAAGGAAGACATAGTGTCCCACCTGGAACTCTACATTCATTCGCTTTGGGTCTGAATAGCTATTCTGTCTACTCTGAGATGTGAGCATTTGAGCTCTAATATTCTCGATAGCCTCAGTGGTCCTCTGAACTGCATCAGGACCCAAATATTTCCTCTCACCCATCTCACCCAGTGAATGGGCAATCTGCACTTCCTACCATACAACACCTCTTAAGGTGCCACCCCAATGGTAGACTGGAAGCTATTGTTATAGGAAAACTCTATCAGAGGCGAATATTTACTCCAGGACCCTTGAAAGTCCAACACACATGCTCTCAGCATGTCCTCCAATATCTGGATAGTCCTCTCAGACTGACCACCGGTCTGAGGATGATAAGTTTTATTGAACTCCAGCAGTGTACCCATCGCCCTCTACAAACTTCCCCAAAATTTGGAAGTAAAGATAAGGTCCCTATCAGACAAGATAGACGTCGAAGTCCTCTGAAGTCGAACTATCTCTCTCACATAGAGATCTGCATACTGGTCAATTGTGTAATTCATCCTCACTAGTAGAAAATGAGTTGATTTCATATACCGATCCACAATGACCCAAATAGAATCATGCTCGCCCACTGTCCTGGACAATCCTACCATGAAATCCATCGTGATATCCTCCCACTTCCACTATGGGATATCCAGAGGCTGTAACAGCTCTGCTAGCCTCTGATGCTTAGCCTTGACCTGCTGACAGGTCAGGCACCTTGCCACATACTCAGTCACATCTCTCTTCATCTCAGGCCACCAATATAGAACTCTCAGGTTTTGGTACATCTTCGTGGTGCCCGGATGTAGAGAATAAATGGTAGTATGAGATTCATCCAGAACCTCCCATATGATCTCGGTATCCATTGAAACACATATCCGATCATTGTATCTCAACAAGCCCATGCTTGACATTGTATAGTCCTTAGTTATTCTAGCTAGGACGTCTCCTATAAATGTCCCATCTGTGGGTCATCTAACTGCTTCTCCTTGATCCTCTCCAAGAGAGTAGATTGTAGGGAGATATTGGCTAGTTGGCCCACCACTAACTCGATTCCTGCTCAAGCTATATCATCAGCCAATTCCCTTAATATCTGCCTAACACTGTATAACTATCCCGGACCCTTCCTACTTAAGGCATCTGCTACCTCATTGGCCTTCCCAGGGTGATAGAGGATCTCACAATCATAATCCTTTACCAGTTCCAACCAACGTCTTTGCCTCATGTTCAGATCCTTTGGGGAAGAAGTATTTTAAACTCTTGTGATCAGTGTATATCTCACACTTCTCACCATACATGTAGTGACGCCACACCTTCAGTGCAAAAACTAATAACTTCATTTTAGTGTCATTTTAGAATGTGTTTTTGTGGTAATCTTGAGTCTTTATGTGTGTTTTGTGCAAGATTACGCTTTATTTGTCTTGGTTGTAGGTTGGTGCAGTGAATCACGAGATAAATGAAAAAGAAGTGAAAATGGTGGGAAAACGATGCTTTTGGTGATTGTTGGACTCAAAATGACGCTAAGGATGATTGAAAGTCAATTTTGGATGAAGAGACAAGTTGAAAGAAGCAATTTGAGAAAAAATGGAATTAGAGCCGCGACTTGGACTTACAAGTCGCGACTCAAGGGGAAGTTAGAGGCTTAGGAAAAGGGGAATTATAGACACGGCTTTGACTTGATGATGCTTGAGTTGCAGCACCTGAGAACTTACACGGAAGTAAGATGACTCAAAAAATAGACATGGGCTGCGACCCAAAAAAGGCCAAGTCATGAGCCGCATGTGAAAAACACAACTATTGTAGTTTTTTTACTATAAATTCGTAGTTAGGGTTTAATTAGGTCATTAGGTCAATTTTTAATTACGTTTTTGGAGACTAATTTGGATTCTTAGGCTAATTATTCTGCAATTTTATATTTTTCTTTCTTCTTTAAGTTTATGAATCTTATGTTTTTGAAATATTATTTTGTTGATTTAGTCATGTCTGATATGAACGAAACAATTTTATCTATGGTGTAATGTAGTCACTTGGATTCCTATCTAATTTAATTATGATGTTCTATTGATTTTTCTTCTCTATTCTAATCTATATAATGTGTGTTTAATGCTAGTAAATACTTAATCAATATTTGCTTGATTTTATGATTTTAATTCAAAATTCGAAAGATAAGAATTGAATATGCTATCATTATATAGACATAGGTTACATATTGGACGAAAGTACATGTATGACTTGTGTAGTAATTAGTTTTCCATGCTTAATGCCTTCTATATGTTTAAGTTTATCACAGAGATGTAGAAAACTTGCATATAGGTTGAGATCTTATATCTTGAAATAGAATAGGAATCGAATTATGTTAACCTGCTATTGTAATTTATTAATAAAATTAGTAAATTGACAAGTTGATGAAATTAACACCCTAGGTCTTTTTAGTAGTGATTTAAATCTTTTAATTAATGATTCTTGTTCTTAGTTTTCTTTTATAATTTTAAAATTAAATTCATCTAAATTTTGATTGCCAAATAGAAATTAAAAGAACAATTAGTGGTACTTGGAAGATAGTCTTTGTTGATGAATCGATTGTGTGCACTTGCGTATATATCTTTTCGCGGTCAAGTTTTTGGCACCGTTGCCGGGGACTTAATTTCCAATACCAAAGTTAATTGTTATTTGTTCTAATTTAGTATTTTTAATGCTTTACACTTACTCGGATCAAGGTTGTATTGTGTTTCAGGAATTGTTTGTATATGCGAGGAAGTAGACAAAAGGAAATTATACCAATAGATCTTGAAATTGAGAGAACGTGCAAAAAGAATCGCAAGATAAAGAAAATGTTATATTTCACCATGGCTGAGAACGTAAATAATGTTGTCAACAACAATGCAAATATGGGTAATGCAGTTGAAGTCGATCCGCCATTAAGGAACTATGTACTCCCTACTGTTCGGGAATACATTCAAGCATTCCTCCTCCAACCTTTGAAGCAAATAGTTTTGAGATAAACCCCTCAATTATTTGGATGGTGCAGAACTGTGTACAATTTTTTTTTGGGGGGGGGGGGGGGGGGGGAGGGGGGGGTTACAAAATGAGGATCCAAATCTCCATATCACAAACATTTTAGAGTTGTGTGCGATATTCAAAATGAATGGGATGAGTAATGATGCTGTAAGATTGAGATTATTCCCATTTTCACTAAGGGACAGAGCTAAGAGTTGGTTGAATTCATTACAAGCCAACTATATACTAACTTAGGAAGATTTGGCTCAGAAATTCCTTGGTAAATATTTACCTCCTGCCAAGTCAGCCAGAATAAGAGGAGAGATTAATAATTTCCATCAACTGTATGGGGAGTCTTTATATGATGCATGTGAACGATTTAAAGAGTTGCAAAGGAAATGCCCACATCATGGAATAGAGAAGTGGCTACTAGTTCATACTTTTTATAATGGTTTGGGGGGAAAAACAAGGACAATTATAGATGCAGCATCAGGAGGAGCGTTTATGAGAAAAAATGCTAATGAAGCATGTGAATTATTGGAAAAGATGGTCATGAATAACTATAATTGGCCTAATAAGCATGAGAATAAGAAAGTAGCAAGAGTATTAGAAGTTGATCCAATTGCGCTATTGACTGCTCAAGTGGCATCTCTAACTAAGAAATTGCAGCAAACTAATATCGCCGCAAAAGCAATGCAAGTACGAAATGTTATAAGTTGTGAGATTTGTGGGGTACCACATGCTTACGAACAAAGTCCGAGCGCAGCTAGTTGCTCAACTGATGTGAATAATATGCCCTGGGAACAAGCACATGTTATTGGCAATGTAATGCCCCGACTAATTCTAAGACCTCGCACCATTAAAACTATTAAGCATAGTTACTATTTTGAAATACATACATAGGATAATAGAACTTTATTATAAAAATCCAAAATACGGGATCCCATTGTTATTACATAAAATCGTAAAGAAACAAAACCTTTAATTAATTGATCAAATACTAAATGCGAAAAAATAAATACATAAACTAGAAAGACTCAAAATATAAACTTCATCATCGATCTTTTCCAGCATTCCATCCATTCAGTCCTTTCCCAATACACATGCCAAAGCTACCATGAATCCATCCCGCCTTCCAAACTTATTTTCCTGCACCATCTAAAATAAAAGGAATGAGCCTAATGCCCAGCAAAAAAAATCTACTAAAACATATCATAAATCATAAGACTAAAAAAATATATATACTATAAAACATATGACGTAAAAACGTATATAATATAAACATAGGACTACAATATTAATGGCCATTAACTCATTACCGTAGTATTTGATAAAACTATCTAGGACCTCTGTCTACTAATCAAGGTAGGTTTAATCATAACTCTAATCTACGATAATGATAAAAATCTTGGGATTCATTTGCTATCTAAGCAACTATATTTCCCAAGTGACTACAACATAAAACATATACATATATATACATAGCACATAAACATAACATAGTATATAAACCTATCATGACACATACAATCTAACCTATTTTTCTTACTAAAAATCGGGATATTGGAGGCAAGAACGGGATTGGAAAACTCCTAAAACCAAACAGTAAGAATCATAAGTTTATAAAGAAATGGAGATGAAAAGAAGATCTAAACCATCAAGATAGTAACTTACCAAAAACCATAAGTTTCAAGAAACTCAAACACCTTGTATAGACTAGAACTTCGATCTACACCTCAATGCTGAAATGTCACTCTATCTTACTTCCAAGTGTTTAGAAAAGCTTAGATTGGAAAGCTTTTAATCCCAAAACCCTAGTGCTTTCTCTCTAGAATGAACTTAGCAGCTTGGAGGCTCTAGAGAATGCTTGAATGATGAATGAAATAGCTAAGTGAAAGGTCCTAATTATAAAGTTTGAGGAGTGAAACTAACCCCTTTAAAAAGAACAAATAAATGAATAATAATTGAATAAATTTGAATTTTCTATTCAACAGATGCCCATAACTCGGTCAAAAATATTCAGGAGAAAATATAAAAAATAAAGGCTACTTTTAATTCGGTTCCATGAAGTTTCAAAAATACCCTAAAAGAGTCGATATATCGCCTTCCATAGATGATATATCGCCTACCCCTATGTCCCGAGCATTCGTGGTTTCGTTCGTGCGCAGTCGACGTGTTTTCCATATCAACCTTCGGCAATATGTCAGCCCCTAAAGCTGTGATATATCGGCATACGCTAATATTTTAAACACGGTTTTGCAC